>NC_083403.1:64281301-64917700 GCF_020745735.1 Hemiscyllium ocellatum
CCTGAACAATTCAAATGGTAAGCAAAAAGAAAACTAAAGTTTAATCCCATCAAAAGCATGTACTATATTCTTTCACCACTACCATTTGGAAGGAATGGGGAACAGATATTTGGGAACACCGCCACCTGCAACTTCCCCTCCAAGCCCCTCACCATCCTGACTTGGAAATGTAGCCCCCACCCCTACCCCAGGATCTTATAATATTAAACCTCATTCTTCTTAACTCTAATGAAAAAAGACTTAACTTGTTTACTCACATTTATATTGCAACCCCTTCATCGCAGCATGTCTTTTGAACAGTTTCCAATGCCAGTTTGTCCTTTTTTCATTTATAGGGATCAAAATTGTACACAGTACTCCAGGTGTGGCCTCATCAGCACTCTGAACTGTTGTTACAAAACTTCTCTATTTTTAAATCTCAGCTCTGAGCAATGAAGGCCAAAATTGCATTTGCCTTCACTGTTACCTAATGCACCTGCATTCTATCATTTTATGTTTCATGCACAAGAACACCTAGATCCCTTTATGCCGGATGTTTTTTTGTAAGTAATAGTCAGTCTTCTAATTCTTTATACCAAAGTACATGACCTCACACTTTTCAACATTAAGCTCCATCTGCAAATTTTTGATAACTCACTCATATCCCATTGCAAATTCCTGGTGTCCTAATCACAATGTGCTTTCCAATCTATATTATATCACCAGCAAATATGGATACATTACACATTACCCCATCTTCCAAGTCATTACTATTGACAATAAATGATTGATCTTTAATTGACTGGTCCTATGGCACTCCACTAGCTATGTCTTTCTAGCGTGAAAAACACCTATTAATCCTAACTCTCTGTCTTCTATGTGTGAACCATTCTGCATTCAATGCTAATACAATTTTCTTTTAATGTGGCATCATAATGAATGCCCTTTGGAAATCTAAAGGCGACACATCTGCCAATTTCCCTTTATCATCTTTGTTTGATACATCTTAAAAGGACTCCACCAAATTAGTCAGGCATGACTTCCCTTTCACAACTCAATGTTGTCTGTTTTTGTTTGCATTAAGCTTTTCTAAACGTCCTGTTATTTCTCCCTTAATAATGGGTATGAGCATTTTCCAAAAAATAGATGTTGAGCTAACTGGTGTTCCTCCTTTCTCTTGCCCACTTTTCTTGAACAGGAGAGTTGCACTGGTGGTTTTCCAATCTGCTAGAACCCTTATGGAATCCTGTGAGGTCTGAAATATTTAACCAATGTCTCCACTATCTACGCAGGCACATCCTTTAAAATGCTTGGGTGCAGGTCACTAGATCTCAATGAGTTAGCAGAAGTGGGTACTGCAGATTCTAGAGATTAGAGTCAAGATTAGAGTGGTGCTAGAAAAGCACAGCAGGTCAGGCAGCATCCGGGGAGCAGGAAAAATCGACATTTCGCTCGAAACGCCGATTTTTCCTGCTGCTCGGATGCTGCCTGACCTGCTGCGCTTTTCTAGCACCACTCAGATCTCGATGACTTGTCCCATTAGTTTGTCAAATACGTTGTCGTTCATGGTCGAGACTGCTCTAAGATCTTTCCTCCTATTAGCACTTTGCTACCTGCCATCTTTGGGATGCTTATAGTGCCCTCCACTATGGAACTAAATGCAGAATACTGTTTTGAATTACCAATCATTTTCCCGTTTCCTGTTATTAATTCCCCAATTGAATCCTCCAAGGCTCCCACACTTTAGCTATTTTCTTTATTATTTATATAACTGTAGAATATGCTTTTTGTTTTTATATTTAGTTCATAATATATATAAAATATTATATTTTTCTCTCGTAATTTTTCTACCTTTATTGACTTCTTAATTATCTTCTGCAGGTTCCTAAAAAAATTCCAACATTCTGTTTTCCTCTTGTTCTTACCACTTTGCGTGCCTTCAGTTTTGATTGCATTGCTTCATCACCACTGCCTGCTTGACTGCAGTTGTTAACCACTGATGATTCATCCGTCTCATCAACTCTTTGTTTGTGGTTGGAATAACTTTTTGCCAAGCATTATGAAATAATTTTTAACCCAAGTTGCTCTCCCTCTGAATTTGTAATTTGACAAATTATCCCCTGGTGGATCATTAAGAATGGAATCTCTTCAGACATCCTGATGCACTCTTCAAATTTGTCTTGTATGTTATTCTTCATCTGTATTCTGCAGTCAACATGCAGAATAAAATTACCCATGACAATTGTAATGCTCTTCTTCCACACCTCCATTCTTTTCTGATTTAGTTTGTCCTACAGTGAAGCAACTTTACGGAGCATACAGAGAACTCCCACTAGTGATTTCTTTCCTATTCCTAGTCCTTACTTCTAAGTAAACTGATTGCACATCATGATCTGTTTTATCTCTAACACAAATCAGCGCTGCACTGACACAGTCCTTTATTAGCCAAGCTCTCCTATCTCTATACTCATCTTTCCAGACAATACCTTTGATTGTCGATCACATTCCATTAATTATCTTGGTATTAAATATTTATAAAGTGAATTTTTTAACTGAAATCTTAAGCTGTAATGACTGAAATGACTTGACTAATGAAGAGACACAAAGAAGACATGCTCTTTATTCCTGTGACACCACACTTTGGCTCTTGGAGTTAGGAACAGGTTGAAGGAGCTCTCTGCTGTTGGTTTTTCTCTCCCACTGTTACTACCCTTCTCACACAGATCCGTTCTTCACTTTACAAAGCTGCTGTCCCTGCACTCTCTAATGCTGTTTGAGAAGCTGCCGACCCTCCCCTCTTCCCCACTCTTTATGAAGTTGCCATTGCCTTTCTCTTCCATATCCTAAATGCACTGCTGCAATTCTTCAAGGCTCCTTAAACAACACCTTCTCAGCTCATCGCCTGGTGCTGCATTGAAACCGTATCATTGGTACTTCACTGTTACTGGGTAAGAATCCTGGAATTCCCTTGCTTGCAGCACTGCTGATGTAGCTACACAATGGACTGCAATTGTTCAAACAGTTGGCTCATCATCACTGTCTCAAATGCAAGTAGGGATGGAAAATAAATGCTGGCCCACTCAGCGATGCTCACATCATGTGAAAGAAAATTGCTGAAAATCTGCATTAGAGCTGTATTTTTCCCAATGTCCAGCTGTGGTAAAACAGTGAAAGAGTTTTTTTTACTGAATTCCAAGAAAGCTTGTGTGTATAGATTCTGAGAGGAAGTTGCAACAGATCCATTCAATCAGAAGATATGACTGAGCTGATAACTCACAACTCCACTTTCCTGCTTTTTTCCTGGTCAGTGGCAATTTCACATCAGTAGGTTTTAGAACCATTCCATCGCAAACCTACCAAAAGGAAAAGAATGCAGTTCATAAATTGATTCATATTATTTGCATAGCATGTTCACTTTTGCCTTCTTTAATATTAGTAATTATCTTTGTGAATTATCATTTTATTACATGAAAACCACATTGGGTAGTTCTGGATTGGATGTGAAAAACTCAAAGCATCTCAAAATCAAATTTAGAAATTTGTTTTTATTTATTCACAGTTGTTATAAATACATATTTATGTTTTTGAACTGTGTGAAAAATTTGAAGCTGTAGAACTATTTGGACACTTTCTAGACTGAGGATATCCATTTTGATAACAAAAACAGCAAGGTAGATTATTATTTGAATGGCCGTAATTTGAGGGAGGGGAATGTTCAATGACACCTGGAGGCCCTCATGGACCAGTTGCTGAAGGTAATTGCATAGGGACAGCAGGCAATAAAGAAGGCAAATGGTATGTTGGCTTTCATAGCAAGAGGATTTGAGTACATGAACAAGGATGTCTTGCTGCAATTATACTGGTCTTTGGTGAGGCCACACCTGGAATATTGAATGCAGTTTTGACCTTCTTAACTGAGGAAGAATGTTCTTATTATAGAGGGAGAGCAGCGGAGGTTTACCAAGTTGACTCCTGGGTTGACAGAACTGATGTATAAGGAGAAATTGAGTCAGTTCGGATTGTATTCACTGGAGTATGAAAGAATGAGAGCAGCTCCCCTAGAGAACTGTAAAATTCTAACAGGATGAGATGGGTTAGATGCAGGAACAATGAAATATCCCAGAATCAGGGGTCATATTTTAAAGATAAGAGGTAAATCTTTTAGGACTAAGATAAGGAGAAATTTCTTCATCCAGAGAATGGTGAGCCTGTAGAATTCACTACCACAGAAAGTGGTTGAGGCTAAAGCATTATGTGTTTTCGAGAAGAAGGTAATGTCGCAATGTGGCTAATGTAATATAGAGGGAGGGTGGGATTAGAGTATTGAGCTCGATGATCAGCTGTGACCATACTGAAACATGGAGCAGGTTGGAGGAGTTGAATTACCTACTCCTGCTCCTGTCTTCTATGTTTCTATGTCATCAAAACATTTATAATGTTACTGCAACTGGTGGAGTGGTGGATCTTAATTACTAGCATTTTCCTTCTTGCACAGCCTCACTATACCTGTGAATTGGTGCATAGTATCCAATTCTCTGTGATTATGACAGCAATTTATTGAAGCTTCCTAACCATGCAGAGGGTTTGTGAATAATCTTTGAAAACCACATAACTAAGATTGTTTTGATTTGCATTTTCGAAAATAGGTTTTTCCCATCTTTTCACAAGCAAATAAAATAGCAGTTCCTCAAAAGCTGATGATTCCCCACTTCCAACTAATGAAGAATACCAGCATCAAACGCCAGGAACTTTATTACTGTTTGGGCGGACAATTACCTGCTTATACAAAAATAGACATTATTAAACAATAACAGATTTCTGATGAAAACCAGACAGTGGCCCTCTTGTTATCTGGCACAAGACAGCTAATGCAGCCACAGGCTAAATTTAAAAGACTTTCAACTTTGACGAGGTAAAAGCGATCAACCCCATCATTCAATTATGGTCACTTTTCAACTTATGACTGCAGGGCATTTTCAAATGGCTGGTTGGCAGTAAAATAATTTAGTGATTGACTTAAATGAGGATGAGGTTCTCTGTGAATTTTTTTTTGTTTTAAAATGCCTCGTTTCTCTTTCACACCTTTAGAGTGGACTGACAGCTGGATTCCCTTTCTGATTGGAACAGCTGAGTAACAAAATACTGTGAACAGAAACATTATAGGAAGTAGAAGAAAGCTTTTACAAATGTTGGTGAGTGTATTTATGTGATATCTATTGGTGATCAGCAGAGGAAAATCCTGCATTCCAGCTAAAACTTTCCACAAATCTATTCTAATTTTAGTTTCAAGTTTTCTTCGCAGTGTATATGTTGATATTGGCAGTTCAAAGTAATGTTTTTGAGAAAAGCATAGATGTTATGCTTTAGTACACTTAGAAACCAAACAAGTTAACACTTCCTGGGCAGAACCATGGCACCAAGGATGACTTTCTTTCAGTCGGGTGTTGTGGTCCCGAGGTGACTAAACAGTCCAGTGCTGGATCTGCACATGCTGCCACAGGTAGGGAATGAGGTGGGATGCGTGGGTTACCGTGTGCGTCTGCTACTATTTTGGCTTGGTCCTCACCTGGACCTGTCAAAGATATTGGAGATGGATGGTACCTTCCTAGATGCTTCTTCTGCAGTTTGAGTGCTCTTAGACACAAGATTTCCATGATATTTCATTTTCTCAGACAGGCTTTGAATGTGTTTTTGATGTGTTTCCTATGCCCTCCCAGTAACCATTTGCTCGGAGAGCTTGTTTCCGAAGTCTTCTATCAGGTGAAATGACTCCGCGGAGACTGTATCCCATCACCATCACCCTTTATTTACAAGTGGAGAGTCCTTGACACTGATCCAGCTCCCTCAGAGCTGGCTGTCAAAGTGAACAGATCCTCGGACATCCCTGTTCTTTTTTTTCTCTGTTTTTTTTCTTCTTTTTTCTTTTTCCTAACACTATCGCCACATTGTGGAAGTACTTATTTTTCCCCAGCACCCATGTTGTGTGTGTGTGCAGGTGTGAGACACAGTGTAAGACACAAGGTGTACAAATCTTTATTCAATTTCCACAACCAGGAAGAAAGAAAACACCCAAGTGGCCAGTGATAAGCAGTGCCCTTCACATCAAAGGGCAATGCTGTGTGATCAAACAGTGAGGGGTGGGGGCAGGGGTTAAATCAAAATAGAGTTGGAGGGGGAAATAATGCACTCCACTCCCTGCAGTGGCCACCTCTCCCTGAACAACTCCAGGGTGTTGGTGGAGACCGCGTGCTCCTTCTCCAGGGACACCCGAGCTCTAACGTAACCGCGGAAGAGGGGCAGGCAGTCAGCCCTCACGACCCCCTCCACGGCCCGCTGCCTGGACCTGTTTATGGCCAGTTTGGCCAGGCCCAGGAGCAGACCCACGAGGAGGTCTTCAGACCTGCCCTCCCTCCTCCGTACCGGGTGCCCGAAGATCAGGAGCGTGGGACTGAAGTGCAACCAAAAGCAGAGAAGGAGGTTTTTGAGAAAATCAAAAAGGGAGTGCAAATGTCCACACCCAATATACACATAGTCCACGGACTCCACAGCACCACAGAACAGGCAGTTGGGCTGGGAGTCTGTGAACCACCGCAATCTGCGGTTGCAGGGGACTGCTGCATGCAGCACCCTCCATCCCAGATCCCCGAGAAAAAGGAGGAGGACTCCTGCGTAGAGGGCCCTCCACTGGGGCTCCCCACCGCCCGGTGGCAAATGGGCACGCCAAGGCGTGTCCGGACGGTGGATGAGGGAGAAGAGGTGGACGGTGTGCATCAGCAGTCTATACAGGGCCCGCCTTTTTACCTCCTGAAAGGGAACAAAATAAAAATTCCGGAGGCGGCTCAGGTTGTGGGGCACAGGCTCCCGCGGGAAGTACGGGACCCTGGGGCCAATGTGAAATTCCGTCCGGGCTGGGGTGAGCGCGGACGGGATCCCACCGCATACCTGAGCATCCTCCAACTGGTGCACGTCGGGTCCAAGCACCGCCGTTTTAAGGCGTCAGATGGCGGTGGCCATGTACCGGACGTCTACCGCTGCCCTGCTTGCCATGTACTGTGGCAGCATCCAGGCCAGGCCTCCAGCACCCAGCATGTCCCCGACCCTGGTCATCCTTGCCGCCACGGCCCTCCCCTCCAACAGCCACTCGAACCCGCGAGCACGGAGGTGCGGGTTCCTGAGCAACGGCTCCCTGACGACAGCCACTACTCCTGCCGGAGGGTAGGCGTGGCGCGATTCGACCATGTCCCGGACAGTGATCAGGTCCTGGTAAAAGACAGGCAGCACCTTGAGGCCGACCTTCAAACCGTCATGGTCGATGAACAGGAGCTGCGTTTCGTAGTTGAGGTTACACACCTGGCGGAAAAAAATACGTCACCAGGGCACACCACCTAGGAGGAGGCTCGACGTAAAGGTATCGCTGCAAGCTCTGAAGGCGGAACGTCGCGACCTGGGTGTGGACGCACACCAGCGACTGACCGCCCTCCTCAATAGGGAGACTCAGAACCTGCGCAGCGACCCAGTGCATCTTTTTGTCCCAGAAGAAGTCGACCAACACTCTCTGGATGTCTGCGACAAAGCCAGGAGGAGGGACCAAAGTGACCAGCCGGTACCACAGCATGGCGGCCACCAGCTGGTTTATGACCAGCACTCGGCTCCTGTAAGATAGCACTCGGAGCAGTCCTGTCCAGCGGCCTAGGCGAGCCAAGACTTTGGCCTCAGGCTCCTGCCAGTGGCCAGCCAGGATTCCTCAGCCGGGCTGAGGTTGACCCCCAGGTAGAGGAGATGGGTGGTACTCCACCTGGACCCCCATAACTCCTCTGGCAGAGAGTCCACCCGCCATGGACCGACCGGTAGTCTGGATCATTTGACCCAGTTGATCCTGGCGGAAGACAGACACCCCTGTCCTTTTTTTTCCCTCTTTCTTTTTGGGGGAAGCTAGTCCAGGGATAGTCCCCTTCCCTTCTGACACCTGCGAGGAGGAGAGTCCCTTGCACACACTCACACTGGTCCAGCACTCAAGATAGGAAAACACCCGAGTGGCCTGTAACAAACAGTGACCCCTGTCCTTATCTGTCAGCCAGGGCTCCCTGATTGGACCATGTTAACAGCTCCAGTCAGGGAACTCATAATCTATGAGGCTCACTTGGCTGACCTTGTTACAATCTCAATATCAGGAATGCAGATGGTGAGCCCAGCCACCATGGCTGATTGACTGTAACCAGCAATGGGGATGTCAGCTTGAGAGGGGACACTGCCACTGAGGATATATTGTGCCAATGGATCTACAGAATTTTGCAGAGGTATCACTGGTCATATTTCTCTAAGGATTTGAGGTTATCTGGCATACATTGTCTCCATGCCTCCAGTAATGTTGTCATAAGCTTGTGGCATGTCTCCTCTGAACCTTCAGGTCTATGTAACAGTCTGTGAACTTTTCACATGTCCATGTACAGTAACTGCAAATGTTGCCTTCTGTATGGCTGTAAACCTCTGCTCCATCTATGTTAAAGCTTGTGATCTAAAATAGATTAGTTTTACAGATGAATAAGGACTGGTCCTAATTTTGAGAATGATGCACGGTATCTGTGGATACTACAGTGAATAGCCTGGATTATAGCATGATAAATAGGAAGTAATGTCTATTTAATCCTTTTGGTGGCCACAATCTGGTCTTTGTTTTACAAAAGCTCTTTTATGGATTGATTAAGACTTCCAAAGTTGGGGATGAACTTTCCCACCGTGCTGTGCATCATCTGTGCACTTCAGTGCTGGAAGTTCAGTGAAGGTTTTTATCTCTCTTGGATCTGCCATGGTGCCTTGTTCTTGGACAATATGTTCCATAAAGATAAACATCATTCTAAAGAACTGGCAGTTCTCATTTAGCTTAAGACCTGTGTTCTGAAATGCTTTTAACATGTCCTGACTCTCAGGCTGGGTTCTTCAAACATTTTGCCATGCACTGGGACATCATTCAAAGGGTTCCCTGATGCCCTTTAAAAAATCTTTGGTGCAGCCAAGTTCCAAATAATAGATAGTTGAAGCAATACCACCTGTATGGTGTAATAAATATAGTCAGCATCATGACTCTTGGTGTCAGAGTATATGGCAGAGCTAATTCAAATTTGTGAAAATATTGCTGTCTGCCAATTTTGCTGAACTATCATCAACAGATGAACTAGGATGGATTTCCCTCGTTGTTCAAGTGAATTAAATCTACTCAGACTTTTAGCTCTCCATTCAGATTAGGAACAGTTATTAGCCATGATCACTGTTGTGTCAGTTCTGTTACTGATGATGTAACCCTGCCTTCTATCAAGCTGACTAAGTGAGAATTTACTTTTTGTATCAAAGGATGAGAACTTGCTTGGGAATGTACACAGATAGTTGATATCTTTTTGCATAGTAATGCAATACTCTGCTTAAATCTCCCTGAAGGTTTGAATAGCTTTGGAAATTTCATAGCTCAGCAAGGTGAATGCCCACCATCACCTCCCCACCCCCCACCCCCCGCCAAATTTTGAGTTGCTGGATCAGTTTGAAATCTATCCCATTCAGCTCAATGGTTGTGTCACACATCACTATGGAAACTATCCTCAGTGTAAAAGTGGGACCTTGTCTTCACAAGATCTGGGTGGGTAATCCCTCCTACTGATATAGTCACATTGATGGGACAAACCATACGCAGGGATGGCAGCGGTGGTGTGCCTGGGACACTGTAAGGTGTGATTCTGAGGTTGACTATGTCAAGCTGTTGCTTCACCAATCTGTGGGACAGCTCTGCTAATGTTTGGCACAATTCCCAGATGTTAGTAAGAAGAACATTATAGAGTCAGTGTGTATCATTGTCATTTTCTGTGTGCTCTGTCTGGTTTCATTACTTTTAACAAACTTTATAATGGTTATATACCACTGAGTGGCTTGCTTGTGCATTTTAGAATGAACAATATTTTTGTGGATCTGGAGGCACATGGAGGCGAGGATGGCAGATTTTCCTTCTCTAAAGGACATCACTGAACAGATGGAATGTTACATCTATTGTAATAGTTTAATGGTCACTTTTAGACTAGCTTTTAATCAAATACTTATTAACTGAATTCAAAGTCTGCCATGGTGGGATTTGAACTCATTTCTCCCAGAGCACTAGCCTGGGTCTTCAAAGCAATGAAACAATTACACCAACATCTCCTCCAATGCATCTCCCCTGTTCTATAAGTGAATTTCTTTTGGGGCTAAATTCCATGTAGAATGCTTTAATAAATGCATTATGTTCTGTAGTTTTTCTTCCATGCTTTGTATTGCCATAACATCAGCAAATGTGTGTGCAGCATATACCACAATAGGAGGGTGAAAGAATCTTAGAATACTTCAAATACTAGTCAGAAAAGGGCAGTACTCTAGTGAGGAAAAAGATAAAATTAGAACGCTTTGACAATAAGATTGAAAAATTGAAGTACTCATCCAGGTCAATCAGGCATGATCATTCAGTGAGGTTGCAGCTCTAGTAGAGACTTGATGGTGCTGTTCCTTCACTTGTAAATCTAAAGCTATGGAAACCTAAATAGTGCTGAAAGAGTCACTTCCAGATCTCCCTCCTGCATTCATTGCGGGCTATCTGCATTATCAAACAGTCGGGGTATCAGTAAAGTCTCTATCAGTACTGTGATCCCAATAAATGATCATTGGGATTGCAGCACTGACTGACCTGGATGAGTACTTTGATTTTTCAATCTTAGAGTCATATAGTCATCGAGATGTACAGCACGGAAACAGACCCTTTGGTCCAACCCGTCCAAATATCCCAACCCAATCTAGTCCCACCTGCCAGCACCCAGCCCATATCCCTCCAAACCCTTCCTATTCATATACCCATCAAACTGCCTCTTAAATGTTGCAATTGTACCAGCCTCCACCACTTCCTCTGGCAGCTCATTCCATACACGTAACACGCTCTGTGTGAAAACGTTGCCCCGTAGGTCTCTTTTATATCTTTCCCCTCTCACCCTAAACCTATGCCCTCTAGTTTTGGACTCCCCAAACCCAGGGAAAAGACTTTGCCTATTTACCTGATCCATGCCCCTCATAATTTTGTAAACCTCTATAAGGTCACCCCTCAGCCTCCGATGCACCAGGGAAAACAGACCCAGCCTGTTCAGCCTCTCCCTATAGCTCAAATCCTCCAACCTTGGCAACATTCTAGTAAATCTTTTCTGAACCCTTTCAAGTTTCATAACACCTTTCTGATAGGAAGGAGACCAGAATTGCACACAATATTCCAACAGTGGCCTAACCAATGTCCTGTACAGCTGCAACATGACCTCCCAATTCCTGTACTCAATACTCTGACCAATAAAGGAGAGCATACCAAATACCTTCTTCACTATCCTATCTACCTACGACTCCATTTTCAAGGAGCTATGAACCTGCACTCCAAAGTCTCTTTGTTTAGCCACACTCGCGAGGACATTACCATCAAGTGTATAAGTCCTGCTAAGATTTGCTTTCCCAAAATGCAGCACCTCACATTTATCTGAATTAAACTCCATCTGCCACTTCTCAGCCCATTAGCCCATCTGGTCCAGATCCTGTTGTAATCTGAGGTAACCCTCTTTGCTATCCACTACACCTCCAATTTTGTGTCATCTGCAAACTTACTAACTGTACCTATTATGCTCGCATCCAAATCATTTACGTAAATGACAAAAAGTAGAGGACCCAGCACCGATCCTTGTGGCATTCCACTGGTCACAGGCCTCCAGTCGGAAAAACAACTCTCCACCACCACCCTCTGTCTTCTACCTTTGAGCCAGTTCTGTATCCAAATGGCTAGTTCTCCCTGTATTCCATGAGATCTAACCTTGCTAATCAGTGTCCCATGGGAAACCTTGTTGAATGCCTTACTGAAGTCCATATAGATCACATCTACCACTCTGCCCTCATCAATCCTCTTTGTTACTTCCTCAAAAAACTCAATCAAGTTTGTGAGACATGATTTCCCACTCACAAAGCCATGTTGACTATCCCTAATCAGTCCTTGCCTTTCCAAATACATATACATCCTGTCCCTCAAGATTCCCTCCAAACACTTGCCCACCACCGAGGGCAGGGTCACTGGTCTTTAGTTCCCTGGCTTGTCCTTACCACCCTTCTTAAACAGTGTCACCATGTTAGCCAACCTGCAGTCTTCCGGCACCTCACCTGTGACTATCGATGATACAAATATCTCAGCAAGAGGCCCAGCAATCACCTCTAGATTCCCACAGAGTTCTAGGGTACACCTGATCAGATCCTGAGGATTTATCCAGTTTTATGCATTTCAAGACATCCAGCACTTCCTCCTCTGTAATCTGGACATTTTGCAAGATGTCACCATCTATTTCCCTACTTTCTATATCTTCCATATCCTTTTCCACAGTAAATACTGATGCAAAATACACATTTAGTATCTCCCCCATTTTCTGTGGCTCCACACAAAGGCCTACTTGCTGATCTTTGAGGGGCCCTATTCTCTCCCTAGTTACCCTTTTGTCCTTAATGTATTTGTAACAACCCTTTGGATTTTCCCTAATTCTGTTTGTCAAAGCTATGTCATGTACCCTTTTTGCCCTCCTGATTTCCCTCTTAAGTATACTCCTACTTCCTTTATACTCTTCTAAGGATTCACTCGATCTATCCTGTCTGTACCTGACATATGCTTCCTTCTTTTTCTTAATCAAACCCTCAATTTCTTTACTCATCCAGCATTCCCTATACCTACCAACCTTCCCTTTCACCCGAACAGGAATATACTTTCTCTGGATTCTCGTTATCTCATTTCTGAAGGCTTCCCATTTTCCAGCCGTCCTTTTATCTGCAAACATCTGCCCCCAATCAGCTTTCGAAAGTTCTTGCCTAATACCATCAAAATTGGCCTTTCTCCAATTTAGAACTTCAAATTTTAAATCTGGTCTATCCTTTACCATCATTATTTTAAATCTAATAGAATTATGGTCGCTGGCCCTAAAGTGCTCCCCCATTGACACCTCAGTCACCTGCCCTGCCTTATTTCCCAAAAGTCAAGTTTTGCACCTTCTCTTGTAGCTACATCCATGTACTGAATCAGAGAATTGTCTTGTACACACTTAACAAATTCCTCTCCATCTAAACCTTTAACACTAAGGCAGTCCCAGTCGACGTTTGAAAAGTTAAAATCCCCTACCATAACTACCCTATTATTCTTACAGATAGCTGAGATCTCCTTACATGTTTGTTTCTCAATTTCCCTCTGACTATTAGGGGATCTATAATACAATCCCAATAAGGTTATCGTCCCTTTCTTATTTCTCAGTTCCACCCAAATAACTTCTCTGGACGTATTTCTAGGAATATCCTCCCTCAGCACAGATATAATGCTATTCCTTATCAAAAATGCTCCCCCCCCTCTCTTGCCTCCTTTTCTATCCTTTCTGGAGCATTTGTATCCTGGAACATTAAGCTGCCAGTCCTGCCCATCCCTGAGCCATGTTTCTGTAATTGCTTTGATATCCCAGTCCCATGTTCCTAGCCATGCCCTGAGTTCATCTGCCTTTCCTGTTAGGCGTCTTGCATTGAAATAAATGCAGTTTAACTTATTAGTCCTACCTTGTCCCTGCCTGCCCTGACTGTTTGACTCACTTCTGTTCTCAACTGTACCAGTCTCAGATTGATCTCTTTCCTCACTATCTCCCTGGGTCCCACCACCCCACCTTACTAGTTTAAATCCTCCCAAGCAGTTCTAGCAAATCTCCCCACTAGTATATTAGTCCCCTTCCAATTTAGGTGCAATCCATCCTTCTTCTACAGGTCACTTCTACCCCAAAAGAGATTTCAACGATCCAAAAATGTGAATCCTTCCCCCATACACCAGCTCCTCAGCCATGCATTCATCTGCTCTATCCTCCTATTCCTGCCCTCACTAGCTCATAGTACTGAGAGTAATCCAGACATTTCTACCCTTGAGGACCTCCTTTTTAAATTTCTACCTAACTCTCTGTAATCCCCCTTCAGAATCTCAATCTTTTCCCTTCCAATGTCGTTGGTTCCAATGTGGACAATGATCTCTTGCTGGCCCCTCTCCCCCGTGAGAACATTCTGCACCCTCTCTGAGACATCCTTGATCCTGGCACCAGGGAAGCAACACACCATTCTACTTTTTCGCTGCTGGTCACAGAAACGTCTGTCTGTACCTCGAACTAGAGAGTCCCCTAACATAATTGATCTCTTGGAACCTGACATACCCCTCGTTGCATTAGAGCCAGTCTCCATACCAGAAACTTGGCTGTTCGTGCCATGTTCCCCTGAGAATCCATCACACCCTACATTTTCCAAAACAGCATACCTGTTTGAAATGGGTATATCCACAAAAGACTCCTGCTCTAGCTGCCTACCTCTCTTACCTTTCCTGGAGTTAATCCATCTATATGGCTGTATCTGAGACTTTCCCCCCTTCCTATATACTGACATCCATCACATACTGTTGCTGTTGCAAATTCCTCATCGTTCCTAACGGTCTCTCCAACTGATCCATTCGATCTGATAAGATTCATAGCCAGCAACATTTATGGTAGATAAATCCTCAGTAACCCTTAAACTCTCTTTAAACTCCCACATCTGACAAGAAGTACATATCACTCTATTTAAGGCCATTTTTGCTCCTTCACAATCTACAGACCCAGAAAATAACACCGTCTTATTCCTCTCCAAACACTGCCCCAGGTTAAATTAATAGTTATGATTTATATTTTAAGTTTAATCCAGAGACATATCTCCAAAAACACATAATCAAGAAAGAACCTACTCTATTCACTACTGCAGATTTTCTGTAGACCATCTCGGTGTCAAAGTGTTCAATTCTTTTTTCATTTCCAGAGTACTGATCTTTTGTCACTAAGTCTTTGAAGTAAGGTGAGATTCTTTCACCCTCTTTTTGTAATCTTCCTGCTCTGAAATCCATGTCTTTCAAGGTGGCTTCAGAAAAGCTTTTCTTTTCTCTGCTTTTTCCTGTCCTCAGAAGCTTTTTTTTCTCAGCTGCACCTTTGAAATTTTTCAAGGTCTCCCCCTGCCTTTGATGTCTGCCCCTTGGACTCTATTTTATCTTCAAATCCTGGCTCTGGAGGTTTCTTTCCCAGCAGCTCCCATGTTTTACTGATATTTATACATTGAGATGTTAGTCTGGATTATCCTGTGCTGTAGATGTCTGTACAAACACTGTTTTGAAGGTTCTTGTTGTTTTCCAACACTCCTTTATTTTCATTTGTACATAATAGGTTATCAACTGCTTCTCTCTGTTGTAGTATCTAAAAATTCTCTCTTCACACACTCCTATGTCATCAATCATATCATCGTGATTTACAGCAATCTCATTAGACCACAATTTCTGACAGCCCCATAGTCCTGAGATCTGTGTACTTATTTAATTCAGGCCCCCTCAGTATCCTGATTTCAATTGTTCAAACAGCAATGGCCAAACCTTCAGTTGTCTCGGTCTTAAGCACGGACATTGTCTCCTTAAACTTGTTTATCTTTCTTTCTTCCATTGCGATGTTCTGTATAAGACTTTGACCATACGTTTGGCAGCTGGATTCTGGGTAATCCAAGATGGAGGATGGGAAAAGTTGTGGTTGTAAGAGCTACTCCTTTTTTGAGGTATTTTGGGTGTTGGAGGTGATTTCCTCGAATTCCAGAAGCAGCAATTACTGTTTTATATGCTGTTGCATTATTTTGGAACTTTGGGGGAAAAAAGGTCAAAACAATGGCACTTTAAAAAAGGAGAAAGACAGACAAAGGCAGCAACCCCATAGTCAGAGAAAAAAACCTCCACTGCTGACTGACACAGCAGTGAATCTGCACAGTTACTGCCTTTATTGTTTGAGTTCAATTATCTCTGGACATTGGAGTGCATCTAGGAAAATCAACAACAATGAAATTTACAGCTAAACTTGAAGGAACCTGTGTTGGAGGGCTCACAGCACAGGAACAGATAAGAGCATAGTTTTTTTTCTAAGTGTAGCCTTGCTGTAAATCTACAATTGTGAGTAGAGAGGGTTCTTTCTTGATTATGTTTTATTGCCTCTTGGTTAAATTTAAAAAATATAAACCATAACTATTGTTAGTCTGGAGCATTCTTTTAGACCATTAAGACAGTGTTATTTACTGGGTCTGTAGACTGTGAAAGAGCAATGATAAACTTCCTTTAGTGGACTGATATGTTCTTCCTGTTGGATGTGGGAGTTTTGGGACAGTTTCCATGTTATTGATTATTATGTCTGGAGAAGGCGTGTTTGGTTGTGAATCCCATCAGATTGCACGGATTGGTTGGAGTGACAGTTAGAGGCAATAAGGAATTTACAGGAGGTAGGGGATATCATGGATGGCAGTTATAGGAAGAGAGAAAAGCCACCAATACAATCAGATAAATGGATTAACTCCAGGATAAGTAGGCAAGTAGCGCAGGAGTCTCCTGTAACAATCCCCATCTCAAGCAATTATGCTGTTTTGGAAAATGTAGGAGTGATGGAGTCTTAGGGGAATGTGGCGCAATCAGGGGTATGTTGGATTCCAATCAATAGATTGTGTTAGGGGACTGTAGTCAGCTGCACAAATATTTCTGTGGCCAACACTGAAAAATCAGAATGGTGTGTTGCCTCCCTGATGCCAGGCTCAAGGATATCTCTGAGAGAGTGCAAAATGTTCTCAAAGTGGAGAGGGACCAGCAAAAGGTTGTTGTACACATTGGAACTAATGACATAGGAAGGGAAAAATTGGGATTCTGAAGGGACAAAATAGAAAGTTAGGCAGGAATTTAAAAAGGTTCTTGAGGGTAGTAATAATTGGATTATTCCTGGTGCTATGAACTTGTGAGGGTAGGAAGAGGAGGATAGAGCAGATGAATATGTAGCTGAGGAGTTGGTGCAGGGGACAAAGATTCACATTTTTAGATTATTGGAATCTCTTCTAGAATTGCACCTGAATTGCAAGGGGACTAATATGCTGGCAGCGAGATTTGCGAGTGTTGCTTGGGAGGATTTAAACTAGTAAGGTGGGGGAATGGGACCCAGGGAAATAATGAGGAAAGAGACTGGTACAATTGGAAAAAGGAACATGTCAAACAGGGCAGGCAGGAACAAAGCACAGAACAAGGTAGGACTGATAAATTGAACTGAATTTATTTCAATGCAAAAGGCCAAACAGGGAAGGCAGATAAACTCAGGGATGGATAGGACTGGCAGCTTAATGTTTCAGGATATAAATGCTATAGGAAGGACAGAAAAGGGGGCAAGAGAGGAGGGGTAGTGGCATTTTTAATAAGGGATAGCATTACAGATATACTTAGAGAGGATATTCCTGGGAATACTTCCAGAGAAGTTATTTGGATGGAATTGAGAAATAGGAAAGGGATGATCACCATATTGGGTTTGTACTTTAGACCCACCATTAGTCAGCGGGAAACTGAGAAACACATTTGTAAGGAAATCTCAGTTATCTGTACAAATAATAGGGTGGTTATGGCAGGGGATTGTAACTTTCCAAACATAGACTGGAATTGCCATAGTGTTAAGGGTTTAGAAGGAGAGGAATTTGTTAAGTGTGTACAAGAAAATTTTCTGATTCAGTATGTGGATGTACCTACTAGAGAAGGTGCAAAACCTAACCTACTCTTGGGAAATAAGGCAGGGCAGGTGACTGAGTTGTCAGCGGGGGAGCACTTTGGGGCCAGCAACCATAATTCTATTCGTTTTAAAATAGTGATGGAAAAGGATAGACCAGATCTAAAAGTTAAAGTTCTAAATTGGAGAAAAGCCAATTTTGAAGATGTTAGGTAAGAACTTTCAAGTAGTTGATTTGGGGGGTGGTGGGGGGATGTTTGCAGAAAAGGGGACAGCTAAAAAATAGGAAGCTTTCAAAAATGATATAACGAAAGTCCAGAGACAGTATGTCCCTGTTAGGGTGAAAGGAAAGGTTGGTAGGTGTAGGGAATGCTGAATGACTAAAGAAATTGAGAGTTTGGTTAAAAGAAAGAAACATATGTCAGATATAGACAGCAGAGATCGAATGAATTCTTAGTATAAAGGCAGTAGGAATGCACTTAAGATGGAAAACAGGAGAGCAAAAAGGGGACATGAGATAGCTTTGGCAAGTAGGGTTAAGTAGAATCCAAAGGGATTTTATAAATATATTAAGGACAAAAGGGTGACTAGGGAGAGATTAGGACCCCTCAAAGTTCAGCAAGGTGGCCTTTGGGTGGAGACGCAGGAGATGGGGGAGATACTAAAAGAGTATTTTGCATCAGTGTTTACAGTGGAGAAGGACATGGAAGATACTGAATGTTAGGTAATAGATTGTGATATCTGGGAAAATGTCCATATTACAGAGGAGATGGTGCTGGGTGATTAAAATGCATAAAAGTGGATTAATCCCCAGGACCTGATCAGATGTACCTAAAAACTCTTTGGGATTCTAGGGAAGTGATTACTGGTCTCAATGATAGTCACAGCTGGAAGACTGGAGGTTGGCTATCATAGTACCACTATTTAAGAAAGGTGGTAAGGAAATGCCAGGAAACTATAGACTGGTGAGCCTGACATCATTGGTAGGCAAGTTGTTGGACAGCATTTACATGCATTTGGAAAGGCAAGGACTGACAATGGATAGTCAAAATAGTTTTGTGCATCGGACATCATATCTCATGAACTTGTGTTTTTTGAAGAAATGAAGAGGATTGATGAGGTCAGAGTGGTGGGCATGATCTATGTGGACTTCAGCAAGATGTTCAACAACATTCCTCATGGTAGATTGATTAGCAAAGTTAGATCTCATGGAATATAGGGAGAAGTAGCCATTTTGAGACAGAACTGGCTTGAAGGTAGAAGACAGAGGGTGGTAGTGGTGGATGGCTGCTTTTCAGACTGGAGGCCTGTGACTAATGGTGTGCCACAAGGATCAGTACTGGGTCTATTGCTTTTCATCATTTATATAAATGATTTTGATGTAAACATAGGAGGTATGGTTAATAAGTTTGCAGATTACACCAAAATTGGATGTGTAGTGGACAGTGAAGGAGGTTACCTCAGAGTACAATGGGATCTTGATCAGATGGGCCAATGGGCTCAGGAGTGGCAGATAGAGTTTAATTTTGATAAATGCAAGGTGCTGCATTTTGGAAAGGCAAATCAGAACAGGACTTATTCACTTAATGGTCAGGTCCTAGGAGTGTTGCTGAACAAAGAGACCTTGGAATGCAGGTTCATCGTTACTTGAAAGCAGACTTGCAGGTAGATAGGATAGTGAAGAAGACATTTGGTATGCTTTACTTCATTGGTCAGAACATTGAGTAGAGGAGTTGGAAGGTCATGTTGTGGCTGAATAGGACATTGGTTAGGCCACTTTTGGAATATTGTGTGCAATTGTGGTCTCCCTCCTATCAGAAGGATGTTGTGAAACCTGAAAGGGTTCAGAAAAGATTTACAAGGGATGTTGCTAGGGTTGGAGGATTTGAGATACAGGGAAAGGCTGAACAGGCTGGGGCTGTTTTCTCTGGAGCATCGGAGGCTGAGGGGGTGACCTTTTATAGAGATTTATAAACTTATGAGAGGCATGGATATGGTAAATAGACAAAGTCTTTTCCCTGGGGTGGGGGAGTCCAGAACTAGCGGACATAGGTTTAGGGCGAGAGGGGAAAGATATAAAAGGGACCTAAGGGGCAATGTTTTCACAAGGAGGGTAGTGTGTGTATGGAATGAGCTGCCAGAGGAAGTGGTGGAGGCTGGTAGAATTACAGCATTTAAAAGGGATCTGGATGGAGATGTGAATAGGAAGGGTGTAAATGGATAAGGGCCAAGTGCTGGCAGATGGGACTAAATTAGGTTAGGATATCTGGTTGGCATGGACGAGTTGGACCAAAATTTCTAAAGGAGATTGCCAAAAGTGGTCTCTTAAGCCTATAGCTGAGTGCATTTTCTTGCTTGACTTTGTTGATGGGGTCTGAATTGAAACAATATAGATTTGGTTACTGAAACTGTAAAGCTGCACATTAAGGTGAAAAGATTCCCTCCGAGATATTGCGTTATGGAACACATTTTTTTGGAGCTTTTTAATTTTAATGTACAAAATCAAATATGAAGCTGATGTTTACATATTATTGATTGATACACAGCCCACATCACTTTAACAAAGTACATTGAAATTAGAGTAGGATCTAATTTGTTGTTGAACATGTCCAGACAATATGCAGTTACTCAGAACTGAAGCAGAAAACAAGATATGCATCCAACAACCGTAGAGGGCAACATGTTTCTACAAATACTATAATTTCAATTTAATCAACTGTTTTGTCAGATCTATTCACTAAATATTGAAAAATACTTTTATTAATGTCTAAAATTAACATTTGCAAACTTTTTTTTTACTTTGCACAAGACAATTGTTTTGTGTTGACTTTGTTCCCTTTTCACACTACTGTTCCCCCCTCCCATGCCTGGAAGCTTGAAGATGCCATGACATTACAGGTTACAAACCTTTCCCAGCAATCATGTTGGAAAATTCCACAATTAGCACTCAGCAAAATAATTTTCTCATCCTCAGCATTATAACAGTATTTAAAGTGAAATGCTTATTTTGTACTGATATTACAACAGTGTAGCAGGTTTCTAAGTAGACAACCCAGTCACCAACCACATAGCAATACAGTTGATACAGCTTAGTTGAACCATTGGTCATCATTTCTAAGACATCAGTTTGGTTGCAATGTATATAAATACAAGTAGTCTGTAGAACTTTGCTTGTTCACTTCATGAAAAAGCACATGGTAAACATTTTAAAAAATCTTGATAAACATACATGATCAAATAAAACACATCATTGCACTATTTGGGTGTGACTTTATTGTGATCAAAATGATGCACAGTTCTTCTGACGTTTTTCCCCTTTAAAACAAAAAATAATGGATCATCAAACAGTCTTCATTAATACAGTAGCTCCTGTATTAAATGGAATGACTTTACTTACACCATTTTCACAATCAACGGGCCTGGACTATATTTAGACCGATTAATGCTACCCTTACAACCAATAACACTGAAAGAGGATTTTTCTTAAAAATGAAGTTATAACAGCTTTTTCAAAAATAAAACCATCAGCATAGCTGATTCTAAATGCACTTAAACAGTACAGAAACTTCTCTTACGGAGGTAACGCACAGTAGCCACACTAGAGACAAAACATGTGTTGCTTTGCAGAGGATCTTGCTTTTCTTCACAGGCTGAGGTAACAGCTTTTGCATGCTTATTCTTGTGTTATTGGTTCACTGGGTCTTGGAACAAGGGCTGCAGGAGGCCTCGGATAATAACCTATGAAACTCGGTTTATCTGGACAAAACCTGGGGAACTTGTGGTCAAGTGACAAGTCTGCAAAAATAAAAACAAAAAGTAGTAGTACCTGGGGCTAATTTGACAAGTTACTTTCATAAAATCAGTTTTTGTAAACATAGAAGTTATGTGAGAAGAACAGTACAACACATCATAAACTGAAAAATAACAAAGTTCCAACGAAAGCTCCCATATTGCTGAAATCAAATGTAGCTGCAAGACCATGATGGGGCTGTCACTTTACCAAGACATAATTCCGTAAGCTGGATTCAATGATATACATGAACTTGCAGAGATGACATGGAATAAACCTACTTCATGATGGTAAGGCAGTGGCAGAGTGGTAATGTGGACTATGAATCCAAAAGCTCCAGGGATACGGGTTTGAATCGCCCACGGTCAAGATAGTTTAGTTCAAATTCAGTAAAATCTAGGATTATTAAGAAAAAGGCTAGCTTAACAGCGACTATTGTTGACTGCTGTAACAAGAAAATCTGGTTCACTGATGTCCTTTAGAGAAAGAAATATAATGGCATTGTTTGGCCTACGTAGAACAATGTATTTGACTCTCAACTGCCTCTGAACAAGCTGCTTGGTTCAGGGACAAAAAGCAATAGGCAACAAATGCAACCTCGCCAGTGACACCCACATCACATGAGAAAATATAAAAAGTGTTCTTTGTAAGCAAATTGGATAAAATACCCACAAAAACCATAAATGGCCTTTCAAATCTTACTAGAACCTACAAATAACTATGTATCTTTTAATTGTTAAATGAAGTCATCTTAAGTTGACACCTTGTTTGTGTAACCACTAACCAAATCACCGACATCTGTTACCTCACTTCTAATTGTTAGGAAATGTTATGGTGAATTATAGAAAGCTGGCATGTGATAAAGCAAACAAAGCAATTGTTGCTTCTGTGTGGTTAGATTCCTTACTGTGTGGAAACAGGCCCTTCGGCTCAACCAGTCCACACCGACCCTCCGAAGAGCAACCCACCCAGCCCATTTCCCTCTGACTAATGCACCTAACACTGTGGACAATTTAGCATGGCCATCCACCTGACCTGCACATCTTTGGATTGTGGGAGGAAACCGGAGCACCCGGAGGAAACCCATGCAGACGCGGGGAGAATGTGCAAACTCCACACAGCCAGTCGCCTGAGGCTGGAATCGAACCTGGGTCCTGGCACTGTGAGGCTGCAGGCCTAATCACGAAGCCACCGTGCTGCTCTTATAAGAGGTGGAGAAGCAAAGGCACAATGGCCCTTTCACCAAATGAACATGCATTGCTGAGAGTGCTAAGACTGTTATTCTAAACATGTGAACAAGCAGCAGCAGTAGGCTATTCAGTCATTCAAGGCAGTCATTCAGCTCAATTAGCAAGATCCTCTGATAATAACTCAACTTCATATTCCTGCCTACCACTGATAACTTTCACCCGTTTTGATTACCAAGCATCTCTCCAACTCTGCTTTAAGATAACCAAAGATTCTGTTTCCACTGCCTTTTCTGGAAGAGAGTTCGAAGACTCATGACTGTTTACGAGTCAAGATTTTATCCCATCGCTGTTTTAAATGGGTAACCCTGATTTTTAAACAGTGACATCTACTTGTAGATTCTCTCAGAAGTGCAAACATCTTTTCCAGATCCATGCTTTCAAGGCCTTTCAGGATCTTATTGGTTCATCAAGTCACCTTTAACTCTCCGAACTCCATTAGATACAATCTTGACCTGTCCAATCCTTTCTCATAAGATACCAAAAGAGAAAATGCTGGAAAATCTCAGCAGGTCTGGCAGCATCTGTAAGGAGAGAAAAGAGCTGACGTTTTGAGTCTAACTGACCCTTTATCAAAGCTAAAAAAAGGGAGAAATAGGGAGGTATTTATACTAGGCTGAGAGAAGGTGAGTCATGGCTCCAGGAGCAAAGGTAGCAATAAAGAGGTGATAATGACAGTGCATTGAGAGATTAGGAGCTGTGAATGACCAAGGCTGAAGCCAGTGCTATGTGACAAATATGTGGGGGATGGAGGGGATGGGTGAAGCAGAGGCAAAACGGAAAACAGGGAGAAGGGTAGCAAAGGGGGAAGAGGAGAGGAAAAAGGTGATGAGAGAGTGGGGAGAGAGAGAAAGAGAGACAATCAAGAAATACGAGGTACAGAACAGTGAAAAATATATATTAAAAAAATAAATAAAATAAATGAAATAAAATTATGGAGCAGAATGAAAACGGGGAGTCGAGATGGGATAATCATCTGAAGGTATTGAATTCAGTGTTGAGACCAGCAGGCTGTAACGTGCCTAATCGGAAGATGAAATGCTGTTCCTCCAGTTTGTGCTGAGCTTCACTGGACCATTGCAGCAGGCCAAGGACAGACATGTGGGCAAGGGAGCAGGATTGTGTGTTGAAGTGGCAAGCCACGGGAAGGTCCGGGACCTGATTGCGTACAGACCGAAGGCGCTCAGCAAAGGGCAGATCACATTGGGAGCAACGGATGCAATAGACCAAATTGAAAGAGGTACAAGTGAAACACTACTTAATCTTAAATGAGTGTTTGGGGCCTTGGATGGTGAGCATGGAAGAGGTAAAGGGGCAGGTGTTGCACCTTCTGCGATTGCATGGGAAGGTGCCGTGTGTGATGGGAGAGGTGTTAGGTGTGATGGAGGAGTGGACTAGGTTGTCCTGGAGGGAACAATCTCTGTGGAATGCAGACAGGGGGAGGGAAGGGAAGATGTGTTTAGTAGTGGCGTCGTATTGGAGTTGGCAAAAATGGCTGAGGATTATTCTTTGCATGTGATGGCTGGTGGGGTGAAAGGTGAGAACAAGGAGACCCTATCCTTGTTCTGGGAGGGGAGGGAGGGGGTGAGGATCGTGGCACGGGAGGTGGACCGCATGCTGTCGAGAGCCCTGTGAACAACTGTAGGTGGAAAGCCACGGTTGGAGAAGAAGGAGCACATATTAGGAGCACCACTTTGGAAAGTGACCTCATTGGAACAAATGCAGCGGAGGCGAAGGAGCTGAGAGAAGGGGACCTGCTGAGATTTTCCAGCATTTTCTCTTTTGGTTTCAGATTCCAGCATCCGCAGCAATTTGTTTTTATCTTTCTCATAAGATGGTCCACTCACTCCTGGGATAAGTCTGGTAAATATTGTCTGAACTGCTTTCAACACATTTCTATTCTTCCTTAAATACGGCGCCAAGATGTAAAAACTAATAAAACTGGTCAATGAGACATAATGGTCCAATTCATCTTGTATACTTCAAAATGGACCTACAGTATGACTAGTATTAGAGTATTACTAGTTTTTCCTCTTGGAGTGATCAATACTGTACACAGCCTGAAGTTTAACCTCCCTATTTTTATATTCAGTTCCCCTCACAATAATATTATTCTATTGACTTGCTGTACTTGCTCTTTTGTGATTCATGTACTGTGACACCCAAGTCTCTCGACAGCTCAGGGCTCTGCAAGTTCACATCATTTAAATGCTTTTTCTATATTCTCTCATACAAAATAAAAATTTTATGTGTTCCAATATCCTATTTGCTGTAACTTTGCCTGCTCATTGAACCCATATTCGCTTGCAGCCTTATGTTCTCTTCAGAATTTATTTTCCTATTTATCTTTGTGTCACTGGCAATTTTGCCAAACAGATCTTTTGCCCCTTCATCCAAGTCATTTTTTAAATTGTGAACAGTCAAGAACCCAGCGCCTGTGGCACACAACTTGTACATCCCACCACCTGAAAAAGACCCATTTATGCCTATTCTCTGCTTCATTCAAGTCAGCTAAGTTTCTGTTCATGCCAATACACTACTCCCTACAGGATGAGTTTTTATTTTCTCCAATAGCCATCAATGTGGCATTTTATCAACATCTTCTGAAAATCTAAGTACAACACACCTTTTATCCACAACACATGTGCCGTCCTCAAAGAAATCCATAAATTGGTTGAACATGATTTCCCATTTACAAAACCATGTGAGTTCGGGGAGAAGGCAGGACAATGGGTTTGAGAATGTATCAGCCATGACTTGATAGGCTGAGTGGCCTAATTTTGCTCTTATCTTATGACTGATAGTCTTATGTTGACTCTGTCTGAATAAATCTTATTTAAACGCCCTGTTATAACTTCCTTGACAACAGCTTTTTGTTTCCTATGACAGTTAAGAACCTAACTGGCTTTCCTGCTTTCTGTCTCTCCCTTTCTGAATTGAGGAGCTATAATTGTTATCTCCCATTCTAAAGGGACCTTTGCCAAATCCAGGGAGCTTTGGAAAATTAAAAGTAGCACATTATCTCATTAGCCAATCCTTTTAAGACCGTAGTTCATCAGGACACCGTCACATTTCAGTTTGCAGCTCCAATTTGTACAAAGTACAAATTCTCTGATGATTTTCATTCATTTCTTCCTCCCTCCCATGTCCTGATTTATGGCTGCTTCTGGGAGCTAACTAATATCCTCTATGGGGAATGATGGTGATGAAAAATACCTGTTCATTTCATATGCTTTCTCTATTTTCTATTCTAAATGCTCCAGACTTACTTTCTATATCACTAATGCACACTTGATTAAATTCTTACTATTTTACATATTTATACAACTTTCCTAACAGTTTACATAGTTCTGGTTAGCTTTTTCCTCTTTTTATTTGAGTCATTCTTCCTTATTTTAAAAATGAAAAAGTCTCTCAATTTGCTGACTGGCCACCTTTTTGCACAATTATATGCTGTTTTCCTTGAGTCTGATAATATCTTTAATCATTCTAAATAACTTAGGAATTTTTCTGACTTTTTGGTATGTATCTGTTTTATGTATTCTGAAATAAATGTCTACAACTGCACATCTATTGAACCATCCTCTACCCTGGTTTGCCAGTTCACTTTAGCCAATTCTGCTTTCATGCCCTCATAATTGCCCTAACTTAAGCCAATAAAATTGTTTGGAACTCACTTCTCTCTCCCTTTTACAATGTTTAATTCAATCATATTACAGTTGCTGCTACCTAGGGGCATTAATTAATCCTATCTTGTTACAAAATACCAAGTGTAGCAAACGAAGTTTAGATCTGAAGAAAACTCATAGCAGACTTCAACACTGTTTCTCTCTTCACAGATGTTACAGATTCTGTTGAGATTCTCCTGCATTTCTTTTAGTCTCCAATGCTCTCTGTTCACCTCCAGAAATACTGTTTAAAAATGCTGAAAACATTCTATGAACTTTATCTAGGCTACCTCTGACCACCTGAACTTTTGAGCCCTTGTATCATTTAAAATACTGATTATTATTGACTTGTTTCTTGAATAAGTTGTCATTATTTCTTTCTTCTCCATCCTAATGTGATTAATGTGAGGGACATGTATACCTCCTCCACAAGTGACTTTTTGCTTTTATCATTTTACATCTCTACCAAACCACTTCCATCTCCTTTTTTCCTCAACTTATATCATAATGTTACATTGTGCAGATACCTTCAATAAGCAACACAGCTACTTTCTCACACCTTTTCTTAGCTTTCTGTCCTTCTTCAATGTCCTGTACCCTTCAATATTCAAAAACCAATTGCAGTCATTCTGCAGCCATGTCCCCAAAGTTGTCTAAATCACACTAATTTATTTCTATTTATACTATCAATTCATCGGTTTTCTATTGATTATTGTGTGCATTCAGATACAGAGTCTTTAGTCTTTTTGTTTTTTCTTCTTTTTGTAACCTCCAGTTTTATTTAATGACTGTTGATTTGTATTCTCTTTCTCTTCTTCTAAAGAACTATTTCTCATTTTGCATTTTAATATCTTTTGCTTTTTCTCTACTCTTTGATCCACAATGTCTTCCAAAATTTAATTCCTTGTAAATACTCTACTTCCCTAGCTTTGCAGCTTGCAAGAACATCAGCCGCAGCATGGTTCAGCTGGCGACTGTCCTAGTGATACAGATTTCGCTTTCCACATATTGTGCCAAGCAATGCCCATGAACTGGAATCCACTTCTCCCAGACTACCTTTTGTGGCACCTATTCATCTCTGTACCGTGACTTTGCTGTCTGCCAATTATTATGCTTCTTACTTTGGTTCCGGGCTCTTCATAGTGCCTCTGCAGTACCTCTTGTTTTGAACAGTCAATATCATTAGTATCCACATGAATCACAATGACTGTATTCTCCACTTTACACTGTAAATTCCTTTCCAGCTCTGAGCAGATTTGCCAAACCTGGCATCAAGCAGACAGCACAGCCATCGGCACCCATAGTCTTTGCTGCAGTCAATGACTCAATCCTCCTGACCCTTTGTTAGCACTACATTCATTTTTGCTTCTTGTACCCTGGTGCAAATGGTCACTTGGCTCGTTCACCCTACAGCCCTCAGTCTTACCAAAACAAGCTGAAAATTGTCAAACTTGTTAGACAATTGCAAAGGCCGACGCTCCTGCACACTAGGTCCTCTTACCTGCCTTACTAGTTGTCAAACTCTCTTGTCTGAGAACATGGGCAAAATCAGGACACCATATCGTCAGAGGTACGATCGCCTCCAGGTACAAAGATTCCAGGAAATTTGTTTCCTTCCTTATACGTCACAATGTCTGTAGTTCAACAACCTTTAGTTTGAGCTGAAGGTGCTTGAACTTTAAACACTTACCGCAGATATATTTGCCCTGGATCACACTGGCATTCAGGAGCTCCCACATACTGCAGCTGTGATATATTCCCTGTGCTGCCATCCTCAATGTGTTCCAAGTAGCTACTTAATTTATTCTATTCTGTATTTCCTTCTCTTTTTGTATATTATTAGCCTTACCATCAGTTACTAAGTGAATCACTTCCTAGCCACTCATCACACAATTAGCTATTTCTCTTATGGCAGAGTAAGAACCAATTCTTGGAGGCTGTAAGTGTTAGAAAAATGAAATAAAAACAAAAACAAAGGAGCACCTTTCCCTAAACCATCCAATTTCCAGCACTTTATTGCAATCTGCATTCAAATGCATAATCATACTAAATTGGCTAGCGTATTAGCCATACGTTATTAACACAAAAGGCCTAGCTAACCAAGTTGCAGAGAAGCTGGTTTTAGCTGGATTTTTGATTAATTAAGCCCAGCTGCTCCTTCACTAGTAACCTTGTTAAAACTCTGCTTAAGGCTGACATCTTTAAGCTAAACTGGAGGTTCAAGTAAATTGCCAACTACAAACAAATAAATTTAGATTTTTACAACAAGATTTATATTCTCTTACCAACTGCCACCAGTGCTGATTTTATTTTCAATGTTATGATAGTACAGGTCAAATAAAGCTATAGAGTACAATGCTGAGTTGTTTATTTCAATAGATGTTTTAGTTTGAATGAGAACTTACTGGAATGAATACTTTAGATAACGTGACTGTAACAATTTATTATTCTGTGTCTTGAAAACAAATAGGGGAAATAGGACATAAATTTGGTCTTAAAGTGCAGCTGTTCTTAAAACGTTTTTACCACACAAAAATGAATTGGCAGAGCTATCACTTGTAACCAATATCCAAATATATTCTCCATTAGTCATTTTCCTATTCATGGATAATGGCCAGTGTTTTATAATGCCTGGATGAGAGTAACTGAAAATCATTATATATCACTGTTTCACACAAAAACTCACTAATAAGCAAGTTAGCCATCTAAGAACATCAAAGATTTTATTTTTTTTGTAGCAAAATGACAAGTTTGTTTTAGTTGAATCAAAACCAAAATGAACTGATACATATTGGTGGAGAAAATTCAGCACCCATGCCACAAATCAAAATTATATACAGCCCCTTTTAAATATTAACTGCAAACTGTGGTAAGAACAGCAGTGGGGTTTGGTTTTGGAGGAAATAGATCAGGAGGAAGCAAAGCAAAATGGGACAGCAGTAGGCCAGATGACATAAGCAGGGCCAGTGAAAGTATCAAGACTCCAAGTGATACTACAAGAAAAATGTTTAAAGAAAGCAAATATTTATCTTTGCTGTGTGGCCCTGTGTGGCTCCAAAAACATTAAATCTTATCACTACCCATTTCTCCAGTAGTTCAAACTGGATCCTAATATACTTAGTTTGGATGGGAGTGTTGTCAATCAATTTTAAAAGATGTGGTTAAAGTTTTGATCAAACAGTCAAATTTCCAACAGATATGCTTTCTGCTCTTCACTTGTTTTTCAGGCAATAAACAAATGCTGCCAGTTGTAAAGCCTCCTGCACCCTCACCCTCTTTATCTTGCCCTGATCACCAGCAAGGAAATAATGTTATAAGTAACTCCACAATTTAAAATGTTAATCAGCCATTTAATATTGGACATCTTTGCTCCAAACAGGTCATTGATTATATTACTGAATACATTTCATTGCATCCGTAGAGAGGTCTCAGCAAGTCAAGAAAAACAATTCTTTCATTGCAAAGGATATATGAGATTGCAGATCCATTTTCAGCAGAATGATTGCTACAGATGTGGGAAAACTTGAATGCAACTTTGCTAAGAATTAGATATGTCATATTCCAAGTGACACTTTCTCTCAACCTTTCACATAATTTAAGGCTCTTCTCGCATCCTTAGTCCTAGTTTATGGATGATTGTAGAATTTCGATTCATGACGAATTTTGTGATGCCCTTCTGCAAATTTGCAAATAATTCGAAAAGAATGTAACTGCATGACCTGCCCAATTCAGAATTCATAATGACTGATCTGGCAAAGTACACTATCTATATTTAATTTAAAAATGGATTACACTGAGCAATAAGTGATGGATAACTTTTAAGCTGAAGATTTTAACTTTCTGTCTCCACTTGGCCAATAAATCCAACCCTAGATATTTTTTGCTGCTTTCTGTCAGGATTACAAGAAGGTGAAAAATAATTGTGAGGCAGGGTTTCTGAAAATGACAACTGAAACCTTATGTTAGAATAACAGGCTTATAGTTTTCCTGGTCATCAGTATCCAGTACACTATTCCATTAGTTATTTTACTCCCCTCACTGATTAATGAAAGACATTGACTGAAAATCCTCAGGGTGTTACATCTGCAATCAGCAAACTTGTGAATTCAGAAATATATATGATAGGAAAGGTAATGGAGTGAGAGGAAACATGAAAGGAACAGAAAAGCGATGAAAGAGGAAAGAAATGTAAGGTTTCTTAAAATCTGAGAACAAGTGTGAGGATGCAACAAAAACTCACCTCCCTTTATAAAAAGTTGTCATTATGAAGAACTAGATGGAGACCTGTCGTAATGTGCTGCTACACATCCAGCACCAAAAAATGCTTCTTGAATCTGCTGGACATCATTCCAAGAATAAAATCATACATTACAGAAGGAGACCATTCCACCGAGCATACCTGTGGCAACTCCTTTAAAGAGCTATACAAATATGAGGTCAGAAATGGATATATCCATGAGTGATTGCATAACGTTCAGCATAACTTGCAACTTATAAGATACTGAAGGAGTTTGTGTCCACTTGCAGCAAGACATAGACAACATCCAGGTTTTGGCAGATGTGGCGAGTAATACATAAATGCCAGACAATGGCCATCTCTAATAAGAGAGAATCAGAGTATCTTCCTTGTTGTTCAATGCCATTGTTGAATCCTCCATTATCATCATCACTGAGTTTGCATTTACCAGAAATTCAACTGCACAAGTCATATAATTTCTGTGAATACGAGAGCTGGTCAGAGGCTAGGAATTTGGTATTATATTACTTGTCTCCTGCTTTCCCAAAGCCTGTCTACTATCTGCAAAGCATAGGTCAGATGTCTGATGTAATATTCCCAATGTAATGCTTGCCACTTGTCTGGATAGATGCAGCTCCAACATCACTCATGAAGTTTGATATCATCCAGAACAAAGCAGTCCGTTTGATTAGCCCCACATCCATACTTCAACATTTACTCCCTTCACCTCCGATGCACAGTGGCAGCAGTACGTACCAGCTACAGTACATGACTTAGTGCAATAGCTCACCTCGGCTCCTTCAATAGCACCTTCCAAACCTGCGCTGCTTAGAAGGGCAACACATTTGAGAGAACACCCAACTCAAATTCCCCTCTAAGTCATTAACTATCCTGGCTTGGTACCATATTGCTGTTCCTTCACTGTCGCTCAGTCAAAATCCTGCAATTCCTCTCTTAACAGCACTGTTGGTAAACCTACACCTCGACAATGCAATGATTCAAGAATTGTGTGCCATTACGGAGGAGAAAATAGAAACAAGTGAAAGAAGTATTTATCCATTCGCAACTAAATATATTGCGATTAAATAGTTACCAGCAGTCTAGTTCAAACTTACACAATTCCCATGGAGAGGGATAGAGTCAATAGCAGAGGATTGCTATTTGTAACAGGGACTGAAGACAATGGCTTTGATTTTCCCAATATTTAATTGGATAAAATTTCTAGTCATTCAATAATGATGTCAGATAAGCCATCTAATGATGTATCAACAGTAGAGAGGTTGTATTGAGATAGATCTAGGTCCGATAGACATTGAAAATATACAGCACAAAAACCTTCAGGGGTGGCATGGTATCTCAGTGGTTCGCACTGTTGCCTCAAAGCGCCAGGGATTCGGGTTCAATTCCCAACTCGGGCAACTGTCTGTGTGGAGTCTGCACATTTTCCCTGTGTCTGCGTGGGTTTCCTCTGGGTGCTCCGGTTTCCTCCCACAATCCAAAGATGTGCATATCAGGTGAATTGACCATGCTAAATTGCCCATAGTGTTAGGCAATTAGTCAGGGGTCAGTATAGGGTAGGGGATTGAGTCTGGATGGGTTACTGTTCGGAGGGTTGGTGTGGACCTTTTGGGCCAAAGGGTCTGTTTCAATACTGTAGGGAATCTCATCTTATCTCATACATGTGAAAGCTAATGCTGTGTTTTGGGATTATGTCACCAAAGACAGCAGGTAGACACAAAATAAGAGGGATCCATGGATGGAACATTGGGAGACACCTGATGTTATGGTGCAGGGGTGGGAAAGGAAACCATGGCAATGATAGCCTGGCTATGATTAAACATATAATTAGGTGATGTAGTCTTAACCAGGTCAGTGGAAGTGGAGGAGCATTGAAAATGGATGGTATTTTACACTGTGTTGAGAACGACAAAGAGAGAATATTTACTATAAACACAATTTCCTTTACCTTTATTTAAAATAAGACTCCTTCACTCACTGCTTTCGTCAATGACATTAAACCAGATGGTTCTGGTCACTAACCCTTCTCGCAATGGAAGCATCATCTCTAAATCTATGATATAACATTTTGAACACCTCTACAAAATTATAGTCATAGAAATATACAGCACAGAAAAATGCCCTTTAGCTCATTGCATCTGTACTGATCAAAAACAACCATCTAATTACTTCAATCCCATTTTCCACTTGGCCCATGACTTTGTATGCCTTGGCATCACAAATTCACATCTATATACTTGTTAAATGTTGAGGGATTTTGCCTCTACCACCCTTACGATCAATGAGTTCCAGGTTCCACTCTGTGTGTGAAAATGTTTCTCCTCACATTACCTATAAACCTTCTGCCCCTTCAGTTAAATCCATTCCCTCTGGCCATTGATCTCTCCAAATGTCTCCTCATCCTTCATTCAAGAACAATAATTCCAGATTTTACAATAATTCCTAATAACTGAAGTTCCTCATCTCTGATACCATTCTCATAAATCCCCCAGTAAGCTTTGTAAGCTGTCAGTATTCTTCCTAGAATTGGACAGAATACTCCTGCAGGAATAACTGATGATTTCTAAAGGTTTAGCATAACTTTGTCACACTTTTATTTATAAAGGATCCCATAGGCTTTGTAATAGCCTTATAAACATGTTCTTCGACCTTCAAAGATTTCTGCAAGTAAAGTTTCAGGTCCCCCTGCTCCTTCATCCCATATAAAATGGCACCACTTGATTTACATTATCTCTTGTCATTCTTCCTACAAAATGCATGACTGCACACTTCTCTGCTTTAACCTTTATCTCTCTACCTTACTTGTTGATGTTTGCCTGAAATCCGCTTCTATTTTTCTCAATGTTTCTTATATTTCTACAATTGATATCATCTGGAAACTCTTAAATTTTGCCCTGGGTGTCCAAGTCCAGGACATTAATGTGTATCAATAATTGAAGTAAATTGGTAACTTATTGCAACCCCATCAGCAATTCAAGGCACAGAAAGCTCTCGGCCACAACCTATGATGGATATATGAAGGAAATATGATGCTAACTCATGATTGAAAACTCAGTTTGTCCTCCAGTGATATTTCTCACTTTAAATGTATACCAGGCCTCCTGTCAGACTGTGCTGCTTGTTAACCCGTCATACCAAAATAAGCACTGGTAGTATAAATAAGAGTGGAAAAAAAATGGCTCATATAAATCAACAATTCAAAAGCTGTTTATACATTTCTCACAATCAGTTTCACATCCAAAACTTGATTTAGATTGAAAGATATTGTGTTCTACCTTCTAAATGTCATTCCTAACTGACAAAGCATTACTCCCTTAATACTGCACTGGAATGATAGTCTGGAATTTTGCATTCAAGCAGTGGAGTGGGACTTAACTTGAAGCCTTGAAGCCTAATGTGAAGAGTTGAGAATGCTGCCAGTGGAGGCATAGCTAATACTGATGAAACTAAAAAGTGCTAAAGTGATGAAAAATAAACAAATGGTATGATCACTGTCAATCACCCAATGTTACGCTCAATTTCCTCCATTACTATTAACAATTCTAATTTATTACCTATTGCCAGGCCTGGAACTGAACTTGAAATTACTCCAGGAATGTAAAATTATGAAATACCAAATGTACCACACATTCCAATAAAGCTTTCTTAAAGAGATTTATGCAGTTTTCAATGTAATCATATTTAATACCCATGAAAGGTTTTCTCCATATTCAAGGGCTGTAAATGAGAGACAGTTAATTCAATCCTGTACATAAAGAGCTGAAAACAAACTATATAGGGAAACTAGAGTGATTGATGCTGATTGATGACAATGATAATCAGTTTAAGTTAAAGTGTGAAGCCAAACCAGATGCTCTAACTGGGTGTATTAAAATAACACTGTTTGAACAGGAAGTGAGCTACACACTGACTGCTTCAAAATGGGAAATTGCATACACATAACAAACACAATTTGCATAATTTTGTACTTCTAAAAATATTTCATGTCAAAAATAATTAAAATTGTCTCTTTACAAGCTTGGAAACATCAGATTACAATATAAATTTGGCTGAAGAAGGCTTTTAATTTGGAACCTGAACTTTTTTCTACTCTGTAGCCTTTGGCAAACACTGAGAAAAATTACAGAGCGAGCCCTAAAGCTGCATGCCTGCTTCAAGTTTCACTTCTTCCCTTGCAATTTTCTGAAATTCCCATATACTGCAGCATCTCCTCATTTGCCATAACGGTCGTGACGAGCTCTGCCTTATTGCTGAGAATCTCACCAGCAGGCTGAGTTACCCGTGTTCCAGGAAAATTGTTTTGAGCTGTAGGGGAAATCAGAGGGGCCCCACATTCCTGCCCTGTCACTTACTCCTCAGGGAGATACTTTTACATTTTGTTTTTCTTTTCACTTGCTTTTCCTTGGCTCAGCTTTTGTCTAAAAAACTATTACAACATGTAAGATGAGACGAGGACCCAAGGGCACAGCCTTAGAGTAAAGGGAAGACCCTTTAGAATAAAGATAAGGAGAACCTTCTTTAGCCAGAGCGTAGTGAATCTGTGGAATTCATTGCCACAGAGGGCTGTGGAGGCCAGGTCACTGAATATATTTAAGACCGAGATAGATAGGTTCTTGATTGCCAAGGGGACCAAAGGTTATAGGGAGGAAGTGGGAAAATGGGGTTGAAAATCTATCAGCCATGATTGAATGGTGGAGCAGACTCAATGTGTTGAATGGCCTAATTTCTGCTCTGATGATCTTATTTTCCAGTTCTGGAAATAATTCTGTGAACTGAAATATTAACCCCTTTGCACTCTCTATGGACGTTGACAACCCTACTGTGTATTTCCAGCAGTTTTCATTTCAGATTGCCAGTATCTGTGGTATTTTGCTTTTGCACCAAATTGTATACAGATCTAAGATGTGGCCTGACCACACAAGCAGCTCCTGGGGCTTTAAATTCATTACTTGGAAACCACTAAGCATTTTGTTTGTTTTCTTTCTTTTACTCCAAATGAAATTCACACACCTCCCCATTTTAATTTCAAAATACACAATTCCTTGTAATTGTCACTATTAAGCCTAATTTTAAAGTAATATTAAAGCTTCTCCTGCAAACTGAAGTTATTTATGCATTTTGGAAACAGAAAATCCAAACTCAATTCCATTTAAAACTTGCCTGCGACTACTCTCTGCTTCCTTTTTAGCCATGTTTAATCCATGTTCTTGCTTGGCCCTCGATACTGATAGACTTTAGTCGATGAACAAGTCTCCCACACCAGACCTTTTAAAACTTAGTAGAATGTATTACATGAAGTATCCTCCAAAATGTCCCTAAGGAGAGTCAGGCAAAATACTGCTTCTAAAGCTTTGCTTGAACTATTCATTGAGACCTTCTGATGTAAGTTTTTAACTGGCAGGATGGGATATAATAGCAAAGCATTTAAAAATACATTATATAATCAAACGTCTTTACTTATCAAGTAGCCTTATGTGCAATGCCTTATAAAATGCCTTTAGAAAATCCAAATGTATTGCATCTAATATTCCTGTTTATTACCTCTTCAAAGAATTCAAATAAATTTGTCAGGCATGATTTTCCTTCCCTGAAGCCGTGCTGACTCTTATTATATTATGCATTTTTAAATGCTCTGCTATTATATCCTTTATTATATGCTCAAATATTTTCCCAATGACAGATGTTAACCTAATTAGCATATAATTACCTAGGGTGTAATCTTGTAGGCATGTGAGTGACATGGAATGTGGTGAGACTTGTGATCGAATTGGATGAGAAGTTCAGTGAGGCCTATCTCGATACCGGGAGCAACACGCTACATCTATTATTCATCGTGAAGCAACATGGCAAGTCTCTCATGAAGCAACAGCAAGTTAAGGGAAATTATATCTTATTAAACGCCTTATTAAAATCAAATCTTACATAATTAATATTCAGCTTCCTGTGTTACCAAACACTCTGAATAAGCCAGATGTTGAGAATTCTTGATCTGTCAGTCAGAGTAGGCTTCTGCCAACCTCAGCTTGCCACTTGCTCCAAAGTAGGCACCAACATCCCAGAGCGTGAAGTTAGTGCTCCACGGGCAGCAGAAGACATCCCGCCACTGCACCATCCCATCCACCACAGTATCTACATCCCTGCCCATAAAGCAGGGCAACAAATTTCCCTTGTATGCCATGTGTGGGGCAAATGTGAGGAACTGTGTAGGACACATCTGGACCGACAGTGCCTGTGAGGTGCACAACAGCCTTTTAAAACGGAGGTGTCAGAGCTCGGAATGCTAGTCAGTTTTGGGAAATCCCAACAACGGTGATTTCTTCCAGGAATGGCATGTGAAGAGTTGAGAATGCTGCCAGTGGAGGCATGGCTAATATTGATGAAACTAAAAAGTGCTAAAGTTTGGGATACAAGGAGACAAGAGGGACACCATAGGAGTGGGAGGGGTAGTTACTGAAGTGAATTTGGTATGATGAAAAAGTACTAGGCCTCGTCGTGAAAGAAAACCCTCTAAAAAAACCTGATAAAATGGCACTTAACCAAAACATGTCTGTCAGCCTTTTGTTTCCTCCCCTTTTTGAATAGGGTGCTACATTGTCAGTTTCCAAACCTCTTGGACTTTTCTAGAATCTAAGGATTCTCAGATGATTACTAACCATGCATCCATCACCCCTGAAGCTATTTTCTTTAATATCCTAGGATGCAACTCATCAGATCTAAGGGACCTTTTGTCCTTTCGCCTCATATTTTTCCTGAAGTCTCTCAAATCCAACCTTAAAACTTGCTGCCGTGACTAAGCTTTTGTTGGTGTGTTTTAAGATCTCTTATGTGCTTCAGTACCAAATTATGCTTTGTAGCACTTTTGAAGTCAAGTTGTTATTATTTTGAAGTAGCTTTTCAGCTGGTACACATACGACTAATTGAAAAATTTCATCCTGAGGCTTTTTATGAGACAATTCTCCAACTTCCTGTTGCTCCATATTTCCTGAAAGCTGTGCATCTTGTATTTCATCCACTGCCCAGATTCAAAGAACATGCGCACACAAAGGTGGAGATCTTTTGGCCCAGAGCACCTTTGCAGGGATTGCAAGTGGTAACCAACTGCACCACTTATTTTACTCCAATGATCTTTGAAAAAGCACCAAGTTAAGATGAAATATAATGTGCTACATTATGAATAGATCATGTTACCATTAAATATCCAAGAAACTGTTACTGTTACATGGTCTGTTTTTCATTAGTGAATAACATATGGGAAACAGGTTGATTATTTGCTTAGAATTGACGATAGTATTATATGCATACTAAACGTCTTCTATAACTGCATACATTAGTTTTTATTACAGTTTAATGTGCATAGTGGTTTCTTCATGGCTGCAGGCACTGAATGTAGCAAGGTGGTCAAGAATTTATAATATCAAAAATTGCAGAAATTATTGGGTTTATCTCCTCCATTCATCTCATAATTTGTCAAATTGATTTCACCTTGTAAATGTCATACAGTATCATAGACAGGACTGAATTTTTAAAATACCACTGAAATCTGGATTCAGTTACCCACTATCCCACTCATGCTCCAGGGGACTATGAGCTCATTTTGGAAACCTCATACTTTCAGACCATTCCTAGCCTGCACCACTTAATACAGGACATTTGTACACTATAACATATAAAAGGAGGGCTTAGATAGCTAAAATGAATGATACAAAGCATGCTTCAACATTCAAATAAAATATCGATCAAGTTATGTTTATTGTGTTACATCTATTATTTAAACTAAACTGTGCTAAGTATAGCTGACTTAACTGCTGTAGGGTCAATACAGACTGTGTTAAATCTGTAACTATTATGAGACTAAAACACTTTCTATTCAGAAAATTATGAAGAGTGCAATACTAAATACACCAAAGAAGAGGTAAACTTTCTTATCCACAGTTTTATTTCACAAAACGCCTGAATATAATTCCTCATCATCCCAGGGAAAAGTTAAAATGGTACAGTAATCAAGGCTGGAAAAATGAAAAGTCAAAAAAATTACTTACAGCTCAAACTGAGTATCACTGCCACAGCAAGTGGCCACAGGCCTGACGACAGAAATTCAGGGAAAGGGCCTCAAAGAGATATTAATCAGAGGTTGCAGATCTGGGTCACTGCAAAGCCAATAATTAAGCTTTAACATTGGGCTGATTAAATATCAAAGCAAATCTTGTCTCATATGGACAGAGAGTTTGGGAGACGTTATTCAGGCTCCCAAAAAGTTTGGAGCTCCTTCATTAATGCCATGATATAGGTATATTCCCAAAGCGGAACTGGGGCTGCAACACTATGATCAAAGTTTTCAAACAAAGTTGAAAATGTACGATATTCTTCATGCTCACTCACCCTCACTTCCTATCCCATTCAAGCCATTCTATACCAATCTACGTATCCAATAGAGCTCCTCATACCCTTAGAACCATGCTTTGCCTATTTACCCATTCTCCATTATCCTTGTGGTCCCTGGGTCACACCCCATTACCTATCAATCCATTCCAAGTAGTTTTTCAAATCCTCTGCAGTATCCTATGCCGCCAATCAGCCCCATCGCATTTTATAGACCTTTTATGCCACCTCATAAACCCCATAACACCAGTTTTTGCTCCTCTCTCTTGAAACCAACTCACAATATCCACTGGGAAAGAAATACTCTCATTGATAACAAATAAAAAATCAATTTATCGAAATCCCTTCAACTAATCCATTATGGAAAGAAATGTTTTCATTTAATAAGCAGTTGGGGCTGCCGATCAGCAGACAGCTCATCGTGAAATAATATTTGGGAAAGCAACCATGCAGCAGAAATCTTATAATAACTTAAGTGAACCAGGCACTCAAGTAATTTATTTAAATTTTTTTTTATGGCTGTTCTTTTTAACTCCATACATTTTCCTTTGGACAGTTCCTTGACAGCTTTGGCAGTCTCAATCAATTTATGTACTTGTTTGACACAAGCATCTCTTCAGGAAAACTCCATTGGCCATTTCCCAGTGACTTACAGGACTCACTCAGTGAAAGCCAGATTGTACTATTGATCATCTTTCGTTCACTGTATTTGATGTAAAATATTTAAATATACAGGGAAAAATAAGCATTGCAATTTACTTTGCATTGGAAAGAATGCAATGGCAACTATACTACTAAACTATTACAGTGCTAGTGGAAATAATGAACTGTTTTGCAGTTCATTACAACTGTTCTTAACTCCTCTTTTCATTCTTTTGTTTGAACATTACCCAATATCCAAAGTTCTTATCAAATCATTCATAGAGTCATAGAGATGTACAGCATGGAGACAGACCGTTCGGTCCAACTCATCCATACCGACCAGATATCCCAACCTAATCTAGTCCCACTTGCCAGCGCCCAGCTCATATCCCTCCAAACCCTTCCTATTCATATACACATCCAGATGCCTTTTAAATTTTGCAACTGCACTGGCCTCCAACACTTCCTCTGACAGCTCATCCCATATGTGCACTACTCTCTGCGTAAAAACATTTCCCCTCAGGTCCCTTTTATATCTTTTCCCTCTCACCGTAAACCTATGCCACCTAGTTCTGGACTCCACCATCCCAGGGAAAAGACCTTGGCTATTTACCCTATCCATGCCCTTCATGATTTTATAAACTTCTCTAAGGTCACCCCTCAGCCTCCGACACTCCAGGGAAAACAGCTCCAGCCTGTTCAACCTCTCCTCATTAGCTTATCAAGTTGACAAAACCACATAAGCCAGGTGGATATAAAGCCAGATGGCCAAAAGCTTGTCAGAATTAAAGACACCCTTTAGTAATAGCTGTAATTAAACTTTCATTGATGAAAGCTGTTTTGTGAAGAAAATATGACAAATACACGCTTTACTATGGTTGATTGAAGTCTTAACAGTTTCAGGGCCCACAGGGAGATACAGTTTCCAAGCATGTTCAGGTCAGGTTTGACCTCCTCATGTGAATAGTTGCCTTAGTCAATTGTTTTTACCAGCAGCAAATTTTGCCCATATATACCATGATCCATCCATGTACAAAATTACAAATACACAGAAGATGCTCATAGGGCTGTTTTTAAAGGCAAAGATGTGCAAACATGTGGAGAACACCATGAATGAATGGAGGAGGGGAAGGAAAGTTGAATGACACATGAGAAAAGAAGCATCTTCAGTGATTTAGATGTTAATTTTTAATGGATTGGTATGCAATTGGATTGTAATTAAAGAGTCGATAAAATGTGTAACTGGAAAAATGAAGCAGTTCAGATAGCATCGGAGGTGCAGGAAAATTGATGTTTCGGGTCAGGATCCATCATCAGGAATGGGGAGGGGAAGTGGGTTTAGAAATAAATAGAGGGAGGGGAGTGGGGCTGCGGGAAAGGTAAGTGGAATGATGATAGGTGGACGCACGTAGGGGATTATTGTGATCGTTCAGTGGGAAACATGGATTGGGTATGTGAGAAGGAAGATGAACAGGTATGTCAGGTCAAGGAGATGGGGAAGAGAAGGAGGGCTTAACATAGGATAAGGCTGGGTGTGGGAGATTTTGAAGCTGGTGAACTCAATGTTGAGGCCATTGGGCTATAAGCTCCTGGGACAGAATATGAAGAGTTGTTTCTCCAGTTTACATGTAGTCTCATTTCAACAAAGGAGGAGGCCCAGGATGGATATTTCACCAAGAGAGTGGGAAGGGGATTTGAATTGGCTGGCAGCTGGAAGATGATGTTGATTGGAGCACGTAGAGTGCAGATGCTCCGCAAACCGGTCTCCAAGGCTGCGCTTGGGTCTCTCCAATGTAGGAGACTACATCGGGAGCAATGGATGCCATAACCAGGTTAGAAGTAGTGCAGGTGAATTTCTGGAATGATTGTTTAGGGCCTTGGATGGAGGTTAGAGGGGAAGTGTAGGGGAAGGTGCTGCACTTGCTGCAGTTGCAGGGAAAGTCCCGACTGAAAGCGTGTAGGGGTGGGGAAGGAAGTATCTTTAGTGAAGTCTGATTGCAGAAGGTAAAAATGTTGGAGGATGGTGCATTTAATTTGGAGATTGGTGAAGTAGTATGTGAGGTCAAGGGGTGTCTATCCTTATTGTTTTTGGGGGAAGGGGATTTGAGGGCAGAGGTGAGAGAAATGGGAGATGTGGTTGAGGGCATTATTGATCATAGGTGAGAGGAAATTTCGGTCCTTGAAGTAGGACATCTGGGATGTCCAGGATTGGAATCCCTTATTCTGGGAACAGACGTGGCAGAGGTGGCTAAGTTGGGAGTATGAAATCACATTTTTGCAGGAGGGTGGACGAGAGGAGTTGTAGTTGGGATAGCTGTGGGAGTTGGTGGATTTGAAATGGAATACAGTACTAAGATGGTTACTGGAGATGGAGATGGAGAGGTTCTGGAATGGGAGGGAAGTGTCAGAGATGGTGAAGGTGAATTTGAGGGCACGGTGGAAGGTGTTGGTGAAGTTGATGAACTGTTTGAAATCCTCAACCTGCTACCAGCACACTCTTTGAAAGAAAGATTAACAAATCCTTTTGAATACAGATGGTGGCGTAGACATTGGGCCACAATTTTTGGCCAATAATGAACCTCTTGGACCCCTAATATAATGAGCAGGGAACATACTCACTATGAGGTGGAAGAGCACAACCTGCCATATTGGTAACGGTTAACAAACAAAATTGGCACATAATGTCTCTGAAACAGACATTAGGCCCTTTATAATGAACCTATTATCGCTTTGAGACCCAAATGCATATCTGGGTTCTAGTGCTGGCTTTACTCAGGTGAGCTGAGATACATGTGTAATACATATCTGAATATGACATTGCCATCGTTGCTTCTGCCCTGACTCCTGCCAGTTGCTGCTATCCATTGCCAAGATCTCCATTGCTGTAACGCTTTCAGCATCTTTTGCACAACGTTCTCACCCTTCATTCCACACATACCTGAGGGTTTTCAATTGTGGTTCTCCTGCAACCTAGCGTATTTGCAGGCTCCCAAATGCTGCGTGAATGAGACTGGAAGTCCAAGAAATGTGGCTCACTATTCAGGTGCAGGTGCTGGGGCAAGGCTACATTAGATTTGATACTGGGCAATGAATCTGGCCAGGTGTTAGATTTGGAGGTAGGTGAGCACTTTGGTGATAGTGACCACAACTCGGCTATGTTTACTTCAGTGATGGAAAGGGACAGGTATATAGCGCAGGACAAGAGTTACAGTTGGGGGAAAGGCATTTATGATGCGATTAGGCAAGATTTAGAATGCATAGGATGGGGAAGAAAGCTGCAGGGGATGGGCACAATTGAAATGTGGAGCTTATTCAAGGACCAAATACTGTGTGTCCTTGATAAGTATGTACCGGTCAGGCAGGGAGGAGGTTATTGAGCGCAGGAGCTGTGGTTTACTAAGGAAGTTGAATCTCTTGTCAAGAGGAAGAAGGTGGCTTATGTTAGGATGAGATGTGATGGCTCAGTTAGGGCACTTGAGAGTTACAAGTTAGCCAGGAAAGATCCAAAGAGAGAGCTAAGAAAAGCTAGGAGGGGACATGAGAAGTCATTGGCGGATAGGATCAAAGAAAACCAAAGGCTTTCTATTGGTATATCAGGAATAAAAGAATGATGAGAGTAAGATTAGAACTAATCAAGCAAAGTAGTGGGAAGTTGTGCATGGAGTCAGAGGAGATAGGGGAAGTGCTGAATGAATACTTTGCATCAGTATTCACACTAGAAAAGGACAATGTGGTTGAGGAGAATACTGAGATACAGGATACTAGACTAGATGGGATTGGCTTTCGTTTTTTTTCTTTTTTTGCAGCAGAGAGCGATGGGAGCTGGGTGGAAGTGAAGTCGGAGCACAAAGCCGGTCGGGAAGGTAAGTCATTGTTATTTGAGCGGGTGTGTTTTAGACCCCAGGTCCTACAAAGTAGGACCTCCCTCCCACCCTACTCCTCTAACCTAAATTAAAAGTCCACAGACTTTCTCCAAAAAGAGGGTCCAAGGAAGTTCCTGTGGATTGAAGAGTGAGGCTTTAGCTCAGGAGTCTTTGACAAGTAGGTTGAGTGAAGTGATTACGCCACAGTTGAAGAGGGTGAAGACATGACTGTGCTACGTGCATGATGTGGGAGATCAACGACTCTGGTGCGTCTGGCTTGTATAAGTGTGGAAAGTGTGTGCACGTTCAGCTACTGACAGAGCATATTGCAGCACTGATGAAAGAACTCGAGGACCTTAGGCTCATCCAAGAGAACGAGATCTTTCTGGACAAGACCTTCAGTGAGGTTATTACACAGACCATACCAGAAAAAAGCAGAAGAGAGCAAACGATGAGGAAGGCAGAGAGGAGACAGATGCAAGAGACCCCGGGAGAAGTACCTGTCAGGAACAAGTTGAATCTTTTGGAAACAGTAGAGACGGATGACACTGCCAGTCCGCGAGGCGGCCAGGTCTGTCAATCAAAAGTTGGCGTGGAGGCAGAGCGGAAGAGTAGGACATCGCACAGAGCCGTGGTAATAGGGGATTCCATAGTGAGAGGAACTGACCAGGGTTTTTGTGGCAGCAGGCGGGACTTAAGGATGGCGTGTTGCCTTCCTGGTGCCAGGGTTAAAGACATCACAGACAGAGTGCAGGAAATCCTCAAGGACGAAAGTGAAGAGCCAGAGGTGGTGGCACATGTCAGCACAAATGATGTCGGGAAGAAGAGGAGGAACATGCTACAGCGGGACTTCGGAGAACTAGGAAGAAGGCTGAAAAGCAGGACATCCAGGGTGGTTATCTCCAGTTTGCTTCCAGTTCCTCGGGCTGGTGAGGCCAGAAACAGGGAGATAATGGACTTGAACGTGTGGCTGGGGAACTGGTGCAGGAAGCAAGGATTTAAGTTCTTGGATCACTGGGGTATGTTTGTGGTAAACATAAATTATACAAGAGAGACGGTTTGCACCTTAATAAGTTAGGGACCAGCATTCTGGCAGCAGGTTTGCTACTGCAAGACAGCTACGTTTAAACTAAGTAGCAGGGGGGAGGGGACAAACTGGATGGTTAAGAAGGAAATTGAAGGGAAAGTTAGAACAAGGGAAGTCAAGGAAGACAACTGTATCAATGAAGCAAAAAACTCAAAAAGGGATCATGCTGTAAGGTTGAGTGAAATCGGAGTTGATGGGAAGGGTGAGGGCAGTAACAAATTAAAAATACTATATATGAATGCACGAAGCCTTAGAAATAAGATGGATGAGCTTGAGGCTCTTTTGGAAATTGGCAGATATGATATTGTGGGGATAACTGAGACGTTGCTTCAAGTGGACAGGGCCTGGGAAATGAATATTCAAGGCTACATGTGCTATCGTAAGGACAGACTGACGGGCAGAGGGGGTGGGGTGGCCATGTTGGTAAGGGATGACATTCAGTCCCTTGCGCGGGAGGGACCTAGAATCAGGGGATGTAGAGTCAGTGTGGATAGAGCTGAGAAATTCTAACGGGAAAAAGACCCTCTTGGCAGTTATCTATAGGCCCCCAAACTGTAGTCTGGATGTCGGATGTAAGTTGAATCAGGAGCTGAAATTGGCCTGTTGCAAAGATGTTACTACAATTGTTATGGGGAATTCAACATGCAGGTAGACTGGGAGAATCAGGATGGCATTGGACCTCAAGAAAGAAACTTTGTGGAGTGCCTCCGAGATGGATTCTTAGAACAGCTGGTGCTGGAGCCTACCAGGGAGAAGGCAATTCTGGATCTGGTATTGTGCAACGGACCAGAATTGATCAGGGACCTTGAAGTGAAGGAGCCATTGGGAAGTAGTGACCATAATACAATAAGCTTCAATCTGCAATTTGAGAGGGAGAGGGTACAATCGGAAATGACAATATTTCTGTTGAATAAAGGGAACTATGGAGCTATGAGGGAGGAGCTGGCCAAAGTTCAATGGTGCAATATCATAGCAGGGATGACAGTGCAGGAACAATGGCAGATATTTCTGGTATAATGCAGAAGATGCAGGATCAGTTCATTCCAAAAAGGAAGAAAGATCCCAGGAGGAGGCATGGGTGGCCATGGCTGACAAGGGTAGTTAAGAAACATATAAAGTTAAAAGAGAAAAAGTATAACATAGCAAAGATAAGTGGGAAAACGGAGGACTGGGAAGCTTTTAATGAACAACAGAGGGTCACTAAGAAGGAAATATGCAGAGAAAAAATGAGATATGAAGGTAAACTGGCCAAAAATATAAAGGAGGATAGTAAAAGCTTTTTTAGGTATGTGAAAGGTAAAAAAATGGTTAAGACTAAAATTGGGCCCTTGAAGACAGAAACAGGGGAATATATTACAGGGAACAAAGAAATGGCAGAAGAATTGAATTGGTTCTTCAGATCGGTGTTCTCTGGGGAAGACACAAGCAATCTCCCTGAGGTAACAGTGGCTGAAGGACCTGAATGTAAGCAAATTTATATTTGCCAGAAATTGGTGTTGGAGAGACTGTTAGGTCTGAAGGTTGATAAGTTCTCGGGGCCTGATGGTCTACATCCCAGGGTACTGAAGGAGGTGGTTCGAGAAATCATGGATGCGTTGGTGATTATTTTCCAGAGTTCGATAGATTCCGGATCAGTTCCTGTGGATTGGAGGGTGGCTAATGTTGTACCACTTTTTAAGAAATTGGAGAGAGAAAGCAGGAAATTATAGACCAGTTAGTCTGACCTCAGTGGTGGGAAAGATTCTGGAGTCTATTATAAAGGATGAAATTACGACACATCTGGATAGTAGTAATAGGATAGGTCAGAGAAAGCATGGGTTTATGAAGGGGAAATCATGCTTGACTAATCTTCTGGAATTTTTTGAGGATGTAACTCTGGAGATGGATGAGGGAGATGTCATGTACCTGGACTTCCAGAAAGCTTTTGATAAAGTTCCACATAGGAGGTTAGTGAGCAAAATTAGGGCGCATGGTATTGGGGGCAAAGTACTAACTTGGATTGAAAGTTGGTTGGCTGATAGGAAACAAAGAGGAGTGATAAACGGCTCCATTTCGGAATGGCAGGCAGTGACCAGTGGGGTACCGCAGGGATCAGTGCTGGGATCGCAGCTTTTTACAATATATGTTAATGATATAGAAGGTAGTATTAGTAATAACATTAGCAAATTTGCTGGTGATACTAAGCTGGGTGGCAGGGTGAAATGTGAGGAGGATGTTAGGAGATTACAGGGTGACCTGGACAGATTAGGTGAGTGGTCAGATGCATGGCAGATGCAGTTTAATGTGGATAAATGTATAGTTATCCACTTTGGTGGCAAGAACAGGAAGGCAGATTACTACCTAAATGGAATCAATTTAGGTAAAGGGGCAGTACAAAGAGATCTGGGTATTCTTGTACACCAGTCAATGAAGGTAAGCATGCAGGTACAGCAGGTAGTGAAGAAGGCTAATAGCATGTTGGCCTTCATAACAAGAGTATAGAAACAAAGAGGTTCTTCTGCAGCTGTACAGGGCCCTGGTGAGACCACACCTGGAGTACTGTGTGCAGTTCTGGTCTCCAAATTTGAGGAAAGACATTCTGGCTATTGAGGGAGTGCAGCGTATGTTCACGAGGTCAATTCCTGGAATGGCAGGACTACCTTATGCTGAAAGACTGGAGCAACTGGGCTTATATACCCTTGAGTTTAGAAGACTGAGAGGGAATCTGATTGAGACATATAAGATTATTAAAGGATTGGACACTCTGGAGGCAAGAAGCATGTTTCCGCTGATGGGTGAGTGCCGAACCAAAGGACACAGCTTAAAAATACGGGGTAGACGATTTAGGACAGAGATGAGGAGAAACCTTTTCACCCAGAGAGTGTTGGCTGTGTGGAATGCTCTGCCCCAGAGGGCAGTGGAGGCCCAGTCTCTGGATTCATTTAAGAAAGAGTTGGATAGAGCTCTCAAGGATAGTGAAATCAAGGGTTATGGAGATAAGGCAGGAACAGGATACTAATTAAGGATGATCAGCCATGATCATATTGAATGGTGGTGCAGGCTCGAAGGGCAGAATGGCCTACTCCTGCACCTATTGTCTATTGTCTACTGAGGTGCATAATGAGGAGGTGTTCACAATTCTGGAACGTATAAAAACAAGTAAGTATTCTGGGTCAGAAAGGATTTATCCTAAGATTCTCTGAGAGGGGATTGCTGAGGCTTTGGCTTTGATCTTTATGTCATCATTGTCTACAGGAATCGTGCCAGAAGACTTGAGGATAGCAAATATTGTTCCCTTGTTCAAGAAGGGGAGTAGAGACAACCCTAGTAATTATAGACCAGTGAGCCTTGCTTCAGTTGTGGGAAAAGTGTTGGAAAGGCTTATAAGAGACAGGACTTACAATCATCTAGAAAGGAATAAGTAGGTCATGCCTCACAAACCTTATTGTGTTCTTTGAGAAGGTGACCAAACTGGTGAATGAGGGCAAGACAGTTGATGTGGTGTATATGGATTTCAGTAAGGCGTTGGTTGAGGTTCCTCACTGTAGGCTGTTGCACAAAATTTGGAGGCATGGGATGAATGAGCTGCCAGAGGATGTGATGGAGGCTGGTACAATTGCAACATTTAAAAGGCATTTGCATGGGTACATGAATAGAAAGGGTTTGGAGAGATATGGTCTGGGTGCTGGCAGGTGGGACTAAATTGGGTTGGGATTTCTGGTCGGCATGGATGGGTTGGACCGAAGGGTCTGTTTCCATGCTTTACATATCTATGACTCTATAAAGGTGATTTGGTGGTTTGGATTAGAAATTGGTTAACTGAAAGAAGACACAGGGTGGTGGTTGATGGGAAATGTTCATCCTGGAGTTCAGTTACTAGTGGGGAACTACAAGGAACTGTGTTGGCTCCACTGTTGTTTGTCATTTTTATAAGTGACCTGGATTAGGTCAGAGAAGGATTGATCAATAAATATACGGATGACACTAAGATTGGTAGAGTTGTGGATAGTGACGAAGGATGTTGTAGATTAGATAATTAGATTCCCTACAGTGTAGAAACAGGCCCTTCGGCCCAACCAGTCCACACCGACCCTCCGAAGAGCAACCCACCCAGACCCATTCCCCTCTGACTTATGTACCTAACACTATGGATAATTTAGTATGGCCAATTCACCCAATCTGCACATTTTTTTTTGGATTGTGGGAGGAAACTGGAGCATCTGGAGGAAAACCATGCAGACATGGGGAGAATGTGCAAACTCCACACAGACAGTCACCCGAGGCTGAATCAGATAGTCACCTGAGGCTGTCAGATTTCACCTGAGGCTGGAATCGAACCTGGGACCCTGGTGCTGTGAGGCAGCAGTGCTAACCACTAAGCCACCGGGCTGCCCCACGGTTACAGAGAGATGACAAATAAGCTGCAGAGCTGGAATGAGACGTGGCAAATGGAGTTTAATGCAGAAAAGTGTGAGATGATTCACTTCCGAAGGTGTAACAGGAATGAAAAGTACTGGGCTAATGGTTAGATTCTTGGTAGATGAGTAGAGAGATCTCAGTGCCAGGTACATAGATCCTTGAAAGTTGCCACCAGGTTGATAGGGTTGTCAAGAAGGCATATGGTGTGTTAGCTTTTATCAGTCGGGTGATTGGGTTTTGGAACCATGAGATCATGCTGCAGCTGTACAAAACTGTGGTATGGCCCTATTTGGAGTGTTGTGTACAGTTCTGGTCAGTGCATTATAGGATGGATGTGGAAAGGGTTCAGAGGAGATTTACTAGAATGTTGCCTGGTAGATAGGGAAGGTCTTACGAGGAAAAGCTGAGGGACTTGAGGCGTTTTTATTAGAAAGAAAAACATTGAAAGGTGACTCAATTGAGACAAATAAGATAATCAGAGGCTTAGATAGGTTGGACAGTGAGAGCCTTTTTCCTCGGATGGCGATGGCTAGCACAAGGGGGTATAGCTTTAAATTGAGGGATGATAGATATAGGTTAGATGTCAGAGGTAGTTTCTTTACTCAGAGAGCAGTAGGGGTGTGGAATGCACTGCCTGCAACAGTAGTAGACTCGCCAACTTTAAGGGCATTTAAATGGTCATTGGGTTGGCATATGGACAAGAATGGAATAGTGAAAGTTTGGTGGGCTTCAGATTGGTTCCACAGAGCGGCGCAACTTCAAGGGCTGAAGGGCCTGGACTGCGCTGTAATGTTCTATCACCTGTGCCTTTCAATGCCCACACTGGGCATGCTAAGGTTTCAGGCCAATGTCTCTTTGAGCAGTCTGAAAGATCAGTCACCAGATTCTTGTGCAGATTACTTATAACAAGCAATGTGTTATCTTTAGAAGTCTTGACAGATTGCAAGATAGAAATCAGTGTTACATGCCTCTTGGCCTAACAGATGCAGGAGGTGCCTAAGAAGTGCAGTAAAAACATTTGAACAGACATGACAGAACAAGAAAATAGTACAAACTTTTCATTTAACTGAAGCATTTCCGATGTCTTAAAGGTGCAAAGTGTTCACAGAAAAATGCTGCACCACAGTTGCAGTAAAATAATTGGTACCGGCCTGCAACATGCGATCTAATATTTTACAAAACTTAATCAATAAATGGTGAGGCTGTCCTGTCAATGTACAGTAGTCATGATCTTGGAAAAATCTAAAACTTTTTTATTTAAAACTGGAATTATAAATGACAATGCTTGTTTTTGAATGTGCAACAAATGGTGATCATATAGCTTAGTCACCTTTCATGTCTGAGAAATATATCTTTGCTTTGTTGGCCAGGTATTGCTCAATCTGCAACCACCGGATGAATTGAGATAATTTTGAACTAAAGTCTGTGCTCCCATGGGTCCTACCTGTTTACCATAACATCAGCATTTCAGGGGATAGCTTTAATATTGTGGATACAGTACACTTGCTCCATTTACCGCTACTGATCAATAATTTATCTTCAAAAGAATTAAAGGGATAAGATACAAACTCATTCAGAGCTTCCAGTCAAAGCTGAACTATTTTTAAATAAAACAGAAAGCAGCAGAATCTGAAACAAGAACAGAAACTGCAAGAGAAAGTCAGCAGATCTGGCAGCATCTGCAGAGAAAGCACAGTTAATGTTTTGAGTTCAGTGAGCCTTTCGAAGTTCAGTTGTTACCAGACTGCTGAGTTCCTTCAGCAATTTCTGATATATATTTAGCTGCGTCTAACTCGATAAACAAGAGTCTTCGTCATAAGTGGGGTACATTTCTCCTCAACTGACTGACTGTTTTCTTCTGCCTCACATTCATTAAGCAGCTCAGATAGGGCTACACAATGCACTAGCTGCAATGTGTCCACTATTTTGAATTCAATAGATAGATGGACTTTAGCACTGTTGATCTTTCCCTGTTTCTTACCAGGAAAACACTGAAGTGAATTGTCACGTCAGAAATGCTACCCTGGCTAAGATCAACTAATTTAATGCAAACTGGTAATGAAACTATGATGTCATGTTGATTGTTGCTTGGATACCATAGGATCATGGAAAATTACATAATTACATAATCACACTATTCGGCCTCAGCAATCTTTAAAAGGATTTACATACTTAGTTGCATTCCTTTTTAAATTTCCACTAGCTTTAGGAATTTTGTTTTCAAGTATATATAGTTCCTTTTTAACAGCCTTAATGAAGTCTGGATCAGGACCAGGAGACTGGAATTCATTTTTGGGTTCTGGCCCCATTTGGGGCTATTTCTGTCAATCACTGGCCCCCTTTTCACTTTGCATTCCACTTCCAAGTTCTGCATTCACCTCTGCGCTCCCTCCTCCTGACCTGATGAGCTGGGAATCCCTTCCACCAAGTAAATTTGCCCACGTAAACTAGGTCCTGTTGACAAAAGATTGACATTCCATATACACATTGCCACAAAAGTGTAAATTGCAAAAGCATTTTCAAAGGGAACAACAATGTGTGCAGCATTAGGGAACAGATGCTGTTTGATTAGCAAGTGAATTCTGATTGGCCAAATTCAATGTTTCTCTACTACTGAAGTCAGGCAAACTGAGTGACAATTCCTTGTCTTTCTCATGTCTTTCCTTGAATTGGAGGATTAAATCACTATTTTCCAAATCCACAATGATTTTGAAGCCAAGGGAATTTTGAAAAATTAAAACCAACATGTAATCATTTACGACGACCCTTATTTTAAAACTCAAAAATGCAGTCATCAGGTCCAGAGGATCTGTCAGTTTGTAGCCCCATTAATTTCTTTGTCTTAATATTGGTTACATTATTTTTTTATTCACACTTTTTAAAATAAATTTCTTCCTTTTATCTCTAGAGGACCCATCACTTTTGGATTATTTTTTTCTACCTTACATACTTGCAGAAACTCTTCCCATCCATTTTTGTATTTCTTGCTGGATTACTTCTAAATTCTATGCTCTCCTATTTCATCAATTTCTTCTTCACTGGTTGTTAAGTTCTGGGGGAGAAAGATGCTCAATCCTCAGGTTTATTATACTTTGTAATATTGTGAACCCCCTCCTTTGATCCTTATGTGCGGTCCATTCATACCCGTGTAATTTAAATTGAAGATCCCAGTTTTAGACGGACAACAACCTAGATCATATTTTTCCAGAGGTTTCTGTAAAAATAAAATTACTATTTGACTTTGTCTTATTATATAGCATTAGATTTAAGTAGTTTGTTCCTGAATATACTGTGCTAGAAAACTGACTTGAATAAATTTCATGAACTCATCCTCCAAATTATTTTTGCTAATTTGGTTGGCCATTCTATAATGAAGCTTGAACTGACTATGTATTACATTATTACATGTTTCTTTAACTTGTGTTCGAATGAAGTAAATGTGGTTGGAGTGCACATAAACCACCCCCAGCCAGTGTTTTCTCTCCCTTGTATTTCTCGTTCCCCCTATACGGATCTTGCAATGACCCGTTGCTGCACTTTCTTTCTTACCTGCTATAGCCTGCAGGCTGGGAATGGCAATGGTACTGTATGTGTTAATATTGCTGGTGCACCATGTGTGCACCTGAGTTTCATCTTCACCCTCCAGTTCCGTGACACCATCCACAAAATAGGAGCCCCATTGTTCCGACACGACTGGCCACATCTTCTGCCTCTTGCTCTGGAAACAAAAAGATAGATGTATGAAAGGAGGAAAGACTCAAGAGATCATAAGGAATGATGGTCCTATCTGGCAATCATTTTCTTCTCTCACAGTTATCATTTTGAAAAATAATTACTTTTAATGTGATGGTTTAAAGGACAAACATTTCACCCAGTTTAAATAAAATACGGCCCAAGCCAAGCGTAATTAATGTGCGAACGTACTAACTTTGAAGTTGCTTCCAAAAGACTACAAATAATAAACAAAACATTAGGTCGCCTTGGTAATACAATGTGCACCTTAGATCATTGTGTTGGGGAGCCATTGGCCTAGGATTCTGGCAGTACTTCTGAGTGACCTGCATTTTCTATTTGAAAGCAGGTGGAGAAATATCAGAAAACAGTGAAGCAGTAAGACCCATACAAAGGTTCTAAGAAGGAAACAATAATGAGAAAATTATATATTATTTTATTTAAGTCAAGCAAATAAACTCACTGATTTGGAGAGGTACAGAATGCATATTATTTTCCCGTGAGCAAATGAAGATAAGTTGTATTGACTGAATGAGTATATCAGATTCTCGTTGTTGCTTAGTACGTTCACTTGTTGCAAAATTGAGTGGGCTGGCATCGAGTGGAGACTGAAGAAATGGATATGTCAATAATGTGAGTATTTAAACAATTGGAAAGCGTACTTTGATTATTACAGCCTTGGTGCTATTATACAACCAGACATAGTGAAGTATGAGTCTACAACCATAAAATGAAGATGCTCAGGCAACTAACAGGACTGAGGTGCAATTGATCCTAAGAACTATTTTTGGGGCATATATTATAACAGCAAGCAGTTTATGTTGGAGTTATATGAAACTTTGGTGAGGTCACAGATTGAGTACTGTATGCATTTCCTGTCACCTCACTATAGGAAGGATGCGGTTACACTGGAGGCAGTTCAGAGGTGATTTGCCAGGATGTTACCTAGAATGGAGCATTTCAGTTATGAAGAGGGGCTGGATAAGCTTGGGTTGTTTTCTTTGGATTAGATAAGGTTGAGTGAGGACCTGACTGAGATGCATAAGATTATTAGGGGCATAAACAGGAGCAAGCTGTTTCAATTTATTGAAGAGTCATGAACAAGAGGTTATAATTTGAGGACAGTTTTTCATCCAAAGGGTGGTGGCAATCTGGAATGCACTGCCTGAGACAGTAGTTGAGGCAGGTAACCTCATAACCCTTAAAAAGTACTTGATACAACATCTGAAGTGCCATAACATACAAGGCTACAAGCCTAGTGTAGGAAAGTGGCAGCAGTAGGCAAGTCTATGGAGACCCTGCGGGAAGATGCAGGAAACTTTGTTCCTCACTCGAGTGGTAGAGTCAAGGGGCCGAACAGCATCTTTTATATGATTCTTATGGTATCCATGGCTGACTTGAATTTGTAACAAAGACTCTCTCTGTTGTATGGTTTGGTAAAGAGTTTATCGGATGCTGAACTATGAGATTGAAGCTAGACTAATTCACATTTTAAAAATAATAAAGCTTAATAAAGTTTACCTGAAAGAAGCGAGATAAAAATGTACCTGAAAGCTACCTCATATTCATCTAGAGAAACAGAGTGTAACATCATCGAATGTGGAGAGTCTTGAAAGTTCTTTCATACTAAATATGGAAATTAAACAATGTTTACAGTTTAACAGGAGTTCTGGGTATTACACCCAGTCATGATTACTATCTATAACAAAATTATGATACACTTAACTGTTGCAAATAGGAAATACATGCTTGATGTAAAACAGATAGACGACTGATAACCTTTGACTTGGACTATTTTTGGATGCATTCGTTAGATTAATATCCTGCTCATCAGTTCAGTTGACCAGGTGACTGTGGTGCAGAATAAAGACAACAGCAAGGGTTGAATCCCTGTGCAGCTCATGACAGTTCATGAAGACCTGTCTCCTTCCTTAGGCTGTGAAATGCTCACCCCTAAGCTACACATAACCAACTCTCTCTCTTTAATGGAGAAATAGCAAAGGTTATTTGTGGCTTATGACTCCATACCACTTAATACATGAAATGAAACAAAATCATCTGTATGATTTCTGAATATTTTTGAGTATTACACAAGCAAAATAATTAAATATAATTATTTATAATTACTTTTTGTTAAAAAGTCAGTCCAAAGATGTATAAAGTTAATTTAATGAAGTATATGAAAATATAAAAGTGAGGAGAGTTCAATTTTCATGTTTTAGTAGAGAATAGGAATTCAGTGTAATATTTTACAGAATATAGAGATTCCAAATTGTTAACTCAGCATCTCAGGTTTTTCTATTTGTGGCAGTACTTGGCAGGAAAGATTTCAAGGTTTTTAAAATATGCCGTTGAAAATAATGGCGACTTTAAAAGTTTCCATCTAAATTGGGAGAAATGAAACTAAAGCCATAAAATAAATCATTCAAATAAAATGCACCACTCAAAGAACTCATCTTTGTTAACTCTGAAAGGTTTAAGAAAATAATCAGTCAAAATACTTACAATTCTTGACACTTGACATTATTTTATGCATGATCATTTTTCTTTGTGAATTTAATGAGTAACATCAAAGATGATCTGCAGAATGTTCCATGATGTACATGCACAGAAGTAGTTTAATGACAATTGGTGATGGTGGTAACATTACTGCACTGCCACATAAACAGCTGAAAATGTTTATTTTAACCCTGCGGCTGCCATCAGATCCAAAACAAAAGACATTTTTCCCTGGACCAGAGTTTGATTATGCTTTCAGCTAAAAAACTGTGCTACTGGGATATTTTTTTGAAACAGGAATATTAAATATTAAAAAAGATTGCTCATCCTGCCAACCTTTATTACTATTACTTCTCCATTTATGGGATGTGTACAGAACACATAATGCAGTAACAGAATTCCTTGATCTATTTTTTTCCCAATTTACATTATTTTACCACTTATGTTAAACCAATTTTTGTTACTTGTTCACGATCTGTGAATATCATGGGTAAGGGTCAGCATTTATTGCCCATCCCTAATTGTGCATGAGACAATGGTAGTGAACGATTTTCTTGAACCACTGCATACGTGCCTTGTAGGAACATTCACACTGCTGTTAGACCTACATTTTGACCCAGTAATAGAAAAGAAAGTCAAGAAAATTAATGCGCTTCTTTGAGGGGAACTTGCAGTTGGAGGCGTTTCCATGCATTCCTTACCCTTTCTTTCTGGGTTACAGATTTAAGAAGAGCTGTCAAAAGAACCTTGTCGATGATGTGGAGGTGAATGCTTAAAATGTCAGGTTACGCATCAGTTAAGAAGGTTGCTTTATCCTGGGTGGCACCTTGAGTTAGAACTGTACCCATCCAGGCAAATGGAGAGTGTTCAATCACACTCCTAAATTGTGTCTTGCAGACATTAGATAGGCTTTGGAGAGTCAGGATATGTGTTACCTGAAGTAACTCTAATGAGGTCAGCCATATGGACCTGATAGAATATGAGTTCCCTGATTGGGGCTGTTAATCTGGTCTGATCAGGGAGCCCTGGCTGACAGATATAAACAGGAGTGTCAGAGGTTTTGTTCACTCAGAGCTGGCTCTAAGAAAGTCGGACCAGTGTCAAGTACTATGCACATGTAAATAAAGGGCAAGTTGGTGACAGGATATCAGCCTCTGTGGAGGTACTTCATTACCTCCTGGAGAATTTCCAGCCTCCGACCTCTCGTGTAGCCAGTTTATTTATGTTTCTGGTCCAATAAAATTGCTGGTTATTGGTGATGCCTAGGAAGTTGACAGTGGGGATTCAGCTGTAATAATGTTGAATGATAATGACAAGGGAAGATGCTTAGATTCTTAGTATCTGACACTTGTGCAGCACGAATATTACTTGCCACTTGTCAACCCAATTATCGTCCAGGTTTTGCTGCACTGTGGATTAGAAGTCCCATGTCCAGACAATTGAATGGTTCTTGGGCTGCTACAAATGGTGAGAATGCTTTGAGTGGTAGGGTGGAAAATCCTCGTATGAAAAACTTCCTGCTCATTGCATCAATCTTCCAATGTGTTTGAGGTAAGAAACTAAAATTATATTAAATATACGTCAAAAGAAAGCAAAACACAGATATATGAAGAACTGGACACTTCTCTAGATGGACGTTTACTGTTAATTTTGTAAGGCATAATTATTGATGTCGACTGAAAATAGAAATTGTTAGAAAAGCTCAGCAGGTCTGGCAGCATCAGAGTTAACATTGCAGGTTGAGTGACCCTTCCTCAGAACTGATGGTAGCTGGGAAATTGCCGGTTTATATGCAGAAGATAGGGTGGTGGGAGGGGGTAAGGAGTAAATGATAAGTGGGCGTAGAACCCAAAGGGAGAGAAGAAGTTGTGACAAAGTAGTGAATAACGATCTGGCTAGGAGAGTGAATAGCTGTAAATGGGGACTGTTAGTAGCTAACAATGGGTTGTGTGTAATAGCAGACAATGTGATAACAAGGCCTGGCGTGTGTGGTTTGGGGTAAGGACATGGGAGAGCTCAAGACCTAAAGTTGTTGAACTCAATATTGAGTCCAGAAAGTTGCAGGGATCCCAAGTGGAAAATGAGGTGCTGGTCCTCCAGCTTACACTGAGTTTTGCTAGAGCACTGCAGCAAGCCCGAGACAGAGATGTTGGGCAGGGAACAGGGTGGTGTGTTGAAGTGGCAGACAATTAGAAGCTAACAGTCTTTTTTGCCAACAGAACATAGGTGTTCTGTGAAATGGGGACCCAATCAATGCTTTATTTCCACAATGTAGAGGAGACCACATTGTGAGCAGTGAACGCAGTAGACTGGATTGTGTGAAGTGCAGAGGATCATGAGCCAGCATCTCCGTCACCTCCAGTGAGATGCCACCACCAGAAACATACTCCCATCCCATGCCAGCCTTCTGTAGGGACCATTCCCTCCGAGATACCCTGGTCCCACTCTTCCTTCACTCCCAAAACCTCCCCACAGCCCAACACCACCTTCTCCTGCAACTACTGAAGGTGTAAAACCTGCCTATTTACTTCTTCCCTCCTCAGTATCTGAGGGTCCAAACACACCTTCCAGGTGAAGCAGTGTTTGATCTGCACTTCACACAATCTAGCTGACTGCTTTCGGTGCTCACAATATGACCCCCTCTACATTTGGAAAAAGGAGTGTAGTTTAGGTGACCGCTTTGCCGAATATCTATGTTCTGTCTGCAAAAAAGACACCGAGTTTCTGGTTGCCTGCCACTTCAACACACCACCCTGTTCCCTGGCCAACATCTCTCTCTCTCAGACTTGCTGCCGTGCTCCAGCAAAGTTCAGTGAAAGCTGGAAGAACAGCACCTCATTTTCTGCTTGGGGACTCTGCAGCCTTCCAGATTCAATAGTAAGTTCAACAGCTTTAGGGCTTGTGCTCTCCCATGCTCTAACCCCCAACCCCACCATCCGGCCTTGTCATCACATGGTCTGCTAGTGCACACAACCCACTGTTAGCCACTAACAGCCCCCAATAACAGCTATTCACCCTCCTAGTTGGATCACTATCCACTCCTTTTTCTGCCTCACTGTTCTTTTCTCTCTTTGGGCTCTATTCCCCACCTATCATTGACTCCTTTCCCCTCCCTATCTTCTGCATATAAACTGACATTTTCCGAGCTACCATCAGTTCTGAGGAAGGGTCACTCGACCCAAAACGTTAATTCTGATTTGTCTCCACAGATGCAGCCAAACCTGCTGAATGTTTCCAACAATCCACAATTCTTACTTGGTGAAATTCAGAGAATTGGGTATAAAGTCAATGCACATTTCTAACCGCAGTTCTAATATGTCAATTATTCAGTTTGCTCTCTTTGTCCACCACAGTTAGCGTAGTGAGATAGCTCTTAGCACTGATTTGGATATTGCTTCTGTATGTACAATTGCCTTTTCACTTCTGTTCAGTCTAACAAAAGCTCAATTTCTATAAATAGCAAAATGCAGTGTTGAATACTATTACGCAGACTGTGATTCTCAAGTTAAGTCTCGTACAGCTGCTAAAGTAGCTACCATTCTACTGCTGGATGAACATGAATGTAAGATATAAACAGATTTGGAAAAATCAGTACAATCAGCTGAGACTTGTCTCAAAAACATTGCAAATATTCTTGTGTGGATAAGCAGGGATACAGGATCAGGAAATGCTTGAACATATGAAGAAAATTCCTTATGTCATGTTGCAGAACTGAAAGCTGCTGCAAAACCTCCAGTTCTCTTTTTGAATTACTGGGATTTAAAAAATGAAGTGACTCTGAAGAAACTGAAAGAATTAAATTTAGACAAAGCAGTTGCACAAGCTGTACAGTCGTAATAATTTTAAATTTGTAGCGATTGCTTAAATTTTCTACATGTCCCACAAATCCATGGTAAAGGGAAGTAGGACGATAGAGAATACCATTCTAATGTTAATATGGATAAAATTCATGAAACAGCATATTTTACAAATTCTGTGAATGGAATGTCTAATGGCCAAAACGTTTTCTTTGTAATATGCTTTCTCATGTGCTTGCATTTTTCAGTCGTTAATAAATAACCCAATAACTCAGTAAACAGCTAATTTAGCGGGCATTAAAAGTACTTGCGCAATTACAAATAACTTTGAATGAACCGAATGCAATCATTACAACCTTATCCAGCTGCTGGATATCAAGAATTAATAAATTAATACAAACTGTAATCCTTTGTCAGCTGAAGGGTTTTGAACTTGTTGTTTGTAACATAAATAAAAATTAAGATGAAAGGCAAAAAAATCCACCAACATGCCACCATTTTATACACCTCAGGAACTTCTCAAAGTTATTTTTACAATTATTTTCTTCCTGAAGTACACTGGTTGTTTTTAATGGAGGCAAGTATAATACACAAAACCATCCGTGAAATGACTGGTCACTACGCTAACTGTGGTGACATTAAACAAAAAAGTGAAGAATTGCAGATGTTGGAATTCATAAACCAAAACAGAAAATGCTGAACAGAACTCAGCAAGTCTGTGATGAGAAATCAGAGTTAACAGTTCAGGTCTGGTGACCATTCTTCAGAACCGATTGTAGCTAGCAAAAGGTTGATATATATGCTGAAGTTAAAAATCGCACAACACCAGGTTATAGTCCAACAGGTTTATTTGGAAGCACTAGCTTTTGGAGCGCTGCTCCTTCATCAGGCTTGGTGTGTGGGGATTGGGGTAAGGACATGGGGAAAGATGCTGAAGCCTTAAAATAACCAAACTCAATACTGAATCCTGAAGGCTGCAAGATTCCCAAGCTGAAAATGAGATGTTGCTCTTCTAGCTTGTGCACTTGGGGCACTGCAGCAAACCTGAGACAGAGAGCTCTGCCAGGAAACAGGGTGGTGTGTGGTAGCCGCATGCAATTGGAAGCTTGATATCATTTTTGTGAAAGAATGTAGGTGTTCGGCAAAGCAGTCATCCATCGTGCGTTTGGTGTCCCCAGTGTAAAGGGCACAGAAAATGGGGGAGATACTAAATGAATATTTTGCATCAGTATTTACTGTGGAAAGGATATGGAAGATATAGACTGTAGGGAAATAGATGGTGATATCTTGCAAAATGTCCAGATTACAGAGGAGGAAGTACTGGATGTGTTGAAACGGTTAAAGGTGGATAAATCCCCAGGACATGATCAGGTATACCCGAGAACTCTGTGGCAAGCTAGAGAAGTGATTGCTGGGCCTCTTGCTAAGATATTTGTATCATGGATAGTCACAGGTGAGGTGCCGGAAGACTGGAGGTTGGCAAATGTGGTGCGACTGTTTAAGAAAGGTGGTAAAGACAAGCCAGGGAATTATAGACCGGTGAGCCTGACCTTGGTGGTGGGCAAGTTGTTGGAGGGAATCCTGAGGGACAGGATGTACATGTATTTGGAAAGGCAAGGACTGATTAGGGATAGTCAAAATGGCTTTGTGCATGGGAAATCATGTCTCACAAACTTGATTGAGTTTTTTGAAGAAGTAACAAAGAGGATTGATGAGGGCAGAGCGGCAGATGTGATCTACATGGGCTTCAGTAAGGCTTTCGACAAGGTTCCCCGTGGGAGACTGATTAGCAAGGTTAGATCTCATGGAATGCAGGGAGAACTAGCCATTTGGATACAGAACTGGCTCAAAGGTAGAAGACAGAGGGTGGTGGTGGAGGGTTGTTTTTCAGACTGGAGGCTTGTGACCAGTGGAGTGCCACAAGGATCGAGGCTGGGCCTTCTACTTTTTGTCATTTACATAAATGATTTGGATGTGAGCGTAAGAGGTATAGTTAGTAAGTTTGCAGATGACACAAAATTGGAGGTGTAGTGGACAGCAAAGAGGGTTACCTCAGATTACAACAGGATCTGGACCAGATGGACCAATGAGCTGAGAAGTGGCAGATGGAGTTTAATTCAGATAAATACAAAGTGCTGCATTTTGGGAAAGCAAATCTTAGCAGGACTTATACACTTAATGGTAAGGTCCTAGTGAATGTTGCTGAACAAAGAGACCTTGGAGTGCAGATTCATAGCTCCTTGAAAGTGGCGTTGCAGGTAGATAAGATAGTGAAGGCGGCGTTTAGTATGCTTTCCTTTATTGGTCAGAGTATTGAGTACAGGAGTTGGGAGGTCATGTTGCAGCTGTACGGAACATTGGTTCGGCCACTGTTGGAATATTGCATGCAATTCTGGTCTCCTTCCTATCAGAAAGATGTTGTGAAACTTGAAAGGGTTCAGAAAAGATTTATAAGGATTTTGCCATGGTTGGAGGATTTGAGCTATAGGGAGAGGCTGAACAGGATGGGGCTGTTTTCCCTGGACTGTCAATGGTTGAGGGGTGACTTTATAGAAGTTTACAAAATTATGAGGGGCATGGATAGGATAAACAGACAAAGTCTTTTCCCTGGGGTCGGGGAGTCCAGAACTAGAGAGCATAGGTTTAGGGTGAGAGGGGAAAGAAATAAAAGGGACCTAAGGGGCAACTTTTTCACACAGAGAGTGGTACACGTATGGAATGAGCTGCCAGTGGATGTGGTGGAAGCTAGTACAATTGGAACATTTAAGAGGCATTTGGATAGGTATATGAATGGGAAGGGTTTGGAGGGATATGGGCCGGGTACTGGCAGATGAGACTATATTGGGTTGGGATATCTGGTTGGCTTGGACAGGTTGGACCGAAGGGTCTGTTTCCATGCTGTAATCTCTATGACTCTATGAGACCATATTGTGAGCAGCAAATATAGAAGCTTAGACTGAGTGAAGTACAGGTAAATCGCTGCTTCACCTGGAAGATGTATCTGGGGCCTTGGATACTGAGGAAGGTGGAAGTAAATGGGCAGATGTTACATGGTCTGTGATTGCAGGGGAAGGTGACATGGGGCTGTTGGTGTTGTGGACCAAGGTATCCTAGAGGGAATGATCCCTGTGGAATGTTGACAAGGGAAAAGATGGGGTGGGGAGGGGAGTGGATGTGTGTCTGGTTGTGGCATCCTGCTGGAGATGGCCGAAATGGCAGCTTATGATCCTTTCGGATGTGGATGTTGGAGGGTGGTAAGTGAGGACCGAAGGAACCCTACCATTGTTTTGGGAGGGAACAGAAGAGGTGAGGGCTGAAATACGAGAGATGGGCCAGATATGACTGAGGGTCCTGTCAACGACAGTAATGGAGAATCCTTTGTTGAGGAAGAAGGTGGTTATTTTGGAGACCCCCTTGGAGAAGCTGGCAACATTAGAACAGATACGACAGAGAAACTGGAAGAATGGAATGCAGCCTTTACACAAAGCATGGTGTGAGGATGTATAGTCCAGTTAACTGTGGGATTCAGTGAATATGTCATAAATATTGATGGCCAGCCTACAGTAGTTGAGGGAGAGGTGTTGGGCCAGAACCCATTTCTCTGTTACCAAGTGACCAATAGTATACACACAAATTGCATGATTAGGAAGACAGGACATAGCATCGAGGTACTACAATAATGCAGTACTTCCTCAGTGATTAAAAGTCATTAAAATCTGGATTGAGCAAAGTATGAATGGAGGTGTCTACTGGAAAGAAATATTCAGTGCTCAAATGTCCTGCAGTTTAAACCTTCCACTCTAACTGAGAGAAAGTTTCATCCTCTCAACCATCCCCAATTTAGATTTGAGAGATGAAGACATAACCAACTTAATCAAAACTTCAGCGGTATAGGACAATTTATTTTACTGAAGGACAAAATTCCTACATAGAATATATAAAACAACTCAAGCTAATGCTGTGAGGACATAGATTCAAATTGTATTATGACAGTTTAATTAAGAAATGCAGAATTGAAAACCAGTTTAATAGTGACCAGGAAAACAATGCCAATTGTCATAAAAACCCATTTAGTTTGCTGATGTCCTTGAAGAAAGGAAATCTGTTGTCCGTACTTTGTTTGGCCTAATGTGATGTCACAGCAATGTGTTGACTCTTCAATGTCCTGTGTCATGGCCTGACAAATCATTTAGTTGTATTAAACTGCTACAATGTCTAAAAAAAAGGAATGAAGTTGGACAGACAACTCAACATTGACCTAGGTACTGGAAGTAACAACAGCAAAGCCAGTCCTGTTGACCTGTAAAGTCCTCCTCATGACTAGCTGGGTGTGGGTGCCAAATTTGGGTGACCGTTGAACAGTTTGAGCAAGCAACAACTTGACATGGTCATACTTACAGAATCATACCTTCTAGCTGATGTCCTAGACACTATTATTTCAATCTATAAGTGTGACCTGTCCTATGGGCAAGGCAGACTCATTAGAGTTGACAGCAGTCAGGAAGGTTTGTCCTGGGGCCCATAGCATTGACTCTGGTCCCAATATCTCATAGCATCAGGTCCTCCCATTGCTCTGCCCCTGTTATCAACATCAGTAGAAGATGCACTGAAGGCGCAGAATGTATGTTGGCTAGGCAACCTGAATATCCATCACCAAGAGTACTGACTGCAATTACTGACTGAGTTGGCAGAATCCTAAAGGGCACTGCTACTAGATGACTTCTGTGGCAGGTGATGAGGGAACCAAGGAGGAGTAACCCACATGACCTTATCCTCATCATTCTACCTGTCACAGACCCATTGTCCATGTCAATACAAGTAGAAGTGGCCATTACAAAACATTTAGGAAGATGGATTCCATCTTTACATTAATGATGTCCTCCATTATGTTGTGTGGCATCACCATCATGATAAATGTGGCAGATTTCGGCCAGAGATAATGAACTCGGCATCCATGAATGTCAGCAATAGCAACAGAATTTCATTCAACCACGTTCTGTAATGCTCAGCTTATCCCTTCCTCTGCCACTATAATCAAATGGGGAGTCAAATATGGCTCAATGAACAGTGTAGAAGGGTATACCAGGAGCAGCACTAAGCATTCCTAAAATTGAAGTGAAGCAACAATATAGGATTACATGCAAGCCAAATGACAGACACAGTATGAAGCAGAGAGAGCTAAGCCACAACTAATAAATCAAATCTAGGCTCTGTAGTCCTCCCACATCTTGCTGTGAGAGGTGGTGGTTAATTAAGCTACTCTCTGGAGGAGTAGGCTCTACAAATATCCCCAACCTCAATGATTTGGGAGCCCAGAACATCAGTGCACAAAACAAGACCAAAGCAACTGCAACTATCTTCAGCCAGAAAAGCTCAGGGGATGATTCATTACAGCTTTCTCCAGAGGTCCCCAGCATTACCAATGCCAGTCTCAAGCCAATTCAATTCGTTCTAAGTTCTCTCAAGAAATAACTGAAGACTCTGCATATGGCAAAGATTATGGGCTCTGACAACATTGTGGCTACAGTACAGAAGACATGTAATCGAGAATGAGCCACACCTCTCGTCTAGTTTATTTCAGTACAGCTGTAATGTTGGCACCGACCTGATAATGTGAAAAATTGGACAGGTATGTCCTGTCCAAAAATAGCAGAACAATTCCAACTGGCCAATTAATGCCTGAATAATTAGCAAAGTGATGGCAGGGAAAATTAATACTGCTATGCAATGCCACCTAGACTACAATAACTTACTCATGGTGCACAGTTTGGGATCCACCAGTGCCACTCTATTCCTGATCTCATTCCACATTTGTTCGAAACATGGGCAATTGCAAAATTAAGATGAAAGTAATTGCCTATGACTTGAAGGCAATATTGAACATGAGCAGGTCAGAGGTGGGGCATTCTGTGGTGAGTAACTCACCTCCTGACTTGCCAATGCCTGTTCACTAACCAGAAGACAGAAGTTAGGAGTGTGATGAAATACTCTCCATTTACCTCTATGACTGGAACTCCAACAGCACTCAACAGACTCAGCACCATCCAGAACACCAGTTTGTTTGATGGAAACCCCATCCACTACCATAAACATTTACTCTCTTCACAACCAATGCTCAATGGTGCCAGTTAATAGTGTATGAGGCGGGGGGGATCTGGAGATCCAGGATGGCGACAATCTGAAAGGTCTGCACTGCTGAGCTCTACACCACAACTCAGGTGAAGTGGTGCTTTTACCCTCCCCACCTAACCTATCTCTGAAAAATTCAATAATTAGACAGTTGTGGAGTCGGTTTTTTTTAGGCAAGGGAATTTGACAAAAAGGAAAGGTTTGAGTAAGTCCCAACACATGGGACACTCCCCAGCAGCATCAGACACGCCCGCGACTGTGACCACAGCTTCAACGTCCTTTGCATCTCTGCTGGAGTCACTTACCCAACAGACCTTGGCTGTCGAGTTCGTCGAGCATGGAGAGATGATCTTGATCAAGGAAAGTCACACCAGACTGGAATCGATCTTGGTCATGCTGCACAAACACGAACAGGAGCTGGATGAGCTCGGAAAGCGAATGGAGGAGGTTGAATGGCAGACTGCAGCATTGGCGATTGTGATCGAGTCCTCAGTGAGTCCAGGCCCTCGAGAAACAGGTCTGGGCCTTAACAGAGTAGGTTGACGACCTCAAAAACAGGGGTGGGAGAAAGAATATCCAGGTCGTTGGGCTGCCGGAGGGAGTGGAAGGAGAGTAGCTAGTAAGTTTTTTTTTTGAAGACTGGCTGCTGCGGTTTCCTGGTTCGGAGGCCGAGGTGGGCCGGTAATGGTCGACAGAGTTCACGGGTTGCAGTGTGCAGGCGCGGCTCAGACCAGCGGCCCAGTCCTAGTGTGATTCCAATGTTGCAGGGACAAGCAGAGAGTAATGGAAACTTTCAGAGTGCAGGAGAAGGAGCCATAGGTTTTGATTTATAAAGGATCCAAGATAATGCTCTTCCAGGACTTTTCTGCTGCTGTGATCCCGTAAAAGGAAGTCCTTTGATGAGGCGACAAGAAGACTGAGAGACCTTGGCATTCAGTATTCTGTAAGGTACTAGACAGTGCTTCGTTTTTCTCATGATGGGTCTGTATGCTCACTTGATACTTTAGAAAAAGTAAAAAACTTTCTGGACATTTGTAATAGATTGGATGATGTGTAGGATATAGATGATCATTTTTTTCTTTTCTCCTTTTTAAATCTCTCCTTTTCTTAAAGAAAGTGTTGATGGATTTTTTTTCTCGAGGTTAATTGGGGTTAATGTATAGTTGGGGATGGGTAGAGCACTCATGCTTTACTTCTTCGTGGATTTTACCTTTTATTTTCTTTCTTTTGCTTGAGTTTGGGGTGCGGCTCAAGCAGGAATGAGTTATGGAGTTGTATGGGGTATGTGTAATTACACCCTGTGGGTAGGGTGTAGAGTCCCCCATTAAATGCCTTTTGTATTTGGTTTAGTTTGTTGGTTTTTTGTATTTGTAGTTTTTGAAAGTTCTGTTAGTTTGCTAGATGTAGTAGTTTTAGTGTGTGTATTTTTATGCTCCATGAGTCGATTTTCATTTATACTCAGCGATTTGTAAGTCAATTTCTTCCTTTCGGAAGTTCAAATGTTGTTGTATAGGGTCATGGCTAATTGTGGTCTCAAATGGTGTACTGGAACATTAAAGGAAGTCACTCGCCGGTCAACAGGAAAAAGGTGCTTTTGAGTCTTAAAAAGAAGAGGGACGATATTGCCCCCCCCCCGTTGTAGGAAACTCACCTTGATGATAAGGAACATCTGCAGCTATAGCAGGGTGAGTTTGATTGGGTGCTTTTTTCATCCTTAAATACTAAGGGCAGGGGAGTGGCCATACTCGTTTGGATGAATCTCCCATTTAAGTTACTAGATTGTATTAAAGATCAGTATGGACTGTTTGTAATTCTCAAAGCCTCAATTTATGAAGAGTATGGTATTTTGAATGTTTATTGTCCCCTGGTATACCCCCTTAAAGTTCTGATGGATGCATTCTCCAAATTGATTTCAATTGCGTCATGGCATATTATTATAGGGGGACATTTTAGCTGTCTTCTGGATCCCATGGTGGATAGAATGCCCAAAGGTCCCCCAAAACCTTCTCTGCAACCTGAGCAACTAGTTGATTTATGTGTGGAATTGGGACTGGTGGATGTTTGGAGGTGTTTCCGCTCTGCGGTTAGGGATTTTATACTTTTTTCTAATCCGCACAAATACCATACTAGGATTGATCTTTCCTAGCCCGCATACTTTTATGGATTCCGTGATATCCCGCACAACTGGGAATATTACCATTTCCGATCATGCAGCAGTGTATTTAGTAGTGAAGATTAAGGGTAATGTAGCAGGTTCATGTGCTTCTGTCACTTTACAGGAGGCTCCCTAGCCCTGAGGATGTCACCTAGACAGGGGACGAAATGTCTGCAACACAAATTCCCAGCTCTAAGAACAGAACCACAACAACGCGCACCCGAGCTACAAATCTTCTCCCAAACTTTTAATAAGATTAATTTTTCCAAGTCGGAGATTATGCCTTTGGGGGATCTTGGGGGAATATCTGATGTTGAGGGTGAGTCACGGTTTCCCTTTAAGTGGTCACGGGGGGAATTTTCTTTATTTAGGTATGATCGCTTCTCCGTTATTAAAGGCTAATTTTGTCCATTTGCTTGACAAGATTAAGCAAGATCTTCAAAGATGGGAGGCTCTTCCAATAGCCTGGTTAGGCCGAGAAGCCCTTAAGAAAATCAATGTCCTTCCTTGTTTGCTACACCCTATGCAAATGCTTCCCTTGACTTTTCCCAGGCAAACATTTAGGAGACTTCATGGCTGGTTTAGCTCCACACCACAGGTGGCCCCTTATTAAGCTTGCCAAATTGCAATTGCCACAAGGGCTGGGGGGAGTGGACCTCCCAGATACCAGAGTGGACCTCCCGGATCAATTAAGCTCCCTTTCATCTTTTGTGAGCGACTGGGCTTGTAAGGGCCCAGCGTCAATGTGGTTGGATTTTGAGGCCTCCCAGGCAAAATGTCCCTTTACTAGCCTGTTGCTCTAGATAAAATGAGGACAGTTGCTGAGTACTGTCGTAATCCAATAATTATTAATACTGTCAAAGTGAGGAGGGCAATGCGGCACAGTAAGGGTAATACATCTAAAACTTCTCTTCTTACCCCTATAGTTAGTATACTGGGGTTCTGACCAGGGATAATGGACCCCGGGTTTAAACTCTGGGCAGCTCAGTGAGTTTCTGTTTGGGTGACTCACTTGAGGGCAAAACATTGATGTCCTTTGACCCAATCAGCCACAAGTATGGATTATCTAGCAGAGAACTTTTTTGTTTTTCCCAAATTAGGAACTTTATTCAAAAAGGAACTACACTCTTGACCGATTACGACAGATCCGATATAGAGAATACAGTGCTTCATGCCAAGAGCACTCTCTCAGTTCATACTCTTATCATTTGTTTGGGGGGGGGGGGGGGGTGATCTCTTGGGTGAAATTGAGCTACTGAGAGGTCGAGGAGAGTGTGTTAGGAGTTGGGATCTCCTTTGAGACATGGGAGGATATCTGTGAAAATGTGAGAAAGATTTCGATCTGTAATAGGACTCATGCCACACAGTTAAAGATTCTTCATAGGGTCCATCTGGCCCCAGACCGTCTCTTGAAATTTAAGGTGGGATATCCTCAGTGTGCCCCAAGTGTAAAATGAGTACTGGTACTCTCACTCACTATCTGTGGTCCTGCCTCATAAGTACTTTATAAGTACTGGAGTGCTGTGGCAGGAGGAATAGGGAGTGTCTTGGGGACTCAAGTTAAGATGGGCCCAATCTCCCTTCTCCTAGGCCTGCCCAATTTAACTTCTTTAGATACTCATAGGAGAAAACTTTTTAATATCCTTACTTTCTGTACAAGGAAAAACATTTTGATGTGTTGGGTGCCTGAAATCCCTCAGGCCTCTCAGGTTGGCATAAGCTAAGCATGGAACATATCCCCCTGGACTGTGGGCAGAACGGTGGCACAGTGGTTAGCATTGCTGTCTCACAGTGCCTGAGACCCGGGTTCAATTCCCGACTCAGGCGACTGACTGTGTGGAGTTTGCACGTTCTCCCCGTGTCTGCGTGGGTTTCCTCCGGGTGCTCCGGTTTCCTCCCACAGTCCAAAGATGTGCGGGTCAGGTGATTGGCCATGTTAAATTGTCCATAGTGTTAGGTAAGGGGTAAATGTAGGGATATGGGTGGGTTGCGCTTCGGCGCGTCGGTGTGGACTTGTTGGATCGAAGGGCTTGTCTCCACACTGTAAGTAATCTAATCTAATCTAAAAAAAAACTTCCTCACAAATATGGTGCATCAAAAAACTGAAAATTTTTCTAAGACATGTCAGCCTTATTTGGATTTCCTAGATGCCGGTTTGTCTGCCATTTTAATTAGGGCTTTTGTGTAGCCATGACGATCTGATCTAGCGAACTAGTGTTGTGTGACTTCTGACTTTGTACACTCCAACCTGACTTGGAACTGTAGCACTGTTCTTTCACTGTCAATGGGAAAAAATCTTGGAGCCACCTTCCTGACACCTACCCTTCCATGGCAGTTCAAGAAGGCAGCTCACCACCTGACCTTCTTCAGTGCAATCGCAGCTTTGCCTAAGAAGGCAAAGACTAAAAACTTCATTTTTGTAATGCTCTTGATAACTACTGGTTGTTTTAAAACACTTTATATCAAATGAAGTACTGATAAGAGGACAGTCTGTACAACTCAGAAAAATCAGCCCAAAACTTCCAATAGCATTAGTGGCGATTATTGAGGTGTTGACTGTTATACGTGGCTAGACCCTGAGAAAGTCGAGACATACGCATATGGTGCTTGCATGCAAAATACAAGTGTCCAAAGGGCAGCAATACATTCCTGGACCTGTGTGTGGATGCCTTTAAACCCCATCATTGTTGATTTGGGCTAGATGTGTTGAACATGCACAGAACTTTCCACCAGAATACTCATATTGAGTTGAAAGTAATTAGCAGCAAAAGTTATATCAGGAAAGCCTCCAAGTGAATTGACAACAGAATAATCACTGTACAGTTTATTATTTTCAAGTATGTTTCACAACTCCTTTTAGTATACCTGTTCAAACTGATTATTATCTGTAGTTAATTGTGAACACTTACTTCATATTTTCCTTTCTTCTCTAATGGCTCTGAGTCCTTTCTGTCTGTTGTGACTTGTTGGCTGGCTTCAACTTCTAGTTCTTCCAGCACGAGGACTGTTTCACAATTATTGTAGCTGTGAGCAGGGAATATATCCGAGCGCATACTGTCACCAAAGTAAACAACCTGTGGGTTAAACAGCACACGTCATGCTAAGCTCTCTTGAATCAAAGTCCACACCAAAGGCAGAGGTTAAATCATTGAATAAAAATATAAAGCAGAGGAGAAAACAGATAGACATTTGAGCCCAAACCAAGGAGAGGCAATCACTGATTGTCACTATGCTTTGATTTTTTCTGCACAAGGGATTGTGCTCTACACTCCTCCCTGGCATTTCCGATTCTTGCTCCTTCAGAAACATGGTGCAGTCCTGGCAATCCAACCATTCCCTTACACAGTAAGATAGTCAGGGGAAGTTAAACCAAGCCTCCTTTTCTTTTAGAGTTTTAGATGCTGTATTCTGTTAAGTTTAAATGTTCCATGAAAGCATGTTTCCAATTATCCCATTATCCTATAGCTGACATTTCTTTGTATCATGTGAAGATCTAAGTAACCAACCCCATCCTGACAGTCATCACTAAATCCCAAAAACATTCTCCTGTGTCTCTTCCTCAACTAAATTGCTCAGTTACCACATTTTTGTCATTTGTTTGTCATAGTGATTATATTCACAAGAAGCTGCCAATGGACTTTTAACAGAAACAAGTTTATTATAAAATTATTATAAAATTAAAAAAATACAAGCAGTGTTACACAATGTAAGGACAATTTGAAACAAACCCATACAAATACCAGAAAGAGTTATAACAATCCTTTCGCTTTCAGCAATGACCTCACAGGCTTCATTTGCCAAAATCTGGGATCAATCAGAGGCAAGATGGAGGGCAGAAGAGGGATTTCACCTGCCATAAAGACATAATGTGCCCTTGACCCTGACCCCTCACAACACACATCTTCCATTGACTCGCACCTCATGTAACCTGAAAGCCAGACATCATAAAATTGGATCCCTGAAGGTATGGCCTCTAGAGATGATCTCTTGGACCCAGAAATGACTGGCCTCTGATTGGCTGTCATCTCTGGCAGGGTGGGACTTCACTGTTGAGACTCATGATTTGCCAAGACACTCTTAACTGGCCGATTTGAGCTGGACCCGTCAAGCTCTTTCACTAATATGGGCATGGACTCAGTTGCATGCAAAGACATCCAGCCTCATACTTATTGCACAGAGTGCTAAATCTTGGTTTCCACTATTTGGCCCATTAATAAGGCAGTAAAGCCAAACACCCAAGATTCTATTGTTAGATACTGGACATAACATCTATCACTCAATCCATGAAGCTATGGCTAAGATAACTGCACAGACATGAGCTGATCAATCTCTCATTTGAAATACACAACTGATTTTTAAAATTCTGATCATAGTTAGACAGAAGTCATGCAATAAAACTCTTTAAATATGTTCTGAGCACATGGGCTTTGGCACGATGTCACTAAATAATGCGTAATATCATTGGTCTAGTAACCCAGAGCCCCAGGCCAATGTTCTGGGGACTACCAATGGATCAGAACTAAACTTGGAAGTACTGCCACAATCAGTCATGAATGGTGGTGGACAATTAAACAACTCACTGGAGGAGGAGGCTTCATAAAATCCCCATCCTCAACAATAGCATATCAGTCAGTGCAAAACAAAAACCAAGATGCCTCTATCTTCAGTCAGAAGTGGCAAGTGGATGATTCACCTTGGCCTCTTCCAAAAGCTACTCTTCAAGCAGATTGATTCACTCCACATGATACCAAGAGATGACTGAAAGTGCTGGATAGTATAAAGGTGAAAACATGATGGGTCATAACATAAAGAACATAATTGAATGAATAAAAGGTTAATCAGGGGAAAGAACCTATGAGAGGAAGCTAGCTAGCAACATTCATACAGATAGGAGTTTTTACAGATATCGAGAAAAAAGAGCAAGTAAAGTTAGTCTCCTCTCAATAGTTGAGAATGGGGAGTTGATAATAGATAATAATGAGACAGCAGATGAAATGAATAAATACTTGCTTTTGTCTTCACAATAAAGGATATAAAGACCATTCCAGTAAATCAGAAGATGGGAAGGAGAGAGGAACGTGGTGAAAGTACAATCACGAGAGAAGCACCGGAGAAAGCTGTGGGCTGACAATTCTCCAGGTCTTGATGGGATTTCATCTTAACATCTTAAAAGAGGTCACGAATGAGGTAGTGGATGCATTGGTGTCAGTTTTAAACATTTCCTAGATTCTGGTACAGTAAAAGGATATTTTAATTTGACACTGACAGTGTTTCAGGAAAGCATTTACCTGCTGCTTGGCATTTTATGTGCTATTCAAAATGGTTTTAATATTTGCCAGTATATTGGAAATAAATGGAAAAACATAACAGAATAACCAGGGACCTAGATTGTACAAAGTGGCAATGCAGTCTGTGACAATCCTGGAATCCACACTACAACAGACAAATCCTTCAGCACATATTGCTAGGAGGTTTGACACACCAGTAAACAAGAGCTTCTTATAATAGTTAGTAGCAACAAAACACAACACATCCTATTGAAAACAACGATATTACATTCCTGCACTGGGTATGTTTTCATGTGGAGGGTGAATGTAAAATTACTGTCCAGCCTGCCACCTTTCTTGCCAATTACTGAGCATGTCTCCAACACCTGCAGGTGTCAAAACTGGCAACCTTTCCCTGTATATGAATAAACAGTAAATGGGCAATTGTATTTCTTATAGGCAAGAATGGGCTGTGTGTTTTTAAACACCTACACCATGAAAGATGGGAAGGGAGGGGCAACTCATTTAGGGATACAAGCATTCACCCCCACTCTCCCAGCCTTTCTACCATGCTACCTGGCTAACATAACCTCCCCCATCCCACCCACTTAAAACTCTCTCCCCACTCTGTGGGCTGTTGGATCCCTCTTCCATGATGTGGAAGTGTTGGCGTTGGACAGGGGTGGACAAAGTCAGAAGTCACACGACACCCAGTTTATTTGAAATCACAAGCTTTCAAAGTGCTGCTCCTTTGTTAGGTGAAGTGACTTCAAATAAACCTGCAGGTCAATAACCTGGTGTTGTGGGACTTCTGACACTGTAAAACCTTAAGACTTACCGTTCTCTTTTCAGGACTTTTCCTAGATCTCCAATAATGGACAGTACTGTGTTCTAGGCACTGCTGGGAGCAATGGAGCTGCCAACCCAATAGTTCTTTTGGCTGTTCCCAAGGAAGGTTCTAACTTCCCAGTGAAAAGTGTCCTGCAATTAGAAAATTCAGCCCACCTATTGTGCACTTAACTGTGGGCTCAGCTTCCAATGGATGAGTTGGTTTTCATCTGGACCTGGCCAGTGTTATTTCTGTACCAACAATAATTTGTATTTAAGTAGCATATTTAAATTAAGAAAATGTTAAGAAAATGTCCCACAATGCTTCTTAGAAACGTAGCCCGACTAAAACTTAAAAAAAATCAAAGGAGGAGATACTGGGGCACATATTAAGGAAGTGTTTTTGTCATTTGGCAGGGCAGATCTTGAGTGTTACTGAAGAGAAGATACGCTTTGTCAAAGGAGAAATTCAAATATATGCTGTTTCTGTTTGTAGAGAGCAAGACCCTGTGTGTTAATATTTGTAGTTTCCAGCATAAGCAAGTGTTCAATGTTTGTGAGAAGATTTGTAGCTCGGATGCTCGTTGTTGTGGTTCTGTTCGCCGAGCTGGGAATTTGTATTGCAAACGTTTCATCCCCTGTCTAGGTGACATCCTCAGTGCTTGGGAGCCTCCTGTGAAGTGCTTCTGTGATGTTTCCTCCGGCATTTGTAGTGGTTTGAATCTGCCGCTTCCGGTTGTCAGTTCCAGCTGTCTGCTGCAGTGGTCGGTATATTGGGTCCAGGTCGATGTGCTTATTGATTGAATCTGTGGATGAATGCCATGCATCTAGGAATTCCCTGGCTGTTCTTTGTTTGGCTTGTCCTATAATAGTAGTGTTGTCCCAGTCGAATTCATGTTGCTTGTCATCTGTGTGTGTGGCTACTAAGGATAGCTGGTCATGTCGTTTCGTGGCTAGTTGGTGTTCATGGATGTGGATCGTTAGCTGTCTTCCTGTTTGTCCTATGTAGTGTTTTGTGCAGTCCTTGCATGGGATTTTGTATACTACTTTGGTTTTGCTCATGCTGGGTATCGGGTCCTTCGTTCTGGTGAGCTGTTGTCTGAGACTGGCTGTTGATTTGAGTGCTAGTGGTCGCAGTAGTCTGGCTGTCAGTTTGGAAATGCTCTTGATGTATGGTAGTGTGGCTAGTCCTTTGGGTTGTGGCATGTCCTTGTTCCATTGTCTTTCCCTTAGGCATCTGTTGATGAAATTATGCGGGTATCCATTTTTGGCGAATACGTTGTAAAGGTGTTCTTCTTCCTCTTTTTGCAGTTCTGGTGTAGTGTGCCACACTCCAAGCACAGCTAACAAACCTACATTGGTAGTCAGCATAATTCCTCACACACTCAGGAATATCCAGGCCATTCCGTCCAATTGCAGAACCACTTCTAATGTTGGGCACTGTGTTGCAGGTTTTGCATATGCTGATCGGACATGGTTGGACACTTTGTTTGATCATCTTGAATGTGCAAAGTAATATTTCAGACCATCAGTCAGGCTTGCAGTGTAACACAGTGCCTGTTCCATCTCAATAAAATAAGTGCTAGCTATTTGCTGGTTCATCCCTCAGGGTAATGCCCTAAACATCAGAGTCAAGAAGCTTGATTTAAAATGCAAACAAAGCCTGGCTATTAACTGTCAATCATCAATAATTGGTGCATTCTCCACAGCAATGCCTCCACCAATCAGAGTCCACAAGCCAACCAGTCAGCACTTGTCTCTCATGCAGTATATTGGTTTATCTGTTAAAGTGGTATTCTTGCATATTGTCCTGATGATCCCAAGATGTAAAATTTTGCTTGTTTTATCTCAGAAATACTCAAGAAATGCTTTTGTTACAGGATATAATGAAAATAAACATTCTTCCTTGCGAGTGGTGTTATCACATTCTATGGATACACAAAATCACTTTACCCTGATAAAATACATGCAGGTTAGGTGCATTGGCTGAGCTAAATTGCCCGTAGTGTTAGATGAAGGGGTAAATGTAGGAGAATGGGGTCTGAGAGGGTTGGGGGTCGGTGTGGACTTGTTGGGCTGAAGGACCTGTTTCCACACTGTATCTAATCTAAAGAAATTTATACTTTTGATTCATAGTATGACAAAACTAAGCACTATACTAAGTGTATACTAACTGAAACATGTTTCTTTTATTGGTACAATGACACACTCCCACTTCATAGTCAGTAGGTGTGGGTTCTGGCAACACCCCAGACATTTGAACACACAATCTCGGATGAGACATTAAACTAAAATCTTCTAAGTCTTTCAGTTGGACTGAAAAATATGGAACTATTCAAGAAAGTGCAGGACAGTTCTTTTAATATCATTTTGCCCTTCACCAACACAAACATGTGTCTCACGATTATTTGTGGGCAAATCGACTGCTAGGTTTACAATATTACAATAGTGTAAACCATGCCGGGAAGCATTTCAGGACAACCTGAGATTATGAAAATGATCAAATATAAATACCGCAAGTACAAAACGCTAAAAACTTCTTAAAAGATTCTTGAATGGATTGCAATGGAACAGCTCTAATTTTCTCACAGGTTTTCTTCATATTTTTTTTTCATCAAATGAGTCAGCATCCCAACTGTAATTGTACCTTGGACACTTGGGGTTGATCGGCTTGGGGGGAGGGGGTGGAATGGTAAGGCAATGTAAATCAGTGAGTGGGTTTGGGAGGCTGGCCTACAGGTTAGGGAGCTTAAAGAGCCAAGGAAGAGTTACGTAGGAATAGAGAGTGGTGTGTGGAAGTGTTCCTCTTCTTCTTAGACCACAAGAAATGCTATAAAAGCAATTTACTGATATACTGGAGCTTCTCAGCTCCTTCCAGCTGCTGCAGTTCACAAAGTCCTGATAACTGAAAGTCTGTTAAAATTTGAGCAACATGCCCCCATCAACATATTTAAACAAAGGACCTACATCGCAAGTAGTTAAGTTATCGTTACCTGATGCCAATAAAGCTGGAAATGGAAGAAGATGTTTGAAATTTAATCTTATTTCTGCACACCCCTTGCCCTTTGTGGTGAATTAAAATAAACCGCAAAATTTCTAGGTTACGGTACTTTGAAACAACATCTTCAAACAGACTGTAAATCCACATGCTCTGTGCTGCACAGGCTTCAACCTTCTCATGGAGGTCCAGCACATCACCTCCGAGGTCCCAGTCCACTTCAGAGGTCCAAACTCATCCACTGAACCCTATCTGTAAATGTGCTGAACTCAGTCACTAGGTCATCAGCCCCATGTCTTCCTAATTTTTAATTGTACTACATCCAATAGCTAAAAGACTGTTACAATATTCCTTCTCAACAATATTCCCAGATTTGGCATCAGTGACTGAAGCTTATATCATGAGTCTCAAACCTTTGCTAAGTATAAACAGGATAAAATACAAAGTTACCAAAACTTTATTACCCCAAAGGGCAATACTGATGCAATAAATACACCTCCAAACGGACCCCACCACCAGGGATATATTTCCCTCCCTCCCCTATCAGCGTTCCGAAAAGACCACTCCTTCCGTGACTCCTTCGTCAGGTCCACACCCCCCACCAACCCAACCTCCACTCCCGGCACCTTCCCCTGCAACCGCAAGAAATGCAAAACTTGCACCCACACCTACTCCCTTAATTCTCTCCAAGGCCCCAAGGGGATCCTTCCATATCCGCCACAAATTCACCTGCACCTCCACACACATCATCTATTGCATCCGCTGCACCCGATGTGGCTTCCTCTATATCGGGGAGACAGGCCGCCTACTTGCGGAATGTTTCAGAGAACACCTCTGGGACACCCAGACCAATCAACCCAACCACCCCGTGGCTCAACATTTTAACTCCCCCTCCCACTCCACCAAGGACATGCAGGTCCTTTGACTCCTCCATCGCCAGACCATAACAACACGACGGTTAGAGGAAGAGCGCCTCATCTTCCGCCTGGGAACCCTCCAACCACAAGGGATGAACTCAGATTTCTCCAGTTTCCTCATTTCCCCTCCCCCCACCTTGTCTCAGTTGAATTCCTCGAACTCAGCACCGTCTTCTTAACCTGCAATCTTCTTCCTGACCTCTCCGCCCCCACCCCACTCCGGCCTATCACCTTCACCTTGACCTCCTTCCACCTATCACATCTCCATCGCCCCTCCCCCAAGTCCCTCCTCCCTACCTTTTATCTTAGCCTGCCTGGCACCCTCTCCTCATTCCTGATGAAGGGCTTACGCCAAAACGTCGAATTTCCTGTTCCTTGGATGCTGCCTGACCTGTTGCGCTTTTCCAGCAACACATTTTTAGCTCTGATACTCCAGCATCTGCAGACCTCACTTTCTCCTCCTGCAACAAATACAGCCTACATCAGCCACAAATGCTGAAGGCAATTTTTGGGACATGCTCCAGAAGGTTGCTGCCAGTGAATCTGATTGACCCAGATTTTCCAATGGTCAGTAATTTATGTGGCGTAGATGGGAGTGGTGGTTGGGACCCTGCAGAATTGCTAATATAACAGACTCTGGGGGATGTTCTCGTGGAATTGAAGATTTCACTGGGCAATTTTCCTTTCCCTGGAACCCTCCAAAAGCACCGTTTAAATCAGCGCCCTACTGCCTACACATCTAGTATCCTACCTTCCAGCTTAACTTAGGTGAAGTGACTGTACGCGATACTGGAACTCCAAGTCGTAAAATATGTTAAAAAGGGTGTAGAAGTCAAGGGTCTTCCCTTGACTATCCCGCATTGAGAAGGACTTGTAACATTTAAAGCATGACTCCACATTTCTGATAGGTTTCACCTGTCAGAAACGCAGAGATCTTTCTTAACATAAAAACAGAAGAGCAGAGTGGCAATCTGTATGTGACTATTGTGCCTCAGAAAGTGTGGCACAAACTCTACATACAGCTGACTGACTGGGATCATTCCATACAGGCTGTTGCATCTGGAATCTTCGGGCCCATATGGTTCCAATAGCTCACTTGGATAAATCATTGGGGAAGTTGTTGAATAAAATAAATATGTGGTTGGCCCCAGGAAACATTCTTTTTAATCCCTAGATAGAATGAGAAACACTTAATGCAAATGTTCTTTAAAATTTAGGGAATCGGTACTTTGCAAGTGCTTTCTTAGCTCGTGGTCCCTGCTGTCATCAGAAAAGTACTGGAACCATTTATAAAGACAGGCTTTACACACCACTTTAAAAAGTGTGACATGATGAAAATATGTCAAAAGAGTTAAAAGGAAGAAAAATACTTTTGCCAAATTGATTCAAGTATTTGAGGATGTAACTAGTAAGGTAGACAGAAGGGAACAAGTAGGCATTGGATATTTTGGATTTCCAAAAGGCATGATTCAAGTTGTCACATGAAACAGTAATGATCAAGGGATCATGAAATAGAGGGTGAGTATTAGAAAATAGGTTAATGGATAGGAAACAAAGAAAATCAGACATTTTCAAGCTGGCATCTATGGCTAGTTCAGTATTGCAAGAATCAGTACTTGGGCCTCAGCTATTTGTAATTTATATTAACGATTGAGACAAAGAGACAAAGAGTAATACATCAGTTCAAAACTAGGTGGGACTGCAAGTTATGAGGAAATTAGAAAGAGACAGAACAGAACCATAGACAGATTAAGTGAGTAATCTAATGCGATTAACAGAATAATCGATTTGTGTGTGGCAAGACTCACAAACAGAAATGTTGCAATTATCAAGATAGATGCTTCAGTGATGTTGGTTGAGGGGTGTAGGCCAGGATATGAAAGAAAAAGCCTCCACAAAGGATAAACTTACAGAAAGCCTGGGGGAAAACACAGAAAAAAAATATTTTTGGAACAGATAGCATCAATTATGAATAGGATTTATTCATGATAGTGGGGTGTTTTCATTAATGATTTATTACATTGAGGTTGAGACAGTTTTATTTATGAGGGCGAGATCTGGCTAATTACTTTAACTTGCTTGCAGGAGGCTGAGAGTGACAACAGATGGAGGATTTGGTTAATGTGAAGACGGGACTGGGGAATACATACTTGACCTCATTCTCACTCACCTGACTGCTGCAGGTGGGTCTGTCCTTGACAGGATTAGTGGCAGTGATCACACCAGTCTTTGTGGAGACAAAGTCCTGTCTTCAAATTAAACAGAACACCTTCTATGGTTGCTCTGTGCCCCCTGCAAGCAAGTTAAAGCACGAAGACAAGAGACACAGTGAAGCAGCAAGTCCTCGCAAGTGAAAAGAATTCTCTCAGTGACCTTTGCAGACAAGTCCCAGTGAACTACTTTTTCATTTTTCCCTCGATCATTTTGTGCCTATCTGCATGGGTGTGTAGATGGAGCTTTATAAGGGGTGAGAGTTTTAACCTGCAGACTTATATGTTGACAGTTCACCATTCACGATTGGATGTGACAGGACTACAGAGTTTAGATCTGATCCATGGTTGTAGAATTGCTTAGCTCTATCAACTCTTATTTCTGCTGTTTGGTATGCAAGTAGTCCTGTTTAGTCCAGGTTGACACCTCATTTGTAGGTAAGCCTGGTGCTGCTCTTGGCATGCCCTCTCGCATTCTCCATTGAACCAGGATTCATCCTCTTGTGTGATGGTAATGGTTGAGTGGGGGATATGCTGGGCCATGAAGTTACAGATTGTGTTGGAGTACAGTTATGCTGCTGTTGATGGCCCAGGGCATGTCATAGATGCCCAGTCTTGAGTTGTTAGATCTACTACTTGGCCATTTCCTCCCCATTTAATAGAAAGGATGTGATTGTTTTCACAAGAGCCCAAGATAAGATTGAGACTTGGAACATCATACAAGCTACTCAGATGGCATAGGCGGTGATCAATATTGATTCCAATTTCCAAATTGCTGAGAATTAGAGAGATCAGGGCTAAGACAAGATTGTCTCCTAGTCTTATTCTTTCTATCATTGTTGCAATTGTTTGGATGTGGTGAAAGTTCAGCTCTAAATGAACTGAAAATTAAACTCAAGGCCGGGGGTGATGTGCAGCATGTGTAGATCTTAGTCACTTTCTCTCTGGTCAAGCTACCAGGAGTATTGCTGATCCTAATTGCAGCTGTCGAAAGGCAAGTTATTAAATAATATATACTCAGACAGAGTCAGTATGGGTTAAATTAAAAATAATATGAGCTCTGTTAGTGTTTTGTAAGGCCATTATGAACTACTTTATATAATTGGATAGAAATCCAGGATGAGATTTTTGGCATTTTGAATTAAAATTATATGGGAGGGAGAAGGTATGCAGTGCTCTATGTAGCTCTGGGTAATGAAGCTGATGTGAAGGCATATATAGGAAATTGGCTCTTGTACACATTATAAACAGTGCAAATGAGGTACAGTCACATAATATCAGTTGTATAGGAAGGCATCTAGCCCAGATTAATTAGAACAAGGACTCAAAGAGTCCCTATACATTCTGGCTGTAGTTGTGACCTTTTTCTTAGTTAAGTTCCAGAGTTTTCTGTTTCTCCTGTCAATTATTATCAACATCTTTCCAATTATCACTGAAGTGTCAAATAGGGATAAACAGCTTCATGGAATACCACATATGAATAACCTCTCACTGATGATTAGATATTCCTGTTGTTGGATTTGGTCTGAAAGTGGGACAGCTTGGAGGAGAGAAACTGTAACTAATGACGATGGGGAAGTCAGCCAGATTGTCTGACAATCAGGCAGGTTGCTGGCAGACATTACACCAAAATTAGGACCCAGGACCAGCAGCCAAGAGCTGCCAGTCAACCAGAGGCTGCAGATCATGAGAGTACCATGGCACAGGCCTACTCCTGCTGCTGGTATAATAACCCTAGACCCGCAGAAGGAGAGTCACCCATGGAAAATGTTAGAAGTCTTTGGATGAAAATCTCACAACACCAGGTTGTAGTTTGACAGGTTTAATTGGAAGCACTAACTTTAGGAGCGCGGCTCCTTCATCGGATGGTTGTGGAGGACACAATTGTAAGACACAGAATTTATAGCAAAAGTTTACAGTGTGATGTAACTGAAATTATACACTGAAAAGTGAGTTAACGGGGTCTTACATGGATTCATGCAGTTTTTTCAGCAAAGTACAATGTAACTCTGCAAGTTCAAATTCACTCCACAAACGTATATGCGTGTGTGTGTGTGTGTGTGTGTGTGTGTGTGTGTCTGTGTCTGGGATGGGGGTTGTGACTGTGAGAGAAAGTGTATATATGTGTGTATGCGAGTGTAAAGTGTCTAAGTCTGTGAGAGGATGCATACATGTGTGAAAGTGTGTGTGTCTGAAGGAATGTGCTTGTGTCTGGGGTAGGGGGTTGTGAGTGTCTGTGAGAGAGAGTTATATGTGTGTGTGCGTGAGTGGAAAGTGGTCTAAGTCTGTGAGAGGATGCATGTGTGAGTGTAGGAGCGTGTGTGAGTCTGTGTGAGTCTGTGTGCGTGTCTGTATATACATGTGTCTGTGTGTACGTGTGTGTGTAGGAGTGCCTGTGTATGTGTACAGTACAATGGTGGTCATTTTTTATGTGAAATGAGCCCAAGGTCTGTGTATGTGTATAGTACAATGGTGGTCATTTTTTGTGTGAAATGAGCCCAAGGTCCCAGTTGAAGCCCTCCCTATGGGTAGAGAACTTAGCTATCAGCCTCTGCTGTAACCTGGTGCTGTGTGATTTTTAAACTTTGTACACTCCAGTTCAACACCGGCATCTCCAAATCAAGAAGTCTTTGGGGCTATCATCTCGTTGAGTGGAGATCATGGCAAGGGGCTGTCAGAAGGAAAGGTTGGTTCTCAGGGTGGCCTCCTCAGCACTTTGATCTCATCTCATTGGTTCACCAGTTGGTTAGGCTGACTCTTTGTCCTCCTGCCTGGGGCTACAATAATTGCAATTCTAGAGGGATGAAACCCATAAGTGGTCATAAATTGAGAAGGCGAGGAGGTAGTGGAGCTCTCATCTGGTATCATGCTACCTAATTAAAATCCCCTTCTACTCCTGGCCTTCTACCAGGTCTCCTGACATTCTACCCTTAGTTTAGATTCAGCCAGAACTTGGTTCCAGGCATTATTCTAGACTTGTCAAGTGATGAAACAAAAGTTGTATTTCAGTGAAGAGATGAACTTAACTGCCCTAATTATCAAACTAGCCTTCAACTTAGTATAGCATAATAGAGCCTGAGGAAAACTGAGCTGCTCAGTGAATCACTGGGAAAGCCCTCCAGTGACTAGTCAGACATTATGCAGAGGAAGATGATCATGATTGTCACAGGCCAGTTGACACAGTTCAAGACACTAGCGCATTAGTTCCTCAGGGAGTGTCCTCAGTCTAATATTCTTTAACTGCTTTACTGGTGAGCTTTTCCACATTATATGGTCAGAAATAAGGCTGTGTGCCAATCATGTCAGTGCTCACTCTAGTGCTCTTCTAGTAATGAAGCAGCTCATGACAACCTGTGAATGCCATAGCAGAAACTGTTGTTACACACAGACTCAGATGCACAGGTCTTAGGATAGCAGCTTGTGTCAAACAGGCATTCACTGCAGCTTGTTAGCTGGGGAGAAGGTAAACCATAGGATTAGAAAAGGCTATGATTGCTGAAAGAGGAGAAGTCGGGGTGGCAGAGATCCACATCACTCACATAGTACCCAGAGCTGCATTCTGTTTTTGCTGAGCACCACAGGTATAACAAACATCAACCTTATCAGGCCTCTTCTTATGTCCAAATGCTATTATGGCCCTATCCGAGTAGACATGCAAGAATTCAAATTCTCCTGATCTGAATAAGATGGGATATCAATGAAATCTCTAGAGACAATATGCTGATGGATAGAAAGCAAGCTGAAATGACAACGCTGAATTTAACTCCACTTGGGAGGTAGAATTCCCCTCTTGAATAGCAGCACCACTGTTCAGGCTTCCATCATTAACTATTTAGAAATCACTATTGACCAGTAAGTTGAACCAGACCAGTTTAATACTACAGCTATGAGAATATATGATAGATATTCTGAGATGAGTAGCTCATCATCCGATCCTTCAAAGTCTCCTCACTATTTACAAGCTTAAATCGAAATATGACAGAATTAATAACACTCACATAAATGGACAAAGCCACAAACCTCAACACCTTTCAATTGAAAACTCTTTCTTCCATCAGAATCAGCGTACCTTCTTCATAGGTGCACCTGAGGTTCACTAACCGTTGTATTCATCTTAGCAACTCACCAAAATTATATCAACAGCACCCCATTCTTGTGACTTCTCCCAAAAGCAGCAATGCTGTAGGAATGCCAAGTTCAAAGATACCCTTCAAGTCATATCCAATCCTGAAACTCCCTCCTAATAGCACTGGAAAACACCCAATCACTATAAGGATGTTTGTGGTTTAAGGAGAAGACCCATGTTTTTCAGGACAGCTAGGACTAAGCAATTTTAACTGAAGAACAAACTATTAACTGTGGATAGATGCTGCAATGCCAATGGACAAAATCACTCATTATATCATGCAGTCTGATTCATACAGTTGCAATAGGAACTTCTGGCTGGATTGCAAACCTTGTTTACGACAAATTGAAGTTTACACAGCAATTAAAACCTTTGATAATACTCATTTATTTAACACATGTCAAAACTCAATCTGACCAGGCATTGTCCCAAAACATCACCCACTAAAGTGGTCAAGTTAAATTTGAGATAAACAAATATTGCTTTATCAATGATGATTATAACCAAGACTAATATTCAGTGTGAGTACTGATAACAGTCATTACCTTGAGGCATAGCACAGCTAAGAATGAATTAATTAATCATGACAATGAGCCACGGGTACAAGTCTTTCTCTTTTCGTCCCTTTCCCCTATAATTACCTTGTCCACCACCCAAATAACAAATGATTACTTTATTGTTATTGGAGCAACCCAACAATCTGTAGAAGTAGCCTGTGTCAGATTAGATTTAGATGGAATCAGGTACCCAAACCAGTGTTGGAATCCTCTGATGATTTAATAACAGTTGATGCTTTCAATTGCTGCTCTCATCAAATTTGCCTGCATTTAGCAGGTTTGGGCATTTTAAATAGGTCAGCAAGCAATAGAAATTAAAACTGACTTGCACATCTCTTTTAAAACTGCTTGAAGACACAACGCCAAATTATTTATAAGTAACCACAAATATATCAGAATAAGTAGGATAGAACAAAAATTAAAATAAATTCATGCATTTGATGACAGATATTGAGAATTAGCAGAACTGTAAATCATATTACAATAATATCCAGGGTTTTCCACAGTTTTTAACAGTTTTAGAGCAAATCTACAATAAGGAAGAGCCAACTTCCATTCTTTCTAAATATCTTTTAGTTTTATCTCCTGTGAGTAATATCTTGGAAATGGTTAAAGAAAATCTGGGAGTAAAAGTGGCTGCAGTGAATATTTTACTGTTATTAGTCTAATTCAGTTGTTATATACTCAGCGTACCTTTGGGTCTGATTTTCCAGTTATCTTTTTCAGTAGGTCATTAAGATGGCTCCAGTTACCTTGTGAGTACCAGCCAGGTTGTTCTAATGAGGGAAGTGGCTCCCTTTCCTCATCGTTAACTGCGAATAAATTAGAAGAGTTTATCAAAAATATTAATATTTTACTGATTTATTTTAATAATAGACATATACATTACTGAAATAGAGTGACTTTTGTTTTTTATATTCCATCCCATTTACTGTTTCACTGAACACACAATTTGCAATGTAGACAAATAGCTTTCTGAACATTACAATCAGATTCTGACCTCTTCCCATAGTGTTACCACAACTGCAGCATTCTGCCCTTTTTAGTAAATGACATAAATGGGTAAAATTGACGACCTTTTCTGAAGCTTTTGACCTGGTAACACTTAGCAACCTGCAACCCATTGACGATCAGACCGTAGCCAGCACCAAACACAGTTTCCCCTTATTACCTTTTTCAGAATTCTGAAGGGGCCATTTTCTGTGTCACATTGGCTCTCTCTTCTGTCACCCTCAATACTTTTTGCTTTAATTTGTCAGGTTTTCAAGATGATGCTGGAAATGCGACACTTGCTTTGTCAGCTCTTCCTATCCCACCATCGAATGTCCCAAACAATCTTTCCAAATGAAGTTGAAATTTAATTGTTCTAATTTCAATTCAATACACAGTGAAGTCTGATGGAATATGATCACTGTACAGGTCGTTCTGCTATAACATGTGTTTTGTTAACATAAATTCACTATAACGTGATTGACGAATTGGGGAGACTGTTTCTAAAGTGTGAACTTTTAAGTGTGTGCTGGCTGTAAAGCGATTACATTACCAACACTTGAAGCGCTGTTTCTAAAGTGTGATATTTCTACAATGTGGGGTTGTATAAGAAGGCAACCATCGTGCCATAGAAGAACTACCTGTACCGTAAATTTGTCTATCATATAGGGTTCTTACGGCTTCCTTCACTTACCTAAATCTTAATTTTTATCCAAAAGTAAAGGAGTTTTCTTATGAGATGAGGAGGAATTTCTTCTCTAAGAAAGTGGTAAATCTATGAAATCCTTTCCTGCAGAAGGCTGTCAAAACTGGGTCATTAAGTACATTCAAATCTGAGGCAGGCAGATTTTTAATCAGTAAGGGAATCAGGGATTATGAGAACTAGTAGGAAAGTGGAGTTGAGAGTTAGTAGATCAGGCATGACCTCATTGAATGGCGGAGCAGACTCAAGGGACTGAGTAGTACTACTCCTATATCTTGCAGTCTTATGCCGTTGAAACTAATCAAATTGTGTCCATGACCAATAGAAATATTTCCTTTTGGTTGGGCAAAGGAGAATCAATCATAAAATTTACAGCATTCATCTTCCTTAATGCAACATACCTGTCACTGAAAGCAACTGCACACACCAGAAGCTGTCACAGTGGCCTTCATTCCAAACAGCTCAGCATGCCTTTCCTATTGGCTTTCAGTAGGAGGAGAGCCTTCCAAAGCTGGCCGCCTCTACCAGTAAGGAGCCCACAGCTGCTTCTGGGAGCATGGAGGGTATCTGATCCCTGACGCGGGGGTGGGGACATTTCTAAATCTGGGTAATGGAGCACCAAGATTGGTGGCTGTGGGTCTCTTTTACAAAGGTTCACTAAAGCCTAGTTCCAGGGATATTGTATCAGGCAGGCTCAACCTCCTGTCTCCAGACAGCACAGCATGGAAGATGGACAGGGCTGGACACAGAGTGAGCACAGAGAAGGAGCAGCAGCTGAAGAAATGCCATTGGGGAAGGACAGCAATATTTTTGATCATGCCAGACCTCTGCTTGTGTCTATGTCAGTGGAGCTGAAAATGTGTTGCTGGTTAAAGCACAGCAGGTTAGGCAGCATCCAAGGAATAGGAAATTCGACGTTTCGGGCATAAGCCCTTCATCATTCCTGATGAAGGGCTTATGCCCGAAACATCGAATTTCTTATTCCTTGGATGCTGCCTAACCTGCTGTGCTTTAACCAGCAACACATTTTCAGCTCTGATCTCCAGCATCTGCAGACCTAATTTTTTACTCTATGTCAGTGGATACATGCACAGATGTGTCGGTGACCTGTTGCGATCATTAACATTATGGCCTGGTCTGTGCACGAATGAGGGCCATTTTGTGAATGAACCATAATAAGCTCTGGATAATAACCCGTTCTCAGGAGTTACACTAAAACTTCCTGAATTTATTGCTCATGATAAAATATTTCACAACAACCTGGTATGAATCCACATCCAGTTATGTCACAGTCCTGTGTAAAACTAACAGCCCTTCACACTCTATCATCTGAGTAGCAGAAATGAATGCCCTATCTACAGAAATACACAACATTTCTGAACCTACAATATTCATAAAATAAACATAGATCTTTTCTAAACCAACCAAAACAGCAAAATATCTTTGAGCATCTCAGCTGTTACACAACATTCATTACTCCAAAAGATGAAAGATATTTAACTTTAACATACTATCTTGCCACTATTTTATCAACACAGAACTTGAAAACACACTGTAATTGGAGATATATTTCACTGTTTCTTAACAAAAAAAAAATCAGTTAAGACAAATAAAGTATAGCTTGAATTCCTCATTGTCAATTATTAAAATCACTGTTTGCAGAAAACTGAGCACAGTGATGTATAAAACAAAATGCTTCTCATTTCCGAGTGTAAGAATTGGAGGAGGACCAGACCACATGGCCTCAAACTTACTTTGCCACTGGTTATGATCATAGCTGATCATTGGTCTCAACTCTTCCCCACAGCCTTAAACAAAAGACTCTCTCAAACTTAATACTCAACAATGGCACACCCACAACCCTCCCAGACAAAGAATTAAAAAGACTGAGTGAAGATATTCTCCTAGTCTCAGATGACTAGCCCCTTAATCTGAGACTGTATTCTTGTGTTTTACACTTGTCAGTCAGAAGAACAAACTTGGTCAAGCCTCTCCTGAGTCATAATTGAAAGGCAGAATACCACAGATGCTGAAAACCAGAAGATGCTGAAAGAAATCAGCAGACCATACAGCATCTATCAGAGAGTGAAACAAAGTTAACCTTTCAGATCTGTGGACCTTTTATCAGAACTGGATAGAGTTGCTGACGTAACAGGTTTTGTGCAAAGGATGGGTAAGATGGGGACAAGACAAAAGTCTGTAATAAGATGAAAGATAGGAATAGTTGGCAGAAGCATTACTCCTGTAGGACCAAAGGGAATAGAGCTGGAATAGGAAAAGAAAGAAAGAAACAAAAGAAGTGCAAAAAGGAGCTGTATTTTTGACTGGAACCGAAAAAAATAAACATGAAACTAATAAAAAGGAAAGAGAGAGAGGGACAAAAGAGATTAACCTCAAAATGATGAATCCTATATTATTGTGGAATGTTAGGTTAAGATGTGGGGTTGTTCCTGAAGCTTACATTGAGCCTCAAAGGAACAGTGCAGGGGATTGAGGGCAGCCTGAGGCATGCTGGAGAATTAAAAAGACAGGCCACCTGAAACTGGGGATCATGCTCGCGAGCAGAACAGAGTTGTCCCATAAAGGATTCGCTCCATCTGTATTTAGTCTCACCAGTGTACAACAGACTACATTGTGAGCAGCGAAATACAGTGGGTGAAATTGAAACACATATAAGCAAGTTGTTGCTTCACCTGGAAGGAATGTTTGGGCATTTGAACGGTGAGCAGAGAGGAAGTAAGAGGCCAGGTTGACACCTCCTGTGTCTGCATGGAAAAGGTTTCTCTGAAGGGGATGGGATGTGGAGCGGAAGAGGAAGTGCTTCTTTTAGTTATTGTTGACTTTTGTCTCACAGTCAATCTGCCACTTTATCTTGAAGATACAGCTCATGAGGTCATTACCTCTTCAAAGCATGTGACCTGTATATATAAAATCCCATTTTTCATCTTACTCAACATCACATGATGTATAACGATCTATTGGAAGCCTACTCCTCTGGATAAGAGCTTAATCTTAGCTCAGGCACTTATGCGTCTGACGAATGGAATATATTTGTATGTAAGTTAAGTCATTGAGCTGGAAAGCATCTTCAGCTGTTTCGTCACCATGACTAGGTAACATCATCAGTGAGAGTCTCCAGTGAAGTGCTGGTGGTATGTCCCGCCTCTTTATTCATAGGTCTCTGATTCTTAAGGTGGGTGATGTCATTTATGGTTTTATTTTCAAGGGAAGATAGATGGGATCTAAGTTGATATGTTTATTGATGGAGTTCTAGTTAGAATGCCATGCCTTTAAAAATTCACGTGCATTCCTTTGTTTCACCTGTCCTAGGATCTGCGTGTTCAAGTCAAAGTGGTGTCCTTCTTTGTTTATATGTATGGAAACTAGTGACAGTGGTTATGTCATTTGGGGTGGTTAGTTGGTGTTTATGTATCCTGGTGGCAAGTTTCCTGCTTGTTTGTCTGATGTAGTGTTTGTTTTGCAGTTCTTGCATGGTATCTTGCAAATGACATTAGATTTGCTGGTAGTATCTAATGGATCCGTTAGGTTCATTTGTCACTGTTGAAGTGTGTTGGTTGGTTTCTGGGCTACTATGATGCCACAGTGTCTGAGTAGTCTGGAATATATTTGTATTTAATAGCTAGTTGTATCAAATATCTTTTGGATGTTTCAAAACAATAATATCCACACTCGGTTTCTTATGGGAGATGACATTAGCATTGGCACATCAGATAAAACATTCTGTTTGATGCAAACTCACATCAGGAACACTTACACGTGTGTCATAGACAGATTAGATATCTATGGCAAAGAGGAGATGGTTAGGATAAGGAGAGAAAGACAGTGTCAGAAAAGTTATGGATATGAACAAGGCAAGGAAAAAAAAAGGTGGAAATAGGAAGAAATCCATTCAGTTGGGCAGTAATAGGGTGAAACAATGGGTCAACTCTGGCAGTCTTGACCCTGGATCTTGGTAAGGAGGTAAAGAGGAGCTACACAGCTTTCTGGTGGTGAGCTTGAAGATGCGAAGGACATTTAATTAGACATGATGGTGTTATACATGAACCCCAATGCTCTTCTGTCCCTGCTACAATTACCTTCTTAGTACACAGATGTATGTCCAACTTTCCTGTTACACTGTCAATTAAAGCTCTGACGTGATGAATTAATCATCAAGCGCTTTACCTTACCACGACTGTAATTAACTCAGTAGCAGGTATGATGTCGCACTGTGGCATGGATGACAGGTCAAGGTGTGGAAGCTGCTTGTCACCTTAGGGTGAGGGTCCCTTGATCAATGGCATTTAGTTCCAGATTGAGTGACGTGGTCATTAGGAAGGAAAGGGCCTCATGAGAGGCACCCACCTGCCTTCATTTGCTCCACCTACAATCCCAATTCTCACAAATTTATCCCGTTGGGTGGGCCAGTAGCTCTTCCTAGGTGGGACATCCGTATGGTCTTAATTCCAGTAGAAAGTTCACTGAGTACTCACCACTGCGTAATTGGTATGTGATTTGGCAGGCCTAGCAATGAAGAGGCAGCAGACATTTCTCACAAGCTTTCTGCTGGCAGGCCACCTTACACAACAGTAACATTCTGTCCAAGTGACTTATGTTTGGCAATGGGGTCATGGTCCAGTGTCAGATTGCTTGCATTTAGTTTCTACAGGATTGAGGTCAGTTTGTCAGACAACAATAGTTTCCCTTTCAGAGTTTCAATAAGATCATCTCTCACGTTTCTAAACTCCACAAAGCATATGCTCAGTTTTCTCAGATTTTCATCGTAGGTCAGCTCTCTTACCAGGAACCAATCTAGTGAACTCCAATGAATGTTCATGCCTCCTGAAATATGTAGACCAAAAAATGCACATATTACTCCTGGTGTGATCTCACCAAAGCCCTGTATAATCACAGCAAGACTTCCTGCTTTGGGTTCTCCAATTGCATTGTGATAAAGGCCAACAATGGCATTTGCCTTCCTAGTTGCTTGTGACTCCTATGCATTTCTATACTCCTTCTAAGAATAGACATGCTTCTCTGAAGATTGACATTTGCAAGTTTTATACTTCTAAAACAAAAAAAGTCTGATTTTCCATTCTTAAAATGAAAACCTAACATCTCCCACATTATATTCCATTTATTATCTTGTTGCTCAATCATATAAATTATCTATATCCCTTTTAGTCTTCCTCCCAACTTACATTCCCATTTAGATTAGATTAGATTTGATTACTTATAGTGTGGAAACAGGCCCTTTGGCCCAACAAATCCACACCGACCCGCCAAAGCGCAACCCACCCATACCCCTACATTTACCCCTTTACCTAACACTATGGGCAATTTAGCATGACCAATTCACCTGACCTGCACATCTTTGGACTGTGGGAGGAAACTGGAGCACCCGGAGGAAACCCACGCAGACACAGGGAGAACGTGCAAACTCCACACAGTCAGTCGCCTGAGTCGGGAATTGAACCCGGGTCTCTGGCGCTGTGAGGCAGCAGTGCTAACCACTGTGCCACCATGCCACCATCAGCAAACTTGGATCCATTACTTTCAATCTGTTCATCTAAGTTGTTAAACTAAGTTGTAAATAGCTGAGGTCCCAGGTCAGATCCTTGTGGCAATCCACTCATCACAGCCTGTCAACTTGAAAATGCCCCAATATTCCCTGCAATCCAATTGGGTAAGGGGAGTGGCTGGAAGTGGGAAGTGAGCTTTCTACTGGAATTAAGACCATACGGATGTCCCACCTAGGAAGAGCTACTGGCCCACCCAACAGGATAAATTTATGAGAATTGGGATGGTAGGTGTAGCAAATGAAGGCTTATATGAATGTAGCAAATGAAGGCCTCTCATGAGGCCCTTTCCTTCCTAATGACCACATCACTCAATCTGGAACTAAACTTTTCCTGGGCAACTATTAACTTAATGGAAGTGGAACCCTCTGAATTCTCTCATGTCAAAGTATTTTTCAGAGCATTCCAGACGCAGGGAAATTGTTCATCAGAATCCTCAATTTTTTTTTTGTAATTCCCACTAAGTCCGCTGTATTTTGAATTGTGCAGGATCCCAATGTGCAATGTCAGTCTCCCCGACTGTCTGACCATCAGAATATCTGGGCCAGTGTTCTAGCTGGGACTTAACTTAGGCATTTTACAGTAGCACGGTGATCCTCTTTGTTTTGCATTGGATCAATGTATTGGAATGAAAAAATGTGGGACAACAGTACATCAAGTCGTTAGTTTCTTAGTCAACCTGTGGAACACATTAAAAAAGAAGCCAATTATGCAAGGCTGTTAGTGCATGGAAAAAATGACATTCACTCGTGAATGAATGTCTACATTCTTTATTTTGAAACTGAGGTTCAGCTGAAGGTCAAACACATCATAAATACTGGCAAAAGGGGAGAGGTTAAAAATAAGCAGATGACAACAGCTGTTTAACATCACTGTTGCTGAGATGCAGCATACATGTGCTACAATATCAACAATGCAATTTGCTGGAACGTTATCGCTACTTTCTGATGTCGTTCAAAGTCTACAGGAATTGTGCAAAGTTCAAGAATGCTGAGTAAAGCACAAGATTAAATCCAAGCCACATATCGATGGCTAGTTTTAATTTCTTTACACAATGCTAGTACATTGCTTAACGGGATATTCATTGCTTTTGTACTTCTAGCTCAGGGCTACACTCAAAGACAGTGGGGATTGTCGACAGAGGACTAGACTGTTCCAGCCCTATCTTTGACTGTGTTCCTGCCAAGTGCAAGAGGCCAGTGAGAGGGCTTCATCTACTCAGTTTTTCTCAGTGTGCAAGTATGAACCAATATTAAAACCAAACGTGTTACAGCACCACAAGAAAAACATTTTGCAAGTCCAAAATCCTTACCATCAATGTTTTCTTCTCGATTTTTACATTGGATCAAATTACGTTATGGTCATTCTTTTGAGATGGTCCTTTACGTTATTGATCGAAACTTACACTGCATCATAAAACCATAAGAAATAGGAACAGGAATAGGTCACACCCTTCAAAGGTTTCTCTAGCATTCAGTAAGATGATGGCTGATCCAACACTCATTCAATTTCCTGTCCGTTCCCCATAACCCTTGATTTTCTTACTGATCAAGAATCTATCTCAGCCATAAATATACACAAAGACTCTGCACCCACAGCACTCTGTGGCAAGGAGTTCCAAATACTCACAATGCTCGGAGAAAGAAATCCCCCCTTATCTCTGTCTTAAATTGGGGCATGTTTATTCTGAAACGATGTCCTCTGGTCCTAGATTCTCCCAAAACAGCTTGCAGACATGGCCTCACCAGCACTGTATACAGGTGCAGTAAGACTTCCTTACTCTTACACCCCAATCCTCTTAAAATAAGGGCCAAAATCAAATTAACAATGCCCATAATCAGGTTTTAGCAATGTTTACATTATTGAGTGAGAAAATAGCACTGAAAATACTCTGAAATACCTCCCTCTTTTCCCTACCCCAGTCTATTATTATGTAATGAATTCTAATACAATTATGATATTCTATTCCAATGAGTGTGATTACTTTGTCCACAGATTTTGTGTTCAGTTTTCTTTCCACTTCTCTAATGACTTGGAAGCCAATTAACTATTTCCATCTGTAATTTTGAAATGGATAATGCTAATTATGTATACTTGTCAGACCCAGATTCTAACCTGTAAGACATGATGTTTGATGTGTCTGAGGGGTGGGGGAGGCACAGAGGAACAGATAAATGTACAGAAACAAATAATTCTTCCTCACCCTGAAAGACTATGCAAAATGAATAGGAAGAGAAGAGGAGAAACTTTCTTGGTGAAGGGACCTCTAACCTCCCATCATCTTTCCTGGGGAACAAGCTTCGAGGAATGGCTGGCAGATTAATGGTAAAGTGATTAAAAAATATTATACATTCTTGTTTTAAAAGGGTACAATGGTGTGTTAAATTTTTGATTTGGTCCATTCATATATGTGGTTTAGCTCATCTTGTAATATCTGATTCCTTTGCTACTTTAAGTTGTGCAGCACAGTGGCTCAGTGGTTAGCACTGCTGCCTCAAAGCACCAGGGACCTGGCTTCAATTCCACCCTCAGGTGACAGCCTGTGAGGAGTTTGCATATTCTCCCCATATTTGCGTGGGTTTCCTCCTGGTGCTCTGGTTTTCTCCCACAGTCCAAAGATGTGCAAGTTAGGTGGATTGGCCATGGGGGATACAGCATTACAGAGATGGGGTGGGTCTGGGTGAGAGGCTTCTCAGAAGGTCGAAGTGGATTTGATGGGCCAAGTGGACTACTTTCATGCTGTAGGGACTCAATCAAGTTTACTGTCTCCAGCAATTTAATTAGGTTGCCTCAAGTTTTTGAATGCAACTCATTGATGTAACTTAGAAGCAGAAGTAATCTCAATACAAACGATCTGATTTGTCACTTTTTCAAAAAAATTGAAAGTAGTAAATCAGGAAGCTCTTTTTTCTTTCAAATTATATCAATGTAAGAACCAAGAGCAGCAATAGGCAATGCAGCTTCTTGAGTCTTCTTTGCCACCGATACGATCATGGTTGATCTCAACTGGGTCTCAACTCCATTTTTCTGCCTGCTACCCTTCAACCTGTTACTAATTAAAGGGTCTGTCTATCTTTTCCTCAAATTTATTCAATCTCCCAGCATCCATCACACTCCAGGTCAGTGAATTCCACCAGTGCACTAGAAACAATTTCTCATCTTTATTTTAAATTTGTTATCCCTTGTCCTAAAACAATGATCTCTCATTCAATATTCCCCACATGAGATAACACCCTTTCTACATTCACTTTGTCCATGCCTTTAGCACCTTATCTACTTCAATTAGATCTCTCATTCTTCTAAACCGCAGAGAATATTGGTCTAAACTGCTCGATCTCTCTTCTCAGGAATTCCTCTCCTTCGAATCAAGCTGGTCAACTTCCTCTGAACTGTATCCAATAATAACTACATCCCTCATCAAATAATGGGACCATCAGGTGCAATCTCACTAATGCCTTGTACAACTGCAGCAATACTTCCTTACTCTTATACTCTTTTCCTTTACCATAAATGCCAAAATTCCATTTGCCTTCCTCATTGCCTGTTGTACCTGCATGTCAATTTTCTGTAATTCACAAACAAGGACACCCAGATCCTTCTGCACTGAAGCACTCTTAAGTGTATCTCCATTTTGATAATAAGTTGCCTCTTTATTCTTCTGACCAAACGTTCTGTTGACTTCTATTCACTGTGATCACTGTCAAACTTATTGATCAAAGATATAAAATAGTCTACAAATTCAGAAATCTGCGTAGATTTTTAATTTACCTCATCTCATACATATTGCAGCAAATCTCCACATCCTGAATTTATGAATATGTCCATTCAATAAGCAGATTGGGCTGACCATCAATAGACACCCCACTGAGAAAATGACAGTTCAAGGAATCAATCATGCATCACAGTAATATAAAGGTTTATATAACCAGACACTCTTAAAAATCTCAAGGTTTCTAACTATTTTTAGATCGCTTCGAGACAACTTTCAAAGTCCCAATGAGTCTATTCATTTTTTAATGCCTTTTTACAACCTAAGAGTGTCTTCCTCTCACCAAAGTGAACCTTTCCTTCAATAAAGGTTGTGGGAACAGATCCTTAAATGGGTGTCGTATTTGCCAAAGTTAAAAACCACAAAACACCAGGTTATAGTCCATCAGGTTTAATTGGAAGCACTAGGTTTGAGTGACGCTCCTTCCATCAGGTGGTTGTGACAACCACCTGATGAAGGAGCGACGCTCCAAAAGCTAGTGTGCTTCCAATTAAACCTGTTGGACTATAACCTGGTGTTTTGTGGTTTCTAACTTTGTACATCCCAGTCCAACACTGGCATCTCCAAATTATTTGCCAAAAGGTGAGAAATACACAATGTTCTTCCAACACCCATCCCTCTCATCCTCTTGCCCCAAGGAATCCCCATACCCTACCCATGCAACCCTCTCCACCAAACCCCTATCACCCACATTTCCCATGCCAATTTTGCATTCTTCTACCCAGCACCCTTTTCTCTCCTTTATGTATGGTTTTGATGAGTGCAGTTCCAAACTCAAGAATGAATAATCACAAATGGACAATTAATACTGGCTTTGGCCAGCCATACCCACATCTCATGAATGAATAAAATCAAATCTAGAAGTCACTATGCACATAGATGAAAAAAAAAGTTATATTATTTAATCCCTATGTTGCAGGCTGCATTTTTTTGATGAAGGCACTGTCACTCATCAAAAGTAAATTTTAAAACTTGTTGGCAATTCTTGACAGATGGATATTTCTTGACAAGCTGCAAATTTCCAAGATGTTATACACCATTTATACACAATCTACTCCACAGTTAACAGTCAAACAAGGTACCTGCACCTCCTTCCCCTAAAGATATATGATCCCCATCCTAAAAGATCACTAACCACCTCCAAGGTGTCGTGGAACTATATCCATAGGGATATCTCATTTCTCCAAAGGAGTATTCTAGCTAAGTAAAAGAAAGGCAGAGTACAGACCAGCTCTTACCTGATCTAATTTCCACACTCTGGGTACTTCTTTCCAGGAGCTCCACATCTAATTTTTGTGGAGACAGTGAATAACTTGAATGGCCAGCTACTCCTGGGAATCATGTATGTATGAAGTTTGGCCCCAAACCAATTCCATCGCTGCAAAAATTAAGCGGTAAGAAACTTGCAATTCCTTACATCTTCCAACAATTTAACCACCTCCACATAGCCACCTCCATCCTGGCAAAGATTGAGGCCTCCACATTTCATTTTCAGGACTATTAATCTACATCAACTTGGTGCCACTGAATTCCAATACCAAGTTAAAAAGCTTAACATTTATATCTCAGGTGTTATAGATCAGACCAGACCAGACCTCCTCAAATATTTTAAGAAGCTAGCCTAGACCCTATTTTTTTTCTTATTTTAAAGGTAGATGTGAAGTATGTAGTCCAGATATGATCTGACTGGTCAAAATATTTGATATTAAGCAAAACACAATGTATTTAAAGATGATAGTTAAAATACAAACAAAAGAAAGAGGAATTTAGAATAACAACTGTTGGAAAACTTAACTGAATAATAGATACAGTACCTACTACTAATTAATTGTTGCAATATAGTAATATCTCATTCCCACATCCCTAGCCAAAAAAGCAAATTCAGACACAGGTTCTTACAGGCAGTTTCCAATTCAGGAGGGAAAAAACATTGAGAGATTCAAGACAGAATCATTCGTTGAAGCTTCTAGCTCTGAGACCCCAAACAGCTTCAGCTGCTAAAGCTAACAAAATCTAGAAAGCCTGCTTTGAGAAAGCTGGCCATATCCATTCAGGCAGCAAAAAAATCTCCCAAGGCCTCCTAAGCTGTTTACTTACGTTGTCAGTAGCCAGTTCAGTACCTCTGCCTTTACAACCTCTCTTCAAAAAAAACCCAGGACAAAATAATTTTGTAAAGTGACAGCATCGTCACACAGAGTGCTGCTACAAATCATTTTCCTTTTAAAGGATCCTCCTTAAAAGTGTATTCTATTTCATATACCATACAGAAAAAAACCCCTATAATTTGAAGTACATGCTGCCAATGAATTTTTAACTAAAGATTCTTAACATTTATTAAGATTCATTATTTTCATTCCAACCAGAGCCCTACGTTTGTGAAATTGGACTTGATTTTCTTCAGTCAGGAGGGAAAGGGATCAGATTAAACATTTTTTTCTGGCTGCCATCAACGGTAGTCTATGAATGACAGAAGGTGTGCTTATGTAAAGCTAAGCTCGGTGCTGTTCTCTTTTACTTCTGGAATGAGAATGAAGCTGCCACATTAATGATAAACCTTCCAAATGCGAAGCAACATAGGAAGCCATGACTTACTGTTACTCAAGTATTACAGATGATTATATTTTCATATGTACTCCAAATCATTGCTCCAATATTTTCACTTAGGTATGTTAACCCCATTTGTTCTCTTCATTGTTTAGAGCTTACACATGTTCCATGAAGGTCAAAGTGAAAGGCAATAAAATTTCCAATCTGGCTATTTCACTTTTGAATTTCTCATCAATCTGAGATTGCTTCACAGCAGAAGTAAGGAAACCAAGTTGATTATTTCTCTGTAAAATTAAACAAATAATGCCTAAGAATTTGTAACTGCTTGCAAAGACTGAAGAGATTGCTAATCAAAGTGTGAAGAGAACATTGAATTCTCTTGGGCACTTTTGGGGCTTTTAATTTGTCCTGCTTTTGTTAGCATGACATAGGGGGCCGGATGTTTACACCATTATATCACATGACATGACACTTTCTTTTGTGCAATGGTTACGTGAAGTACAATGAAAGGGACTAATGTAAAAACGTATTGACACAGGAACACCTGAAAGTCGAAGTGCACCATTAGTCAAGCTGTTCCAGTACAGCTGCAACACGAACAACTGCCAATGTAGAAAGTTGCCCACCTATGTCATGCTAACAAAAACAGGACAAATTAAAAGCCCCAAAAGTGTCCAATTTGCCCCTTCATAATAATCGGTAAAGTGGTAGAAGAAATTGACAATGCTATCAAGTGGCACTCGCTGACCACAACCTGTACAGAGATGCTTGATTTGGGTCCTGCTAAGGGCAATCAGCTCAGGGGCTTATTACTGCCATTGACAGCAAGACATTATTTAAATGATAATGGTATCAAGGAGTCCGAGCAAAAATTCAAATCAGTGAGAATCGAGGGGAAAACGCTCCATTGGTTAAATTCTTATCAAGCACTAAGGAAGCTGGCTGTGTTTGTTGGAGACAAATCACCTCAGCAGCAGGACTTCACTGCAGCACTGCAGATGTTGTCCCGTTTCCCCTGGGTGGGACATACAGAACCATAAGACACAGTTTCAATGTAAGATATAGGTTATTTAGGAATGCGGTATAGATGAATCGCTTTACTTAGAGGGTGGAAAAACCTTGGAATTCTCTACACCAGAGGGCAGCGGAGACTCAGTTGTTCATTAAGTTCATATAGATAATAGAGATCCTGATATTAAAGATATGCAAGTATAGAGGAGCAATACAGGATAATGATGTTGAGGTAGAAGATCAGCTCTGATATACTGAATGACATGCTCAAAGGGCTGACTGACTTGCTCCTTTTTCCTTTGTTCCTCAGAATAGTGTCACAGACTTCCTTCCAACATAACGTTAGAAGTAGGGATTGACACTAGTAACGGCAATGTTCAGTCCATTCACATTGAAAAGCCAAGATACTGAAAAAGTCTGTGCCCATATCATGAAAGACCTGACGTTTTGTCTTGCACTGGTAAGTGGCAAGCAACATTGGTGTCATGTGCCAGGCAATGAACTATCTTCCTTGGCATTTAACGCCTATGCCATTACTGAATTTCCCCCACCAACATCCTGTGGGGACAGCTTCCACTAAACAGAAACTGAACTTGAATTTTTATATAAATATTGTGGTTAGAAGAGCAGATCAGAGGCTGGGAACTTTGATGCGAGTAACTCACATTCTGCATGCCCAACTTGTCTACCATTTACAAGTTAGAAGTCAGGAGTATGATGGAATATTCCCCATTTGTCTGGATGAGTGCAGCTCCAACAACATTCAAAAAGCTTGACGCTGTCCAGGACAAAGCAACTGGTTGTTCAGCAAGCCATCTTCCAACATAAACAATCACGCCTTCCAACACTGGTGCAAACTGGAAGTAGTGTACGTTGTCTGCAAGAAACATCGCAGCAACTTGCCAGGGCTCCTTTGAGAGCATCCTCCAAACCTGCAACACCTACCACCCAGAAAGAGGACAGTAGGTGAATGGGAACATCAAAAGCTCTATGTTTCTTTCCAAGTCACACACCACCCTGACTTGGAACTGAAGCACTGTTCTTTCAACGATGCTGGGTTGAAATCATAAAACTCCCTCCGTAACAGCTCCATGGGTCGATCAACATCACATGGACTGCAGCGACTCAAGAGGCAGCATCCTCAATAGCAGCTGGCGGTAGGTAGTAAATATTAGCTCGTTAGTGACAGCTACATCTGAATGAGTAACAAAAAACTTCACACCTTGTACAGAACCTAGTTCAGCAGAAAATGTGCTGCAAACAAATGTCCAATCATTTCAATTGGAACATATCCAAATTTTGATAGGTTCCTGACAAGGAAGTCTTTATTCAAGAATTGGATGATTGCCCCTAACAAATGCCAACTTTTTAAAGATTGCTCAACTGCACATCCCTCTCTTGCAAATGAAGATAACTTCCACTTCACTTAATATACTACACAGTAATATCTGGCTTAAAACCAACAGAGTTACTGGTTGGCCTCAAGACATTGCACAAACTTTACATGTCAAATTTGATTGCAGCATTTTACAGTCAGACTATCCATAACCATAAGTAAAATACAGATGCAAGCTATGCTTCTCATGCATCTATGACCCCTTGGTGAAACTGTAGTCTCGAGAAACCGTATTTACCATGTGACCTCAAATTAGTAAGGTACCAACTGTCACAACACACTAGAGATAGTGTTCCATCAAACTTCGCCAATCCCTGAGTCATCATAAATGTAAAAAATTGATGAAATCACTGAATTGCCAAATTCTCCCTTACTGTATAATTCAAATTAAAAGATTATGCACACCAGATTTTTTTCATTAAGAAAATATCTATTTATTGTTATCAAACTGTTCTTAACCAATGGCAAAAGTAGACATGTTGAATTATACACCAGTAAGTATATAATTTAAACTTTACCACTTTTAAAAACTTCCCATTCATACAGATAGAGAGAGACAAGGCATGAATACCATGGAAGAACAAAGAAAAAGTCAGGGAAATGCAGTTTGATAGCATCAGTTCAGACCACAGACACTGATGAGTTGTTTTCTTTTAATTCCTTTTGATTCCTATGACTCTTTGTTGATGACACAATGTTGCAGGTTCACCAATTCTCAATGTATAATTCACTAGTTAAGAATTCAATGTCTCTGAAGGTGGCTTCCCCTTTTCTATTAATAGGGATTCTCAGAGTGAAGTTTACAGAGAAAAGTCCAGGGAGAATAGCTGTCTGTAGCTATTTATTCCAGGATCAATCAAGAGATTGGTATTTTGATGAGTACTCCTCAATCCATAACAATTGGTGGTAGTTGAAAAGCTGATCTAAAGACTATTGCTGGGCAGAATTGCCCTGAACAAGTAGTACCGATTTGTCCAGATTCTTCTCACTGCTTCAAAGGACAACATGATTTTTACAACTCATAATATGCTCTGGTGACATGCTTTCAAACTGCAATGATCTTTTTTCAGTTTCCTCAATTTAAAATAACATTTTTGTCATCTTTAAAAGGTTGTTGTGCACCTGGATGAACAACCTTGGTCCAGAGCTTCCCTATACGGTTCTTGACACCTGTCCTAGACATGTCAGAAAATCAGCCATCTGGAGAAATCACAGCAATGTAAGAAGAAGTCAATGACCTGCTCGTGTAAGTGCTACCATCGTCTCTGCAATATTTCACACATTTATTTACCGTATCCATCTCCCACCAAGGTTCATGCTTCATCACTCTCACTAATACTTGCAATCTTTCCCCTCACTTGCTGTCACCCATCCTACCATCTGATACAACTAACCTTGCATGCTCTCTGTACTGACTACTCACTCACTCACTCATTGACCTTTACCACAAGGAATACCTGTGCATCTCACTTTTCTCTCCCTTAATATCTGTTCCTTTCTCATTCCAGGAGGAAAGCAGCCTACAATAGGGTAGAAAGAGTCGAGAAGAGTGGTGTGCTGCCTGACATTTAGTTCCTCAGCCCTTATGTGAAGATGATATAAAACTGACTGGCCCGAATGGCTAACTATAAGACCATAAGACATAGGAGTGGAAGTAAGGCCTATCGGCCCATGAAGTCCACCCTGCCATTCAATCATGGACACTGACCATGTCCAAGTTCTAGACTGGTACCAGAGGCTGCCTATATTTACTGTGTCAATACCCAAGTATAGGTTAGCCCTCTTTACTTGACTGAGGACTGCAGACAACGCTGACAAGCTTCCCATCTTAGTGTCAGCATTAAACAGCTTGGCATCACTGCAGTACTGGAGCCTGGCATCGCTGGCTGAGGAGTAAGGCACAAAGGCAAAGCTATGTAGGGAGATTGTGAAACATTACTGTAGTACTGACTTTTCATGGGGAGTGCAATATGCCAAGAAAATTCAGATGATTGTGTGATGCACTGCATTAGTCAATAATGCAATGCCAATTATCTGTGGTAATTATTTTACTTAGGGTAATTATAATCTATTAACAAATTAAAGGCTTTGAGAGTATTGGAAAACAACATTTGATTACATATCATTAACTTTGAACCACAGTCTAACAGTTCTGCATTCCAAGTTAATTAATTGCGTCAAATTCAGTATTTCAGTATTTGCAGTTCATCTTGGATCAATAAGTAGTAGACGTATCTTTGAGTCATTAAAGTGTGGATTCAAACCTTAGTCTAGAAACATGATCACAAAATCTAAACTAATACTTTGCTTGAATTCTGAAGGAGTACTGCACTATACTAGTTGCGGTTTTTGGAGAAGGTGTTGAGCCGAGATCCCATCTTCCATTCAGGTGAACAAGGTAGATTACAGGAGCACTATCTGAAGAAAACCTGGCATTATCATGAAAACAGATAACAGTCATTTGGTAGTGCAGAACCTGACTTTTATCAATATAAAGAAAAAAGATTTATAGGGTTTGTGAGGAGACAATGTGGCATTCTTGTGCTTATTCAATATATCAATACAAAGAGCCCTGTTTGCTTTAGAAAAAACAAGTACACACAATGCATCTGTAGCAACTGAACAAAATAGGTGAAAGCCAATCTCTGGTTCATTTCTTCAGGTAATTTCTTGACAAATCAGTTACCTTGCCTGATTTAAACACGAAACAAATCTTAACAGTTAACTATCAATCAACTGGGAAATGCTCCATGGCAGCACTTTCCCAATTAGAACCAATTGGTACTTTCCTCTCATGCAATATAAATGTTGCTTTCCATTTTCATTGGTGATTCTTGAAAAAATGTCCTGATGAGTGCAAGACAAAAAGTTTCGACATAATATCTTTTTTCAGCAAAAAAAATAACAGGGATATTATCTTTTTGCTGCTTCTTTGTAGATTGGCTGCCAATTAACATTAACACAGCCATTACACCTCAAAAGTTCTGTATTAGCAGTACAGCAATTTTAGAGAAAGCAGCATTTATTAACTACTTCAGGATGTCACAATGAACATCATAGACTATGAAATACTTCTGAAGTGACTATTTTGGTATAGGTAATGTGGCAGCAAATCTGCATATGTCTTGAGGTCACAACAAAAACTGTGCAAGTTTTTATTTGCTATATAGGATCCCCGGAGTCATTTATTTACAATGGAAACTTGTCTCTAATTTTCTCCTGTAACTGAGCTCCAACATTAAGCATAAGGCAGTTAAACTGACAGAAGACAAAATTACAGATAAGCTACAGAAACAGTTTACAATTTTCAATAAATTTCCTCAAGGACTGAGTAATATTGTGTTTACCACAATAATAAACCATATAGCAAGCACAACAAAAGCACATGTACATTTCCCACAGAGTTATAGAAATTTTTAAAAAATGCAAAGATTTTCTTCATTGAACTACTGAAAGAAAAGAAAACAGGACTTTAATTGTATAATAAAAGTTATCTCATGTTTTGTCTGCAGTCATTCATTTTTAATCATATTCCCAGCAGGTTAAATAGGCTTTACCATGTTTTCATGCCATAACTGTCTTAATTTTATTGCAGCTCATTGATAACATTGGGCAAATTATCTGTGCATTCACAGCACAGAGTCTCAAACAGGAATTCAAGAATGTCAACCATAGTTCTCTCTCTTAAAGAAAACAGAAATGCAGGGTCAGCTCTAGAAGTATCAGTGGAAAGAAAAAAATAGTTGACTTGTTGAGTCAAATATGACTCTTATTTTGGAATTGGAAGGAGATAGAAATGTGATTTTGTTTCTGTGCAATTTAAATAACGCAAAAGCAATTTTCCAATATTCAGTCCTGACAGGTGAGGCTATTTTGAGGGAAATTCAATATGAAAATGCACCATTGTTATATAATAGGAAGAGGGGTTGGGAGGGCATAAGCAAAACACACAGCAAAAAGAAATTAAAATCAGGAACTGAAAACATAGATCAGTTGAAATAAGATTAAAATAATTCATTGGTTTATCTAAATATTAAGTCGAGGCACAAATACCTTAAAGCAAATGCAACGCGAATTAGCATGGAAATCTCTTATTTCAAAATTCTTTTTATAACAAAAAAAAAGTCCTAAGTGCATGACGGCATGCAGAAAGAACAATCCAAATTGGTGAACAAATAGTTTCTCTGCTCAATCTTGCACAAGGCATTATGATTAAACCTAATAAAAACCAGTAAAATTCTTCTCATTTATATCATATGGTGAGGTTGATAATAAAGCACACGCCTGGTTGCTCCACACAAATAATTCTTTCGAAATATAATACACAGGTTTGTAACATATAAACATCTGGACTGAAAGAAAAGCTACGTCATGACGTAAAATTCTTGACCAAAAATCCTAAGTCATTGTATTTAATCTTGAACACCACAAAGAAAAGGTTCAAAGGAAATTGTGGCAGGACATGACATCTTTTCATTAAAAACATATGATATTTTAGCTCAAATCATTACTGATTTATATCCAGAAAGAAACTTAAAAGGTTTATAATAAATAGCGCACATCAGTACCTGACAAAAACATTCAATTTCATCAGACTGGAATTCATTATTGCCATAACTCTAAAACCTGTGTACCATGTGTTTCAAACAACTTAATGTGAAAGCAGAACCAGCTTTAAATTACAATGTGGAGTTTACACTGCAAGACAAATGTAACTTGGCTTACAAGATAAATATGACACTAAATCAATACACTCTTTTTGTCAAGTTAGGTGTGAATTCTGCCTTTAAAGATTAATTAATGTTTTTTACCCAACCTCTGGTTTATAAATAATTAAGAGCTATGCAAATTTCACTTCTCCCACCTCATTTGAATCCATTCCAGTATTCCTGAAATTCCTCTTTACTTTTCAGTTTCCAGCTCGCCTGATAGTTAAGCCTGGCAAATGTCATAAATTAAACCAACATTTTGTTGGTGATAATGGAAGGCAGATCTGTAGGTGGTAATCCATCTTAACTGACCACAATCCATAGTTATTATAATTTTGTTTTTAAAAGAATATTTCCTCATACAATTGCCAAATTAACTGAATATGTACTCAGTAAATATTTATGTTTAATAACCCATGGAAATAACAGGCCATTTTATATTGACACCTACTAGATTCATTCTGCAATAAAACTGGTTGCAATTACAAACTAGAATTCAATGGGAACATTTTGGATCACTTTACACATTTACGTTCCTAATGCCTATATACCAATAAATACATTGTATAGAACATTTTGAAATCTTGGTAATGCAGTAAAAATGGATTGATTAGAAGCTAACAACAAGTTACCACTGACACAATGCCTTATCAAGTCTTCAGAATACTTTGAGACACTTCAGATTCAATTATCAACAGAGTTTAGTCACGTCTGTTATAAAGTCATACAGCATGGAAACAGACCCTTTGGTCCAATCAGTCCATGCAAACCATGTCCCCAAACTAAACTAGTCCCACCACTTGTTCTTAGCCCATATCCCTCTCATACCTTCTAATTCATAAACCCATCCAGATGGCTTCTAAATGCTGTAATTGTACCTAATCCATCACTTTCTCTGGCAGTTCATTCCACAAACGGACCACTCTCTGTATAAAAAGGTTGCCCCTCGTATCCTTTTTAAATCTTTCTCCTCTTACTTTAAAACTATGCCCCCTACTTTTGAACTCCCCCAACCTAGAGAAAAGACTCTTGTCATTCACCTTATCTATGCCTGTCCTGATTTTATAAACTTCAAAAAGATCACTCGTCAACATTTTCTGCTCCAGGGAGAAAAGTCCCAGCCTTTCCAGTCTATTTTTATAACGGAAAACCTCCATTCCCAGCAACATCCTAGTATATCTTTTCTGAACCCTCTGAGTATAATGATATCCTTCCAATAACAGGGTGATCAGAACTGCACACTGTATTCCAGAAGAGCTTCACTAATATCCTGTATAACCTCAACATGACATCCCAACTCCTATACTCAAAGGTCTGAGCAATGAAGGGAAGTGTGCTTAATATCTTTTTAACCACCCTGTCTATTTGAATTATGTACCCAAACCCCTAGGTCTCTCTGTTCTACAACACTACCCAGGGCCCTACCGTTAATTGTATAAGTTCTGTCCTTGTTTGTTTTACCAAAATGCAATACCTCGTGTTTATCCAAATTAAACTCCATCTGCCACTCCTCAGCCAATAGGCCCAATTGATCAAAATTTCTTTGTAATCTTAGATAACATTCTGCATTGTCCCCTATATCAGCAATTTTGGTGTTATCTGCAAACTTACGAGCGATGCCTCCTACATTCTCATGCGAATCATTTGTATAAATGACAAACAAAAGTGGATCCAGTACCCATCCCTGTGGAACACTGCTGGTTTCTAGTCTGAAAAACAAACTTCTACCACCATCCTCTGTCTTTTGCCATACAGCCAATCTTGTACCCAATTGGCAAGCTCACCCTGAATCTCAAGTGATTTAATTTTATTAATAGTCTACCATACAAAACCTTGTCAAAGGTTTTATAAATTCAAATAAACAATATCTATTGCTTTGCCCTCATCAACCTTCTTGAATTTTTTTTTAAATGAAGTAACTAATCAAGTTTGAGAGACACAATTTTCCTCGGACAAAACCAAGCTGACTGTCCCCAATCAATCCTTGCTTCTCCAAATACATGTAAATTCTGTCATAATCATCTCCAAAAACGTACCCACCACCAATGTCAGATTCACAGGTATATAGTTTCTAGACCTCTCCTTACAACCTTTTTAAAACAATGATACAGCATTAGGCTTCTTCGATCACTCATGTTTATAAATGATACAAGTATTTTTGCCAGGTGCCCCGCACCTTCCTCGCTAAAATCCTACAACATCTTGGGATACACTTGATCATGTCCTAGAAATTTATCTACCTTTATGCTTTCTAAGCACTTCCTCTTCTGTAATGGGAACTGTTTTCAAAACACCACTATTTATTTCCGAGTTCTTCAGCCACCATTTCTTTCCCAACAGTAAAAACTGATGCAAACTATTCATTTAATATCTCTTCGATCTCCTGAGGTTCAACACAAAGATGACCTCAATGATCTTTAAGGGGTCCTACTCTCACTCTAGTTGCTCTCTTGATCTTAATGTATTTGTAGAATCTTTTTGCATCATCTTTAACCTTATCTGTTAGGGCTATTTTGTATCCCCCCTTTGTCTTCCTGATTTCCTTCTTAAGAATGCCTCTGCACTTTTTATACTCTTCAAGAGATTCAGTTGAAGCCAATTGTCTGTATCTAATATGATTCTTTTGAATTCTTCACTAGAACCTCAATATCTTTATTCGTCCATTGTTCCATGATCTTATCAGTCTTACCTTCATTCTTATAGGAACATAACACCTTTTAACTCTCACCATCACACTCTTGAAAACCTCCTACTTGTCAAACATCCTTTTACCTGCGAACCGGTGTACTCCAATCAACTTTTGAAAATTGTCTCATACCATTAAAATTTGTCTGACTTCAAATAAAAGTTTAACTTTTATGGAAGGCTTATCCTTTTCCATAGACATTTTGAAACTAATAGAATTATGATTGCTACATTGAAAGTGTTCCCCCACTTTTACTTCAGTCACTTGCCCTGCCTTATTTCCCAAGAAAAGGTCTAGTTTTGCTCCTCTTCTAGTAGGAACATTTCCATATTGACTAAGAAAATTTTCTTGAACACATTTAATAAATTCTTCTTCATCCAAACTTTTAACACTTCGGCAGTCCCAGTCAATGCTTGGAAAATTAAAATTCCCTACAATTACACCCTTACTATTTTTATTTGTATTTGAGATCTCTCTGCATATTTGCTTCTCAATTTCCCTGTGACTATTGGGAGGCCCATAGTACAATCCCATCAATGTGATCATCCCTTTCTTACTTCTAATTTTAACCCATAAATTTTAATTAAATGATCCCTCAGTAATATCTCCTCTAATTACAGTAGTAATGGTTTCCTGAATCAAAAATGCCACACCCTGTCTACTCTTGCATGTCTTTCTATCTTTCCCATAACATCTAAAACCTGGAATACTGAGCTGACAGCCCTGTGTGTCTCTCAAGCTTCTGTAACAGTTATGACACCGAGTCCCATGTTCCCATACATACCCTGAATTCATCCGCCTTATCTTTAAGACCTCTTGCATTGAATTAAATGCAGTTTAATTCTTCAGTTACTTCATTGTCTGATTTGCTCTGTCTCCTCTTTTCTGATTCAGAACCCTCCTCATCTTTTTACTCTTTTCACTGTTACCTGGGAAACCCCACACACCTCCCCTATTCCATCTGGCCGCATGCCCCTGACCTCTCTAGAAGTTTACAGGCTCCTGAAATGGAACTAGCAAATCTCCCTGCTAGAATATTGTCCCTTTCAAGTTCAGGTGAAACCTATCCTTGCTGTCTCAGAAGAGATTCCAATGATCCAAGGAAGTGAATCTTTGCACAGTGCACCATCTCTTCATCATCTCAGATTTATCTCACTGACCCTTTTATTTCATCCCCATTAGAACTTGGCACCAGAATTAAACCAGAATTTACGACTTTTGATGTTCCGTTTTCTAGCCTTCTACCTAATCTCTTACATTCACTCTGCAAAGCCTTAATCATTTCCATAATTATGCCATTCCTACCAATGTATACAACAATTTCTGGCTTCTCACTCTCCCCTTTGGCAATATGCTTCAAGTGTTGAGAAGTCCTTAACCCTGGTGCCACAGAAAGCAATATACTATCCTAGATTCACTCATAATGCAGCAGAATCTCCTGCCCGTGCCCCAACAGGAGAGTCCCTGGCAACAATTAATCTTTTAATTCTTTTAAGTATTAACAAAGTTCGTTAACATAAGATTCATTCCAAGATCGGACTACCACTTCTACTTTCCTCTGAGAAACTCTCTCTCTTCCAACAGTAACCAAAAGAGAATATCTGTTTGAGAGGGGAGTAATGGCGGGACACTTCTAAACTATTTTCTTACGTTTCCTGACAGTCACCCATCTATCTGATTCGTCCTGCTGTGCAATCACTTCTCTAAATCTACTACTCATCACACTTTGTGTCTCTTGCATGCCCTCAGTGACATGAAGCCTAAAAGTAAGGTCTCAATAGCACCTTACATATAAAAGTAAACTACTTTACTGTACCCCCAGAATTAATATTAAGCATGCAAAAAATAGAAAAAAAAATTAAAAAGAAATCAAACATTTTTGGCGTGCTTGCCTTCATAACTCAGTCCTTTGAATAAAGGAGTTTGGAAGTCAAGTTGAGGTTGTGCAGGACATTGGTGAGGCCTCTTCTGGAATACTGTATCCAGTCCTGGTTGCCCAGTTATAGGAAGGATATTATCAAGCTGGAGAGGGTTCATATGAGAGTTACCAGGATGTTGTCGGGTATGGAAGATTTGAATTATAAAGAAAGGCTGGATAGACTGGGAATTTCTCACTGGAGCGTAGGAAGTTGAGAGGCGACCTGAAAGAAGTTTATAAAATAATGAAGGGGTAGAGTTAGAGTTAATGGTAGTTGTCTTTTCCTTAGGATGGGGGATTTCAAGACTACGGGGCACATTTTTAAGGTAGAGAAGAGAGATTTAAAAAAGACATGAGAGGCAAACTTTTACATAGAGGGTTGTTCACATGTGGAATGTACTTCCTGAGGAAGTGTTTGATGTGGGTACGATTACAACATTAAAAGACATTTGGGTAGATACATGATTAGAAAATGTTTGGACGGATAAAGGCCAGGAGCAGACAGAAAGGACTAGTTTAGTTTGGGATTATGTTCAACATGGACGGATTGGACTGAAGGGTCTGTTTCCATGCTGTATGACTCTGTTACTGAGCTGAATAAACGATAAACAATTCATCCTCAAATAATCCAATATTCAGCTTTCAATTTCGAGATAAAACAAAACTCTCTCCAGAGCCATCCACGTATAGGCCTCTCCACAAACTCTGTACATAAACAGTCTCTTCTTCTTCTTCAAATATTTTTTACATAAATATGCTTTATAAAAAAACCAAAATCACACTGCAGATTGTAACTCGACAAATACAAACTTGGTTGAAAACAATCTCTCCTTTGCGACTGTAAAACAAATAATCTCATTTTGTTTTTACAGGAAAGATTGGAAGCGTTAACTATCTGAAAACATTGGATTCATAAGATCTATTCTAAGAATGCAAGATCATCATTACATTGTTAGGGTCAGAAAGTGTTTGCATTAATATAGTGTCTTGAGTGTAGTAAAATCTCCAGGACCTCACTTTGACAAAAAGGTGATTGAGTTAGTAAACATTAGCACAGCTACAGCTTGGTCCAGTGATTCGTCTGGGACATTTGATTCTGAAACTCTACTTTATATGATGTAAAAGTGGTGTTGTTTCTGGTATGGAGTCAGATTACCAGAATTACACAGGACCTAAATGCATGAAGGAATATCACACTTGAAAATTGATGGGGAGTATCTGGGCTACCTTAGCTGTCTGGTTAAGTTGTTAAATTCCACTCAGCACAGAAAAACAATCCTAGAGTTCACATCAGTAAGACAAAATGGACATGGCAAGCCTGGTAGGCTTACATACAGATGTACAAAATAAGAATGGAAATGGATGAGTTGGTCCCTCAAGCCTGCTCCACTATTCAATGAAGTCATGGCTAATCTGTGTTTCAAAATCCAGTGTCCCATAACTCCTGATAACCCACTAATGCTCTCATCTAACAAGCATCTATCTATAGTCAATTAATCCACTTCCATCATAGAGTCATAGAGATGTACAGCACAGAAATAGAGCCTTAGGTCCAACTCGTTTATGCTGACCAGTTATCCTAACCTAGTCTAGTCCCATTTGCCAGCACTTGGCTCCTATCCCTTGAAACCCTTCCTATTGATATACCCATTGATATAAAGATGCCTTTTAAATGCTGCAGTTGTTCAACTCTCTGCATGAAAAAGTTGCCCCTTAGGTCCCATTTACATTTTTCCCCTCTCATCTTCTGGGGAAGAGAATGCCAATGTTCAACAACCCTTTGAAAGAATCAAAACCCTCCTAATGTCTGTCGTGTAACAATGCTCCCTAATTTTCAAACACTGCCCCCTAGCTCTGGGCTCACCTTCACGAAGAAACATCCTTTCCACCTGCACTTTATAAAGACCTTTCAATCAAGTTACTTTTCACTTTTCTAAACTCCAGTGGAAATAAGACAACCCTCTCATTCCAAATATCACTCGAGCAAATCCCCTCTGAACTACTTCCAAGGTGACCAAAACTGTATAACTGGACAATTGAAGCACAACACTTTTACTTTGATGGTCAATTCATCTTATCAGAAAGGAAAGCACCCCATTCACTTTCTTGATAATCTGCTTTGCTTGCAAATGAACATTTTGTAACTCACTATAGCATCCCTCTGCACCTCAGTATTCTGCAGTCATTCTTCATTAAAGTAACACTGATCTTTTATTCTGCCAAAGTAAACAATTTCATATTTTCTCACATGATACTCCATCTGACAGATTCTTCCTAATGCTTAAGCTGTCTATATCAATCTGCAACCTTTTTACAACTTACACTCCTACCTATTTTGGTGTCACCTGCATGCCTTTGCTTCCCTCTTCTAAGTCATGATATAATTTCTAAGAAAGTGAGGCCCTACCTAAAGGGCAGCTGATGGCCTAGTGGTATTATCACTACCCTACTAATCCAGCAAACCAGGTAATGTTCTGAGGACCCAGGTTTGAATCTCACCATGGCAAATGGTGGAATTTGAATTCAAACTAACAGCAAAACCTGGAATTCATAGCCTACCAATGACCAGTGAAGCCATTGCCAATTGTAAGGAAAAAAAGCTATCTGGTTCACTGTTGTCCTTCAGGGAAGGAAACTGCTATCCTTATGTGGTCTGACCTATATGTGACTCCAGACCTACTCTTATCTGTCCTCTGGGATGGGCAATACATACTGGCCTAGCCAGTGTCAGCCTCATCCCTTGAAAGAATAAAAGAAAATGATAAACAAATATAATATGAAAGGATAGAGTAAATATCGAATAAATCAACAGATATGGTGAGATGTTACACAAAAAATAAAAGGACCAAACTAAGGGGCCTGTAATTTAAATGATAAAGCTTTCAGAACAAAACAGATGAGCTCACATAGAAAATGAAATTGAAGTAAATAAGTACAATTCCGTGTTGTACATCTCTATGACTCTATATTGCGCAGGATGACTTGGCTTAATATCTGAATATTGAAGGGCTCCTGACATCAGTTATTGAATAGAAGTAGTTGAACATTTGTGAGGAATTTACAGATAATTCATAAAGTTTGTTAAGAAATAGCAATTTTAGATATGATGCATTGCCTTATTAGACAAAGAAAAGAAATGTGCAATCTGACACAAATGAGAATATTTTACCAATGCTGAAGCCATTCCACAGAATGGAGTAGCAGACCCTTACGGTTTGAGGTGGTGGCATATTTGTCCCTGATGGTTAATGGTCTTTAATGGCAACAGTCCCTGTTCTTATCTTGGGCTGATGTTAGGCAACTCCTATCTTTACCTCAGAAGCATGTATCCTAAGACCTCTCTACCTAGAGAGGGCTTAGGATACATGCTTCTCAGGTACTTCCCATTGATCCCCAATTACTATATTTTACTTTTGGGGCTGATACCCAAACTCTGTCAAACAACTGTCTCAATCTTTTTCGCCAATGAGTCTTGTGAGCCTCCATTTATGTTTATTTACTAGAAATTAGAGGTAGGCTAGTTACTGAACTAGCAGCCATTATATGAGATCTCCCGCTGCACAGGAAATATCAGTTTTAAAGGGACCACAATTTTCAACAATCTGTTTCCCTCTGAGGCAGATGCTGCCAGTCCATGGTGAGAGATGAGGAAACTCGGTCTCTAAAAGGGTTTATTATTGACGAGGAGGCATTGGATAAGCATTGAAGCTTAAAGTTGGTAAGACACCAGGACAAGGATGAGATGCATCCAGGAATATTGAAGGAATTGAGAGTGGAAATTGAAAAGACACTGTCAATTATCCTTCAATCTTCCCTGGGTTTGCAGTCAGTGCTAGAGGTTTGGAGAATGGCAAAGATTGCATCTTGTTCAAAAAGGTAAAGTTTGGCCCAGCAATTACAGATCAGTGAACTTAATTTCAGTGGTGAGGAAACTTCTAGAAACAATTACACAGGGTAGTTGTTTCTAGAATTGGTAATCACATGGAAAATTGTAGATTGATTCTGAAGAGATAGCAGAGAATTTTTAAGGGGAAATCTTGCCAAATTTGCTGGAAGTTTTTGAAGTCACAGTAGTAATAGAAAGGCTCGAGGGGGGCAGACTGTTGATATAGGAACACAGAGACCTGAATGTATATTTGTCTAAGTCGCTGAAGATGGCAGGTCAGATAGAGAGAGCAGTTAATAAAGCACACATTGAGGTTTCATTATTAGGAGCATGGAATACAAAAGCAGAAAGGTTATGATGAACTCATATGAGACATTGGTTAGAAATCAGTTGGAATATTATGTACAGGCCTAGGTGCCACATCTTAAGAATAATGTGAACACAATACAGAAACGACACTGGCATTCATTTGCAGTACTACTTCTGTTAATTGCCAATTAGGAGCTTACGGAGGAATGGATATAACTGCATCTGTGTGTGGTTTAAGATTGTGATTCACACATAAATAAAGTACAAAATTTAAAATGATAATGCTTCCAAGTTAGAATTTGGCCATCAATGTAATGATCGTAATTCTTGAAACTTCAACAATAATTTGGACCTTTAAACCAAAGGCATTCCAGTCAATTTAAGAGAAATGTGCAGAGGAGAACTGGAGATATTTTCATATTCTGATCACCATTAAGGTGGTATTATAAACAATCAGGCACGTTAGTGGCAGAATATATATTTCATGCTCATTCATGGAAGTAATGAGCAAACGATTGAAATACATTGTGTGTTTTTACCATTTCAATAACCTCATTGGGAGTACACGGAAGTAACTGTAGAAAATGAATGATATTTTTAGAAAACACTGTGGTACAAGCAACATTGTTGGTATGAAAATTGTTTAAGAAATCTGCAGAAGCCATTAAACTAATTACGTGGCACATTTCAAAAATTTAGAACTTCGAGCTCCATAGATAATTAAAAGCAAATTTTAACACCCAAATCAAATCATGCTACCAAAGCATAACTGTGGTAATATTGAATAAATTTATCAAAAATTAAGTAGTTTCTATATATTACAACTATTTTCAATAAGTCAATGCCTATGAGACCACAATAAATAGCACCAGGAGTAGGCTGTTCGGCTCCTCAAACCTCCTGTGCCATTCAATAGAATCATGGGTAATCTGACATTCCTCACGCCCATTCTCCTGCCCTTTCCTTATAACCCTCAATTCCCCTGCTAACCAAGAATCTATCTTTCACAGCCTTAAATATACACAAGGATTCTGCCCTCACACCTCTCTGTGGCAAGGAGTTTCTAAGACTCACAATGCTCTGAGACATGAAATTCCTCCTCAAATCAGTCTTAAATTGTGGCTCTCTAATTCCGAGACTATGCCCTTTGGTCCTAGGCTCTATCGAGGGGAAACATCCTCTCCAGCATTTACCTTGTTAAGCCCCTTATGAATCGTCTATATCTCAATGAGATTACCTCTCATTCTTCTTAAATTCCGTTTGCTCATATTTATCATTTGCTCATAAGGTAATCTCTCCAAACGGGGGATCATCCTATTGAAATTTCTCCAAACTGCCTCCAATGAAATGACATCTTTCCTTAAATAAGGAGACCAAAAGTGCTCACAGTATTTCAGATGTGGTCTCAGCAGCACCTTGTAAAGTTTCAGTCATATTTCTCTAGTCTTACACCCAAATAAGGGCCAACATTCCATTCACCTTGCTGTTACTTGCTGTGAATGTATGCTAGCTTTCAGGAAAGCTGCCCATTTAATCACTTGTAGAAATACCGACATAGCAAAAACAGGTCAATTTCTTAAATTATTATACCACTGATATCTCAAATATGCACATCAAAAGAATGTTGCTTTTGGATAAAATGCTAAACTGACGCTCCAAATATTCTCTCAGTAAATGATCCTTTGGCACTACTTTGAAGATTATAAGGTCTGTCAATATTTATCCTTCAATAACATCCCCAAAGCATATACTGTGGTCATTTCAACACTTGCTAAGAGACCCAGCTTTGTGCAAATTGGCTGTTCAATTCTATCTATATTTTACTGGATGCAAAGTGCTTTGGTACATTCTGAGTTTCAGGCAGCAGTGAGACCATAAGACCATTAGACACAGGAGCAGAAATTGGACTATTCAGCCTATCATTCCATCATGACTGATAAGTTTCTCAACCCCATTCTCCCGTTATCTCCCTGTAACCATTGATAATCAAGAATCAATCTATTTCAGTCTTAAATATACTCAGTGACTTGGCCTCCACAGCCTTCTGTGGCAATGAATTCCATAGGTTCACCACTGAAGAAGTTTCTAACTGGTAGAGCATCAGTCTTAATGGGAGGTGGGTGCAGAAGCAGAGACAGACTGACAGTGGCACTGACCTTCTTACAGCACAGCTGGCTGTTTGTCTGGGCCAAGGAGATGGCACTGACCTTGGACCAGGCTGCAAGTGTCTGGGGGTATGGCCTCTTCTCATAGTCTTCCAGGATGATAACTCTTCCACTTTGCATCATTCCCTCAGACAGACCTTCAGGTCTCTGTTGAAGAAACAAGGTGCCATTCCATTTCTCAGACATCATCAGAAAAAGTCCTTGAATGAGCAGGATGGCTTCAGAATATCAGTGCTCATCTAGATACAAAGCAGTCTTTGAAATGTTGCACAGATAAAAAGAATGTTTGATATCTGTTGAGTGGCACATTGTTCTGTGAACAGTGAACAGGGAGATGGGGCTGACGGATGCCATGGGCCAGGATAGGTACTCATAAGTCAGGTTTGGTAAAAGATGAGGAGAAATCTCAATAGGCCATCCACTGAAAAACTTGATGCAACTGCAATTCAGCAAAAGAATTGTATGATTCAGGCCACTCCCGTTTTTAAAGTTGAGATGCTTGGTACAACTATGCCATAACAGAGCTGAGCAAACTTGGTTATGAAAAGAAAGAATGAGATAGAAGGAGAAAAGGAGAGACAGCAATGCAATGGCAACAGGTACAGGGCACAGTGAGACCACAGTTGCTAATTTCTGTTACTGAGGTGATCATTCATACCAGTGCATCCACTCCATCATTCCACTGAATGACGGTTGATCTGAACCTAATATTCCATCTTATCTTTTTGAAATATCCCCTACACTGCTTTGCAATTGAAATTTGACAAGTTTCCATTTAAAAGTGAAAAACTTCCAGCAACAACTTAAAATATTTTTGACAAAACCATCTAATCTGTTTACATGCACATGATGAAATTATGTATATACCCAGAAGCACTTCAATGTATTATTTGCCTATGATCTATTTGACAAAACAGTGACCTGTTAAAATTCTCATTATTCTCCTGGAAGTGCAATAGTACTGTCGCTGACCATAAACATGCAATGTGATGGAGTAACAGCGCCGTAATCAAGAGCTGAAATGACTCTATATCTGTTTCTGCTTCCAGTTATGAATTTCAGGGAAGATTAAAGCCAATTCTGTAGGAAAGAACGCAAAATTAGAAGGAACATTGACTTATTGTGCATGGACCAATATTTCTGTTAAGAATAAAAACTCAAAGTGAGAATAGTCTTGGATTTGAAACATTTCTTCGCTGATGCTGTCAGATCTGTCATGCTTCTCCAGTATTTTCTATTCTTATTTCAGATTTCCAGTTTCCGCTGTATTGTGCTTTTACTTGAGTCGAGAACATACTTTCTGACAGTTGGGAATATGCCACTCTTGTCTTTGGGAGAAGAAGCATCCATGCTAACGCCACGAGGAGGAGAGTGAAGTCCAAAGTTCTACATGCTAAAAGGAGACGTGGTCAACAGAGAAAGAGATTCTAGCTGTCCTTTCTTCCTCAGACCATGTGGGGTTTTGAGCTAACACTGAACCTGAGTTTTCTTCTTCAATAAATGCATTAAAATGAAGGGTGGAATCCAAAGTTATAACAATTCAACTTGTTGATGAAACCATAGAGTGCAGGAACAGTTGCAATTAGGGAAAAATGGGACCTCTGCCCAAACCATTTTTTGTTTTTATTGACGTAAACTTCTTTCAAAAACAAACTGCTTTCATACATCCACAATCTTCTTTATCATTCTCAATCTGCTTAATTAAACAATGGAGTCCCCCAGTTGTGACACACAGGGCTGGGGAAAATGTTGACCTATCTTTGAAATCTCGTGACTCATAGAACTCATTGACTCAGAATCCCGACAGTGCGGAAACAGGCCCTTTGGCCCAAGAAGTCCATACCAACCTTCCGTACAGTAGCTCACCCAGATCCATTCTCCTACTTTTCTACATTTACCCCAGACTAATGCACATAACCTATACATTCTTGAACACTATGGGCAATTTAGCATGACCAAATCATCTAACCTGCACATCTTTGGATTGTGGGAGTAAACTGGAGAACCTGGAGGAAACCCATGGGAATGTGTAAACTTCACACAGACAGTCGCCCAAGGTGGGAATTGAACCTGGGTCTCTGGCGCTGTGAGGCAACAGTGCTAACCATTGAGCTACCATGCTGCCACGTTTGCAGTGTGTGAAAACATTGTGTGATGCTGTAAAAATTTTGATTAAATTTTGTCCTGATTTCAAAGTGTCATTGAGTGAGTGTGCTCATGAAGTGAATGTAGAAACAACATTAGCTACTGCTTCATCAAAAAGCAGTGCATAACATCACTTCAAGTAAGTCCTCCTAACAAAAGATAACACATTTTAGAACAGTACATAAATATTGATTTACATCAATATTATCAGTAGATTGACAAACACATCATTAAAGTAAAACCAATATAACATGGATATTGACAAACTGAAATAAGACAAGAGACTGGAAATATTCAGCTGGTCAGACAAAATCAAAGAGTGTAAGAGTGCTATTTCATGTCAATGATCTTACAAGAGAGGCAGCTAGATAATGAGAAATATCACTTGTCCAAAAGCAGTGAGGACTTTGACAGGGTCAGATGGATAGACATGGAAGGGGAAAAAATCCAAAAGGGAATGTCTGTGTCCGGATAGACGGCAGAGACATTACTTGACTAAAAGGAGCGAAGCTGCAGTATTTCTAGAATTTTCTCTCTGTAAGCATGGAACGTTGGTTCACTGGCTAGTTGCACAATTAACTGCTCTGTTTGCAGATGTGTTGCTGATTTTCTTTTTAATAATGTGCGTTACTCATTTTTAATCATGGCTTCTGGTAGTCAGTGAACAATTAGTGTGCTGTGGAGTTCTTGAGATCAAGTGTTATACGTGTACTTTTTCATCTGATGCTCATAAATTTTCATAATTATTAGACTGCCAGTTCTTTCTGTACATGAGTTCTGTATCTTCAATCAAGGAAGAGTATTAGAAGAAGCGAGTAAAACAGTTCACAAATTTACTGAGGCCTTTAGGATGTTACGCTCAGCAATTTTATTGTCATGTAGAGGAATGCAGCATAAGCGTAAAGGTATTTTAACTGCTGTTAACTTACTCTAAGCATTCCTGGGTTGATTTAACAAAGTGTGATTACTGCCTAGTGAACTAAAAATAAACATCAATTTAGCCAATTATGTGGAGCCAGACCCAATCAACTGTAGCAACACCATAGGTTCCAAAATTCAAAAACCACTAATACTTGGAGATAAAGACAGCCTTGCTATATTGTGTAATATGGATTTAACAGAACTCTCATAAATGAAGATGTAAGGTTTTGCAATATGTCACTTCTGGTTTGTGAGGGTCTGCTGCAGTCAATGGTTCGCCAGAACAATGGTTCAGTTCAGCTTGCTAAAAATCAAATTATTTTCACTTGGTTATATGATCTCGTGAAAAGCACTGCTTCTAAAATGTTGCAGTTTCAAGGAACTTCAAGTATTTTTATTCATTATGTTCTTAAGAACTCAAAAGCATCAAAAAACTTTGACATTGTTATTGTGAGGAAATGTCACCAGATGGTGCATTCCAACTCTATCTGCGGTCAGTATACTTTAACTAAAACTAACCTAAAGGTCAGCTCATTCTTATAAATTACAAGAGTATTTCCTGTCTATGCATATAGATAAATTATTATTGTATTAACAACAGAGTAAAGCTTGCTAAATATTTAGTCTGCATTCTGAATTTCACACGAAGCATATCAAGTTTTTTTTTTAACATCTGAGCTCCTCCATTACATTCCATTAAAAGGAATAATAGAAAATTCTCCACCAGTTATGTTTACATTAATACTTCCTGTTCTTTTCTTTCTTTCAAATTCTGCAGTTGTGCAGCAGTGCTCTTTCTATGGAGTTTTAAATAATTTGCTTATTTAGGAGTAAAAATTGTCCCTTAATCACAGTCAGACCGCTCCTCCATGTTAGGTACTTATTTTCATAATTTCCTGTATTTCCTTCAATGGCTTTCTGAATGCTTAAGGAAATGTTTAGCAAAATTCTGACAACAAAGCTTTTGAAAGTTTTAGAGCAAGCAATATGGCTAAAGCTGCTGTATTTCATTAGCACATGAATGCCTTGTAAATGTCAACAGGGTTTTTGGTGTTAACTTTGACTCCTGTATTATTTGTTCTTTTTGCATGGAAGCCTCTTATGAATGCATTTCAAGATCTCGACATAGCCACGTTTCTTCACTGGAACTAAGTTAGTACAAATTACTGGACTGTTTTCGAGAGGACACGAATTTGAGTAATAGGGAGAATACTAATACATTTATGCAAAAGCAACCCTCAGTCTGAGCTTGGTTTTGAAAAACATAAGTAAAGGAGCAAATTGTTGGAGAAGCCCCTTTATAAGCATCCTGAGTAATACACGCTGTTCTTGCTGTCCACTGAGTATCTAAACGTAGCACCTAATAATCTTAACTGAACAGACACCGAACTGTCCTCTTGCAAATGCTGAAATCACAAAGTGAGAAAAATGCTGCAAAACATTCATGAACCATTTCCTGTCAGTTTCCAATTTCTTAAACTTTCCAGTGTAATTTACTCGAAATGTTATTGGACTTTACAGGAATTGGAGTTTGCTCAGAGGGAAAGCAATTAAGGAAAGCCCATTACCCTAGACCTGGACCTGGACCTCTGAATTACCAGTTCAGTGACCTCTCATTTTAGGGTCTTGAAAGACAATATTGAAGACAGCATTAAACACTACCCAATATAAATATTTCTTACAGGCCTCTGTGGGAGAACATGGCTGGATCTCAAAGATGATAGGCCTACAATCTATGTCGTATGGTTGGGCTACCATCAATGTCAATCATGCCAATGTAACCTGTACCGGATTGCTATCATACAATAAATTATATGGTACTTAATGCAGGAGCCCCCTCTCTTTAGGCTACCAAGTGGGTTTCCTTAATACACAAGATCAGTCAGGTTCTTTACATTTAAACCTAAAAGAATGATGCATCACTCACCAAGATGACAAGTGAATAAACTGCCTTTTCCTGGATGGTGTAGAGTTTCTCGAATGATGCTGGAACTGCACTTGTCAGGCAAAAGCTAACCTCTGGTGTGTTCTTGCAAATCAATTGTGTAAGGCTGATATTCATATTAAGTTACAAAAAGGTTATGATTTACCAGTTTCATGGACTTAGAACACAGGCAATAAATTTCCCACTGACATTTTACAGATAATTCTGGAAATATAAACCTTTACGCCAAACTAGATAGTAGAAACTGGAGGTAAACAAAGTCAATGAGTTCCTCACTGTAACCAATCCTGTTACCGTAACTAAATGAACACATTTGGAGTAAATACAGAAATCTTTGGCTTCATTCCGCATATTTCCATCTGGACGTAGAAATGGAGATGCTTTTAGCATTATATAAAAATATGGATTTGCAATCCAAATAGTTTGCGGAATCCTATAGTACAGAAGAGACCCTTTAATCTTGGAGTATGGATGGCCAAAAATATACTTCTACCTACACACATTCCACTTTCCCGCACTATGCCCAGAACCTTGAATGTTATGATATTTAAGGTGCTCATCCAAGTATTTTTTAAAAATTGAGAGGTTTCCCGCCTCCCAACATGGAGGACGGGAAAAAATTTGTAGCTGTAACAGCTTTTTGAGGCATTTTATTTGTTGGAGGTGATTTCCTCAAATTCCAGGAGCAGCAATTATTGTTTTATATGCTGTTACAATTGTTTTGGAACTTCAGAGAAAAAAAATGCTAAAACAACAACACTTTTAAAAGGGAGAAAGACAGACAAAGGGAGCGAGCACGTGGTCTGCAAAGGAGAGAGAGAGAAAGAAACCCACACTGCTAACTGACACAGCAGTGAATCCGTGCAGTTGCTGCCATTGTTGTCTGAATTCATGTGTCACTGGACATCAGAGTGTGTCTAGGAAAGCTTAACAAACAGTAAAATGTTTAGGAGAGGTCACAGCACAGCAACAGGTAAGTGAATAGTTTTGGTATAGACTTGTGGTAAATCTACGATAGTGATAGAGTGGATTCTTTCTTGATTATATGTTTTTTATTGGGATCTGTCTCTTGATTTAAATTTGAAAAATATAAGCCATAAGTATTAGGTTAGCCTGGAGGAGTGTTTTGTAGATCAACAAGACAGTGCTATTTTCTGGGTCTGCAGATTAGAAGGAGCAAAATGGCCTTTAGTAGAGTGATATGCTCTTCTTGTCGGATGTGGGAGTTTTGAGAGAGTTTATGGGTTACTGAAGATTACATTTGCAATAAATGTAATCCTGTCAGATCAAACGGATCGGTTGGAGAGACAGTTAGAGGCAATGAGGAATTTAGAAAAGCTATGGGGTGTGATGGATGGCAGTTGTGGGAAAGGAGAAAAGCTGCAGATACAGCACTAAGGTAGATGGGTTAACTCCAAGAAAGGTAGGAGAGGTAGTCAGGTAGTACAGGAATCTTATGTGGTTATCCCCATTTCAAACAATAATGCTATTTTGGAAAATGCACGTGGCAATGGACTTTCAGGGGAATGCAGCATGAACAGCCAAGCTTCTGGTATCAAGACAGGCTCTAATGTAACGAGGGATACATTGGGTTCCAAGCGATCAATCGTATTCGGGGACTCTCTAGTCAGAGGCACAGACAGACATTTCTGTGGCCAGCAGTAAAAAAATCAGAATTGTGTGTTGCCTTCCTGTTGCCAGAATCAAGGATGTCTCAGAGAGGGTGCAGAATGTTGTCAAAGGGGAGAAGGACCATCAGGAGGTCATTATACACATTGGTATCAACAACATAGGAAGGGAAAAGGATGAGATTCTGAAGGGAGAATATAGAAAGTTAGGCAGCAATTTAAAAAGGAAGTCTTTGAGGGTAGTAACATCTGGAATACTCCTGGTGCTACAAGCTAGTGAGGGCAGGAATAGGAGGATAGAGCAGATGAATGAATGGCTAAGGAGCTGGTGTATGGGAGAAGGAATCACATTTTTTGATCATTGGAATCTCTTCTGGGGTAGAAGTGACCCGTACAAGAAGGATGGATTGGAAGGAGATTAATATACTGGCAGAAGATTTGCTGGAGCTGCTCGGGAGGATTTAAATTTGTTGAGGGGCGGGGGGGGGGGGGGGGGGGGGAGCAAGGAGACACTGAAGAAAGAGATCAATCTGACACTGGTATAGTTGAGAAAAGAAGCGAGTCAAACAGTCAGGGCAGACAGGACTAAAGCAGAGAACAATGTAGGACTGATAAATTAAAATGCATTTATTTCAATGCAAGGGGTCTAATAGGGAAGGCAGATGATCTCAGGGAATGGTTAGGAACGTGGGACTGGGATGTCACAGCAATTACACAAACATGGCTCAGGGAGGGACAGGGCTGGCAGCTTAATGTTCCAAGATTAAAAAGCTATAGGAAGGGAGGCAAGAGAGGAGGGGGGTGGTTTTTTTTGATAAGGGATAGCATTACTGCTGTGCTTAGGGAGGACATTACTGGAAATACATCCAGGGAAGTTATTTGGGTGGAACTGACAAATAAGAAAGGGATGACCATCTTAAGTGGATTATATTATAGCCCCCCCCAATAGTCAGAGGGAAATTGAAAAACAAATTTGTCAGGAGATTTCAGTTATTTGTAAGAGTAATAGGGTGGTTACGGTCGGGGATTTTAACTTTCCAAACATAGACAGGGACTGCCATAGTGTTAATGGTTTAGATGGAGAGGAATTTGTTAAGAGTGGACAAATCTTTCTGATTCAGTGTGTGGATGTACCTACTAGAGAAGGTGCAAGTCCTGACCTACTCTTGGGAAATAAGGCAGGGCAGTAGGGGAGCATTTTGGGGCCAGCAACCATAATTCTATTAGTTTTAAAATAGTGATGGAAAACGATAGACCAGGTCTAACAGTTGAAGTTCTAAACTGGAAGGCCATTTTTGATGGTATTAGGAAAAAACTTTCAAAAGCTGATTGGGGACAGATGTTCACAGGTAAAGGAATGGATGGAAAATGAGAAGCCTTCAGAAATAAGATTACGAGAGTCCAGAGACAGTACATTCCTGTTAGGATGAAAGGAAAGACTGGTAGGTATAGGGAATGCTGAATACCTAGAGAAATTGAGGGTTTGGTTAAGAAAAAGGAAGTGTATGTCAGGTATAGACAGCAGAGATCAAGTGAATCCTTAGAAGAGTATAAAGGCAGTAGGAGTATATTTAAGATGGAAATCAGGAGGGTGAAAAGGGGACATGAGATAGCTTTTGCAAATAGGGTTAAGGAGAATCCAACAGGTTTTTAAAAATACATAAAGGACAAAAGGGCAATTAGGGAGCGAATATGGCCCCTCAAAGATCAGCAAGACATTCTTTGTATAAAGCCACACGAGGTGGTGGAGTATTTTGCATCAGTGTTTACTGTGGAGAAGGACACTAACGATATAAAATGTGGAGGAATAGATGGTGACATCTTGAAAAATGTCCATATCAGAGGAGGAAGTGCTGGATGTCTTGAAACACATAAAGGTGGATAAATCCCAGGACCTGATCAGGTGTACCCTAGAACTCTGTGGGAAGCTCGGGAAGTGATTGCTAGGCCCCTTGCCGAGATATTTGTATCACTGATCGTCACAAGTGATGTGCCAAAAGACTGAAAGTTGGCTGTCTTGGTACCATGATTTAAAAAGGGTGGTAAGGACAAGCCAGGGAACTATAGACCGGTGAGCCTGACCTCGGTGGTGGGCAAGTTGTTGGAGGGAATCCTGAGGGACAGGATTTACACATATTTTGAAAGGCAGGGATTGTTTAGGGATAGTCAATATGGCTTTGTGTGTGGGAAATCATGTCTCACAAATTTGATTGAGTTTTTTGAAAAAGTAACAAAGAGGACTGATCAGGGCAGAGCATTGGACGTGATCTATATGGACTTCAGTAAGGCGTTCGACAAGGCTCCCCATGGGAGTCTGGTTAGCAAGGTTAGATCTCATGGAATACAGGGAGAACTAGCCATTTGGATCCAGAACTGGCTCAAAGGTAGAAGACAGAGGATCCTGGTGGAGGGTTGTCTTTCAGATTGGAGGCCTGTGGTCAGTGGGGTGAGTGAGTCCAAAACTAGAGGGCATAGGTTTAGGGTGAGAGGGGAAAGATATAAAAGCGACTTATGGGGCAACTTTTTCACATGGAGGATTGTGCTTGTATGGAATGAGCTGCCTGAGGAAGTGGAGGAGGCTGGTACAATTGCAACATTTAAAAGGCAACTGGATGGGTAAATGAATAGGAAGGGTTTAGAGGGATATAGGCCAAGTGCTGGCAAATGGGACTACCTTAGGTTGGGATCTCTGGTCCCCATGGATGAGTTGGACTGAAGTGTCTGTTTCTGTGCTTTATATCTCTATGACTCTTCCCTCACAGGCAGTGCATTCCGGACCCACACCATTCTGTGTGAAAAAGTTTTTTTTCTCAAAACCCTTCTAAATCTCCTGTATTTCAATTGAAAATCATGCTCACTTGTTCTTGACCTTTTGGCTAAGGGGAACAGCCGATTTCTATTCAGCCTGGCCAAGCCCTTCATAATCTTATACTTAATTTAGAATCCTTTTATGCTGTGAAGGGTCATTGATGCTATTGATTTTATGTACTTTATCAGTAGTAAGTGAACTATGAATTTACGGGATTGTGCCAGGAACCACTTTGTCCTTGTGGAAATGGGCACCACATTTAGATTTTATTTAGTCCAAAGGAAAGTAACACATTTATAAATACATGTCCTATCTTTTCCTTTGTCATCTTCTGACTGCTGGTGCTCAAATGTGACCAACTGATGAACCTTTTTTGTTCATTGCCAGGATGTGGACATTGCTGACTGGGCCAGCAGTTATTACCCATTCTCTATTTAGCCTCGAGAAGGTGGTAGTGAGTTGCCTTCTTGATCTGCTGCAGTTCATATGCTGCAAGTAGATCCATAATTTTATTAGACAGGGTGGTCTCGGATTATGACTCAGCAACAAAGAAGAAATTGTGATACAGTTCCAAGTCAGGATGATGTGCCACTTAGAGGGGAACTTGCAGCTGGTGACATTTTCATGTATCTGTTACCCTTGTCCTTCTAAATGGTGATGGTCATGGGTTTGGAAGGTGCTTTCTCAGGAGCTTTGGAGGATATCCACAGTACATCTTGTAGATAGTATATGCTGCTACTATTGTATGCCAGTGGTGAAGGGAGTGGACGTTTGTGGATGTGGTACTAATCAAACAGGCTGTTTTGTCCAGGATGATGGCAAGCTTCTCAAGTGTTGTCATCTTAGCATCTGGCCTGCTCCTGTAGCCACTTCTTATATAGTTAGTTCAGTTGAGTTTCTGATCAAGGTTAATCTCCAAGAGTTGATAGTGGATTCAATGATGGCAATACTATTGAATTTCAAGGTGTGATGACCAAATTCTCTCCAGTTCAAGATGGTCATTGCTTGGCATTTGTGTCATGTAAGGACAGCGGGAAAAGGATAGCAATGAACCAGATAGCTTTTTTACGACAATCGGCAATGCTTCAATTTTTAATTCCAGATTTTTATTTGGATTCGAACCAGGTCTCTGGATTACTAGTCCAGAGACAATATCATAAGGCCATCACCTCTCTTGCACAAGAGATCGAACTAAAAGAGTTCACTGCACTACTAGACATAAAATAAAACTTGTAAAAGCAAGCATCAAGTTAAACCAAAATGGATCACAAAAGCTACATGCACTCATTTGACCAATAGTTTGCATCAATAGCTTTATCTTTCTGACAACAGCATAGGTATTTTCACGATGCACAACACCAACAGTGCCCCATCAAGCTCAGGACTGTCGCACTGAAAAGTCTCATAGGTTATTATTGAGTAGTTACTTCAGCTTCTGAAAAAAAATTCTATATACTAATTTAAACAATTTTCATTTTAAAAACAATTTCCTTTGACAGCCTTTCATGGATGTGCTAATTTGGAATAAAAGTTAGTTTTTCATTGGCAAGTTTTGCATGCTGTTTACAGAAACTCACTGAGTAATACTGTTTTCAAAACCAGCATCCTTTCCTATGAAAAAATTTGCAACAAATAACCTTTATATAAGATGGCACTTTTTTTTACACAAAAGTAACATTAAATACATGAATTTGGAGGGATATAGGCCAAAAGCAGGCAGGTGGGACTAGTTTAGTTTGGGATTATGTTCAGCATGGATTGTTTTGACTGAACAGTTTGCTGTATGACTCGATGATTTTATAAAGAACCATTCACTTATTAAAATCAGAACCATAGACAGATTCAGGAATTAGTAAGCCAATGTCTCCATGATCTAATATAATAATTTGAATTGTGCATTTTGAATTTATATCCTCGGTTTCTTGGTATACTTAAGTCGGAATTTTAGTTCTCCTTATAAGAAAAAGGAACAGCAGTAGGCCATTCAGCCCTTTGATTCTGTTCGTTAATTCAATGAAATCATGGCTGATCTTCTACTTTAACACAATTTGCCTGTATCCCTAGATGTTTCTCAAATGTAGAAATCTATCAGTCTCAGTCTTGACTATACTCGATGACTGTCACTTCATACTTTCGAAACAGGACAGCATCAAGACATATCTAATATTTCCAGCTTCGTAGTAGAAAACACTTCCTGTATCAGAGATACATCACCATTGCGTCACAACTTCAGGGTCAAATTCCTGGACCACCATTACTAACAGTGCTGTGGGTCGACCTACATTACATCAAACTGTTCAGACTCTCTCGCAATTTCTGCTTTTGTTTCAGATTGCCAGCATCTGCAAGTCTTTGCTTTGCCTACATGAACTACAGTGGTTTAAGAAGGCAGAACAACCCATCTTCTCAAGAGCAATTTAGGATGGGCAACAAGTTCAGTCCTTGCTTATAACATCCACACACCTCAGAAAGCTTTTTATGAAAATTGCTGTCAATCCAAGAAGAACAATGGTTCAGCAAGAAGCCAAGTTGGTTACCACAGATTTTTGAAATATTCATTAATTATTTCAAACTGGGATTTTGGATCAGTCTAAAAAATTTGAAACAACTATAGACTATTATTTGCAACATTTCAGGATCAAAGATTTGTTCCAAACTATTTAAACGAGTAGAGATTTGACTAAAAACATATTGAGAGTACTGTACTCACAAATGTCAATACTAAATTTGATTGCGTACTGCAGATTGAACCATCTCTCATCAACTTCAAAATGCTGGAGAAGCACAGTCGGTAAGGCAGCATCTGAGGAGCAGGAGAATTGACATTTCGTAAATAGGCCCTTCATCAGGAATGAGGCTTGTGGACCAAGGGGGCTGAAAGATAAATTGGGAGGGGGGGGGGGGCAGGGCTGGGGGCAAGGTGGCTGAGAATGCGATAGGTAGATGAAGGTGAAAGTGAAGGTGATAGGTCAGAGAGCACGGCAGAGCAGACAGGTGGGAAGGAAGATGGACAGGTAAAACAGTTCAAGTGTGCGGTGCCTAGTTGGAAGGTAGGATCTGGGATAAGGTTCGGGGGGCAGGGGAAGGGAAATGAGGAAACTGGTGAAATCCACATTGATCACATGTGGTTGGCGGTCCCAAGGTGGAAGATGAGGCATTCTTCCTCCTGATGGCGGGTGATAAGGATTTGGTGATTGAGGAGGTCCAGGACCTCCATGTCCTTGGGGGAGTGGGAGAGGGAGCTAAAGTGTTTGGCCACAGGGTGGTAGGGTTGCTTCGTGTGTGTGTCCTCGAGATGTTCTCTGAAGCATTCTGCAAGTAGGCGCCCTGTCTCCCCAATCTAGAATGGACTGCATCGGGAAGAATGGATACAGTAAATGACGTGTGTGGAAGTGCAGGTACATCTCTGATTGATGTGGAAGACTCTTTTGGGGCCTTGGACAGAGGCGAGTGGGGAGGTGTGGGTGCTTGTTTTGTAATTCTTGCAGTGCTGGTGCTGGGAGGAGAGGGTGGGTTGATGGGAGGTATGGACCTGACAAGAGAGTCATGGAAGGAATGGTCTTTATGGAATGCAGATAGTGATGGGGAGGGAAATATATCACTGGTGGTGGGGTCTGTTTGTACGTGGCGGAAATGGTGGAGGATGATGCATCCAGAGGTTGGTGGAGTGGAAGGTGAGGACTGTGGGGATTGTGTCCTTGTTGTGGTTTGAGGGGTGGGGTTCGAGGGCTGACGTGCAAGAAGTGGAGACATGCGTGGAGGGCATCATCGACCACTTGGGAGGGGAAATCGCGGTCTTTAAAGAAGGAGACTATCTCGTGTGTTCTGTGATGAAATTGGTCTTCCTGGGAGTAGATGTGATGGAGGCGGAGGATTTGAGAAACAGGGATAGCGTTTTTACAGGAGACAGGGTGAGAGGAGTGTAGTCCAGGTGGCTGTGGGAGTCGGTGGGTTTGTAGAAGATGTCCCTGTTGAGTTGGACACTGTTAATGGAGATGGAGAGGTCCGGGAAGGGGAGGTGTCCAAGAAACTCCAGATGAACTTAAGGTCTGGGGGGGGGGGGCAGAATGAGACTCCAGACTTACTTTTTCCAGCATGACTCCACCACCTTTCGAGAACCCCTTCTCCTGCCTCCAATACACTCCATGGACACACCATGCTGGCCTGTTACCTGCCCTTGACCTCTTCATTTCCAACTGTTGCTGGGACATTGACCACCTCAACCTGTCCACCTCACTCGCCCACTCCAAACCCGCAGCCTCACAACGCAAAATCCTCCAATCCCTCCACTCCAACCCGATACTCACTATCAAGCCAGTAGATAAGTGGGGGCGCAGTGATAGTTTGGCTCACTAACCCCTACACTGTTGAAGCTGAAAATGTGTTGCTGGTTAAAGCGCAGCAGGTCAGGCAGCATCCAAGGAGCAGGAAATTCAACGTTTTGGGTATAAGCCCTTCATCAGGAGGCTTATGCCCGAAACGTCGAATTTCCTGCTCCTTGGATGCTGCCTGACCTGCTGCGCTTTAACCAGCAACACATTTTCAGCTCTGATCTCCAGTGTCTGCAGACCTCACTTATTACTCTGCACTGTTGAAGTCAGGTGTTAACTCGCGGACACCTCCTGCTACTGCCTCTGTGACCATGACCTCACCTCCCATCACCAAACCATCATCTCCCAGAGTATACACAACGTCTTTACCTCAGGAGATCTCCCACCTACAGCTTCCAACCTCATAGTCAGGGAACCCTGCACCACCCGGTTCTACCCCTTTCCCAAAATTCACAAACCTGACTGTACTGGCCGACCTATCATCTCAGCCTCCTCCTGCCCCACCAAACCCATCTCCACATTCCTTGACACCATCCTTTCCCCCCAGTCTAGGAACTCCCCATCTACGTTTGGGACACCACCCACGCCCTCCACCTCCTTCAAGACTTTTGTTTCCCCAGCCCCCAACGCCTCATCTTCACTAGGACATCCAGACCCTATACACCTCTATGACAAAGGCCTCCAAGCTCTCCGTTTCTTCCTTAACCAAAGTGCCCACCCAGTACCCCTCCACTGACACACTCATTCGTTTGGCTGAACTGGTCCTCACCTCTCACCTCTAAGACCCCAAAGGAGCCTTCCACATCCATCAGAGATCTACCTGCACTTCCACACGTGTCATTTACTGCATCAGTTGCTCCTGTTGTGGTCTCCTCTGTATTGGGGAGACAGGACGTCTACTTGCAGAACAATTCAGAGAACATCTCTGGGACACATGCATGAAGCAACCTCATCGCCCTGAAGCTGAATACTTTTAATTCCTCCTCCCACTCTCCCAAGGACATGCAGGACCTCCTCCATCGGCAAACCTTTACAACTCACTGCCTGGAGGAAGAACACCTCATCTTCTGCCTTGGGATCCTTCACCCACATGGGATCAATGTGGATTTCACCAGTTTTCTCATTTCCCCTCCTCCCACCTTATCCCAGATCCAACCTTCCAACTCGGCACCACCCTCTTGACCTGTCCTACTTGTCCATCTTCCTTTCCATCTATCTGCTCCACCCTTTTCTCTGACCTATCACCTTCATCTATCTATCTATCGCATTCCCAGCTACATTCCCCCCAGCCCTATCCCCCTCTCATTTATCTCTCGGCCCCCTTGGCCCACAAGCCCCATTCCTGATGAAGAGCTTATGCCCGAAACGTCGATTCTGCTCCTCCTTGGATGCTGCCTGACCTGCTGGGCTTTGGACAGCAGCCCACTCTTACTCTGATCTCCAGCATCTGCACTCCTCACTTTTTCCAAATTTCAAAGTGCTTTCACCCTCTATAGTTTATCCACAGTGAGATTATATTTCTCTGCCATGATGTTGTCCATGTTTTAAATGTTGGAACCCATTTATCTTAAAAAAAAATCTAAAGTAGAAAAATAGCGTATTTTTGGGGTGATAATAAGTCATATCTTTCTTATTTTTCAAAGCAAAGGAGAATTGGCTATTCTTATTTTGAAAACTGCTTAGATTTTTTTTCATGTTAAAAATAACTAATTATTGATACAAAAAAAAGACCATGTCAACATTAATGATATTTTAGTAGCTACATGCTGAGTATGGTTCTACCTTTGATTTGTGCAGAGTTTTAGCAGATAGCAGATTAAAAAAAAATGCTCATGGGATGTGGTCATTGGTGGCTAGGCCGATATTGAATGTTAACACCTGATTACCCTGGAGAAGCTGGTAGTGAACTACCTTCTTGAACTGTTGCTGTCCTTGCAGCTTGGTGAAACATACAGTGCTGATAGGAAGGGAGCCCAGGATTCTAACTCAGTGACAAAAAAGGAATGGCAATGTACTTCCAAGTCAGGATGATGTTTGACAAGGAGGGAATTTTGCAAGTGGAGATAGTCCCATGCCTGATGGCCTTGTCCTTCTTGATGTGGAGGAGCTGGTGTTGAACTGAAGTGGATCAAGTTAAAAATCACACAACACCAGGTTATAGTCCAACAGGTTTATTTGGACATACTAGCTTTTGGAGAATTGCTCCTTTGTCAGGTAGCTGTGGAGCAGGATTATAAGACACAGAATTTATAGCAAAAAATCACAGTGTTACACTTGCGAAACAATATATTTGATGGCTGTTAAGCTACCTGATGAAGGAGCGGTGCTCCAAAAGCTAGTACTTCCAAACAAACCTGTTGAACTATAATCTGTTGTTGTGTGATTTTTAACCTTGTCTTTCTTGGTAGTAGAGGTCGTGGGTTTGGAACATACTGAAGGTGGAGGCTTGGTGAATTACCACAGTGCATTTTGTGGATGGGACATACTGCTGCTACTTTGTGTCAGTGTTGAAAGGAGTCAGTGTTGCAGATGGTGGGTGGGATGACAATGAAGTGAGATATTCAACTTCATCAACTACACTCATCTGGGCAAAAGAAGAGTATTTCATTATACTCCTAATCAGTGCCTTCAAGATGGTGAACAGACTTTAGGGAGATAGGAGGAAAGTAAAAAATTCAGTACAGACTATAAGAAATGTGATGTCCCCTCATCAAAAAAGCTGGTATTTAAAGTTACAGAATATCAGATTCAAGAACTCCAAAATTGTGACTGAACCTTTGAATCTAAATTATGGATTGAAGGCTATATACAACAGAATCATACAGCATGGAACAGACCCTTCGGCCCAACCAGTTCATGACGAGTATAATCCCAAACTAAACTAGCCCCACCTGCCAGCTCCTGGCCCATATCCATCCAAACCTTTCCTGTTTATGTATGTATCCGAATGTCTTTTAAACATTGTAATTGTATCCACATCCACTACTTCTTCAGGAAATTCAATCCACTCGCAAACTGCCCTCTGTGTAAAGAATTTGCCTGTATGGTCTTTTTAAAATCTCTCTCCTCTAAAACGTGCACCGCCCCCCCCTCCTTGAAATTCCCCACCCTAGGGAAAAGATAACTACCATTAACTCTATCTATACCTCTCATTATTTTATAAACCTTAATCACGTCGCCTCTCAACCTCTTAGACTCCAGTGAAAAAAGTTCTAGCTTATCCAGCCTTTCATCATAACTCAAACGTTTCATACCTGGCAACATATTGGTAAATCTCTTCTGAACCCTCTTCAGCTTGATAATATCCTTCCTATAACTGGGCAACCAAAACTGGATGCAGTACTCGAGAAGAGGCTTCACCAATATCCTGTACAACCTCAACATGACTTCCCAACTCCCATACTCAAAGAACTGAGCAATAAAGGCAAGCGTGTCAAATGCCTTTTTAACCACCCTGTCTGTATGTGACGCAAACTTCAAAGGATTATGTATCTGCAACCCTCGGTCCTTCGGTTCTACAACACTACCCAAGGCCGTATCATTAATTGTATATGCTCTACCCTTGAACATTGCACCAAAATGCAATTCCTCACATTTATCCAGATTGAAGTCCACCTGCCTTTTTTTTAGTCAATTGTCCCATTTGATCAAGATCCATTTGCAATCTTAGAAAACCTTCTTCTACTATGTCACCTATTTTGGTGTCGTCTTTAAACTTATTAACCATACCTTCTATATTCTCATCCAAATCACTCATATTAATGACAAACTAAAGAAGGCCCAGAACCAATTCCTCTGGAACACTGCTGGTCACAAGCCTCCACTCCCAAAAGCAACCCTCCACCGTTACACTCTGTCTTCTGCCAGTAAACCAATTATGTATCCAATTGGCAAGCACCCTCGGAATCCCATGTGACCTAACTTTACTAATTACTCTACCATGTGGAATCTTGTCAAAGGCTTTAAACAACAGTAAACAACGTCCACTGCTCTGCCATCAATCTTTTTGATAACTTCCTCAAAAAATCAATCAAGTTTCTGATACATGATTTTCCTTGCACAAAACCATGCTGACTATCCCTAGTCAATTTTTGTCTCTTTAAATGTCCATAAGTCCTATCTTTTACAATCACCTCCAACAAATTCAGATTCACAGGTCTATAGTTCCCCGGTTTCTCCTTACAATGTTTCTTAAACAAAGGTACAACATTAGCCACCCTCCAGTCACCAGGCACCTCAACTGTAATTATGGATGATACAAATATTTCTGCAAGATGTCTCTTAATTTCATCCCTTACTTTCCACAGCGTGCTGGTCATTTGGTGTGAACATTGATACTTACAAATGTTGATACAAGGCAAATAATTTGCTTGATTATTAAAAGATTTTGAGGTTAATTGAAGAGAAAGTTCATGTTTTGCCTCATAATTTGAATTGAAAACATTTCACTGAATGGTGGGATCCTGAGAACAAAGAGGTTTCCTTGACAGTTTTGAGCTCCTGTGGATTCAGCCTGAACACGTGCATCTTATCCCTGACCCAAATATTCTGTCGATGAGAAGTCATGTAAAATCTGTCTTTACATAGGACAAAACTGAAAAATAAAATCAAAGCTGGGAATTATCTTGCTATGTACTGTATGCCAAGAAAGGAACAGAGTTCCAATAAGTTCAGGACAAAGATACCACAAGGAGCACTGAGGGAAAAGAAATCTCACATTTTAATGTCAAACTGTCTGAATGGTGAAGTATTACAAAGGAGGTTCGGAAAGAATCTGCATGATTATCAGAGATCTAGTCCTTCTGAGAATCACCCTGAACAATAAGGTCAAGTTACTGCACAGTATAGAGGGTACCTTTGAGATAAAGCATGTAAAATACCTGCTACCTGACCTAATGTTCTAATCTTACTGAGACGTTGATGAACCAGCAATTTCTATAAAATCAGAATGCAGCCTTGGTAAAAAGAACAATGTCAAAATGACCAAATATCCCATTATGGAAGGAAGCCTACAGTGATGAGTAAAGCAGAAGTTTCCAAAAATGGGGTAGGGACCTCGAGTGATTTAGAGAGCTAAAGGTTGCAAGAGCCAAAGCAGTAATGGTTATTTGGGAACTCGAACCAAGTTGCAACATCTATGCTCCTGCTCTGACAAGCCCTCACTCTCCAACTTCTCACGAAAGGGTTGCCTTGAAATGGAGTCACAATATGAAAGAGTTTAGGTTGCACTAGGGAAAAGTCAGCAGCAACAGTAGGGGCATGTTAAGGTTTCTTCGTATTTCATAAGCTATCTCCTGATCGAACTAAAAATAGCTTCCCCTCCTACATAGAAATGGCAGGATTTTAGGCTTTGTGGGAACAAAGCAAATCAAAAGAAAAAGAAATTGCAAAACACTACAAAGAAATATTGTCTAACATTCGACTTTCCATGTGTAATGTCCTTCATCTAAGATACATAATGACCAAGTAATATTTTATGTAAATGAATGGACAGTCATTAACTTATCAGAATAAAAGCAAATTTTAAAAAAATTCCTCCATAATACACTGGAACTGCTCGCCCCCAAGTCTGATAGACTGCAGCTGTTGATTTCAGAGCCCGTTGTTCAGCTTTACTGGTATTTGTGGCATTCCATTTCACAGACACGTTGGAAAGCAGCTTACATTCATCAGCTGTACTGGTCACAGGGTTTAGCTTACATGTGGCTGACATATGCAGCTCGATTAACATAGCCAATAAACCTTCGATAAAGCCCCCAAGTAGACTTTTTGGTATCAAGATTGCATTGAAAGAGGCAGGGAAACCTGACAAGGTTCACAAACATGATCAACAGTAGTCCTCAACCTCACCGCCTTCCACGTTATGTTTGAATTAGCAGCAACTCAATCAAGTCATTTCCTTAACATGGATTTATTTAAAACATTTCATTAATTTCAGAGGATTACGGAACTTACCAAGAGTTCGAAAGGGTCTTTGTTGTGGCATTTGAGTAAAGAAACCTGGCTTCAAAGCGTTTGTGATTATGATATCAAATATTTCCTCAAAGTCTTCTCTGGAAAAGGAACAAAAGAATTAATCATCAGCAAACATTTCAAGCAGATTTAGTTAGTTATAATTCTTTACCTAACTGGAATCAGGTTTGTGTTGATAGCAATTCAGGTTCCTTCTGTGTAACATGTTGGTGGACCTTTTGGAAATTAATGTACTGATAATTCACACAATCCATGAATTAAATGTGCTGATGCCACATTAAAAATGATTAGATATCTCTTATCAGACATCCGTCCAGTGAGCTGCTTGGAACAGCTATTAGGTATCTGCAGCTTGCTTGTTCAGTGATAAAAAGCTCAATCACAGTATTCCCCACAAATTAGGCCTATGAAGTTTCAGACACAGCTAATGTCAAGTGTGCCTTTGTGTCCTTTTTTACTACACAAAGGTAATCCTGCGGACTGCAGTGAACACAGTTGAGCAAGTTACAGAATTTCGTATCCATCACTTGCATGTTCAGAAAAATATTTCAATTATACTTTGAAATAGTGTTTTTGAAACGTCATCATGAGTGTACATGTCATCAAGTCAATGTTCAGACTATATCAGCTTGATTCGGAGTCTCAAATTAATTTTTGACTATAGTAAAATAAATGTAATATTATTGCAATTCAAAAATTAAACAATGATACAAAGATAATATTTCATGTCATTAGAGTGTTTCCTTTTACATTGTGCACTCAGGATTGATGGAAATGATGCCAGAGTAAAAGTTATTTTGGCAATATACCTATGGATAAAGTTTAAATATCCTTTGTAATTTTACTGAATATATGTGTAAGTTGGAGCATGGAGTTTGTTACAAGGTACATTTATATTTCCTATACTCCAGTTAATTTTGCAAGTGTATATCTGAATGCCTCGTTTGAACTAAAGAGCCTGCCTCAAGGCCATGGAGACATCCAATGGTAAATAAGCAGTAAATCAATAGGCAAGGTTAATTGAGAAGCTTTAGGCTAGATCCACCTTGCATTGACATTTATCAGAAGGGACTGTTAATAGGTATTTCTGCTTGAGACTACTTGATTTAGTGCATCACACTCTTGGCTAAACCATTTTCACTTTGAAACATCTGTTTTTCATTTAATGTAATCGACAATCCGGTAGAATGTTTGTTCCACTGTTGTCTGAAAGATCACGAGGCATTTTAGATGCAAGCCACCACACGCTAATAAGTTTGGCATAATGGAGTATTTATTTGAACAACTCCATAAGTTCAGTGGTTAGGAAGGATTCAGGCACAGAAGATTAGGGAGTAGAAGTAATGTGAGAAGAAATTGAAAAAAATAAGGATCAGAAAACACTGCTGGATGCAGTTTCTAACCACCCTGAATGCAGTTACGTCATTGAACAAAAAATCAACTAAGAAGAGACCAGCAGCTTGTAATAATAGAAACTGTAATAATTCGAAAGGCCTCGACCTTCATTTAGATTGCACCATACCTGACCCCTTTATTCTCAGAGTCTCCGCAAAAATTAGTTTTTTTTCAAGAAATACACAAGACCCCCAAACTATCTGATTTTTCAGATCTAAAGTACATCAAAGAACTTAAGTTACTGGAGAACTCAGCTGTCCTAGCAGCATCTATTGAGAGAAAGCAAGGTTAATGCTTTGGGACCAGAAATCTGAGTTTCTCCAGCAATTTCTGTTTCTGGTTTTCAGATTCAGGGTGATAGAAAGCACAGACCAGGTCTCTGTACTGTACTTAACAGAAATCACTATATATATATTTTACTGGTCATTATATTCTACCTGCAGGTTAACTATGAAATTAAAATAAGTAAATACTACAAATTAAAACTCTTAATAACCCTTGCACACAGAGGAATAAGTCACGTGGGTAAAAGAAAAACTGGGAAAATAATCCTGTCGTCTTTGCATGGAAGCTCTATTGGGTTCATTCTTGCTGATATAGAGTTTCTATTCAACATTTCTTTTTTCCAAATGCTTCCGATTGGTGGCTGGTTCATTTGTGAAAAGGTCTCTGGCTTATTCAGTTCAAAGTCACAATCAGTTAAAGGCAAAATACGCTGGTCCTCCTCAGGTTTGAAGAGACGAGGCAGAGGGTTTTCTTGGTTGATGTCGACCAGTTAGCTTCTCTTCTGATCTAAAGCTTCACTGAAGAGACCTGAAAGCGCGCATTTTGGCTGCAGTAGAATTGTTACTATCTCTTTGTCTTGCTCATAGCCTGAGCTGTTCAGCCACCTGATAATCAAGCATCTTGTTGTGAAAGGCTGAGGACCTTTGTCATTGATAATTGGACCCTGGTCCACAAATCAGTCAGCCTCACTAGTAACCATCCCCTCAGCTTCAGTCTGTCTGCAGATTTCCGAAATCGAGGGATCTGGGGAACAAAATCGAGAGTGTGTTGCTGGGAAAGCACAGCAGGCCAGGCAGCAAGAAGGCGCCTGTCTCCCCAATGTAGAGGAGACTACATTGGGTGCAACGGATGCAGTAGATGACATTGGTAGAGGTGCAAGTAAATTTCTGAGGAAGGAGGTGTGGCTGTGGTAGCGAGTCTGCTTGAGGATGTGGCTGAAGAGCTTCAGGGCAAAGGAGAGGACCTTGGGGGTACAGTGAGAGAGGGACCCACTGAGATCTTTGTAGAGAGAGGAGGAGATCTTCTTCAAGGTAGGCATCCTTGGAAGAGGATTCACAGTAAGGTTAAAATCAACTCGGAGAAAATGAGGACTGCAGATGCTGGAGATTAGAGTTCCTCAAGTGTGTTGCTGGGAAAGCATAGCAGGTCAGGCAGCATTCTAGGAGCAGGAGAATTGAAGTTTCGGGCAAAGCCCTCCGTCAGGAATGAGGCTTGCGGGGATACAGATATGGGGACCAGGCAAGGATCGGCCATGATCATATAGAATAGCAGAGTAGGCTTGGGCACTGTATAGCCTCCCTCTGCTCCTATTGATTATGTTCTCATGTTCAAATAAGATCAATCTCTGAAATGCTGAAAAATGAATGTTTCAGAACTGAAATTGGTCTGTGATACTGAAGTCATGAGAAAAGTCTGGAGTAAAACCACAAAGGTGTCACTTTAGAGATGGCTCAGTGGTAAGCACTGCTGCCTCACAGTGTCAGACACCTGGTTCGATTCCATCCTCGGGCAACTCTTTGTGTGGAGTTTGCACATTCATCCCATGCCTGTGTGGGTTTCCTCCAGGTTTCTGATTTTCTCCCACAGTCCAAAGATGTGTAGGTTAGGTTGGACTGGCAATGCTAAGTGGGCCATAGTGTCCAGGGATGTGCAGGCCAAGTGGATTCCCCACAGGAAGTGCAACGGTAGAGGTGTAGGGTAGTGGGGAGTGTTTGGGTGGGTTTCTCTTCAGTGTGGACTCGATGGGCCAACTGGCTTGCTTCCATACTGTAGGGATTTTATGATTCTATGAAGCTCATGTGTGAGGGACAGCTGCATTCCCTGAGTAAAATTGAGAGAGATGGCCCTTACTGGAAAAACTGAAATCAGACATTTACTAATTTATGTCTGGTATTTAAATATAGCTGACACTGCCATGGAGAAAAGTTGACCATTGCTGGAAAGGGTCAGTTATAATTTTTATTTTAATAATTTTTGACAATTTTCTATATTTTCACAACATGAGAATTAGTACTGCTCCACCAATCTGGAGCCATTACCCAAACTTGATTTGTACATATTTAAAAGGATTATACAGTGCTTGAAGGTATTGTGTGGATAAAGAACTGATTAAAACAAGAGTAGTTAATACTTCCAACTTTACTCTGCATTTGACAATTAATTGAAATTTTTTTTTATTGTTGAAGTATCATTGTAACAAGTCACTATTTAAAAAAAACTGTCAGCCCAAGTATATAGTTTGAAAACTTACTGTAAGTTTTTGTCATGAAATCTATTTAAAACATGATATTTTAATTTTCTCCAACAAACACTGCTGAATACAGATTCTGAACTTGCTACTTCAACACTGGGATCACCAGCAGCACAAGGAGTTGAGTGATTCAAAGATGAAGATTCATTATTCTTAAAGTGGTCAAGAATGGACAACAAAGATGGTACAGCAATGACTCAAATCTGGAGAACATTAAAACAAAAATCTGCCTTCCCCTCCCATCTCACTGAAGCTATCATCTGGATGTAACAACTTCTTTGAAGAGCCGACAAAAATCGACATACACTATGCACCTTCCTCATTCCTTCAAAAGCAACAATCTTCTATCACTTTTGCCTTGGTTTCCTCTGACCACATACTTTGACTAACTATTGAATCTTAAAGAAATTCAGGCTATAGAATGGATACTGAAATCATGATAAAGACATACTGTTCTACAGCAGATATATTGAAATATACTTGGTTAAAATTGCAACATGTATGTGTGCAGTTATGATAGATCAAGAAGAATGATTATACAAGCAACGAACTCTGCTACCTCTTTCCCTACCACTTCTGTTGAAAACACACCACATTGTGTGCTCCGGCCTGGATTATTCCTATCATCTTGTGTTAAACCACGTTTTTTAAAGTTTACCTCTTTACTGCTTTAGGTATTGTCATTCAATTCTTCTTTATTGGTTTCGCTCTATGACAAAGTCTTGGCTATACTTTTATTTCTCACAATGCAACCACTTAATCTATGAACACTTCACCACTCATGCCTAAACAGTCACCTTTGATGTGACTCACTGCTTTGTCCTTGACCTTCTTTTAGGAATCATGTATTACACTTTGATAACAATTTTTAAAAACGGAAGGTCAGCATTGAACACACAGAATGGTAACTCACGTATAAAGAAGGTGGCTCTTCACATCTATTGGCTCTTCTATCAAGCTATCCATTCAACTCCATCTACTTTCCTGTGTGGTCATTAGGCATGTAGACTAGCATTGCTCCTGTCGAGATTAACTCTGCATTCAATGGTTACTCCACTTCCCCTGGAAATAGTTTCTACGGTTACTTTAACAAAACCATTTGTGACTTTCAACCCATCATCAAATCAGCCTTTCAACATCTGTTGCAAGAACAGTCCCAATTTCTCTCATCTCCACAAAACTCATGCCTTTCTCCCTGGTCCTAGTTACATAATTCTCTTCTGCACCTTTCTTAAAGTTTGGTCTCAGTATTAAACATAATACTCTAGTTAAGGCCAAATCAGTGTTGCTAAGGACTTAACATAACTCCTGAGCATTTGTACTCCATTCTTCTATTAACAATGTCAAGGTACCCAAACCTTTTTTAAAGCATAATTTGCCCTGTTATTTTCAAAGATTTGTGTCTGCACACCCCCAGGCCTCTCAGTTCCTGCACCCTTTCTATTTATTTATCTTATATTGACTCTCCTCATTCAGTCCAGCAAGACGCATATCAGTTTACACTTCTGTGTTATATTTAATCTTCTGTTCATCTGCCCATTTTATCTACCCATATCCGTCCTAAGGCTGTATTAATCCATCCCATTGTTCCCGTAGTTTTAGAGTTTCGAATCACCAAATGTTGAAGTTGTGAGCTGTATATTCAAGTCAAAGTTATTAATATATAACAAGGAGAGAAGTGACACTGAAAGGTGACACTGGGAAACATCAGTGTACATATCCTTTCAAACTGGAAAACACTCATTTACCATTACTCTGCTTTGTGCTCCTTAGCCAATTTTATTTCCATGCTGTCAATGTCTCTAATCATATGGACTTTAATTTTGTTCGAAAGTCTATTTTGAGGGATTTTACCTTTCGGAAGTTCAGTTACACTACTTTTTCAACCCTCTCCACCACCTGATAATGGAGACCAATCCAATTTGTCAAACACCATTTGCCTTTAACAAATGTTTGCTGGCTCTCCTCAAAGTTGCTGCTCTTTCCAAATGGCAATTAATTTTGCTCTTGATTATTTTCATTCACAGTTTCAGGTTAAGTTGCAACAAAAAAAAAAGAAAATGTGGGAGAAACTCAGCAGATATGGCTGCATCTGGTTTCCAGTCAGAGCTGCTGAGTTTCTGTGTCTGTTTCAGACTTTCAGCATCCACAGTATTTTGCTTTTTTTGAGATGTTAGGTTGACCAGTGTGTAGCTACCAGGTTTATCCTCCTCCATTTATTAAAATAGTGGCACCACCCTCCATTTTCACTGTACTCATTTGAGAAAATGTGACAATAAAGCTACTACTTTTTCCATATCCAAGGAGGGTGGGAGAGAGTGAAATGTATGCCAGGTTTACACACAACTACAACTCTCAAGTCTACGCCAACACCTTCAATGCAATTACTCCAATATTACATAGCTGAATCTTAATGTCTTCCGGATCAATATTGGTAGAGTAAAAGGTATTCATTTTAGCTTCCATATGTCTGGTACAACTTTACCACAACTTCCTGCACCAGTTGAGGTTACCATGAAGGACTCTTCTTCTCCATCTCTCCCCTCATCTGCGGTGTGGTGACCCTCAGGTTCAACCACCACCAGTCATTTTTTTCTAATGAGAGAGCAGTCACATAGCCCACAGGACTACAGCAACTTTACCTTTCACAATTTTACTAGTGACTCGCTACGTTTGACTTTTCTTGACTGGTTCAAGCGCTTATGGGAATATTTAGTACATTGAGCCTCCACAGTGGTGCCAAGAACACTTTCCTAGTATTACAAAACCCCAGCACAACTCTGCCAATTCTGAAAAATACACACTCCTTCCCACTTTTGCTCAATTATAGAACTGTACCAGTTGTCATAAATCCAAAACTCTCTCCGTGTGTGTTCAGGCTTCTACATGTCAGGTGCCTACTCCTAGTCTGGTGTTTTGCTCTAAATTCTGAACTTTTGTAAAAATAAAGTGTACATGAACAAAACACATTCGCTGACTCAGTTCTCGATATGACTGTACTCTTTTACTAATCTGCAATGTATAACCATTTTTTTAAAAATCAATGTTTTTTGATAGGAACCAGCTGTAAAAAGAAATTCAATACTCAAAACAGCTCACATGGAAAGATTAAAACATTTTAATGGAAAACTTGCTTCAGCAGAAACAAGTTTACGAAAATACATTCTTAATGTATTATTGTTGTATTACTGAAAGGATTTTGTGATTATTTAACAACTATCGCATGTTATGATTGCAGTTGATGTTATTATTGGACAAGTCAGATCTCAGACTGAAATCTGGCTTGATTGATCATGTTTTGTTTTTCTTTGGTTTTAACAAAGTGGCCTTCGACAGAATCAAAAGCAAGCAATGCCTCAGATTTGATTTTTGCAATAAAACAGAAGGTTATTATACAAAGTAAATGAAGATAAAATTACATAAACCAAACTATTTACATATAACACTCCTTTACAGCACTAAAACCCAGAGAGAATTCCCTTTCCTAGATACCACTAAGTCTATAGCATTTAGTATCTATAGTGTTATCACCCACCCTTTTCTCCATCTTCATCATCAACATTCTTCATCTTATTAAGAACAAACTTCCTATTGGTGTGGACATTGTCTACAAAACAGACCAAAAACTTTTCAATCTCAACCTGTTGACATTCAGGAAGAAAACAACACTAACCTCACTTATGGAACTTCAGTAAATGGATAACAATGTCATCTCCTCGCTCTCAGAAAACAACCTTCAAGTTTTACTTAATACCTTTGAGGAAGCATACTGAACACTGGTCTCAGCCTGGAGCTCACGAAGACTCAAGCCCTTTACCCACCAGTTCCAGGTCAAGTTTTGATGTATCCCTCTATGGAGATCATTGGAGATATCTTTCCAAACATAGCATATTTTGCCTGCCTGAGAAGCTGCTTCGCAACTAAAGTTGACATCGATGTGGAGACTCAACATCGTATCTGCTATGCAAGCATCACTGTTGGACGCCTAACAATGAGTGTCTTTGATGGGGTGACATCCATGCTAATGCCAAGATTCTTGTGCATATGGCAGTTATCCTTCCAACTATTCCATATGGCCATGAAACCTGGACCACCTCAAAAGCCTGGAAGAATACTGTCTATGCTAATTGAGTAGGATTCTCCACATCAGCTGGGACGACAGATATACAAACATCAGCGTCCTTGAAGCAGACAACAGCACCAGGATCATCATGGCCATAACCAGCCAAAATTAACTTTGCTGGACTCTCCATGTGCTTAGGATACCCGAGTTCTGACAACCAAAGCAATTGTTCAGCACCCAGCTCAAGAAAGTCCGCCAAATGAAAGGTAGTCAAATGAAAGGAAGACAAAAGAAGTGTTTCAAAGATTCCATGAAGGTTTCACTCAAAAAATGCAACAGAGATATCAACGCATGGGAGACTCTCATTCCAAAGAATTGACTTGGAGGAAACTCGTTTATGCAGGGATACACTTCTTTGAGAACACCTGTCAGCAAGAGGAAGTATGGAAAAAAAAGGAGCTGGAGAAAGGCATATCTGCAATCTCGAGGCAAAGGACCACTTCAACTTCCTAGAAACACGTGCCAAATCGGTGGTCAGAGATGTGGCTCTAGGATTGGGCAAGGACACATAGAACCCATGACCAGTGACAAGGAAGTTCCTAAGTGGACAATCGAAATCATCAGTGAGTGACTACTGACGATGACAGTATTTAACCTAATTAGTGCTGCAATTCCTAGTATTGTGAAACTGATAGCCTCATTGAGTCTTCATTAAACTGAGTTTAGATTTTCTCAGCCTCAAATAACACCTTTAGGGTTTTAACTAAATATCAGTCTGGAAATTTCAAACTAAACTCCTAACGAGGTGGTAACCTATCTCAACAGTTTTACAAAGACAGCACCTTTTTCACTTTTGATTGAAAGTTTTTGATTGAAATAGAGTATTTTGAAAAAAAAAGGATTGTGGAAAGGAATACTGCACCTTAAAAATTAGTTACATGACAGTTATTGGAAGTGCTATTTACACCATTGTTTATTCAAGTTTTAGAAGAGGTTACTACTGGAGTTGGAACTAGGGGCTGTGTTAAAAGGGAAATTTGGCTGACAATAAGTAGCTGATTGGTCAGTGGAATGGTGACCAATTATTGGTTACAAACTCCTTATACCTGGCACTGTGTGAAGTAAACAATTTGTAAGAATGTTGGTTCAGAGGCCACCCATTCTCTAAAACAGGAGGGGCTGCCCTTCTGTCCACAGTAAGCAGCTCATGTCTGAAGAAAGCCAGTCTGTTTTCTGATCAATTTGCTGTTCGCTGTGGCTCTTAACCAATACATTATGCTTCCTGTAGGCAAGTGAAAGTACCTGGAGATGGAAATTCAACAAGCAGTAGGTCCTGACAAGCCAAAAGGATTATTTCAGTTAATTCTGTGAACATGGATCAATAAACTGCCTTCTCCATTTTTCCCTGTGTCTGTCTGCATTTTTGTGTCTGTCTGCATGTGCATGTATATAGAGGGGAGTTGTAGGGCTCAAGGTTGACTGCTCATAATTGTTTATCTGTAGCTAGGATCCTTTTTTTTGTAATAGACAGTCATTTTTGTTAAGTATAGAAATATCGCCCATGTTTTCTGTCAACCTGCATCTAAAAGACAGGTACACTGGGAAATTTTAGTGAACTATTAGAAAATCATTAACTTTTGTGACAGTTCTGGGAATAATAGGGTTTCACTTCCAGCACACTAGTGCAGTGAGGCTCAACAGTTTTAACCATACTCACTTCTTCAGGAAAGAAAACTGTTTTGCACATCCAGCTTCAACCATGACATCTGCAACTTCTAAGCCGAAAGATACTTCTAGGCTTTTGGTATTTTCCATAAGCCAAAAAACCTTATAATTCAATATCCTTCGAACTGAAGCCCCATTGTTTACTTTGTTTGAAAGGTTCAAAGCTGTCTTAATGGAAACAAATTCCCAATAGCCTCCAAGATTCCCAGAATTATATATCCCATTTTTCATTTAAATAAACCATTCCTTCTGAAAACCTTATATGTTAATCATTATCTTACACCTCATATCTTACAAGCTATGAGTTCAAAATCCAAGCTCTAACATGAAGGATATTAAAACATATAAAACACTCATTTTACTTCACACTAAATAAAACAACGCTGGATAAAATGTTGCTGCTTTGACTAGACAGCTTATCAAAGGATAAGAACATTAAGTAATGGTTTCCTTTCTAAAGCATCAACATTTTCATCCCCTAAGTTCATTTGGATAGTTTTGAGCATTTTAAGTCTTGTTAGGACTTCATCTACCCTGAATATTGAGCATTCAAATTCATTCCTAACTTGAACATTCAAGGATGGAGAACCCTTGTGGACTAAACATAATATTGCTGGCACGAAACTTGGTAACAGCAGTTCCACTGAAGGACAAGAGGAAATAAATGAATTTTCTGTGGTCCAACATAATCGTTATTTGGTGCTTGGTGGCATCAATGCTACCTGTAACAAAGCAGTCTAAGGTAGATGCTATCCAAGTCCCATTGTATGGATATCTGGCCCTACCAGGAGATGATGGACTCTGCCTGAGTATATTCTACTTCAAGACAGTCTGTTATGGCTGAAGAGGCCAATTTGCAATTGGCACAGATGAGGCCTGTTGGCCTGGGATTAACTGGTGTGGCTTTTGTGTGGCTCTCTCTTCCACCATCTGTTGTTTTCCTTGTCCACAACTTTCTCCATGTTGTTTCCAGCTGCTTGTTTCCAGTGACTCCAATCAGCCGTGAGGATTTCCCAAATATTGGCTGATTATCTTCAGAGGACTCTTGTGGGCATTCTTGTATGGTAGATAAGTTGATCTCCTGCCAATCTCGTGGGCAGCACAGTGTGTCATGGGTTACCATTGCTGCCTCACATTGCCAGGGAGTCAGATTCAAATCCAGATTTGGGTGACTGTCTGTTTGGAGTTTGCATGTTCTCCCTGTGTCTGCATGGGTCTCCATCATGTGCTCCAGTTTCCTCCCACTGACATGCAGTTTAGGTGGATTGGCTAAGCTAAACAATCTGTAGCGTTCAGGGATGTTCTGTTTAGGTGGACTAGCCAAGTCAAATATGGGATTATGGATACGGTGTGGGGTGGTGCTGGTGGGATGCCCTTTAGGGTTGGTTTAGACTTGATGGGCCAAATGGTCTGCTGCTGCAATGTAGGAATTCTATTCTATAATTCTATGGGAAAGCCTTGGCCTAGTGGTATTATCGCGAGGCTATCAATCCAGAGACCAAGATAATATTCTGGGGACACAAGTTCAAATCCCGCCATAGTAGATGATGGAATTTGAATTCAATTTTAAAAAATGGAATTAAGGGACTAATGATGACCATGAAGCAATTGTTGATTGTCAGAAAAACCCATCTGGTTCATGATTGTCTTCCAGGGAAGGAAATGTGCCATCCTTACCTCGTCTGGCCTATATGTGACTCCAGACCTACAGAAATGTGGTTGACTTTCAACTGACCTCTGAAATGGCCTAGCAGCCATTCAATGGTACGAACTGCACCAAAGTCTCACAGAAATGGAACTGGATGAATCACCTGGCGTCAACCTAGGCTCCGGAAAAGACAATGGCAGACTCAGCTCTGCCCTGCAAAGTCCTCCTCACTAACATCTGGGAGCTAGTGCCAAAATTGGGAGAGTTGTCTCACAGACTAGTCAAGCAACAGCCTGACATCGTCATACTCACGGAATCAACCGGTCTGTCCAACCGGCAGGACAGACCCAGAAGAGGTGGTGGAACAGCGGCATAGAGTCTGGCATTCTTCAACACTGACTCAGGTCCCCATGAAGTCTCATGGCTTGAAGTTCGCTGTGTGGGTGGGAAGAGAGTAGGTGGGTCTGGTAATTGGAGGAACTGGTTGTAAGTTAAGGCTGGGTTGTATCTGGGCGGTAATCAAGATTGGGTGCGTCAGTTGCATTGTCAGCCACAGTTAAAACAAGTTTAATCCCTCAAACTACGCCCAGCTTACGTTAAAGAAGATGGAAGCTCCAAAGTTCTGAGTGTGTGTGTTCGCGTGTCGGTTAACTGTCCATTAGTTTGAGCTTCCTGCACTACTTTCACAGAGATAACTTCACTGAGACTTCTGCACCGTCCCGACAGACAATTTCAGACTACACTGCAGCAAAGACCACCTTTCCACTGGAAGATTTGAGTCAATATCTTATATGCTTCATAACAGTAACAATTTTCTCTTTGTAATAATGCCAGGAATTGAGTTATTTACTTCTAATTCTGGTGTTTACATCCAATCACTGCCTCTTCAGTTATGAGGCAGCCCAGATCATCATACAGAATGACCTGGCTAACATCCAAGCTTAGGCTGATCTGTGGTTGCTAACATTCATGTCATAAAAAATGCCGATCGTGACTATGCCAGACTGAGCAGTCGGAGGATATTGCAGCATCGGGAGAAGATTGCACAACTGAAAAAGGAAAGAGATGATTCTATAATCACGATGCTCCAGCAGACTATCCACATCAGAAGCACTAACTCATTTCCTTCTTCACCAAGAATACCCATTTGGGAATGCCAGCACACCCACATCGGCACCATTTTTCTCTAAATGGATGGGAGAACAATTAGATTAGATTAGATTAGATTTACAGTGTGGAAACAGGCCCTTCGGCCCAACAAGTCCACACCGACCCGCTGAAGCAAAACCCACCCATACCCCTACATTTACCCCTTACCTAACACTATGGGCAATTTAGCATGGTCAATTCACCTGACCCGCACATCTTTGGACTGTGGGAGGAAACTGGAGCACCCGGAGGAAACCCACGCTGACACGGGGAGAACGTGCAAACTCCACACAGTCAGTCGCCTGAGTCAGGAATTGAACCCGGGTCTCCAGCGCTGTGAGGCAGCAGTGCTAACCACTGTGCCACCGTGCCGCCCACAACTGTGCCACCGTGCCGCCCACTTGTTAAGTCTAAATCATTCACAACAGCATTGAGGCCAAATATTATTAATGATTTGGTGATCCTAATTCAGAAATGTGAACAAAGACAATATAAATTACTGTTTTGAGTAAACACCCAGAGAAAAGAAAATGATAAAAATTTTGTAACTCGAAGAAGAAAGCTAAGGTTTCACATATAGTTGTGCATGGCATTTCTTTCACTTTCTAAGTTAACCAATGCTGACTGCTATTTCTCTCTGACTTCAGATGACCTCGTATCATGAATGCAGCCATTTCAAACAGAAGACTTGAGTTTAATATCCCTCAGAGTGATTGGGATTCCTGAATTTAGAATATCTCACTGTGAAATTACAGTCAAATACAATTTGAGCCAAGCACGCAACATTGCTAAAGTCTGAATGATTTCCTTTCCAGCCTATAACTTACTCAATTTGCAATATTGTATCAAATAAAGTACTGTCAGAAAAACTTGAACAACAGTACTTTTGTTAATGTGCTCGTCTAAAATCACTAAATTAAAAAAAAGTTGCTAAGTCAAAACTAGAATTTTAATGAGCTGTAACTATCTAGAAGGTGACAGAGGTGTTCAGTGGGGGAGCACGTTGGGGCCAGTGACCATAATTCTATCAGATTTAAAATAGTGATGGAAAAGGATCGACCAGTTGAAGTTGAAGTTCTAAATTGGAGAAAGGTCAATTTTGACGATATTAGGCAAGAACTTTCAAAAGCTGATTGGGCACAAATGTTCACAGGTAAAAGGATGGCTGGAAAATGGGAAGCCTTCAGAAATGAGACAACGAGAGTCCAGAGAAAGTATATTCCTGTCAGGGTGAAAGGAAAGGCTGGTAGGTATAGGGAATGCTGGATGACTGAAGAAATTGAGGGTTTGGCTAAGAAAAAGAAGGAAGCAAATGTCAGGATAGACCGAGCGAATCCTTAGAAGGCTATAAAATCAGTAGGAGCAGACTTAAGAGAGAAATCAGGAGGGCAAAAAGGGGACATGAGGTAGCTTTGGCAAATAGAATTAAGGAGAATCCAAAGGGTTTTTCCAAATACATTAAGGACAAAAAGGCAACTCGGGAGAGAATACAGCCCCTCAAAGATCAGCAAGGTGGCCTTTGTGTGGAGCCGCAGGAGATGGGCAGATACTAAACGAGTATTTTGCATTAGTATTTACTGTGGAAAAGGACATGAAAGATAGAGACTGTAGGGAAATAGATGGTGACACCTTGAAAAATGTCCATATTACAGAGGAGGAAGTGCTGGATGTCTTGAAATGCATAAACGTGGATAAATCCCCTGGACCTGATCAGGTGTATCCTAGAACTCTGTGGGAAGCTAGGGGAATGATTGGGAGGCCTCTGGCAGCAATATTTGTATCATCCCTAGTCACAGGTGAAGTGCTGAAAAACTGGAGGTTGGCTAACATGTTGCCACTGTTTAAGAAGGGTGGTAAGGACAAGCCAGGGAACTATAGACCAGTGAGACTGACGTCGGTGGTGGGCAAGCTGTTGGAGAGAATCCTGAGGGACAGGATGTATATGTATTTGGAAAGGCAAGTACTGATTAGGAATAGTCAACATGGTGTTGTGCATGGGAAATCATGTCTCACAAACTTGATTGAGTTATTTGAAGACGTAACAAAGAGGATTGATGAAAGCAGTGCGGTAGATGTGATCTATATGGACTTCAGTCAGGCATTTGACAAGGTTCCCCATGGGAGATTGGTTAGCAAGGTTAGATCTCATGGAATATAGGGAGAACTCGCCATTTGGATACAGAACTGGCTCAAAGGTGGAAGACAGAGGATGGTGGTGGAGGGTTGTTTTTCAGACTGGAGGTCTGTGACCAGTGGAGTGCCACAAGGATCGGTGCTGGGTCCACTAATTTTCATCATTTATGTAAACGAGTTAGATGGGAGCAAAAGAGGTATAGTTAGTAAGTTTGCAGATGGCACCAAAATTTGGAGGTGTAGTGGACAGCAAGGAAGGTTCCCTCAGATTACAACGGGATCTTGATCAGATGGGCCAATGGGCTGAGAAGTGGCAGGTGGAGTTTAATTTCGATAAATTTGGAAAAGCAAATCTTAGCTGGACTTATAGACTTAATGGTAAGATCCTAGGGAGTGTTGCTGAACAAAGATACCTTGGAATGCAGGTTCATAGCTCCTTCAAAGTAGAGTCGCAGGAAAATAAGATAGTAAAGAAGGCATTTAGTATGCTTTTCTTTATTGGTCAGAGTATTGAGTACAGGAGTTGGGAGGTCATGTTGCTGCTGTACAGGACATTAGTTATGCCACTGTTGGAATATTGCGTGCAATTCTGGTCTCCTTCCTACTGGAAAGATTAGATTAGATTACTTACAGTGTGGAAACAGGCCCTTCGGCCCAACAAGTCCACACCGACCCGCCGAAGCGCAACCCACCCATACCCCTACATTATCCCTTACCCCTTACCACTACGGGCAATTTAGCATGGCCAATTCACCTGACCCGCACATCTTTGGACTGTGGGAGGAAACCGGAGCACCCGGAGGAAACCCACGCAGACACGGGGAGAACGTGCAAACTCCACACAGTCAGTCGCCTGAGTCGGGAATTGAACCCAGGTCTCCAGGCGCTGTGAGGCAGCAGTGCTAACCACTGTGCCACCGTGCCGCCCAATTGTTGTGAAACTTGAAAGAGTTCAGAAAAGATTTACAAAGATGTTGCCAGGTTTGGAGTATTTGAGCTATAGGGAGAATTGAATAGGCTAGGGCTGTTTTCCCTGGAGCATCGGAGGCTGAGGGGTGACCTTATAGAGGTTTATAAAATCATGAGGGGCTTGAATAGGATAAATAGACAAAGTCTTTTCCCTGCGGTCAGGGAGTCCAGAACTAGAGGGCATAGGTTTAGGGTGTGAGGGAAATGACATAACAGAGACCCAAGGGGCAACTTTTTCTCTCACAGGGTAGTACGTGCATGGAATGAGCTCCCAGAGGATGTGGTGGAGGCTGGTACAATTGAAACATTTAAAAGGATTTGGATGGGTATTTGAATAGGAAGGGTTTGGAGGGATATGGGCCGGGTGCTGGCAGATGGGACTAGATTGGGTTGGGATATCTGGTCGGCATGGACGAGCTGGACCGAAGGGTCTGTTTCCATGCTGTACATCTCGATGACTCTATGTATTTGATTACTTTATACTTAATCAATAGATTTCCAGAATTTGACTGATAAAACATGAGCAGAAGTTCTGAGATACAAGGTTATTAAGTCACAACAAGTATTCTTAATGTTTTCATTATATTGCATTTTATTCCTGTAAATTTGATAACACCTTACATTACTGATGATGAATTAATCATTGGAGATTAAAACTGGCAACTGGTTATCCATCACAGATTGACAAATAAACATGTCTGCCTTTGAAAAGAACAACCTCAAAGCTGTCACTGCAACTCTGACACTTTGCCCCCTAATCTCTGCGTGAATTAGTGCAACTGAAAACATTTCTTTCATTTTTAATCTGTTTTATACTTTGCTTGACAGTGCAAAACTTTTATTAAAATTGTTCCTGCAACAAATGTCTTTTCTTTAAACAGTTCAGGTAGATAGCATCGTAAATATTGAGGCAGGATCAATGAAAATTTGAAAAAGAGATTTGTTCCACAGAAGGGAGTGGGTCATACTCAGTATCGTTACATTTCAGGGGAATATGGCTCAGAGGCCTTCGGTCTTAATCCCACAGATGGTAGCTTTATTCCGAAAACAAAAAATGCTGGAAATCACAGGGGGTCAGGCATTATCCATAGATGAGGAGGTGCCAGTTTTGGACTGGGGTGGACAAAGTTAAAAATCACACAACTGAGAAAATGTCACATGGATTGACACACTCTCACTCACCCTCATATGCACACACACAACACACACACATACGCAAAAGTCTATGGGGTGAATTTGCATTTGCAAAATTGTATTTGCAGATTCATTCTACTTTGCTCAAAAAACAGACAATCTGCAGGCAGTCATAGAAATATACAGCACAGAAACTGATCCTTCATTCAACCAGATATTCTAACCTAATCTCGTCCCATTTACCAGCACTTGGCCCATATTTTCCTAAGCCCTTCCTATTCATATACCCACCAGATGCCTTTTAAATGTTGCAATTGTATCAGCTTCCACCATTTCCTCTGGCAACTCATTCCATATACGTACCACCCTCTGTGTGAAAACATTGCCCCTCAGGTTCTTTTTGTATCTTTCCCTGCTCACCCTGAACCTATGCTCTCTCGTTCTGGACTACTCCACCTCAGGGAAAAGATTTTGTCTCTTTACCCTATCCAGGGCTCTCATGATTTTATAAACCTCTATTAGGTCACCCCTCAGCCTCCGACACTCCAGGGAAAACAGCCCGAGCCTATTCAGCTATTCCCTATAGCTCCCATCCTCCAACCCTGGCAACTTCCTTGTAAATGTTTTCTGAACCCTTTCAAGTTTCACAATATCCTTCCAAATGGAAGGAGACCAGAATTGCACATAACATTCAAAAAGCAGCCTAACCAATGTCCTGTACAGCCGCAACATGACCTCCCAACTCTGATACTCAACACTCTGACCAATAAAGGAAAGCATACCAAACGCCTTCTTCACTACCCTATGTACCTGCATCACTTTCAAAGAGGGTAGCGAATGTTGTGCCCTTATTCAAGAAGGGTTGCAAAGTAAAACCTGGGAATTGTAGACCATTAAGCCTAACATCTATGGTAGGTAAGTTATTTGAGAAGATTCTGAGACAAGATATACATGAATTTGGAAAGACAGGGTTTGAATAGGAATAGTCAGCGTGGAGTTGTTCATGGGAAATCATGCCTCACAAATTTGTTAGTGTGACCAGGAAAGTTGATGAGGGCAGGGTGGTAGACATAGCCTATATGGATCTCAGTATGGCCTTTGATAAGGTTCCAAATGGTGGGCTGCTCTGGATGGTTAGATCACACGGAATCTAGGGGGAGCTGGCAAATTGGATACACAACTGGCTTGAGGGTAGGAAGCAGAGGGTAATAGTGGAAGGATGCTTGTCAGATTGGAGGCCTGTGATGAGTGGAGTGCCTTAGGGGTTGGTGCTGGTTGCTGTTTGTTATCTGTATTAACGATTTCGACGAGAATGTACAAGTCATGATTACTAAGTTTGCAAATGACACTATAATAGACGGAATCCTTAACAGTGAGGAAAGTTATCAGAAATTGCACAGGGCCTTGATCAGCTGGGGAATGGGGCCGATAAATGGCAAATGGAATTTAACATAGATAAGCGCGAGGTTTTATAGATTAGAAAGTCAAATCAAGGTAGGAGTTTCATGGTGAATGGCAGGGCCTTACAGAGTGCAGTGGAACAGAGGGACCTTGAAGTTCAAGTGCACGGTTCTTTGAAAATGAAGTCACAAGTAGACAGGGCAGTGAAGAAGGCTTTTGGCACACTGGCCTTCTTCGGTCAGGGCACTGAGTACTGAATTTGGGAAGTTATGCTGCAGTTGTACAAGATCTTGGTGAGGCTGCACTTGGAGTATTGTGTTCAGTTTTGGTCACCTTGCTATAAGAAGGATGTTATTAAACTAGAAAGAGTGCACAAGAAATTTATGAGGATCCAGCCAGGACTCAAAGTTCTAAGCCAAAGGGAGAGATTGGACAAGTTAGGACATTTAACTTTAGAGCATCAGATACTGAGGGGGATCTTATGTAAGTGTATAAAATCATGGGAGGCACAGATAGGGTGAATGCACTGAGTCTTTTTCCCCAGGGTTGGGGAATCGAGGACTAGAGGGCATCAGTTAAAGGTTAGAGGGGAGCAACTTTTTTCCACAGATGGTGGTACGCATATGGAATGAGTTGCCAGCAGAAGTGGTTGAGGCGGCTACATTAACAACATTTAAAAGGCAATTAGACAAATACATGGATAGGAAAGATTTTGAAGGATATGTCCCAACTGCAGGGAAAGGGGGTTAGTGCGATGGACATTTTGGTTGGCCTGGATCAGTTTGGGCCAAAGGGCCTGTCTCCATGCTGTAGGACACTATCATTTCATAATTGAGTGAGGCAGGGAAGAATAGTTTCCCAACTTTTGTTTCAAATTGTCTTTCAACGGCATCAGATGAATGTGTGCATGAATGGCAGAATCAGACTCAACAATAAACCCCAAACAATTGATTATCTTTCAACCTTTGACAAAAAAATCAGTCACATTCCCCTACTTTTGTGACACCCCTCCTTTGTTGTCTAGCTCAGTGGCACTTCCCACTTCTACCTATCTAATTCTAATGACAACAATTACAACAATGGCTACTCTTCCTGACTCTGCCCTTTTATCCCATCCTCTATTCAGTTACCCCACGCTACCCCTTGCCATCATCATCTGAAAGACATAGGCTGGGGTTTTACTAGTCAATTGGTAAAGGATTGCCAACAGCATAGAGGTAATTTCTCAATGTTATCGTAGGATGGGGGAAGCCATGACTTTTGAAGGCCTACAGCAGGAAAAGTAAAATTATCTTCAGCAAGTCCGGTAAATAGAATTATTTTGTAACTGCAAATGCAAGTTTTATGGTTTCACTGTGAACCTTATTTGTACTTCGGTTATGATTGTTACCATTCTCGAAATTTTAAACAGTTCAGACCAAAGTGCAATGAATATGGATGTGCACTGTTCACCAATTTTAAATACAAGATACATAATCAGTGTCTAAATACTCCACTTGGAGACTTCGGCTTCCTCCACTTGCTAAACCTGTGCACATGATCCGCAATAAGATGTGAAATTAACTTGATCTTTAAGGAATGTAAAGTAGATGACTTAAAATCTGGCTAAGAACAGACTAATTACTGCAATTACAGACGTTCAATAGTTTGAAAAGACCTACGCTGATAATCTGTGATGGGAAAAATGTGCAGCATACGCCTACAACGAGTACATAGAACCAAGAGGCCTTACTGAACCAAAACAGTTCTTTTCAACACTTTCCGTTGTCTGAATACAGCTCTGTGTGAAGACAGTTCTTTTAGCATTTGAAAGTCAGGGATCAGTTTCAGCAGATTTAGATTCCATACATTATTACACAGCCTCAATTGAAAAAATCTCTTCGCTTTTTTAAAGAGGATTTTTTTTTCAGAGAACAACTAGGAATGCTACTTGGGACACCAGCAGGTTTTACGAAATCAAAACAAGTATCAGATACTCAAGCCTGAAGTCACTGTTAGAGCGTACAAGTCCTCGGCATGGAGTTACCCAACTAGACTGTCTCGATGGCATTTTCAGATTACATTTTGCTCATTACACTTTAGGCACTTAGTTTTCCCTGTGCACAATTTCTTGTCACATGCACAACTAAATGACTCAAACATTTGATTCATAGGATAGTAAGAATCCACAACTGAACAAATAGAGAGAAAACAACTCAATTAGCAAATAGTGAGCATTAATGAAAATCAAAAATTGGTTAAATTCACATCAGAACATACATCATAAATAGGATGTAGCAACAGCTTGCATTAGAAAATGACCAAATCACAGCTGTCCAAATAATTAATGTGCAATTATCCAACTAAAAAACTGTGCCAAATAACAGCATTTCTTCTGTTCGAAAAGTTTTATTTTCATTATATGGCTGTGTTTATGTGAATGACCTAAGCACTTGAACTGATGGCAGGTTCAAAGGCTACTGATCCCAGTAATGTGGAGATGTAGATACCAACTCATTTTGACTACTGAACCAAGGGAATTGAGTACTACTGACTAACATGTACCCACGTGCATGTGTGTATGTAGTGGGGTGGTGCTGTACTAATGACAGTTTCTGCATGCTGGAGAACGGACAGCTTTCTGAACACGGGAATTTAAAGCAACCAGTACTTTCTGATTTGGTTTCAACAACAAAACAGAAGTTTATTATACAAGAAAAAGATAAAATACAATCAACCATTTAATACAAGTTTGAAGGATTTTGAAACATACAGTAAACATAGAATCTCATCTATCCTAGCAGCATCTTCTGACAATAATCAAACATAGAAAGAGTTGCTTCTCTATCACACCAAAACAAAACTATTTCTTTTAATTCTGAGTCTTGAGAATTTAGTATCATCTTCTATAATTATTTCACAACTTAAGATGTTCTCAACTTTGAATATTCCCTACAGAATTCTAACCAACATTTGTGCTCTGGAACATTCAAAATACAATCTTTACACAAAGTTAACCTATTTTCTAATAGTGTTATATTAACTTATTTTCTGGAGAGAAACTCTTTCAAACATGTAACGTTAACCTGGACTTCTGCAACTGGCCATCAAAGGCTTTTCAAGTTATGGGTATTTCTCTGAAGTAAACAGAAAATTCCTGACACTTCTGAACAGAAAGCAAGCTAATGCTCTTCAATGTTCACTCTGTCCATTTGTTAAACTCTTTCAATGCAAACAAATCCCTGTTATTACCATAGGATCTTGCTCTTTCATACTGCTTGAAAACAAAGTCGTGGCTCCAAAAATAGTCTGTAAAATTCCTCATATAGACAGACCAATATCTACCTTACTGTAGATACTGAAGATCTGGAACATAAACAGAAGTTGTTGGAAAAACTCAGCAAGTCAGGCAGCACCTATGGAGAGAAAGCAGAGTCAACATTTGGAGTCTAGCGACCCTTCTTCAGAATGGTTCTGAAGACTAGACTCCAAACACTGACTTTAGTTTCTCTCCATAAATGCTGCCCGACCTGCTGAGTTCCTCCAGCAATTTCTATATGCTACTAGTTCAAAATCTAAGATCTAAATTTAATTTTGTTAATATGTAAATCACACACCTTGCAAACACTCCTCATTAGATCATTAAATTTCTAACTGCCAATCCTCTAATCTCCAATTTTCCACATATCTTCTGCGGTTGGTTTGCTCTGTTGTTCTCCCCCTTTCATCTTCTCTTCCTTTCTCTCAGAAATATATTTGCTGTTTTCCATTCTAGTCAGTCCACTTTTTATGGCATATTTTAGCTGTCTCCAATTCAAATGGCATAGAAATGGCCTACTGAGCACACAACTGGCTTAGCCATCATCAACAGTTCTGGCAACAGTACATCAAGCTCTTTGGATTTTTTTTTAAACCAGAGTATTCTGGAATCATCCCACTGAGCTTATTTTCATCATCAACAAAAGTACCTTAAGTACCTTCCTTACATCCTTCATGACATTCAATGGTAAGCACGAGGAGTTCATGGATTTCTTTGTTACTCATTCTCAATCACCCTCTCACCTACCTCTTCTGTCTCTCCAAAGCCTGTCTGCCACTTGTAAGACACAAGTAAGGAGTGTGACTGTCCCACTTGCCTTATGAGTGCAGTGCCAACAACACTCAAAAGCTCAAAACCATTCAGGTCAAAACAGTCAACTTTATTGATACCTCATCCACTGCACAAGTATTCACACCCTTCACAGCAGTCTGTAATATTTCCAAGATGCCCTGAAGCTAATCACCAAGCCTCCTTTAACATCACCTCCTAAACCAGTCACCTCTAAAATCTAGAAGGATAAGGGCAGTTGACAAATAAGAATTCCACCCTGTGTCAGTTGCTCTCCAAACAACACACCATGCCAGTCCTTCACTGTCAGTGGGTCAAAATCCAGGAAATTTTTTCCCACCAGCAGTTGGATACACCTGTGTCAGAGTTTGGGGTTCACATTAACTTTAATTGTAAGACCCAGTCAATTACAATTATAGATTAAGTTGAGAAAGACAATATAAAGATATAGGAGCAACTTACTGCAGTTGCTGGTATCTGTACTAAAAATAAAAAATGCTAGAAATCACAGCGGGTCAGGCAGCATCCATGGAGAGAGAGGAAGCTAATATTTCAAGTCTAGACGGCTCTTCATCAGAACATAAAGATTTACTACTCCTGAATAATCAAGACCCACTTCAAGATTTATAGATTGTTTCACAGAATTTAGATTTATCAGAGCCAATACAAAATAATTGATTTGCAATAAGGCAACGGGTTCAGTTGATTCATAATGGAATACTGACTGTAATGCTTCATATTATTGTTTTGACTGACATCACCCTTCTATCCTCTTCACACCCTATCACTAAGAACCAGCCATACTCGCCACTACTCTCTGGGCACGGTTAAAGACATCCTGCATGCTAATTGGCTTGTTTGTGCATGAACAGTTCATGATCAATCTTGAATTGGCTAGGGGCTGACTGATGAATTCCTGACTCGTTCCTTTAAAAGTAATAATGACATCACTTCTCAGCCTCCTCATGGCTTTCCTAAGACATCAATTATTCACAAGATTATTCCCTGTATCAATGTTATTTTATGATTTCTCTCAAACATAATAGGATATTTTCCAAAATCATCTTTCCTCATGAACTCAGGATAGGAGCATCAATGCTGTCATACTCGAGCTCAACACCTTAGAGTTGCTTAATTGATGAGAGTTCTTCATTTTGTCAAATATCTTATCAGTATTATTAATTTCTAGAGGCCATTTGTTTGGGAGTGTGCTTTTACTACTTGCTGTTGATGTTTAGAATAGTCCCTTTTATTTTTAACACATGGTAAACCTGCGTATATGCTAAAACTGTACTGACCATGTATAAGATAAAAGTGTGTAAAGTCAGTGTAAAATACACGGTAGTGAAGTATGCTTATGCATTCATTCAATTTACAACTTTAAGTAACAGAAATCATAAAGGATTAAGTGGTCACAATTCTAATCACACACCGTTACAGAATTTAAGTCTATTCCAAAACATGATTACTTTTCTTTTTCTAAACCATTATAGATTAAAACTAGCTTAATGTAGACTGTTATTTTACCTTTTTCCCACTTCACAAAATAAGCCTGATCTTCCTTTGATAATGACAACACTGGGCACTTCTTAAGTCTTTAATCCTGTGAACTTGCTCATTCAGCCTTGAAAGGCTGGAATTTACCATTGTTTCATATGAAACAAACTGTTTCAAGTGAAGTTGGATTGTAAACAGAGTCAGCCACTTGATGCAAGAGTGACTAAAATTGTACAAAATATAAATTAATTTCTTTCTTGTCTAATAAAGTCAAAATTATTAAATTAAAACTGACTAAAGCTACAACTTAATTAAACAATGACTTCCCAATACCCAAATCACATTGACTGCAGTGGTTCAAGAAGGTAGGTTATTACCACCTTCCCTAAAACAGTTGGAATAGACATCAAATGTTGAACTTTTTAACAGTGGCCACATTCCATGACTTTTTTAAAATGCTTATCACTTTGCCAGACTTTCCCAAATATTTCTATCAGCTTGTGCTTGGATTTTAATTACTCTCAATCTTCTTCTACAGGTTATGAGAGTTGATCTCATCCACGAATGGAGAATGCCAAGGTTGAGTTCTCTACACCTCAGAAAGGTGCAGACTTGAGGTACATTTGAATGAGTTTTTATAATTACAATAAAGGTACTGGATTATGGGGATCAAACATTTCAAGTGAATAGGTTGGGAAAGATTAGGGTCACACTTGCAGTTTACCTCAGGGCAGCATTACCGTTGAATATCGGGGTGACCTTTTCCCCAGTGAATAACAGACCTGTGCAATGTGCTGCTAGCTTATGCAGTGAACAATGAATTGCCACATTCCATAACCCTTAGTAAGACCATAAGGAATAGGAACAGAAGTAGGCTGGTTGCTCCCTTCAGCCTGTTCAACATTCAATAGGATCCTGGCTAATGTGACCCTCCTCACACCTACTTTCCTGCCCTTTCCCCATAACTCGTGATTTCCCCAAATAATCAAGAATTCATCTCAGCCTTAAACATACTCAAGGACTCTACCCCAAAGCTCTCAGTGGTAAGGTGTTTCAAAGGCTGTCAACCCCCTGAAAGAAGAAAGTCATCTCAGTCTTAAACTGGCGAGTGATGGTCCTCTTTCTACTGGGACACATATCATTTCTTCTAGAAGTAGATTTTGCACAATGTTAACCAGGGCCAATGCGAACTCATGGATCAACTTTAATCAGCGAGTAGAATCCCTGAAGGAATTGACCAAGTGTTACCTCTCTTAACCGGTCTGGGTTTATAATCTGTCTTTTACTACTCCCATAACGAGTGGGGGCCTCACAGTTGTGTGGAACACATTGGATAAATCTGTGCACATAATTTACATTATAAGCAAAAATAATCTTTCTGCAAAAGTAATCAAATTATCAAAAATAGGCTTAGTGTTGTATCCTGCCATACTTTTGATTTTGTTCAGAAAAAAGCTGTTGAATCAGAGCTTCTTGACGAGGGATTCCATACATTCAATTTTACTGTTGGACCGTGCTAACCAGAACTGCAGGTACATCTGCTCTTTCCATCATTAACATGACTCTGCAGTCATTTCTGTTCCATGCATTATTCATCAGAACACAATATGACTTCCTCCCCTGGAGAGGTGCCCTACTTCATAGGAGAACCAGAAACTGACAAAAAACATCACATATATGATTGATGGATTTAAGAGGCATGTAACTCGAGGATGAAAAATACCATAACATTGTTGGTGTACTTAGAGGCAGCATTGCCACAAGAAGTGTTTCACAAATGTATTTGTTTTTTTCAGAAACACAGAGCACAATGCGTTCAATTGCACTGAATGCATGATCTTAGCTCATGATACTCTGACTGCCTTCTCTCATTAAAGGAACAGGACCTTTTCGAGACAATATTTCAGAATAAAGCTAGAATTACTGTATAACTTCAATGGAAGGATGATGAAATATCTTCAGACGAGGGGTAGACATACCGGGAAAACTTTCTGCCGGAGTTTGCCAATCTACAATTGGTGATAAAGTGGGGAAACCCCAGAGAAATGGTAAAGCAGCCACTTATTCTATTTCTGTCATCTCCCACTGAAGGGGAGCTAGTGGAAATTACTGGTGCCGCAGCTTTGTATTTTACTGGCCATTTGATTGATATGTTCATCTTGAATTTTCTTCTAATAATCTAATTGGCCCAAGGAAAGAAACATGCCCTGCTTCAGTTTGACTAATCTATAGTGTTCATATAATATCAGCCTTCAATGCACACAAGCAAGGTTTAGCCTGTGGGAACTACATGATCAGAGCATTGGGCAAGTACTTTCTGTAATGGTAGACTTGTGCTGATCTGAAATTCATCTCAACTTCATTGGTGTAGGTCCCAGGTCTCTACTTCATTGAAACAGACTCACTCTCCATAAGTACTCTTGTTCTTTGATAAATGTTTTACTTTTTTCAATTGATATTAATGAACAGAGATCTTGGTTCAATCTGTGTGGAAATAACTGCAAAGGTTAGGTCTCAGTTTGCCAATGGACTCCACTATATTCCAGAGTAACTAACTAATCCCACTTAATCCTTCCCTCCAACTAGTCCGACAGACTGACGCAGACAAGTGTTTTACTTCTATTGTCAGCCTGAGGAGTAGCCCAAATGCTACATATTCCAGTGGTTGGAATGGCAAAGCTGAATCATAGAAATTGCCATTTGGCCAAACCAGTCCATACTATACAGCAACAGAGATATACAGCATGAAAACAGACTTTTCGGTCCGACTCATCCATGCTGGTCAGATATCCTCGTCTCAGTTGCCCCCCTTCCCATGGATCCATCCAGATGTCTTTTAAATGCTGTAATTGTACCAGTCTCCACCACCTTCTTTGGCAGTTCATTCCATACACGCAACACCCACTGCATGAAAAAAATGCCCTTTCGGTCCCTTTCATATCTTTCCCATCTCACCTTAAACTTATGCCTACTAGTTTTGGATTCCCTCACCCTGGGGAAAAATCTTGACTATTCACCCTATCCATGTCCATCATGAGTTTAGAAACTTCTATAATGTCACCCCTTAGCCTCTGATGCTCCAGAGTAAATTGCCCCAGCATGTAGGCGCGCGCGCTACATGCTGGGGCATTGTTGTGTGATTTTTAACTTTCCCCAGCCTGTTCAGCCTCTCTCTATAGTCAAACCCTCTAACCCTGGCAATATCCTTACTGGTGTTTATGTTTTTCATGGATAGTCATCTCATGTGGCTGCCCTATATGCCTTCAAACATATCTTTTTCAATTACCTATCCAATCTCTTACATATGAACCTAAAATGTACATGGTAGGATACGAATAGGAGTTGGACTTCAGATCATGTATGAACATCTGCTCATCAGTATTCTTTGCATATCTATTTTTACCTTTAACATTGGCTAATTGCCAGTTATGATATTCAAAAACCTTTGATCGGAAAAAATCTTGGAAAATTCTGTCTAATTGACTTTAGTTAGAGCAAATAAATGAAGTGTTCATAGTCTCACCATCCATGTACAAGGTCATAAATCAAAGATTTACTGTGAAACAAACTTGACTCTCATGCAAATATCTGGTTAGTAATGTACTGATTCGATAGGTTGGTGTACTGCTAAGTTTATGGGTATTAATGAATCTGTAAACCAGTGAGCTGGCTTTAGTAGACACACGTTGATCTGATGATGTGGAGCAGTCTGACTTTCAGGGAAACCACATAAAATTGCATTAGAGTTACAGGACAGAAATAGGTCATTTAGTTTTTATCCTCCAAATAAGCATCTTTCATTCTATTCATCTTTTCACGGTATCCCTGCATTCCTCTCTCCCTCATGTCCTTATCTCGCTTCCTCTTTAATGCACCACCAATTCCATAAAGGACAGAGCATATGTTAAAAGCCTATATTACCTTCCACTGTACTTTTGACTGCAATTAGTAAGGTAAAATCATAACTATACCGTTGTCACAAATAGTGAGGAACATTTTGGAAAAATTATGCAAAGATGTTATACAAAAGCTGTGAAGCACAGAAGGTATCTAAAAATACAAGATTTTTTTAAGTGGTCAAGAGTGAATGAATAAATTATACAGGATTTAGCACACTGAATATATGCAGAAAAATATTTGCAAAGATATAGCAAGGCAAATTGAAAAACTCAACAGAACTGTTTTTCAGACTGGACGCCTGTGACCAGTGGAGTGCCACAAGAATCGGTGCTGGGTCCACTACTTTTTGCCATTTATATAGATGATTTGGATGTGAGCATAAGAGGTATAGCTAGTAAGTTTGCTGATGACACCAAAACTGGAGGTGTAGTGGACAGCAAAGAAGGTTACTTCAGAATACAACAGGATCTTGATCAGATGGGCCAATGGGTTGAGAAGTGGCAGATGGAGTTTTTTTTGATTAGATTAGATTCCCTGCCGTGTGGAAATAGGCCCTTCGGCCCAACCAGTCCACACCGACCCTCCAAAGAGCAACACACCCAGAACCATTTCCCTCTGATTAATGCACCCAACACTATGGACAATTTAGCATGGCCAATTCACCTGACCTGCACATCTTTGGACTGTAGGAGGAAACCGAAATACCCGGAGAAAACCCATGCAGACATGGGGAGAACGTGCAAACTCCACACAGACAGTCACCTGAGGCTGGAATCGAACCTGGGACGCTGGTGCTGGAATCGAACCTGGGACGCTGGTGCTGTGAGGCAGCAGTGCTAATCACCAAGCCACTGTGAGTTTAATTTAGATAAATGTGAGGTGCTGCATTTTGGGAAAACAAATCTTAGCAGGGTTATTCACTTAATGGTAAGGTCCTATGGAGTGTTGCTGAACAAAGAGACCTTGGAGTGCAGGTTCATAGCTCCTTGAAAGTGAAGTCGCAGGTAGATAGGATAGTGAAGGTGGCATTTGGTATGCTTTCCTTTATTGGTCAGAGTATTGAGTACAGGAGTTGGGAAGTCATGTTGTGGCTGTACAGGACATTGGTGAGGCCACTGTTGGAATATTGCTTGCAATTCTGGTCTCCCAACAGAAAGATGTTATGAAATTTGAAAGGGTTCAGAAAAGATTTACATGGATGTTGACAGGGTTGGAATATTTGAGCTATAGGGAGAGGTTGAATAGGCTGGGCGTCAGAGGCTGAGGAGTGACCTTATAGAGGTTTATAAAATCATGAGGGGCTTGAATAGGATAAATAGACAAAGTCTTTTCCCTGGGGTCGGGAGTCTAGAACTAGAGGGCATAGGTTTAGGGTGAGAGGGGAAAGATATAAAACAGACCTAAGAGGCAACTTTTTCACTCAGAGGGTGATACATGTATAGAATGAGCTGCCAGAGGAAGTGGTGGATGCTCGTACAATTGCAACATTTAAAAGGCATTTGGATGGGCAGATGAATAGGAAGGGTTTGGAAGGATATGGGCCAGGTGCTGGCAGGTGGGACTAGATTGGGTTGGGATATCTGGTCGGCATGGACGAGTTGGACCAAAGGATCTGTTTCCGTGCTGTACATCTCTATGACTCTATGAATCTAAGGTCAAGCATGAACAACAAGCTACTTTTAGATCAGGATGAAGTAGCAGATAAACTGGTGATGACAGCGATTTCGGAGAAACTTATAGAATACTCATCATTACAACTTTATAGATATTAAGCAAGTGTTTGACAGCATATGGTGAGGAGGAATACAGCATATATGGAGTTCTGTCAGTGTATTCCCAGCAAATTTAGGAATCATTTATAACAAGTTCTTAAGTGATGAGTTGATAGGACACTGATGGAATAATCCAGATCATCAAGTAACAAAGCCACAATTAATTCTGCACGAAAAGAATAGATTGGAGGTCTCTCATTATGTAGCAAGACTTTTTACATAACTGATTTGTGAATTAAAGTGACGTTATATCAACATCAAAAACAGATTTGCACAAACTGATTAACTGTGCACGTGCAGCACAGACCAACTGGATTACAGATAAGATTTACTTATACAGTGCCTTTAGTATAATAAAACATTGCAAAACACCTCTCAAGAGGAATAATAAAACAATATATGATTGAAAATCAAATAACGAGATGTCGAAAAGTTTGGTCAAAAATACCATAAGATATGGGAGCTGAATTAGGCTATGTGGCCGCTCAAATCTGCTCCACGATTCAATGACGGCTGCTACATTTCTCAATCCCATTCTCCTGTCTTCTCCCCATGACCATTGATTCCCTTACTGATCAAAAACCCTATCTATCACTATCTTGAATGACGTGGCTTCCACAGCCTTCTATGGCAATGAGTTTCACCCTCTGATGAAGAGATGCCTCTTTACCTCAGTTCCAAAGGACTGTCCCTTCAGTCTGAGGCTGTGCCTTCAGGTCCGAGACTTACCTACTGGTGCAAGTATCTTCTTCACATCTACTCTATCCAGACTTCTCAGTATTCTGTAATTTTCAATGAGACTCCCCATCATCCTTCTAAACTCCATCGGGCACAGACCCAGAGTCCTCAACCATTCGTCAAATGACAAACCTTTCTTTCCTGGGATCATTCATTCGAGTGAACCTCATCTGGATCCCCTTTCAAAGCCGGTACATCCTTCCGTAGATATTGGACCCAAATCTGCTCACAATATTCCAAGTATGGTCTGACCAGAGCCTTATACAGCCTCAGAAGGACATCCCTACTCTTGTATTCTTGTACTCTCAAAATGAAAGCTAACATTGGCATTTTTAGCTTTAAATGGCTGTCTTAAAGGAGTATTATGAGGTGCAGAGTGTGAGGTGTAGGAAACTATTACAGAGCTTGAGGTCTCGGCAACTGAAGACAGAGCTATGAATTGTTGAGCAATTTAATTTTAGCAATACTTAGGAGGCCAAAATTTGATAAAAGCAGGCATGTTAAAGAATTGCAGAGCTGACGAGGATTACAAAGATGGGGAGTGCTGAAGCTTTAAAGTAATTTGAACAAGTTGATGAAAATTGGGGCTTTTTTTAATGAAAGCCATTGCAGGTTAGCAAGAACATTAATGATCTCAGAATGGAACTTGCTGTGAGCTTTGACGTGAGCAGCAGAAGTCACTGCAGGTAGAAATTGGGAAATCAGGCAGGAGAGCATTAGAATCGTCAGGCTTAGAAGAAAGAAAGACAGGAACAAAAGTTTGAGTGGCGGAAGAACAAAACTGTGTGTAGTCAGGTGGTGAGGTAGAAGCAGGTGGTTTTAGTGAAAGTTCAAATAGGAGTTTGGAAGTTCATCAGGGTTGCAAACAGACTGGCTTAATCTCAGGTTGTTGCCAGGGAGAGTAGAGAATGGAGTTTGGAGAATGAACCAAAAATAACAGCTTAGTCTTCATAGTATTAAGTGGAGGAGACTTATGCTCATCCAGCACTGGATATCAGATAAGCAGTCTGATAATGGTGGAGTCATTGGAAAGGTCATGGCATGGTACAGTGGGGTGTCATCAGTATACATGTTGAAACTAATACTGTGCTTTTGGACGATGTTGCCAAGAGGAAAAATAGGAGTTGTCAAAGATGGATCTTTGAAACCAGGAGTCCTTCAAGTCTGCTCCACCAGAGCAGGAGAGAGAGAGAGAGAGAGAGAGAGATAGAGAGAGAGAGAGATACAAGAAACACTGTCTAACATGGGGATTAGAGGGTAGTCATCAACTTAGTGGGGTTAGGGTTAAGGGAGAGAAGGTGAGTCTCATGGAAAAGATGAACTTGGAATAGGCCTGAAAAGAGATAGCAAAGAAAGTAGACAAAGATGTGAGCTTATTTCTTGGGCAATGGGGATCGTAAGAGGGAGCTTAACCAAGTGGGCTAGTAGAGAGGAGGGACGTAGCACACAGCTGACCTGATGGTCTCAAACTGAGTGACAAATAAATTCTTCACACTAACAGAATGTGAGGCTGGAGGAACAAGAGATAGAGATTCAATAAAACAGATGGCAGTACAGAAAAGGGCTTTGCATTCCGTGAAACAAAAACAAAAGTTATATTATTTGGAAAGAATCTGGAAAATGTACACAATACAGTTTGAATCTACACAGTTGAACAGGTGAAAATGTTTGCATACACTGTTAGGTTAGAGTCGGAGAATTTGAGTAGTGAAGAAGACGTCAAAAGAAGTATTAGAGTTGCTTCAGTTTATTTTGAAAGGTTAAACAGAGTATGCAAGACTAAAGACATTCTGGTAAAAACTAAAAGTTAAAGTCAATGGAACAATGGATATCCCTATACTATCATGCAGCTCGTAATGGTGGAACATAAAATGTCAACAAACAAAACACACGAACAGCAGAGATTAAATGGTAGATCGAAATATGGGATTAGCTAAAATGCAAGCATGATACAATAAAAACATGACTTGGACAAGAAACACTACTTTAACTGAAAATCCAAGAAAACTGACTGTCATGATAAAAAAATGGGACTATTGAACAGGTTTCAGTAACAGATGCTGCAGACAGATGGCAGGTTAGGCACCTTTTCTCTGTAGTGTATTTTTTTTAGATTAGATTCCCTACGGTATAGAAACAGGCCCTTCGGCCTGAACGAGTCCATACTGACACTCCAAAGAGTAACCCACCCAGATCCATTCCACTACCCTATATTTACCTCTAACTCTACGGGCCTGCACATCTTTGGATTATGGGTGGAAACCGGAGCACCCGGAGCTTTCTTAACACTGCTCTCACAGCATTGCTTTGGGCAATGGAGTGACATGGGTGTTTCCAACTTTATTTGAATAGCAATTAATGCCCAAATTAATGCTGTAAACTGCTACTGGCTGAAGCGTCACATTTCATAAAATATTTTGACTTCAGTTTTTTTTTCACCTAATGTGCTGCATTCAAACCTGGATCCAGCTTTGAAAGAATATTTTAACATGTTGTGTCATCTAGTTCCAAAGATTTGAGAGACAGTTTCAAGGATGAGATCCAGATGGAAGCCATGCTACTGTTTAAAAGCATTATTTTTGAAATTTTACATCAAATGTATTTCCTTGAAAAAATGACACTTGGAATCAGATCAAAAAGTGTGACAGAATAACAGAAAGCACCAGTAATGTACAAATATTTTTGACCATAGAGTTGGTTGACTGTTTTCACTAATCACTGCTAATGAATGTCATGTGAGAAGGATGAAGGTTACAGCATATTTTTGCGAACAGGGATACTGTCATTGACATCATCAAGGCTAAAGCATAGTTTACAGAAGTTCAGAGTCTTTTTTATGGCAAGATTTATATCATTTGTGGTTCCTAAGATCACCCTGCCAATTATCATGTTGTTTTTAAAAGAAAATTTGGAAGGATTGAGAAGTCAAATGCTTACAGTGAAAATTCCACTGTTGGCAATAATAAGAGGTTGGGAAACAGTGGTGGATATTCAGAATGGGTCAACAATCAAGTGTCCCAATTCTAGACATATTTTAATGGTACGGAAATTCTGCAGATGTGTGAAGAAATCAAATTTAATGTCAATAACAAGTTGAACTTGGACTGAAAGTTTCATGCAGGTTATAAATTGTGCAACAACATGACTTGCCTGACACAAATGCTGACAAATAATTAGGAGGATGGATAAGTTGAGTACGTATAGAAAAGTTTTAAATCAGCTGAATGTTCTTTATTAGAAAATCGGAGGTTTGTTTCCCCAGCACTATAGAGTTCCTGAGCAAAGTTCAGGCCATTCTCAAATTAACATTTCCCATATAATCGCTGAAACTCAAAAATTATCTTCTACATACAATCTGAAACTGTCTCACAGTGATGAGGAGACACAATCTAGCAAGCTTCCATAGATATACAGATGTCACCTTTATTTAAAACAAAATTAGATTCTGTTTGGATATAAAATTAAGAGCACTTTCAATATTACACACAAATATAACAGATTCTAAATAACAGATTTTATAGAAACTAAGACCATAAGGCAGAATCTTGCTTTTTCTTTTGAGAGCGTTTTTCATGACAAGGCCGAGTGAACTTTATGTTATGAAACCTGCCTTATTGTTTAAATAGTCAACCCTAATGGTTAACAGAGCAGAAATTGTCAAAACGCATGGGTCTGCTGTCCATCACTTGCTTGTCACCCCTTATAAAAAGAGTCAAAGAGATGTACAGCATGGAAACAGACCCTTCAGTCCAACTTATCCATGCCAACCAGATATGCTAGATTAATTTAGTCCCATTTGCCAGCATTTGGCCCATATCCTTCTAAACCTTTTCTATTCATATATGCATCTAAATGCCTTTTCAATGTTGATATTACACCAGTCTCCACTATTTCATCTGACAGCTCATTCCATACATGCACCACCTTCTGCGTGGAAAAGTTGCCGCTTAAGTCTCTTTTAATCTTTCCCATCACACCTTAGACCTACGCCCTCTATTTATGGACTGACTCTGATTGTTCCAAGTGACCAACTGATTGCTTTCAAGCCCCTGGATTGATATCGGAGGTGACCCATGACTTAGGGAAGGCTATCCCATTTGACTTAATTAAGATCTGCTGACAACTATGATAAACTGCCTTCTATCGTGTCTGCAGACAATGGCACAGCAACAGTAATATCTCTTACTGAAGGGTGCAAAATGCACAATGACAGGGCATGATAATACAAGGAGAAAGTGAGGACTGCAGTTGCTGGAGATCAGAGTTGAAAATGTGTTGCTGGAAAAGCGCAGCAGGTCAGGCAGCATCCAAGGAGCAGGAGAATCGACGTTTCAGGAAACCTCAGGAAACCTCTTCATGATAACACAAGATAGAGTTGCATTGAGCATCTAGGAGGCTCAGAGTGAGTGAGTACCATGACAATGAGTGAAGAGCCCAGAACTACAGCCTGGTCCAGTCCATGAGCTGGGTGCATGGCCCTGAGCATGCACTGTCTTTGTAGCAGCACTGCAACGATATTTTTTGGTACAGCCCAAGATGCAGCATTGAAGTGCAGATGTGTCCTCTCAATGAATCAGAAAAGTGGAATGTGGATCTATAGCAACTGGCACATGTCAGATGCCAATGTCCATAGATATGGAGTGCATGTGAACAACGCTCACTGAGTGTGCCCTGAGACGTCAGTGCTTAGTTTCCAACATGGAGGTCACTTCAAATGAGCAGTGAGCTAAATCTGCCAGGTGCTCGCGCTGGATTCCTTGTCAAGTTTTCCTGACATCTAGCTTGTTTGGCAACTTTGGTAAGATGGCAGGCTGAATATTAATGAGGTGAATTGTACTTTTGACAAGCCATTTAACAAGCTATAACAACTATCCATTGGCAACTTGCCACTCTCTAATGAAAAAACTTGCCTTGCTGCTTGTCCATGCCTATTCTGAAAAGCATTAAAAATGATGAGATTTGTTGCTATTATCAAGCTAGGTTGTGCCTCCTTGTTTTGCCACATATCTCACCATATCCCACATTACAAAGACCTCTATAAGATTGTGCCTTTGACTGATAATGGACAGACCATTAATGACTATACCAGTCTAATAGTCTTTGTCTAGGTTGGCCACCTATATCCACTACAAATCCACCAAATTGCACAGTTACCTTGACTATGTGTCCTCATACTCTGCTTCCTGTAAAGACTATATCCTATTCTCCCAGCTCCTTCGTCTCTGTCACATCGGTTCCAATGATGTCAACTTCTACAGTGGGGCCTCTGAAATTTCCACTTTTTTCCACAAGGATTCGCAACCACCATGATTAACAAGGTCCTCAGTCATGATCATACCACCTCCCAAACATCAACCCTCACTTCCTCTCTTTCTTCCCACAACAGTGATAGGGACCCCTAGTCCTAACTTGCCACTCCACCAATATACACATTCAAAGGATCATAAGCCATCAATTCTGCCACCTTCAGCAGGATGGCACCACTAGATTCATATTCCCCTCTCCTCCCTTGTCAGCATTACACAAGGTACGCTCTCTGCAGGACATCCTGGTCCACTTCCCAACACTTCCTCACACCACCTTCTCTTGCAATCACAGACTGTGTAATACCTGCCTGTTTAATTCCTCCCTCCACACTATCCAAGGCCCCAGGTACACCATCCAGACTGATCTTTACCCATTGCTTTGTCTGCCCAACTGTTGTTCTTTCTCTCTGGGCTCCATGTCTACCTTTTGTCTGTTCCTGCCCTCCTCCCACCTCTGTCTTCAGGATATATACATCGCTACAATCAGTTCTCAAGGGGTCACCGGACCCAAATATGTTGACTCTGCTGAGTTTTACCAGCAGCTTCTATTTTTGTTTGTGATTTTTGGTTTTATCAGTTCCCTGTCCAGTCCCAGCCTTTACCCTTCACATTTCTGGACATCAATTTATTAATTAGTAGCCATCATCTGTTTCCTCCTAACCTTTATTTAATGTTATCTTTGTTTAACATACTTGTTGTGCTTTTGCACTCACCCGAGAATGTGTTCACAGAGCAGTCGGCAGTAGTCACTATGGGAGCTGGTAATTAACAGCAGCACTTTCCCAGCATTCTTCAGTTTCCTCAGCCAATCTTTCACTGATTCAGAACAACGCAGTAGGTATTTCCCTGGATCTTTTTTCACTGATGGAAAATATATTCCAGAGTCTTCTGTATTGATAAAAAAAGAAACAGACAAATGTCTGACAATGTTTGATACCATGTCTTGCAATGAATTTCAAAGCATATTAATCAGCAATTAATCTAATTGCTACATCTGACAGCCTATTTTTAATGTTATTGTGTCTTTGATATACTATTTAATTTTGTAACATAATAAATATGGGCATTCTGCCAAAAGCTTACATATTTAATATTGGATGATGACTCTTTTTACAGAATATTGTGAAGTCTCTTTGTAAAGTTAAGATGCAGGCATTATTCATTCATTATCTACCAGTGTATGCAGCTGAATATTCCTGTGCAAAAGTGTTCATGAGGTTGATACATCTTTGGAGTGAAGATAATCTTCCACAAGAAGTGGTTTTGTGAAGAAAGATTGCTACGTGGGGAAAAAAAAATTAGTTCTAAGGCTGCTTATGTTTTGTTAACCTAGCAACAACTATATGGAAAATAATTGGCAGTGATTACAGATGTTGTGGCACCAACATCTGCAATGGTATATTCCTGTTCTCTGTTCATTCACACCCCAGTTCCTTTGAGGCAGTACAGAGTCTATGCTACCTTGGCTGGATTTCCAGTTCTCTTATCCCGCTATGTAAAACAGAAGAATCTCAGGTGGCTTTCGTACTAACTCTCTCCCATTTCGGCAGTGCTTAAAGGGACTATTTATCTCTCTCCTCTTGCAGAATTTTCGAAAGTTACTTAGCTTCTACACCAGAGATCAAAATGTAAGACTGACAGGTTTTCATGAAGTGGACTGGAATAAGGATTATGTGGATCTTAGATGCCTGCATGAACGACCTGGATGAAATGAGCTGGTTTGGTGTTGTAAATTCCGGATCAAGATTCTCTCTTAGCTACGGCACACCAATAACAACTTTATGCAGGAATGCAAAAGGCAAAATTTAATCCTTTCACTAATTTTCAACAGTGTGTTCAAGGCAATCTTAAAACTAAGGCTCTGTGACTATGAACTACAACTTTGAAACATTTAGCGTATGGACAAAAGTGAAAAACTTGCTAATTCAAAGTATGCAGATATAGAAAACCTGAAACAGGCTATTTGGCCCAACTAGTTAATGTTGGTGCTTTTTACCCATCAATGAAGTATTAGAAGGATTGGTGGGCGGTGTATGAAGAGAGATTGGACTGACTCTTTTCCTTGGAGTAGAGAAGACTGAGAGGGGATATGATTGACATGTATAGCAATAATAAGGCACATAGACAAGAAGAAATGCTTCACCTGATGGATGGATCAATGACCAAGGGTCAAAGATTTAAGCTAAGGGGCAGGATGCTTGAAAGGGTTGTGAGGAAATAACTTTTTACCTGGAGGGTGTGGAAATCTAAAACTCACTGCCGACAAGAGTGGTAAGAGGCAGGAGTCCTCATGGGCTAAGGGGTGGCTTTATAGAGATTTATAAATTACAAGAACGTCGGATAGGGTGAAAAGCCAATGTCCTTTTTCCAAGCGTACGGAATCCATGACTAGGCGGCATAGGTTTAAGGTAAGAAGGGAAAGATTTACAAGGGATTGAAGGGGCAACCTTTTCATACAGAGAGTGGTGCATGTATGGAATGAGTTGTCAGTGGAGTGGTGGAGGCTGGTAAAATTATATTTAAAAACATCTGGATGGGTACATAAATGGGAAGGGTTCAGAGGAATATGAGCCTAATGCTGGCAAATGGGACGAGATTAATTTAAGATATCTGGTCGGCATGGACAAGTTGGACTGAAGGGTCTGTTTCCCCACTGTACAACCCTATGAGTCATTAATTAGGTCAATTAGCTGAGAAGTGGCAATTGGAGTTTAATTTGGAGAAATGTGAGGGTGGTTAAGAAGGCATTTAGCACGCTTGCCTTCATTTCTCAAAACTTTGAGTATAGGAATTAGGACATTATGTTGAGGTTGTACAGGATGTTGGTGAGGTCTCTTCTGGAGTACTGTGTCCAGTGCTAGTCTCCCTGTTATAGGAAGGATATTAATAAGCTGGAGAGGGTTCAGAAAAGGTTTACTATGATATTGTGGGTAATGGAGGTTTTGAGTTATAAGCGGAGGCTGGGACATTTTCACTGGAGCATAGGAGGTTGAGAGGTGACCTCACAGAGGTTTATAAAATACTGGGGAGTATAGATAAGAGTTTACTATAATAGAAAAGACATTCTAAATGTCTTTTCCCTAGGGTGGGGTATTTCAAGACTAGGGAACATATTTTTAAGGTGAGAGGAGAAAGACCTAAAAAAGACGAGAGGGGCAATTTTTTTTACGCAATGGTTTGTGTATGCAATTAACTTTCAGAGGAAGTGCTGGATGAGGGTACAGATACAACATATACATAACATTCCTGCAGGTGGAGACAGTTTAGTTTGGAATTATGGTTGGCATGGACTGGTTGGACCAAAGGGTCTGCTTCTATGCTTTATGACTCTATTTAAGAAGTACTTGGATGTACACTTACGATCTCAAGTATATAAGGCTACAGGCCAGGTATTGGAAAATGAGATCAGAACGGTTAGGTGGTTGATTTTGACTGGTGCAGACATGATGGGCTGAAGGGCCTCTGTGCTCTAGACCTCTATCACTCATAATAATGATGAAAACTGAAAATAGATGTTCTATCCTTTGGCTGGGAATGCTATTTGGAATTCTGGAGATAATCAACTACACTTGGTTATGATTTAGACTCCTCACGTGTCACAGACAGTGGCTTTTTCATTTCTTCTGGAACGTTTGTATAAGTGAGCTCAGCTGGCCAGTCTTCAAACTAAACATTCTCCAATTATTTAATATGGTTCTGATAATGAGTTCCATGAAAATGTTTAAACTAGTCAGACAGTAAAACTGAAGTATTAGGATATATACATTTTCCTTTCCCATTTACATCATCTCTGAAAGAACAAAACACACGACTTTCCCAAAGGTGCTCTCTCCTGATACCTGCTCACTGATTTTCTCAGACCAAACAACATTTTGACCAAATGGGGTTATGGGGTTGATAGGTCATCTTTTTGGGCCTGAGTACATAATGCTCTGAGGTGTAAAGAAAAGTAGCAAGACCGCAGCAAGCAATTAAAAAAATTTTCTATTCCTCCCTACGTTTCTGAAGGTCTTGTGTCACCATTGGAAGGGTGGCATGTGCCACCAAAACAGCCTTCTGTATACACTGGAAAAGCGCAGCACAGAAAAGCGCAGGGCGGCACGGTGGCACAGTGGTTAGCACTGCTGCCTCACAGCGCCAGAAACCTGGGTTCAATTCCCGCCTCAGGCGACTGACTGTGTGGAGTTTGCATGTTCTCCCCTGCTGCGCTTTTCCAGCAACACATTTTCAGCTCTGATCTCCAGCATCTGCAGACCTCACTTTCTCCAACTGTATACACTGAAACTGATAAGCATTTTACAGCAAGATGCGCGAGATTGCTGTTAAAAGTCTAAGTCTGAAACCTTGTCAACTTCAGTTTCTGAGTCGATTGATGCTGAACCCAATCATTGCATGGTGACCACAGGTCACTATAAGGTCTTCTAACTTAGCACTGAAGCTCTGAACTGCACAGTTTTGCAAGACTGGTATCTTTTAAGTACTGATGTCACTTGGAAGATCCCAGACTGCTTTTTATTGGCACTCTTTTCCTTACAGCTCATGATCACAAAGTGTTGACAGCATCTCACGATGGCTACAATAATTATCTTAAATGTGGATTAACTGAAAGTGTGCACCTCCAGCTACATCAATTGTGGCTAAATCAAATGCTTTGGCTTCAACCTACAGACAGCAAAATATAGGCCTGAGAGATGATTAAGAAAATGGTTAAATCATTGTTTAATAAATATGAAATATTTTCTTGAATTATCTTTAACTCATGCAGAGAAGCTCTGTAAACTTTGAAAGATCCATTCTGTAGGGAAAACTGAATACCAAAGTCATAGAGTTATGCTGCAGGCACACAGGGCATGAATGAGAATAAATCTGGAGAAATGTTGCCAGAGGAACTGGTGGAGGCTGGCACAATTACAACATCTAAAAGACATCTGGATGGGTATATGAAAAGGAAGGCTTCACAGAGATATGGGCAAATTGCTGGCAAACGGGAGTAGATTAATTTAGAAAATCTAGTCAGCATGAATAAGTTGGACCGAAGGGTCTGTATCCGTGCTGTACATCTCTATGACTCTATTGGTTTCCTTATTTAAGGAAGGATGTAAATTTGTTGGAAGCAGTTCAGAGCAAGTTTACTAGACTAATAGCTAGAATGGTGGGGGTTCCCATGAGGAGAGGTTGGACACGTTCTTATCATTTTTGCTTATTTTAGGTGGTGAAGCAGAGTACGTCAGTGAAATTTCTTCATTAAAAGCACAATTCACACAAATAAAAACAACTAAAAGTTAACTTGAAGCAAAACATCTGGAATATAGTATTGAAATCAAAATATTTATAACGTACCATCATATATACTCTACCTACATTATTTCCACCGTCTATTACTTTTAATGCATGAAACACATACAAAATACATGGCAAAGAGAATGGGAAAATGGCTAAAATGTTAATATGAGGAATATATTGGGCTAAAGGTAAACTGTACCTGATAAAACAGCAGCAGACACTAACTGAACAAGTCTGGTATTTTTTAAGGACAATATTCGCATCAACTAAAGGCATAATTTTTCTCAGTCATCCTTGGGATACAGGTGTAACTGGTAAGGCTGGCATTTGTTGTCCATCTTTCCTCCGTGTGTGTCATCAATAGGCACTGGAGTGATGACCCACCAGATAACTGCAGTGCTTAACTTGTGAGGTTAGTTTCAGAGAAACTATTTCAATGGGAGCAGAAACCCAGAACAACAATTCACTAGACTGTGATTGTTCCACTTTTCTAACTGTACTGGCTGATATGGAGGAAAAGCAGATACTGAAGTTGAGGTACGTATTGGACACAATCTCATGGGCACAGATGTGAGAGGCTGACTGGTCTATACCTTCTCTCTTGGCCTCGTTAAGAATGCTTAGGGTTCACTTTCATTGGTCTGGCTGCAAGACCTCTGGAAGCAGGGCACCCTCTCACTTCATTAAGTGTTGCAGGAGGACCAGGAAATACCAGGATTAGCAGAGACTGGCAACTACAAAAAAACATTGCCTGCTGCTCCAGGATCAACGAGCAGAATTTTATAACAAAAAGGCCTGATGGTTAAAATCAACATGACCTCATTTTGTTACTGGCAGACATGAATCTGAACAAAGCCAGAAACATTACTGTCCCATGATAAACCTTGAATTGCAGTTAACATCATCATGTAGGCAAGCCAGTTCCATCTAATTGTTGGGGTTCGTGACACTAAATTACTGATTGAATGGCATTTGAATCCAATCTGAGTGATGAAACCTTGTGCACTTTGCCATCGACATGGTGAGAAGTGAAACAAGTTTGGGGCAGTCTTTTCCTAATCCTTTGTCATCACAAAGCTGCTATAATTTGCTTTAGAACAACATTAAATTGGCATTGTTACTCAAAATCCTTAATGGTGTTTGGTGTGAAGCAGAAATGTTTTGTTAATGGAAGTTCATTTCAGTTTTGTTCCAAGATATGTTGTTGATCATAAAAGAAAGATGCTGTGTGTTACTTTTTGAAATGTCATTTTTTTTATCTGGATGGTTAGTGTTCAAATGGAGATAAATCATGGACCAATCTATGTTTTGGAATTCTTAGAATCACAGAATGTTAGATGATTGATGGAAGCCATTTGATTCTTCCTAGCTGTGTTAAACTAGGAGAGCTATGTATTTTATTTACTTGGTTTCATTGTACTGCTGTTCCTCATTATCTTTTAAATATGTATTCTCAATCACTTGTCCATTTCCCATTTAAAAGCCATTTGGATTCTGCTTCTGACAGGACAGAGAATAAATGCCCAGCCAATTCTTTGTATGAAAGAAACATGCTAACCTCTCACGTCGTTCTTTTGAGGATTATTTTAAGTGTATATTTTTAATAAAATATTACTAACACTGGCCAGAGGAAATATTTTCTCAATTCAGTTTGTAAAATCATACACCTCTGAATTTTGAGCTCCTGGATTAGATCTCCGCTCCAAGTTATTTGCACTAAAGAAATGAGCTCCAGTTTCGCTTGCGTCTTTTTACAATTTATGCCTTTCATGTCTATTATCTTCTTATCTTCAATGTACTTTCTCCATGTGGACCTGGCTCCCTTCAACATGAAGAATGCTCTGTAAAAGGCACGCAGGAAGCACAGCTAAACAAACAAATCACAAGGAGGCAGTGCTTTCAACTTCTGATGGGAATAAATTATATTCACACATGCCTTTTAACACATTAGAGGTTTTGGCATTTGCCATTGTATTGTGGTAATTCTTCATCAGTCCAAAAGCTAAACAATAATTTCAGAAACCTCACCTATAACAACTACATACTATCATGCCATAGAGGCTTTTTCTCAGAGCAAGAGAAACATACTAAATTATTGCCAATATCTAATCTGTGGCAATTAGTCCCAGGAGAATCCTCTTAACAACTGTGATTGTGTACTTTTTCTAAATTATATTCTCGTCACTCTCCAGTTGTGCTGCATATGTGCAGCAGATACTGAATCTAATAACTGGACTCCTGCATTGCAATTTTATAGAAACAAGGTTCAACTGTGTGTTATTATAGCTCCCCACAGTGGTATGAATCTAAACTACAAAGCTGCCAGTGAATGAGGCAAATAATTGCACAAAATTGCATGATTGTATGTGTATCCAGGTAAATATAAAACTGTGTCGACAAACAGAACGTGATAAGAAAACCTCTAACTAATTAAGTGTTCAAATCAGCCAGTCCCACACACAGGTTTTAATTGCAATTGTAACATTTTTATTGCTGTTTGATGATGTTGAGCAAAAATAACTTTGAAAATGTCCTTGTTTGTTACAGGTTTGTGTATAAAGGATATCGCCATAGCTTCTGTCCTCAATAAAGTAATTCAGGGAACTATCCAGTGTAGTTCGGAGATCACGAGAAAGTTTTATGGTTTTTCTCCCTCTCTATGATGCTTGAAGTCAGTGATCAAAGTCAGAATCTTCCCAGCCACGGAGTGACGTGGGCATTGGCGAGAAAGCTGAGAAATCACAGACGATGGATAGTGAGAAGCTTCCCACTGTTGAGATCAAAATATCCTGTTTTCTAAAGAAGTGTTGAATGGTCACATGAGATTTTTGCTCATGAGTAGTGAGTGGACTTTTATGTACATATTAGCATGCATTAACCCCCTCATTGTTCCATAATTTGCCTCACTAATATGCAGTTTTTCTTTCTCCATCTGCTGCAGTGAAACGAGATGGTGATAATTGAAATGAAAGTCAGAGCAGTTATCTAATGACTGTAGCTTGCCACTTGCTCTTCTGGCCCTCCAACAGTTAGGACATCTTAGGTCATTTCGACAAGCAGCAACTGTATGTATCTCCCTTGCAGAACTGCCCTCCAGGTCCCTGTCAGCAAATTGAGACGCCAATATTCCGCTATCTGATATGTCTGGGCCAAATAAAATGAACTACGCAGGACAGCCTCAGACTTGACGAGATGCACAGTTGGGTGTTAAAAATGGCACCATTGCTAGGAATCCTGGGAGGTCCTGACCTTGGCCAGTAATCACAGCTTGCAGAGGGTAGGAGGATATGATGAGCAGAGTGATATAGGGATGTATAGGTAATGGGATGTGCTTGGGAAGACAGATTGAGAGAAGTTGCTTGGGCTCGCATTGAGGAATCCTCCATGATGTGTGACACAAATGACACTGAGCCATTTTCTGATAAGATTCAGCCCCAGGTGCAAGCCCTCTTCGCACAGCATTAACACAATGATGCCAAAACAAGCATATGCCCATTGTCACAACTCATTAGAGAGCCGTATGTACAGTTTAAACAAAATAATCCCCAAGGAAAAACAGGAAGATAGGAGACACTCGCAATCACAGATTGAAGAGAATTCAGTTATTTTTGAATATAATTGTGACAGGGTCTTTCCAAAGGTCCAAACAATTGAAAACATAAGAGTATTGCATTGCAGATGCTGGAAATCTGATAGAATAATAAGGAGTATATTCGTTAGTTGAGATTATGTTCGGCATGGACTGGTCAGACCGAAGGGCTTGATTCGGTGCTCTATGATTCTATACGCATCAATAAACAAAAGAGTTAACACCGAGTTGGGACTTATCATCAAAACGTTTGATATGTTAATTTTCTCTTTTCTGACTCTGTGGAAGCAGCAGCTAATGATTTTCTTTTACTCTTCACCCCCTATCATGTATGGTAAACTGCCTGAGGATCCTGAGCAAAAGTGAGGACTGCAGATGCTAGAAATCACAGCCTAGATTAGAGTGGTGCTGGAAAAGCACAGCAGGTCAGGCAGCATCCGAACAGCAGGAAAATCAACGTTTTGGGCAAAAGTCCTTTGTCAGGAATGAAGTTCCTGGTCTAATTTGACAGTCTGCTCAAAATACACTAGTAAGATCTGACTGAAAAAATGATTATGACCTCTTGAGGAACCAAGGCACAGATGCTATCCTTACATTGTTTGGTCTAATTGCTGTCCAGTTGAAAACTCTTCCCTCTTTCAATCACCACCATTCCCCACACCCGCAGATCTTCCACTTGCATTGGAAAATAAATGTTTATTCAATATAGTTGCTCTCTTTCCATCTTTAATTGAAATTTCAAAGAAGTGTATCTGAGTATGTGTCGCGATGGCCTCCTCAGCTTTATAATCCATGCTGCATCTTTATGTTATAAATAAATCAATGCATCTGTGTGGATGTGCAACCTGCCAAAATTGCAGCTTCATAGAAAATAAAGGAATTTCTATAACTAAGATTTAAAAAAAAAATCAACAGCTCAGATACAATCCTCCCTCTGTGCTTCTTCCTTCACCTCATCTGTATGGTGTGCTCAGGTTCGCGTACAGTTGCATATGTACACACCTTCAAGGGAATCTTGGTTGTGCATGGCCTGATTGTTGCACTGCTCAGTACATTCTGGCTTGCAGTGCAGCCAAGCATGGAGGGAGCATCCTGAAGAAAATACGATCATGCACTGAATAGAACTATTCCCCACACCATATTGCCCTCTGACTGATTTTTCTCCTCTCAGCTGTCGTGCAGTGGGACGCCAGTTGTAGCCATCTGCTGCATGAGCTGAGTTGTAAACTATTCAATACAGGACTGCAGAAGCATTCATCCTACTGAGCCACTGGGGAATCAGATAATTACGATGACTTCACTTCAACTGAAGGAAAAGCTCCCAGATTGTAGCGTTTTTTTTGAGAAAAACATAGAGTGAGTTTTCGATCAGATTCATAGCCTGAAATAACAAAACGCTGATTTGACTTTCCTTACTTTTATTCAATTACCATCGATAACACAGAAATATCAACATCAATTTCAACGAACTTTCTGTTTTCTCCTCATGATGAAACTTAGCAGTAACATGTATCCCTCTCATTTATTACACTCTGGATTGCTGTTAATTTGAGACAATTTGTAAGGATTATTTCTAAAGTATATAAGCATTTGGTGGTGCCAGCCCAAGCTGAGCTGTGGCATTCCAAATGAGACAGCCTCTATGGTGGTCCTGAATTAAATATTTTTCTTCAAGTCAGCCACACTACACTGGTGCCAATACCATTAACCCGCAAAAATGCTTTTGCTAACAGGTACAGCAGAGCTGGTTTCATACAGGCTACGATTTATGGTATACAATTTTATGCAGTGTTTGTGTCCAAGTCAGCGGTGCTTTCCAGCATGCTGAAAGACTGGGAGATCAGAGATCCAGCATTGGAATGGAGCTGAAGGTTCCTGTATTTCTAACAAGTGAAAACCTCATTTGCCGGGCCGAACCTTGCTGATGACTGGTTTGCCACGTGATTGTGAACATTCAAGATTCCTGACAGCTGACAGGCTGGTTAAAAGTATTCCTAATGCACGACAAAGAAATGATGAAGAAACAAAACAGTTTGAACATGGTTTCCGAACACTTCTCATTCAGTGTAGCTCATCATCCAAATGGTTGCCATGGTGCTGATGTCATTCAGTGGGAGAGCATTACAGTAAACTTTAACCTGCACCTTTGCAATTGGCACTATTGATAAACTGACAAAAATTATGTAGCTCAAACATCACAATCTACTGCGATGCCTGAGTGCTAATGCTGTATATAAAGTATAACAGTGATGTGTATACCCCCTACATTATGTTTCTATCACTTACTGTGTGTTTTTACACTGATTTTAGGAGGTGTTTGATGTTTTTAGACAGATTTTTTTTGAGGGATGCTGATGTCTTGAAGATTTGTTTGGTTAGGGTTTTCTGTGGTTATGCATACCTCTTGGTTATCTGGAATATTTGATCAACTGGCACACTCCTGGTCCCAGAGGTGTCAGTTAATGAAAGGTTTGCTGTACTTTATTGCGCTACTTAGAGATACAAGCAATCATATAAATGAAATTCTGACAGTTAGTTTTTGTTCAGAGAATAAGGAGATGGGTTTATTCTGTCCCAAGAGATGGTATTTTGACAGGTCGCATCTGCATTTGCAATACCAAATTAGGAGATGTTAGCACACTCGTTGTGTTTTTCCCAGAATATTTAAATATATTGTTCCAGGAAGAAGCTACTGAGTTGCAAGATGACAATGCAGGAAGAAGGAAGTTTGGTCAGAATGGTACTGCTCTCGCCTAGGAGGACAATTGGCTTTATACTAATTAAAAACCAAAAGAACTGCAGATGCTGTAAATGATAAACAAAAAACAGAAGTTGCTGGAAAAGTTCAGCAAGTCTGGCAGCGTCTATGAAGAGAAATCAAAGTTAAAGCTTCGGGTTCTGAGGAAGGGTCACTGGACCCTAACCATTAACTTTGATTTCTCTTCACAGATGCTGAGCTGACCTTTTCGTGGCCCCCCAGATGTTACTATGCAATGTTGCTGATAAATAATCCAAATACCGGAATGGACAGGCCCAGGGCATCCAGGATATTAGTCCTCATCAACATAAAGCCAGTGAACTGTATGCACCTAATAAACACAGACATGCAGCTGCCAGGAAAGAAGGTTCGAAGATAGTTTTATATAATGCCAGCAGAAGTCTTCAGGTAGCAGATGGAGGAGCGAAAGAGGTACAGGGAGCAGAGGCTAATATCAGAGCACACAGATGTCAAACTCTGACAGGGTGGCAGCAGTGATGAGGGTATTATGGACCATAATGGTTCATTTGATTTTAATATGGCTCAGGTGAAGCACTCTTGCCCTCCCCCCACCCCCACATTACACATTTAAAGAAATACATATATCAAACATGTACCTTGTTGATTATAGCGTACATTGGCCCCTTTAAATGGCACCTGTTAGGTCACATAAAGACCAGGCAACTTATTGCAGAGGGAGCTCCAAACACACATTGGGATGAAAGATCAAAACTGCTCTACTGAGTCCAAAGCAATTTAAAAAGAAATACATTGAAAAAATTAAAACATATATTTGACAGTGGATAGCAAATTCCCTCACAGCATGCCAAAACCAGAAACAACACTGCATGAAAGTTTAGGTTTTTGTCTTTCCCACACTGGACTAACAGATATCAAATGACATCTAGTGTACAAATGCTGAAAGTAAGTTTCACAAATAGCTTGCAAAAACACCGTTTTAAGTTTATTCAAGTTTTATAGAGCAGTCATATAGTCAAAGGGACAAGCAACTTCTTTTCTTGCTCTCAACACCAAATGCTTACCATATGTTTGATTAAGTGTTTGGAGTATGAAGGAAGTTAAAGCCTGACAAAACAAAATTGACAGGAGACATTTTCCTGATCATATTTGTACTGGCATTCCTGCTTTGCTGGACTAACTTTGATTTAGAAGCCACATTTGGTTGATCAGCGTGTGCTTAATCTCTTTAACACTTCTGTTGCTTTAAAATCCATTTGTTTTCTGTCATCAAGTGTCAGCTTGCCTCAATTGGCAGCACCCATATCCTAACCCCATCTCAGGAAGTTGAATCTTCAGGGCAGCACTGAGCAAATTGTACAAAATGTTGGAAATATAATGTTGATAAATGAGATATGTATCTTTCAGCCTGTTGGCTGGAAAATAATGGAAAAAAGTCATAAACTCACTGGAAAAAAATAACTACTTACATTTATATGGTATCATCACTGCAGAAAAAATATCCCAGGCTGCATTACCAAAGTATTATTAAAACAAAAATGACACCTAATAAAAAGAGATGTTGGGCAAACAATTTAATGAAAGTGATGAGTTTTAGAGCTGGTCTTTAAATAAGGGAAATGGAGAGGAAAAAGGGTTAAGGGAGGGAATTCCAAAGTATTGAGCCTTAGCTGCACAAGGCATGCCTACCAATCGTGTAAAGGAAGGGGAATACATAAGGAACCAAAGGAACAGAGATGCCAGTTGAGAAGTTTTAATATTGGAGAAGTTTAAACAGATGTGGGTAGGCCTGTGTTATGTATTGGGTGTGGGGAGTTCATTGAAAACTGGAGTGGTATAGAATGGATAGGAATAGTCACTTTTCCGGTATAACCAAAGGAATCATGCTATTCACACACATACACATACACATATATATGTATCATACATTACTATATTGATACACTAATTTTAAAGAAAAGTTAATTTGTGGGCTGTGGACATTGCTGGCATATATACTATGAATTTATTAATATATTGATTATATTACTATAACTAGTTACAGTTTACTACTTAGACTGTTAGGAACACACTAGCCTCAGGTCTGTTCCATATCAGCTCCTAGTTTTCATTCCTCAAAGCCTGACGACTTCATCACAGTGGGCAGTGCACCCTGCACTCAATCAAACACCAACTGTTTAGGCTCATATGCAGCAGCCTGGGAAAGTCTGGACTTAACTACAAGGATTAAAATGTTAATGTTGAGATATTCACCCCACAATGTGCCAATGTTGAACAGTGAAGCAGGTGATGGAGTGATGAATGCAGTGGAACTTTGGGAAAATGGAAGCTGATGAAATGTCCAGGATGGGAGGAGAAAATGGACCCAGTAGAGACAGAGCACAACATTCTAGTGAAAAGAGGAGGAGATGTCTGATGGGAGGCAGCAACTCAGCTGTTGTAAACAGTTTAGTTCAAGCTGGGACATTGAGCAAAAGTGGAAATGAAATTCTTGCGTATGGTGGTTTTATAGAGAGGTCAAAGGCAAGGGTCTCTATATATTTAACTGGAAAAAATTGTGGCTCATCTGAAATGGTTTGCTGAACAAGTGTTCTGACAGCACATAGGTATCAATGAAATCCACTGCGATGGCAGAACACTGAATTGTGTATCAGCAGCTTGCAGGTAGATGATGATCCTAACTCTGCTGATAATGCTCACAAAATCGAAAGACCTTCGAATGGGTATTTGACATCTCTCGGCTGGATGAGAAGGTTTTGGTAAAATTTGATCTGGCTATATCCTCTGACTACGTAATGCTGGAATCCAGCACTGACAAACTCATCAAAGTGGACAACAGAAGAGATATGATGGGAGAAGATGGGGCAGTTGAAAGGATCAGGAACGTAACTATACCATTGTTACAGTCACCCAGAATTTTACTGGAGTCTTCAGTTGAAGAATGTAATGCTGGTAGAAATCTGAGCACAGGGGTTCAAACAGGGAATCGCAACCAGGGATTCAGGACTAGCATAGTGGCTTCCAAGCTCTCTCACAGCAGGTACATTTACTTTTGAAGCACAGGCGTTCTTGCTTTGTAAGTAAGTGAAGAACATAGCAAGAACTTACAAACAAAAACCAACTTAATTTGGTTTCAGTTGAAGGAAGAATATTGACATCGACATGGAGAAAGTTTCCTGTTGATGTTCAAATCATATCATAGAGTCGCTTGCGTTCACCTGAATGTTCAGACAAAACTTCTGTTTAAGTATTAACTGTACGACACTACTGGCAATGCAACTTTCGATTGGCAGGGTACTGTATGTTGCTTATCTCTTCAAATGTGGGCTCATTTGAATCAATTAAATACAAATAAACAGAACTGGCAGAGAACAGTTGCTAAGGCAGGAGGAGAGAAGCGTTTGCATGATTAGACTTTTCTTACCAAATATTTCATGGGCATTTCACAGTCTACATCATCAGAATGCAGTGACAAATACACAGATGATTAAACTGTGAGCATATTTCAATGCCAGATATACATATGTAGAGAAACCACCAAGGGCCGGATAAACAGTTCACAGTTTATAGGAAAAAGCAGCCCCCGATTCCTGCAAGTCTTTCCACTCCACCAGGAATGTGACACAAGAGCCAGAAATCAGGCCAAGGCCAGGATATGCTAGGTCCTGGCCTGAGCTTCATTTCCGGGGGGGCGTGTTGGGGACGGAACCTCCATCCACTCAAAACATTTCTTCCAATTCCAACATTTAGTTGTTTAAGTGAGTTCAGTGTCTTAGCCTCAGCCACACTTCCTGACAACTCAGTCCAACTGTTGATCCCCTTCTGAATAAAAAATACAAACTCGTATATATTACTGCAGCCCTCAAAGAATTAATGCCAAAAGTTTAAAATACATTAATTTTCACTGGTGTGCAGCTAATGATTGCATTCAAAAGTCAAAACCATACAAATAAATATTTTCTTTTATTTGGTCAAAATGTCTGGCCGCTGGAGAAGAGACAGGCTCGTAAAATATTTCTTTTTACAAATTGGCTACAAAGAAGAATATTGCTTTGCTTCCCCCAAGTTCTCAGACTTTTCCAGCTCACATAAAAACCCCATGTCATTCACTTCTCACCAGCAGATTGAAGAAACGCAAAATGTTTGTGAACTTCAAGCCAATCTTCAGAAAAATGAAGGTTGAGGCCTAATACAGGAGTTTAAAATGATAAAAAGGATTAATATAGTTGACTTGGGGAAGATGTTTCTCCCCTGTGGGGTGTACAAAACCAACTGACCATTCATAAGAGATGGTCAGGAATAAAGGGTAATGAATTTTAGAAGAATCTTCTTTACCGAGTATGTGGTTAGACTGTGGAACTTGCTACCACATACAGAAGTTGAGGCAAATGGTGCCAGTTCATTTAAGATGAAGACGGGGGGGGGGGGGGGGGGGGGGGGTGGAGAAAAGAATCAAAGGATTGCCAATAATGTGTCAAGAACCGGAGGGGAGGAGACCATTATCTAACATAAACACTGACACAGACTTGTGAAAAGCATGGCCTGTTTTTTGGCTGTGATTCTATGTAGAAAACAATGCAATTCCTTGGGAAATAACTTTTTCACATGGTATCAGTTTTACAGAGATGACAAATTCACCTTGGGGGAACTACAAGCTCAAACCTGCATCTTGTACTTTGTTACAGAATATTAATTACTAACCTGCAAGGTTACTCACTTGCATCACTAGTAATCTAGCTGGAAGCACCAACTTGTTTTTCTATCACGTCAACTACAAGTACAGTGTCAAAATATATAAGTCCTTTTGTTTAATAGTCATTACTGTCACTATTCTGTAAGGATTCTTGATTTTCAACGGATGAGAATAGTTAAACTAATGTTGGCTTCTTCCTATTGGTACTTTACCTCTCATCAGTGTGCCCCTTTAGTTGTGCAACATTATATCAGATGGAAGACCATTGTAATGAACTGCTGTAAAAACACAGATCACTACAAAAAGAATGCCTTTAAGATGTTTACAAATATTAAAACAGATGCATTTTCTACCATGGGATCCTCAGGAAATACTGAATAAAAATGTTTGGCTGCATCCACAGTCTTAGCACCTCAAGATGATCTTACGTTGAAGGATAAGGTCCAGCAATTCTATCACATTTCAAAACAGATCTTCTGTTATATTGTGGTTGAATTATGCATCTATATGGATTCTTCAGTTAAAACAACTTCTGTTCATTTGTCCTTGGAACTGCTTGCTGAGAATCAAATGGAGAAAATTCCACAACATGTAAATAAAATGACCTCTCTGCTTGAAGTGAAGAAAACTGCAAACCAAAACTATCCCAGTTAATAATTCAAATTATAAAAGTATTGCCATAAATTTAAATGACCTTAATCATTTTAATTTTAGATGTCTGTGCCTGTGTTTTGTTCTCCAAAACTGATTAACATTTTATTACTGAAAATAATTGGGACAGTCCATTATCTAGTATTGAAAGCTTACAAGAAATCCTGAATGGTGCAGCCAAAATTGAGGACATGACCAGTGGCAGAGTTGAAAGTTTTGAAAATGACAGTCTGTTTTTACCTGTTCCATCTATCCACCTTCTCTCATTCCAAGTGCCCCTTCATTCCACAATCACTTCTGATTTACAAACTGTAGATAGTACAACCAGCCAGCTCTTGCTCTCCCTGCCATCCCAATCCTTTTGGTTTAATGCATTCAGATGCCAAAGAGCTGTCAGCTGGTAAGGCAATAGTGCAACAAGAATGAATTCAAAGAGCAAGAGACTGATGGAGAAGAAACACTGCCACTCAATTTCACAGTTTGAACCACTATCACAGATATTGGCACAATGTAAACTTCAAAGGCTAATTAAGTGATGGAATTTGCACATCATGAGCTACCAGGCAAGAGTGAGCTATAACCACAGCATAGGAGAATGTAGTAAGGGTGCCAACTCACTGAACCCATGGTTTCTGCTGCAGGGAACTCCAATGAGGATCTTGGTGCATTGGTGTGCCTTGTTGAGTGGCTGTTCAAAAATGCTTGGTGCGTTAGTCGGTCTGCCAGAAAACTTGCTGTGTTTGGTGAAGAAAGAGTTCAGCCACAACTTGGCACAGGGTCTTCGTGTAGAGCTTGGAGCACAAGTCAAGGTAATATTCATAAAATCACCTGAGGACTAATGCTTTTTTAAAATGTATCCATGGGATTGGCCATGCGTTTATCTAGCTGCCCTCAAAAAGGTGCAGTGACTTGATTTCAGACAGCTAATATTTCAGGTTGCATTACAGTACAAACAGAAGTTACCCACTGTTTTAGTGTTGTAATGGAAGCTCAGAACAAGGGAAGGAAATCCCAAACTATTGCCATGCTAGCTCAGATTGTGGCTACCATTCAGATGCAGAGTCACACAGTACAGTCTAGCAATGTTCACTCAGTGATTACTAGGATTGCTAATGTGCAACTTCAAGGGAGTGACAGTGGTTCTACCATTCCACCAATGGGAGATGATGATGTAGTAGCTATGTCTCTGACTAGCGATCGGAGACCCTGGCTAATGCTCATGGAAAATAAGTTCAAATCCCACCATGGCTGATGGAATTCAAATTCAATTAATAAAATATAGAATTGAAGGCTAGTCTCAGTAATAGTGACCATGAAACTGTCATTGATTGTCGTAACAATCCATCTGGTTTAGTAATTTTAGATTAGGAAATCTTCTCTCTTACCTGGTATGGCCAACATGTGGTTCAATGTGGTGACATAATCTGACAAGTTAATAAATCACAAAATGCAAATAGAGGTGGGCAACAAATGCTGTGGTAGCCACTGATGTTCACATTCCACAAGGAAGAATGTAAAAAGTCCAGATTGGTAGCCTCCCTCCCCCCTCCTCGCCTGTCTAAATGGTGTAACCTGAAGACAGATTACTTGATGGCATCTTCCAAAGCCATCTGTGATTTCCTATGCAAGATACAGTCATATTGCAGCCGCTGGGGTAGCAATGTAAAGTCAGAAACAAAGGGAGTGGATGATTGGTTCAGTATTATATGGAATATTAATAATTTGTTGGATAAAGTTGGTATGGAATGGATAATTTGGAGATGCTGGTGTTGGACTGGGGTGGACAAAGTTAAAAATCACACAACGCCAAGTTATGGTCTAAAAGGTTTATTTGGAAGCACTAGCTTTTGGAGCACTGCTCCTTTGTCATAATCACCTGATGAAAGAGCAACACCTGATGAAGGAGAAGCTAGTGCTTCCAAATAAACCTGTTGGACTCTAACCTGTTGTTATGTGATTTTTAACTTTGTATGGAATGGATGCTGTGATGGTCTGTAACTGTGGGATGGTTGGTTCTGGCACTAATGATCAATGATGTATTGACAGGAAGTAAAGTTGAAAGTGGGATCACAGATAGCTCATCTGGAAGGAAGATGCACCAGCTGTTTTGATTTGGAGTTCTTACCACATCCTTGGTTGTAATCCTGGTGAAGACAATGTTGGGGAGGATGCGGCAGATCGCTGAGATTTGGGGAAGCATCCATTCTGCTGGGTCATGGAGTCTCCTTCAGAGATCCAAGCAGTAAAATCAATCTGCTACACTTCACTGGTCTGTTTGATGATGTTCTCATAACAGTGAGGCTTGTGAGAGAAGTGAGCCGTTTGCCTTCTTAACTGCTGTATCTTCACCCTCACAGGTGATAGCCCAAGGGATGCTCTGCTACTTTGGCACCCCTGTTCATGGCTCAGAGCAGATTTTGTGCATGGAATCCTGCTGGTCACACCTCAAGATTATCTCCACATGCAGCACCATTACCACACCAACTGTAAACAACTCCTTAAAAACCCAGAATTAACACAAAATCAAGAAGTAAGAATCCAGTGAAAGTGATCAGTTGATGATCCCTTAAAATGACACTGGTTCCTGTGTTATCGAATGCAAGTTCAGCTGTGTGCAGCCCAGAAAAGCTGTTCATCCCAATGGCAAAAGGGGCTCTTGTGGTGCAGTGGTAGTATCTGTGGGAACTGGGAGCTGAGTTTAAGTCTCATCTGCTCCAAAGGCAGGTGATAACACTGGTTGAACAGGTTAGTTAGAAAATATCTCTAACCTGAGTGGCAAAGTCCAAAATAGCAGTGCAGTATCAAATTTGTGATGGACATCATAACTTATCTAACCTGCATCCTGCCAGCACATGCCTGTAACACCTACATTAATGGCCTGGCCAAGATGGCATTCAGCACAGACCACACAGACATTCAGTGGGAATGGTACAAATACCATTTGATACTAAACAGCTGGCACCAGTAGCATTGAAGCTCCTGGTACAGTGGAGTCCAATTTTACAGCAGCTCCTTTTTTTTAAAAAGTGAAGTATAAGACTCCTGTATATTTAGAATTCATTACCTTCCTCAACTTTGTTATTCCTGTACCTGCACTTCACCAATTTGTTGAGGTGTATCAGGGTAGGAAAGCTGGAGGTGGGAGGAATGGAAGATGTTGATTGGAGGCTCACAATTATCTTTAATCCTTCAGTGGAGCTGGGTGAAGTTCTCTCTACCTTCCACCTCCATATTTGGGTAAATATATTTTTTAAAATTTACCTTTCAGCGGTGGCAACAGCGGTTACCGTCGGGGGTCACTTGTTAGTCTTCATGTAGACCACAATTTCCTGAGTACAACTGGCCCAGAACTAACTACACATTTACTGTAGACCAATTTGGTGTTACACATCCTCTTGTAAAGTGAAAAGAACCTTATGCCTGTCAGGTCGTGGGCATCCTTTCCTGCCTTGATCCATGCGATTGGCAGGTCATTTATGTTGTCTAATTGGCTATAACTCACACTGACCACATTAGATATTTTGCTTCCTACTTTATCTCATAATTGAAATACTGTTCTCAAATCCTACAGCACACGTTAACTGCATCACTATATTCTTGCTTATATAATGCATTAGTTTACTACTGCATTCACAATACCTTATTTTGCTGCTTCATTTATAATGTCCTGCTTACAAAAGTACAAGCTCCCTATGTATCCCAGTTCTGCTCCACTGAAGTATATTGCTTCTTTATTAATAACCATTCTGTTATACAGCATTATTCACACAACACTCCTGTGTAAAGAGAACAGCTTTTACTGAAGCAGAACTCTACTGTGCATTTATGAAACATGCTGTTTTAATGAGGTATAATACTGTACTTCTTTACATATTCAATGAGTGTTAACAGCTATGGTGTTTTTTAAAGGTATTTGATTGGTACTTGTAGCTGAATCTCATGCTGCCTTGGCATAATGGTAAGGTTTTGACATCAATGAAAGCAAGCGTTAAATGTTGAAAAAGATTTAACAGGACAGCAAAGAGTTTGGTGAACAAGCTGAACAGTTCTAAACATTTATGAGTTACACAGTGCTCTGGGAGCAAAGCCCATTCATGCTGAAGTTGATTGACTCATGACATGATCAACTGCATTTATAATGTGAAGGGAACAGTTTTCAGACAGGGTAGTGAACAATTCATTGTAAAATTATAAATTACAAGAACAACTGAGACACATCTCGCACAACTACTTCACTTTATCTATGCACCGAATGATTTTATAAACTGTATAATGTCTATTAGGTGAATAGCAGAGTGTATTCCTTAGAGTTGGGGATTTCAAGACAGGGAGACATATTTTAAGATGAGAGGAGAAAGATTTAAAAGACAGGAGGGGCATAATTTTTATACAGAGAGTGGTTTGTGTGTGGATTAAACTTCCAGGGGAAGCCGTGGATGCGGGTATAGTTACAACGTTTAAAGGACATTTAGTACATTCATGAGCACATAAATAAGAAATGTTTGGAGTGATATGATCCAAGTGCAGGCAGGTGAGACTAATTTGGTTTGGGATTATGTGAGGAATGGACTGGTTGGACTGCTTCCATGCTGTATGACTCTATAACTCAAAGCAGAGCTAAATACATGAATCATTGTAAAGAAATTAATCTTTTGTTGAATACAGGGAGTAAATATTGTTCTGAGAACCTTCCAAGAAATATATCTCATGTCTCTATGGTGACTAAAGCATAGACACATGGTGCTAAGAATTGGGATAGTCACAATGGAAATAAATCTGAGTCCTGAACCTGCACCATTTTGGGAATACACATTTAACACAATTTTTGTAGGAATGGTCAACTCATGAAAGAGGTTGGGATTACTGCACAATTAATGCGGGTCACCTAACACTTCAAGGCCAATTAGAGACCCTGGATCATTTAGAGAGGTGTCGTTGCCGATGCAAGCAAGAGGGAGAGAGGAATCCTCAATATTCCTTCTCAGTAATTTTCAATTTGTCAAAATTAAATAATAGCTACAGCTGCAGGAGAGTCCCTGTGAAGGGAACCATGACACATACACAGCAGTTGTCATCTGTCTTTCACAGAAATACTGGCAGTTCAGCAGTTACCACAAGATGGCAGCACAACCATGATTAAGAAATGATTTGGAGATACCAGTGTTGGACTGGGGTGGACAAAGTTAAAAATCACACAACACCAGGTTATAGTCCAACAGGTTTAATTGGAAGCACACTAGCTTTCGGAGCAACGCTCCTTCATCAGGTGACCAGGGGCTGAAAAATTACGCCATGTTCTTCGTGACCTGCAACACATTATCAATGAGGATGAGCACCTCACCAAGACCTTCCCCACACCTCCACTACTTGCCTTTAAACAACCGCCAAACCTCAAACAGATCATTGTTCGTAGCAAACTGCCCAGCTCTCAGGATAACTCCATACAACCCTGTCACGGTGGATGCTGCAAGACGTGTCAGATTGTGGACATAGATACCACTATTATGTGTGGGAACACCTCCCACCTTGTACATGGCAGGTACTCATGTGACTCAGCCTACATTGTCTATCTTATACGTTGCAGGCAAGGATGCCCGGAGGCATGGTACATTGGGGAAACCGAGCAAAGGCTACGACAACGGATGAATGGGCACTGCACAGCAATCAACAGACAGGAGTGTTCCCTCCCAGTTGGAGAACACTTCAGTGGTCCAGGACATTCAGCCTCGGACTTTCGGGTGACCATCCTCCAAGGTGAACTTCGGGACAGGCAGCAGAGGAAAGTGGCCAAGCAGAGGCTGATAGCAAAGTTTGGTACCCATAGGGAGGGCCTCAACCGGGACCTTAGGTTCAAGTCACATTACAGGTGATCACCATTGCACTGCACACACACAGATATTCCTACACACACACACGGACACAGGTACACACAGACATCCACACACACCCTTATGGGCACACACACTCCCACCCCTTCACAGACCTAAGACAGTCTGCACTCTCTGCACTCACCACACACACACACACACACACACACACACACACACACACACACACACACACACACACACACACACACACACACACACACAACCCCCACCCCAGACAAACACACACAGACAGACAAAGACCCACATGCACACATATATTTTGTGTGGTGAATTTGTATTTGCAGAATTACATTGCACTTTGCTCAAAAACTGCATACATTCATGAAGAATTCTGAGCTCAAAAACTGCATAAATTTATGTAAAACTCTGTTACCTCACTTTTTAGATTAGAATCAATCTAAATATCAGGTCATAGACAGAGAACACAGGGGGCTAACACCTTCAACATATTGTCGAGCTATCACCATTGTTAACAGCTAACCCGAGAATGCAACTTTTAAAAAAAGGTTTTGTGATTTGCACATGAAAGAAGTGAAACTATCACTGTATTCTAACAGATGAAAGGCTTAACAGACAATCAATTTTTCAGTGTATAATTTCAGTTACATCACACTGCAAATTTTTGCTATAAATTCTGTGTTACGATCGAGTCCTCCACAATCACCTGATGAAGGAGCGTCGCTCCGAAAGCTAGTGTGCTTCCAATTAAACTTGTTGGACTATAACCTGGTGTTGTGTGATTTTTAACTATGATTAATAAGTGAGAATGACCTGTTGCAATTCCCATTCTTGCTTTTCACATGGCGTAGCAACAACACAGCAGATGGTGCTCTTGTGCTGTGTAAAACAACGGGCATAGTTAAACTTTCTGTCTAATGGCAAGTTAGAGGAATATACAACTTTCATCTTTCATGAACCAAAAAGAAAGTTTAAATTTGAATCACTTCTACCTCTCTGGAAACTGGACCATAGCTCAACAGACATGGTGTTGTCTAGAAATAGGTTAATTTAAGACTAGCAAATTTGATACTTTACAGATATGTAGATTTTGCCCATATGTGTAAAACTCTGAATGCATCTTTCTATCAATTTTATGTTTTTATCTGTATTTGCTTTTACAGATAAAGTGAAAATTTCTCTGTACAGAAGTATAAACCTCCCATCCTCACACCTCCACTAATGTCACAATTTAATAATAGGCCCCTACTCAACAGAAAAAAATGAATCAAGCAGCATCTACTCAACAGCCCCCAGGAAGTTCCTTCAGTGAGTTCATTTTGGGAGTGACTGGCTCCTGGTTTGCATTTGGATCACATGTTTCCCCCTCCTCAATGAAGTAATACTGTAAGCAGAGAAATGTGGGCGCCATGCAGGGCCTGTACAGATTAGAAGTAGCAAGTAGCCTGGAGAAGCACTCATGCTGACCTTCATGTATCATAAATTGAATTTGCTATTTTTAATTTCAACAGATAAATTATTGACTTGGGCGCTTAAAACTGTGGTTATAATTTCTTTGAAGTAAAGTGCCTATACTAATTAATAACTTCCATAGTGTTTTGCACAGAAAAGATGGGATGGGACTGGAAAGCACAAAATAAAACTAAAACTACCTGCTTCACTTCCAATGATACACTCAACATATACTTTATTAATCTCTTAAAGCAACGTTCTATATTTATTGGACCTGCATATTTGAATTTGTATTCTGGTTTAATAGATATTCAAATGAAAACCTCAAGATTCACCTCTACTTATTAATGACTTTAATTTAAAACAAACAGGGAAGCAAATGCTTTGCCCTGGATTTGTTGCACATTTCAATCCCCAACAGGACTGTTTGACAAATCAGAAGTTCAATCCAGGAGCTCATACTGTTTTGTCCATCCAAGACATCTGCGCCAGATTAAAAAAATGTCCTACAATTCTAAATGCAGACTAGCACATCGCAGACTTTGCAGGAAATTATCTCAGGTTGAAGTGAGGTTAATGGTTTGTTCATGTTTGATCTGAATGTCCTAATGAACCCCAATTTTGGGAAATAGGCAGCATGGAGGGAGCTCAAAATTTTAACGTTCACTCCTCCTGCTCCTCATTTTAACAAATGGCTAGCAGAAGACAAATAATATGGAGGGAGCTTACCAAAAGTATAACAAACAACGAGAAGGGGAGTGGCATATCTAGCCAAACAGCAATTTAAATTAGAGGAAGAGGCATCACGTACTCATTTTCCTCATCTCAGACCTGTCTGGGTCTGCCTTCAGATGGTATTTAATGATTGTCTAAAGATTCTTCATGGCAGATTTTCAGATGGTGCACATCATGCGATCATGAAATGTATGTTTGAACTCTCAGCAGCAACTGGTCAAGGTTTCTGTAACTGTATTTTAGAGTGTATATAATTTCACAGGGGTCTGCAAGAGCACCCTCAAAGAAAGTGACCAAGGTTAGACAATGTTTCCCTCACAAACACTATCAATGTGGCTGTTAAAGTTCAGGTTCCAATTTACAAGTCTATCTAAGCCAGATTAGAGATGTTACAGGTTCATTTAGATCAGTTCATGAATATGAAAGGATTGAAAGAACACAGGTCAAGTGCAGGCAAATGGTTTAGTTTGGAAACATGGTCGGTGTGGACTGGTTGTACTGAAGGGGTCTGTTCCTGTGCTGTATGACTCTCGATGACTCATAATAGCAATAAAAGAAAAACAAAATGCTCTAAGAATTACTTGGAATAGCATCAGGAGTGAGATTAAACTGTGAGAAAATAAAAAAAACTAATCTGATTTAATACCTTAAACATTAAAAAAAGTCAGAAGGAATATTTATCTTGGAGAGAGATGTAATTGGCAAGACATTACTTAAACGCACACACTTGTCTTGAACTCAAAAAAAATCAAGCAGGAATGGATAATAGTTCTACAGATGATAATTCACCATCAAAGTTCCTAGAACATTGCCAAAGAACATTGTCTTACCTGTCTACAGGACAGTCAGTTTAACTATACCTGACGTGATACAAGAGATTGTATATGTGGTGGAAAAATTATCTTATTCGATCCAGAACTTTGACTGTTGATAGTTTCAACTTGTTAAATAGTTAAAGAGGCAAATTAAATCTCACCAGTTTATAGCAATCTCAGAAACTGAGTCTGACTGCAAATTGATTAGCTAACTTATCACCTCTCTCATTCATTAGCAAATGCTACCTCCAATTTTTGTAGACTTCATGGACTGGATTTTACATGCAAAAGCAAATGACCAGTGCCAGTCAGCTATTATTCTTGCACTTGCACAGAGACAGTCTTGTGTAAGGTGAGTTACATCCATCCAATCAACCAAGGTGCAAAGTAATCTCTACAGCAGTCCCAGGACTGGCAATTGTATTGTCTTAGCCAATCAGATTGAATACACATTCAGTCTGTCACTCTCCCGCCAATGTAGGTGAATGTTATGTAATTTTAATAACACTACGCAGTCAATTTCATGTGATTATATAGCACAGAATTAATCTGAAATAAATCAAAGGACTGCAGCTGCTGGAGATCGGAAACACAAACAGGAACCCAGCAGACCTGTGGGAAGAACGCAGAGTTAACATTTCAACTCTGGTAACTCTTCATCAGAATGGAGTTGGTGAAGAGGTACCAGACTTGAAATATCGATTTTGCTTTCTTCCAACACATGCTGCCAGACCAGCTGAGTTTCTCCGCAATTTCTACCTTTTGTTTCAGAATCTATTCCATGTGGATGTTAATGCCCAATTGAACCTTCTCCCCACTTTACTCAGGTAAGTCTGCCATTGTAATTCTGGATCAGTGGTGTTGGAAGAGCACAGCAGTTCAGGCAGCATCCGAGGATCAGTAAAATCGACGTTTCGGGCAAAAGGCCTTCATCAGGAATAAAGGCAGTGAGCCTGAAGCGTGGAGAGATAAGCTAGAGGAGGGTGGGGGTGGGGAGAAAGTAGCATAGAGTACAATGGGTGAGTGGGAGAGGGGATGAAGGTGATAGGTCAGGGAGGAGAGGGTGGAGTGGATAGGTGGAAAAGGAGCTAGGCAGGTAGGACAAGTCCGGACAAGTCATGGGGACAGTCTGAGCTGGAAGTTTGGAACTAGGGTGAGGTGGGGGAAGGGGAAATGAGGAAACTGTTGAAGTCCACATTGATGCCCTGGGGTTGAAGTGTTCTGAGGTGGAAGATGAGGCGTTCTTCCTCCAGGCGTCTGGTGGTGAGGGAGAAGCGGTGAAGGAGGCCCAGGACCTCCAAGTCTTTGGCAGAGTGGTAGGGGTAGTTGAAATGTTGGGCCACGGGACGGTGTGGTTGATTGGTGCAGGTGTCCCGGAGATGTTCCCTAAAGCGCTCTGCTAGGAGGCGCCCAGTCTCCCCAATGTAGAGGAGACTGCATTGGGAGCAACGGATACAATACATGATATTAGTGGATGCGCAGGTAAAACTTTGATGGATGTGGAAGGGTCTTTTAGGGCCTTGGATAGAGGTGAGGGAGGTGTCGGCACAGGTTTTACAGTTCCTGAGGTGGCAGGGGAAAGTGCCAGGATGGGAGGGTGGGTCGTAGGGGGGCGTAGACCTGACCAGGTGGTCACGGAGAGAATGGTCTTTGCGGAAGGTGGAAAGGGGTGGGGAGGGAAATATATCCCTGGTGATGGGATGTTTTTGGAGGTGGTGCAAATGTCGGTAGATGATTTGGTTTATGCGAAGGTTGGTAGGGTGGAAGGTGAGCACCAGGGACGTTCTGTCCTTGTTACGGTTGGAGGGGTGGAGTCTGAGAGCGGAGGTGTGGGATGTGGACGAGATGCATTGGAGGGCATCTTTAACCATGTGGGAAGGGAAATTGCGGTCTCTAAAGAAGGAGGCCATCTGGTGTGTTCTATGGTGGAACTGGTCCTCCTGGGAGCAGATACAGCAGAGGCGGAGGAATTGGGAATACGGGATGGCATTTTTGCAAGAGATAGGGTGGGAAGAGGTGTAATCCAGGTAGCTGTGGGAGCCGGTGGGTTTGTAAAAAATGTCAGTGTCAAGTCGGATGTCATTATCATCTGCTGACATTTCCGCCACCTCCAAAAAGACCCCACCACCAGGGATATATTTCCCTCCCCACCCCTTTCCACCGTCCACAAAGACCGTTCCCTCCATGACTACCTGGTCAGGTCTACGCCCCCCTGCAACCCACCCTCCCATCCTGGCACCTTCCCCTGCCACCACAGGAACTGTAAAACCTGCACCTACACCTCCTCCCTCACCTCTATTCAAGGCCCTGAAGGAGCCTTCCACATCCATCAAAGTTTTATCTGCACATCCACTAATATCATTTATTGTATCCGTTGCTCCCGATGTGGTCTCCTCTACATTGGGGAGACTGGGTGCTTCCTAGCAGAGCGCTTTAGGGAACATCTCCGGGACACCCGCACCAATCAACCACACCGCTCCGTGGCCCAACATTTCAACTCCCCCTCCCACTCTGCTGAGGACATGGAGGTCCTCAGCCTCCTTCACTACCGCTCTCTCACCACCAGACGCCTGGAGGAAGAACACCTCATCTTCCGCCTTGGAACACTTCAACCCTAGGGCATCAATGTGGATTTCAACAGTTTCCTCATTTCCCCTTCCCCCACCTCACCCTAGTTCCAAAATTCCAGCTCAGCATTGTCCCCATGACTTGTCCGATCTACCTAGCTCCTTTTCCACCTATCCACTCCACCCTCTCCTCCCTGACCTATCACCTTCATCCCCTCCCCCACTCACCCATTGTACTCTATGCTACTTTCTCCCCACCCCCACCCTCCTCTAGCTTATCTCTCCACGCTTCAGGTTCACTGCCTTTATTCCTGATGAAGGGCTTTTGCCCGAAATGTCGATTTCGCTGTTCCTTGGATGCTGCCTGAACTGCTGTGCTCTTCCAGCACCACTGATCCAGAATCTGGTTTCCAGCATCTCCAGTCATTGTACTTCTCTATTTCCCTCCATTTTGAATGTATCTATGTTATTTCCTTCAAGCACTCCCTATAAAAACAAGTTTAACATTCTATCCACTTTTTGGGTTAATATGTTATTCTGAAGTGTCTATTGGATTTCTTGCTGACGATCTCACATGCTCTTCCATCCCAGAGGAAACATTCTCTTTGTAACCATGCCATCAAAAACTTGAGAAAATTTAAACATCTTCATCAGGCCACTCCTAAGTTGGCCTTATTTAAAAGAGAAAGTGAGGACTGCAGATGCTGGAGATCAGAGCTGCAAATGTGTTGCTGGAAAGGCGCAGCAGATCAGGCAGCTTCCAAGGAACAGGAGAATCGACGTTTCGGGCATGAGTCCTTCTTCAGGACCCATTCCTGAAGAAGGGTTCATACCCGAAACATCGATTTTCCTGCTCCTTGGATGCTGCCTGACCTGCTGCGCCTTTCCAGCAACACATTTGCAGCAGCTTATTTAAAAGAGAAGTAACTCATCTGTTAGTCATTACCCAATACCAACATATTTCTGGTATCATCCTTATACAGCTTCCCTGCACCTTCTCCACTACCTTCACATCCTTTGGTAATACAGTACTTTCAGCCTTGGTCCCAGCACAGCAGCAGTGCCCTGGACCCCTCATGAGAAAAGCAACTCCACCTCGATCCAAGCATAGTGTCCCTGAGCCCAGCACACTGACCACACGAGCAAGGTAACCTCTATCCCAGCACACTGACCCTGACCCCAGCACGGGGACAGCCTAATCTAAACACACTGACACTGATCCCAACAAACTGACCTCAACCCAGCAGGGCAACACCAACCCCAGCATGGTGACCCCGATTCTTGTAAGGTGATGCCGAATCCAGCACACTGACCCTGACCCCAGCACGGTGATCCTGATCCCTGAGCAGTGACGCCAAATCCAGCACACTGACCCTGACCCCAGCACGGTGATCCTGATCCCTGAGCAGTGACGCCAAATCCAGCACACTGACCCTGACCCTAGCACGGCAACCCCAATCCCAGCACAACTGACCCCAACCCCAACACACCGATCCCTGACCCCAGCACGGTGACCTGACCCCAGCACGGTGATCCTGATCCCTGTGCAGTGACGCCAAATCCAGCACACTGACCTGACCACAGCACGGTGACCTCAATCCCAGCACAGCGAACCTGACTACAGCATGAGGACCAGGATCCTTTTACGGTGATGTCGAATCCAGCACACTGACTCTGACCCTAGCACAACTGATCCTGATCTCAGCACAACTGATCCTGATCCCTGCACACCAACCCTGACCTCAGCACGGCGACCCCGATCCCAGCACGGTGACCCTGATCCCATAAGGGTGACCTCGACCCCAGCACAGTAATCCGGATCCCAGCACATTGACCCCTGACCCCAGCACGGTGACCCCGATCCCATCAGGGTGAGCCCGACCCCAGCACTGTAATCCTGATCCCAGCACACTGACCCCGACCCCAGCATACCGACCCCGATCCCAGCATATCAAATAGGTGTAACTGTGTCTTTTTCAGATTAGCATGATCTAAGAAATGTGCTGCAGGGATCATTGCAGGGATCTGCCAGTTTACAACATATATAAAGGATTTAGATGGAGGGCTGGAAGATATGGTAGCCAAATGTGCAGACAACACAAAGATAGGTAGGAAAGTAAGTTGCAAAGAGGATACAGAGAGGATACAAAAATATACTGACATGTTAAGTGAGTGCAATAAAGATGTAGCAAAAGGACTATAAGGTGGGAAAATGCAAAATTGTCCATTTTGGCAGCATATTCATCAAATCCTCTTCAAACCTCTACCACATGGAAGCAGACCATTCAGCCCAACATGTCAACAATGACCTCCGAAGAGTATCCCACCCCTACCCTATTACTCTATATTTAGCCCTGACTAATGCCCCTAACCTACACATTCCTGAACACTATGGGCAATTTAGCACGACCAATTCACCTAACCTGCATATCTTAGGATTGTGGGAGGAAACCAGAATATCCAGAAGAAACCCACGTTGACAAGGGGAGAACGTGCAAACTCCACACAGACAGTCACCTCAGGGACCCAGGACCCTGGCGCTGTGCGACAGCAGTGCAAACCATGTTATTACATAGCGAGAGTTCTGAAATGAATAGAGATCTGTGTGCATGAATCACAAAATATTAGCTTGGAGCTATAGCAAATAATTAGAACAAGTAATAGAACGTTATATGTTTATTACAATGGGAACCGAATACAAAAGGAATGAGGTTATGCTTTAGTATACAAGGTACTGGTGAGTCCTCATTTGAAGTACTTTGTACAGTATTGGTCACCTTCTTTAAGGATGAACGTAAATGTGTTGGAGACAGTTCAGAGAAGATTTACTGGACTAATACCTGGAATGAGCAGGTTATGAAAACATGATTGGACATGTTTTGCTTCCATCTGCTGAAGTTTAAAAGATTAAAAGGCAACTTGACGGAAACACAGAAAATCCTGAGGGGTATTGACAGGGTAGATTTGGAAAGGATAATTCCACTTATGGGAGAATCTAGTACTAGGAGTCTCTGTTTAAAACTCTGGGGATGGCAGTTTTAAACAGAAATGAAGCTTTTTTTTCTCTTAGAAGGTCATGAATATTTGGAAGTCTCTTCCAGAACAGGTGGTGGTAATAGAATCCTTGAATAGTCCAAAGGGCAGAGGTGGGTAGATTCTTATTAAGCAAGATTATGAAAGCTTGTCAGGGATAGACAGGAATGTGGATTTGAGGTTCCAGCCGTGATCTTGTTAAATGGCAGAAGAGTACAAGGGGCTGAACGGCCTCCTCCTCCTGATTCATTTGTCTATATGCACATATCTTTGTATTAGGAATATGAATAGCAACAGTTCTCCTACCCCTAACATATTTAAAATAAAATTATAGTAAGATATTTAGGACGATACGGTGGCTCTGTGGTTAGCATTGCTACGTCACAGCGGCAGGGACCCGGGTTCAATTCCCACCTTGGGCAACTGTCTGTGTGGAGTTTGCACATTCTCCCCATGTCTGCAGATGCTCCGGTTTCCTCCCACAGTTCAAAGATGTGCAGGTCAGGTGAATTGGCCATGCTAAATTGCCCATAGTGTTAGGTGCATTAGTCAAAGGGAAATGGGTCTGGGTGGGTCACTCTTTGGAAGGTCGGTATGGACTTGTTGCGCCGAAGGGCCTGTTTCCACACTGTAGGGAATCTAATCTAATCTAATCATATGATCCAGCTGGACAAGAAGCTTTATTGCCTTTGACTTAAATTTCTTTCATTTGAATGCACTTATTTCACTGCTTATCTATCACTCATTGGTATGCCAATCTGTTCTATTTCCCCAGTATATAATTGTTTTGCTTTGGTGGATAATATTTTGCCATCTCTCTAAAGTTACCAACAGCATTATTCTATGCATCCCTTCGTCACCAGTATCTAAGTTCTAGAACGGCTTGAATAGGCCTTTCAATGTCAGGAACCCACCATTCACCCGGAATGGTTAGCAAGCCCGCATCCTAGCTTTTAACTGGCAGGTGTCAATGGTGCATCCAGAAACTAGCCTTCTTGTCTGGTTTCCAACCTGATTGAAAAACTAGTCCTGTAAATTAATTATATACAGCATGGAAACAGATTCTTTGGTTCAACTTGTTCACTGCCCCCAGGTTCCCAATCTAAACTAGTTCCATTTGCCTGCAATTGGCACATAAATCTTTCCTATTCACATACCTATCTGAATGTCTTTTAAATGTTGTAACTATACCTGCATAAGACCATAAGACATAGGAGTGGAATCTACTACTTCCTCTGACACTTGGTTCCATACACTTATGAAAAAGTTATCTTATAAAAGTTTTAAAGCAAAAATAAACTGATAAATATGAAAGAGAGGCAGAATGGAGAAAAATAAAACCCAAACATTTTCATGTTCAGTTCTTCAATATTAGTGCTGGATTATCATCATGTAGCAGCTGAAAACTTTAGAAATAACTAGAGAGCTCATAATTTTTTTCTGCAGCTGTGCATTAAATGCATATATATTAATTAGTAGTGGTGATAGTGCCAATTCAATTTTACAAAGCATTTGAAATTCAACCTCTGGCAGTCCCCAATAAAGCACAGAACTCCTGAATCCCTCGTGAAAACAGCTGGTAAGCCATAATAACTTCATATCAAAACTCAGTCAGCTAGTCAACAAACACTGGTAAATAATACAGAATTCAGTCAGAAATATCACACCAACAATTCCTTTTAGTATATCATGCAGAAACACACAATGTAAATTTACCATCTGGTCAATAATGAATCACGTATGTAAAGTTTGGAGCATTGGGAAAAGTATAAAATTAATTGCTTCAAAATGTGTTTTTTTGTGAAAGATCTTAAGGCTAATTTGGATGGAGAAAAGAGCTAACAAGGAAGTGTAGAAATTGACTGCAAATCCCAACCAGAGAAAGATGATCTGCATTTCTGGGAGATGTTATCTGTACAGAAGTATCTAATCACCAATGGAAGGATTAACAGAAGAACAGTCAGATTTGACAACTTTCAAGTCTGGCTGAACCAGAACTTCAATAAAGAAGTCATCCACTACTACTTATGATCAGAAAGTCTGGAAGGTCACTGTTGCCGATTCCACCTGCATGGCCCTCAGCTGATGATACAAAATAACTTTCCAGAAGGAATGCTCCATTACTGTGTGCTGTATTCAAATAGTTAAAATTTGTTTGAAATCTCTAATTATTTAAATGACACGTATGATGACTCTAACAAGTTTGGTTAGTACTGCTGCCTCAAGCACCAGGGTCCCAGGTTCGATTCCAGCCTCAGGCGACTGTCTGTGTGGAGTTTGCAAATTCTCCCCGTGTCTGTGTGGGTTTACTCCGGGTGCTCCGGTTTAATCCCACAATCCAAAGATGTGCAGATGAGGTGAATTGGCCATGCTAAATTGTCTATTGTGTTCAGGGATGTGTAGGTTAGGTGCATTAGTCAGGGGTAAATATAGGATAATAGGGTAGGGGAATGGGTTTGGGTGGGTTACCCTTCAGAGGGTCAGAGTGGACTTGTTGGGCCCAAGGACATGTTTTCACACTGTAGGAATTCCATGATTCGATAGATTAATTTACAATATCAAGAACCCTTACTTAAATCTGCAGATGTGTTCTCAAAACCACAACTTTGAGTGAAACAATGAAATCAATGTCAAAACTGGTTTTAGGTTCCTTTGATCCTTTTTACCCCAGATCAATGTACAAATTGAAATACTGTACAGTACATGAGCAGTATGGTACATTCCTAGCTGAAATAGCAAGCAAAACAAAATAATTTGTTATTTACACACCTAAACACTGTGCAGTTAGGTGCTTTAGGACTTGTCACAGCAAAAAAAATCAAACATGTAAATTAAAATGCTGCACATTTCTATAAAATATACATCCATTAAATAAAATTTAAAATTTAAAAATTCAAATTATGAAAATGAATGTTTAAAATATTGAACTCACCTACTATAGTTTTATGTTGACCAGCCTCCATCTAGTGGCAGAAGTTTGTCAGTGCAGGTAAATAACATCTGCCACTAGATAGAGTTCAGTTCGAGCTCAAACAGCAGACAGCAACTAGTAAAGGCACATCATCTATAAGCAGCAGTGATGGTAGCGTGCAATGGAAATTTTTAAAGATAAGAGCAGAGGGTGAAAAGCGGAGAAGAACAGGAGGAGAGGAAAGGAACAGGAAGAACTATCCAGAAACCAGAGCAGACACAAATCCAGGAATCAGACTGGCAGCAATGGCTATAGTCCCTGATGGTCACAACAGACACTGGAAACTTTAAAAGTAAAGATATGAGGTGGGAACAGGAACTGGTTTCATGAAGGGAAAAAGTTCACCTGCCGCCTGGAGTGGAAACACTGAGGAAAACATCGTGTGTGTAAGCAGGCCTTTTGCTTGGAAAAGTAGGCTTCAAGGGAAAGGCGCAATCGATTGGTGGAGCTTGTTCAAGGAGCAACTATTGAGTGTCCTTGATAAGTATGTACCTGTCAGGCAGGGAGGAAAGAGTCGTTTGAGGGAGCCGTGGTTTAATAAGGAATTGGAATCCCTTGTTAAAGGGAAGAGGGCGGCCTATGTAAAGATGAGGCGTGAAGGTTCAATTGGGGCAATTGAGAGTTATAAGGTAGCCAGGAAGGGTCTAAAGAGAGAGCTAAGAGCAGCAAGGAGGGGACATGAAAAGTCCTTAGTTGGTAGGATTAGGGAAAACCCAAAGGCTTCCTATAGGTATATCAGGAATAAAAGAATGACTAGGGTAGGAATAGGTCCAGTCAAGGATAGTAGTGGGAAGTTGCGTGTGGAGGCTGAAGAGATTGGGGAGACATTGAATGAATACTTTTCGTTAGTATTCACTCAGGAACAGGACATTGTTGCCGATGTGAATATTGAGTCACAATTAATTAGAATGGATGGCTTTGAGATATGTAGGGAAGAGGTGTTGAAAATTCTGGAAAGAGTGAAAATAGACAAGTCCCCTGGGCCTGATGGCACTTATCCTAGGATTCTCTGGGAAGCAAGGGAGGAGATTGGAGAGCCATTGGCCTGGATTTTTATGTCCTCGTTGTCTACAGGAATAATGCCAGAAGACTGGGGGATAGCAAATGTGGTTCCCTTGTTCAAGAAGGGGAGTAGGGATAACCCTAGTAACTATAGGCCGGTGAGTCTCACTTCTGTTGTGGGCAAAGTCTTAGAGAGAATTGTAAGGGATAGGAGTTATGAACATCTGGATAGGAATAATGTGAGCAAGGATAGTCAGCATGGTTTTGTGAAGGGCAGGTCGTGCCTCACAAACCTTATTGAGTTCTTTGAGAAGGTGACTAACGAGGTGGACGAGGGTAAAGCGGTAGATGTGGTGTATATGAATTTTAGTAAGGTGTTTGATAAGGTTCCCCATGGTAGGCTACTGCAGAAAATACGGAGGTATGACCTTGAGGGTGCATTGGAGGTTTGGATTAGGAATTGGCTGGCTGGAAGAAGACAGAGGGTAGTAGTTGATGGTAAAGGTTCATCTTGGAGTGCAGTTACGAGCGGTGTTCCGCAAGGATCTGTTTTGGGATCATTGCTGTTTATCATTTTTATAACTGACCTGGAGGAGGGGCTAGAAGGTTGGGTGAGCAAGTTTGCGGATGATACGAAAGTCGGTGGAGTTGTTAACAGTGAGGAAGGATGTGGCAGGTTACAGCGGGAGATAGATAAGCTGCAGAGGTGGGCAGAAAGGTGGCAAATGGATTCAATGTAGCTAAGTGTGAAGAGATTCACTTTGGTAAGAGTAACAAGAAGATGGGGTACTGGGCTAATGGTCGGATACTTGGTAGTGTGGATGAGCAGAGTGATCTTGGTATCCCTGTACACAGATCTCCGAAAGTTGCCACCCAGGTAAATAGTGCTGTGAAGAAGGCATATGGCGTACTGGGCTTTATTGGTAGAGGAATTGAGTTCCGGAGTCCTGAGGTCATGTTGCAGTTGTATAAGACTCTGGTGCGGCCGCATCTGGAGTATTGTGTGCAGTTTTGGTTGCCATACTATAGGAAGGATGTGGAGGCACTGGAATGGGTGCAGAGGAGGTTTACCAGGATGTTGCCTGGTATGGTAGGAAGATCGTATGAGGAAAGGTTGAGGCACTTGGGGCTGTTTTCATTGGAGAAAAGAAGGTTTAGGGATGACTTGATAGAGGTGTACAAGATGATTAGGGGTTTAGATAGGGTTGACCATGAGAACCTTTTTCCACATATGGAGTCAGCTATTATGAGGGGGCATAGCTTTAAATTAAGGGGTGGTAGGTATAGGACAGATGTTAGGGGTAGATTCTTTACTCAGCGAGTCGTGAGTTCATGGAATGCCCTGCCAGTAGCAGTGGTGGACTCTCCCTCCTTATGGGCATTTAAACGGGCATTGGATAGACATATGGAGGATAGTGGGCTAGTGTGGGTTAGGTGGGCTTGGATCAGCGCAACATCGAGGGCCAAAGGGCCTGTACTGCGCTGTATTTTTCTATGTTCTATGTAGAACAAGGACATCTACAATCAATGACTTTCAAGTGAAACTTGCAACCTGAAATGAATATTTTGACATGACTTTATTAATGATTTTAAAGTAAAACAATGTTATGCAAGGGTTTGCTGACGTTATGATGAAAGACAACGCGAATAACATGCTGTTGGATTTTAACCAGAACAATAGATGCAGAGGATTCTTCTGTAAGATTCAGTGAATACAGTCTTTTATTTGCAAACCAGTTATCACACTGAAACAGTATACTTAAGTGACAAGCCCCAAGCCTGAGGCATTGCTTGTCCCTGGCAACTGTATAAACGCTAAAATGAATCAAATGTTTATCATTAAGGAAGGAATGAATTATTCTTGTTATGATACTATATGTCCTCTAAGTTCTGTGGTTTCCTGCTATTTTGGAAAATCCCTCATTGGCTTTTAGCTTCATTTACACTGTTATAATCTGCAAATGAAAGGTGGTGCCACAGGGGTTTTCAAAATATTGCTTTCAGAGTTTTTTTTGAAGAAGAACAGCATAGAACCAAATGAAAGAACAAATGCATTTATTTAGCACCCTATATGCTCAGACTGTACAAACCCATTTTATTGGCAGTTTGAGGCACCATCAACACTCACACAGACTAACATAAGAGTCAATTGAGACAAAATAAGGTGGCCAAACTAATGAACAAATGATCAGAAAACCATCCATGATAAAAAAAAATCAGCTCTTTTCTCAATACTGAAGGATTAACTGTGATGATGTGCTTCGGGTCAGCATCGAACTTGAACACACAATCTTCTGCTCAGAAGCAATGGTGCTGTCAACTAAGTGAAGCTAAACCTCCTCTTGGTGAAGTTTAGATTCAAGTGGCTCAAATAAATAATAATTTTATGTGTATAAAAGAAATCGCATTTTTGTCCAAAAATCTGGATGTGTTTAGATGAATGTAAGGAATTTGTCCTTGTTTGTGAGTCACTAAAAGCTATCACATTAAATGCAGCAAACTATTAGGAAAGCAAATGATAAACTGGCCTTCACTGCAAACGAATTTGAGTAATGGAGTAAAGAGGTCTCGTTGTAATTGCATACATCCTCATAAGACTGCACCTGAAGTGGGTTTCCTCCGGGTGCTCCGGTTTCCTCCCACAGTCCAAAGATGTGCAGGTTAGGTGGATTGGCCATGTTAAATTGCCCGTAGTGTTAGGTAAAGGGGTAAATGTAGGAGAATGGGTGGGTTGCGCTTCGGTGGGTTGGTGTGGACTCGTTGGGCAGAAGGGCCTGTTTCCACACTGTAAGTAATCTAATCTAATCTAATCTAATCTACTTTAGGAGAAAATGAGGACTGCAAATACTGGAGATCAGAGTCAGGTGTGTGGTGCTGAAAAAGCACAGCAGGTCAGGCTGCATCCGAGGAGCAGGGCAATTGATGATTTGGGCATAAGCCATTCATCAAGAATGGCTGATGAAGGGCTTATGCTCGAAATGTCGATACTCCCGCTCCTCAGATGCTGTCTGACTGGCTGTGCTTTTCCAGCACACACTCTCAACCTGGAGTACTTTGTCCAGTTTTGGTCTCCTTTGAATACTGTATTTCCATGAGAAAATATCCTGGTTTCATCAGGCATCTCTTCCTAAAATCAGAGGTCAGGAATTCACTCTGAGGAAATATGGCCATAACTCTATTGTTCCAAAGTATAGGTGTGTTTATGATTTGAACAAGCAATGCTCACAAAATATGCTGTGCTCTTGAAGCATTTAGTACAACCCACACTCCCATTATTCCATGGTGCTGTCAACTAAGTGAAGCTAAACCTCCTCTTGGAAGGATTGGAATGAATTGTGTATTTTTTTTCCCCTTCTGATTCCCTGAAGCTGCACGGTTCCTGGAAGTACCCTGTTGAAGATACTCTTTGGGACTGTAATGACTACTTTAGCTGACTTATGAATTTGTTTCCACGTAAAGTAACTGTAATCAGCCAAATTATGATTTATCGAATGGCTGTTGTGTGCTTTCTGTTCCATTTTCAAGTTATGTCTCGATTAGTTGATTTTTTTCAACATGTTCCCATTCCATAAGGCATTATGGAATGCCTTATGTACGTGAAAGTACGTGGTTCAAGAAAGTACGTGGTGGCTTTCATCTGTCAAAACACTTAATGAGCCAGTTAAGTACTTATGATGTGTATTTTATATGAATTACAATGCAAAAGAATGGGACGAATGCAACACATTCCCAGGATTATGCAGACAGGTCGTCACCCATGTGAGAATAGCGTAAAAATCTGAAATCATTAAAAAAAGGAATGCTTTACTGGAATGAGCTCACTCTCCATGGTTGTAGTAATTTTTCATTGTTCTCTTGATCATGTCAAGTTATTGCTTTTTCTTAAAGGTGAATGGTTTCAAGCTGTCTGTGGCATTTACAGGGTAACTGTTACCAGTGCAAGTGGGTTGGAACATGCTGCAAGTGTACATCTCTCTTGTAACTTCCCATAGCCTCTTTTGTTTTTGGTGTCTAATGCTCCCAGGCCTTGCCTACAAAAATTACTGTCAGGTCATTTTATCACTTTGCCTGCCTTTCTTGTCTATCTGTCTTTTCAAAAATATCTTGAATTGACTGGCTCTTTCAGTAAGAGTCAAGCCAAGTAGGGGCTTCTCCAGTATAAAGTGAAAAGGACCAGGTTTTACAGTGAGAATGTTTACAGGACACCAATGTTTCGACAACAATGTTATCCACGACAAATATACAGTCTTTTGAAAACTGCATTCATCTTACAATTTGGTCATTTAATCCTTTAATAGAATATGGATAGTTTCATAAAACTTGGCTTTTTGCTTATTTTAGTGAGATTCACTGGGTTTGAGAAATTCATAATGGACACCCATGCCATGAGAAATGGATCTTAAAATGTTAGGGATCCATAAAAGTTGGGCCCTAAAAGATGCTAATCAGGAGTCAGACTGAGGAATGAGGGAACTTCCAGAAATTGCTTGGATTGAACAAAGGAAGTGGCTCAAACAAAGCCATATTTAAACTGACAGAGCCAACTGGGACCTGGACTTCAAATATATATAACTCTCATCACACTAGAGACCACCTGTGACTTTTCTTTGACTTTACAAAATAATTTATTATTTATTTCTGCACTAAACACTTGGAAAATATATCATATTCATGGTAAATTAGGAAACATTTGGTTTAATCACTGCATATTCTGCTTCGGCTATGTTTCTGAAGTTGAGTTCCTGCTTTTTCAGAGTACACCATGTGGAATTCTACCCAAATGTTAACGTATATTCCAATAATCCGGACCAACTGAAGGAAATAGCCAACTCAGTAGTAATTCATGACCTTGAATCAAAAATAAAAAAAGTCCCACTTCACAAGCTGGATTTTTATTCTTGAGGTATTCATGGTTCAGCCCACTCTCCCTCAGAAGGTGGTGATAGGAAAGACATAGTTTTCAATGTCTGATGCAAGTGAAAGGTCCAAATGGGCGGCTGATCTGGTAAAGGGCTCAGTGACAGCCATAGGAGCTGCCTCATGCTCAGGCAGGTTGTTCACAAGGCCAATCCTGGTGTTGAAGGATTCTCAAATAAAATAAATGAAAAAAGGTCCGCTAGTCCTCAAACTCTCACACTCCCATTCATGCATTGTCATGCACGACATGCAGCCTCCCAAGACCTTTCATGTTAGGCTATGGCACATTTATGCTCTTTCACACATTGTAGAAGCAACGAACTCTACACTGACAATAGAATATGTTGAAAAATAAGTTTTGTTTTAAACATCCATTCACTATTTCACAATAAGTTTTTTAAAATACTCTATTACAACCAAAGGATAAAAATGTCAATCATAAGGCTCTTTAAAGTATCAATAGCATTAACTGCAAGCACTTGGACCTCTCAATCTTTTGTAAACAAACTTTGTGAAATTGTCAGTTGAAATCAGAGGCAGAGCCGGATCTCTGGTTTTCCAACACAATAACATATGCCAAAGCTCTCAGCCTCATCTCCTTCAGGTACCATTCACGATTCTTAAGAAAGCTGGCTCGACTCCATGAAAACTGCAGAGGAACAGGACATGCTCACCTCCACAGTGGGAGTCAGGAATGTGAGGTGTGGGCAAACCAGTTTGCACCCTTAAAAAAAACCAGGATGAAATAACAGAAATCCCAGGAATGGGGCTGAGAACTAGGATTCAGACCTGTCCACCACTTTTAAAGAATTTTTACATCCTTTATACTTGGCAAAAATCCAGGGGTTAAGTTTTTTGTTTGAATGTGTTTCTGACATCTGAAAGAAGTTTGCATGTTACATTTTACACAAAATTAAAGGCCATGTCAAACTGTGGTAGCAAAAGTATGATGTATTTGACGAACAATTGAACTGTTGCAGGATTTGGAGAGGTGCTAGGCCAATCCAGCATTACTTGTCTTCCAACTATGTGTGAATTGGGTGCTTCTTTTATCTACTTGGCAATGGTGTTTAATTGGCTGCAAAATGCTTTGATTCATCCAAAGAATGCAAAAGGTGCTTTTTGAGTCATTGTTTTGCAGCTGTCTGTGTGTTTTACATCAATGGCAAGTGTAAGCAGTCACAAGTGTGGAATATATTATTCAGCACTCCACATCATAAAGTTAGAAATATAGTCTAATGCAAACAAGATGTGGACTGCTTTCCTAGTAGCTTTGAAAAATGCCTGAATGAAGGCAGAAGCTACATCCATTTAAGTTCACTGGTAATGCTCAACATCAAGATGGACTTTTATCACAAGCCAATCAACAACATTCATAAGCAGAAGCCACCAATTCAAAGACAAACTGCATCACTCAGAGAATCTGCAAACTGCAATCCAACATGGCAATGCAAAGACACACAAGATATGACCCAGATGGCATAACAAACAAGAAGAAGAAAAACAATTAGCCAGCAATGATAATGATCAGAATGGAAGACAGAATATGGATTTATGTAAAGAGATGAATATGAGTAACATTATACTGTTAAGTGATAAAAGATGTGCTTATCAACACATATAAGTATACTTTGTGCTATGAATAAACTTCTTAGATCACTACAATAATTAAAAACAAAATATGTTAAGAGTTAAAATCTTCTGATATCTGTTGAGTACAAAATACAGAAGTTCATTCTTATCCTGAAAGTATCATTCAATGCAGCTCATGTAAAACACCAATCTAGTGTGAATCACTACTATCATTTTAATACGAATCAAGCAAACAATTTAGAAAGGCTGACATCTCCTTGAAACTGAACTTTGTCACGACATTTAATGGTTGTGCACTTGCAAAAGTAGGGAGGACAGCACTGTGCTAGAATCCTGAGCTGCCATGCATGTCAGGTCAGAGATGCCCCAGTTTATAACATCATGAACATGATACCACGTGAAATAGATTAGAGGACCTGACATGATACAAGATGTAATTGCAGTGTACTCTTGAAATGAATGTGTAGCTAAATTAGAATTCAGACTGCAGATTTGAAATTTGGGTCTGCCTGATTTAGAAAGGCAGAAAAAGTTTTGAAATATTTGTCAGCCTTTCTGAAGGACAAGGGGAGAATTTCAACCCCAAATAACTGCTGGGATGGAGATGGGAGTGGTTGTAATTTGATTGGGGCGGAGAAATATATAAAAATAAAACAAATTTAAGAGATTTGTCAACAAAGTTAGAATTCATGGAGTAAAAGAGACAGTACCAATGTGGACATAAGATCGGCTGAATGATAGGAAATGCATCTCTGGTTGATGGATATTATTTGAGCTGAGGGAAGGTTTGTAGTAGAGTTCCCCAGCGATCAGTATTAGGACATTTGCTAATTCTGATAAATATTAATATATTAAGGAAATAAATCAAAATGTGCAGTGAATAATTTACAAGTTTGTAAATGATAAAAAATGATAAACGCTGAGGTGGTCAGTGTGGAAATCAAAAACGTCATAGGCAAGTTGAAAGAGTTAACAGATAAATGTCGGGTGAAATTCAATACTAAGAAGTGTGAGGTGATTCATTTTGGTAGACAGAACATGGACAATTTAATAATTCATGAGGGGGTGCAAGAACAGAGGGACATAGATATACATGTGCATAGACTGATTGGCAGGCAGGTGGAGAGAGCAGTTAATGAAGCATATAATATCCTAAGCTTCATTAATAGGGAGGAAGAGAGCTTCTCTTCAAGGAAGGCCTCCTTGCAAGAGCATTCGCAGTAAGTTAAAATCTTCGAGGAGAAAGTGAGGTCTGCAGATGCTGGAGATCAGAGTTGAAAATTCTTTTGCTGGAAACGTCGAATCTCCTGTTCCTTGGATGCTGCCTGACCTGCTGCACTTTTCCAGCAACACATTTTCAGCTCTGATCCCCAGCATCTGCAGACCTCACTTTCTCCTTCATTAATAGGGGCAAAGCATGCAAAAGCAGGGAGATTATGTTGAACTTGCATCAAATAGCTGTTAGACCTCAGCTGGGGTATTGTGTACAGTTCTGAGCAACATATAATAGAAATGATCTCATTGGAGAGAATGCAAGATTGGTTTTAGGGCTGAGACTTCAGTTACGAGGTTGGGGTTGCAACATCATGAGGAGTTTGGATAGGGAAAAAATATCCATTTGTAAAAGGATTGAGAATGAGTGGTCACAGATTTAAAGTGACTTGTAAAGAAAGCAAACATGATGCAAGAGAAAGAAACGTCTTTGCACAACAAGTGTTTTGAGATGGATTGCACTCTCTGGAAATGTGATTGGGGCAGATTCTATTGTGGTATTTTAGAGGGCATTAAACGATTATTTGAATAAAAACAATCTGCAGGGTTATGGGAACAGGCCCTCAGGAGAGTCGGTGCATTCACAATGAACCGAATGGCCTTCTTCTGAAATAAAATGGGTGGGTTGTTTAGTGTTGAATAGGGTAGAGCTGGAAAAGCACAGCAGGTCAGGCAGCATCCAAGAAGCAGAAGAGTTGACTTTTCTCACATTAGCAAGGGCTTCTGCCTGAAATGTCAACTCTTCTACTCCTTGGATGCTGCCTGGCCTGCTGTGCTTTTCCAGTGCCACCCTTTTCGCGTTTGACTCTCCAGTATCTGCAGTCCTCACTTTCTCCGGGTTGATTAGTGGAATCTTTTAAGAAAGCCTTAATCCACTCTCCACCTTTACTCATTTTTTTTTAAACACAAAGAAAAAGCATGGCCTCAGAAAACACAGAATGGAAAAGGAGCTGAAAAGAGCCTTTACAGCACCAATTGTTAGGAGAAGGAGTGTTTCCCCCAGCCTGACAAGCTAATCTCCACTCAACTGCTGCCTCGTGACATGGGAGCAAGAAGCCACACACCCAACAGGACTGTAGCCTGCCACATCTAGCAAGAGACAAATAGGTCAGACTTACTGTGTTTAAATTACTTGGAAACATGTACGAGGGGAGATGGCACGCTTTAAGGATCTGAGCAACAGTGTCACATAGCAGATAAAAATCAAGTCACAAAATGTAGCATATTGACTTCTTCCATGAAAAGATTGCCCATGTTTACCTTCATACATGGGACAGCTCTCACTATCTCCCATCCAAATTATACCCAGTCATACAATCGAGATTCAATACACAATTAAAAGCTTTCCCATGCTTCTATATTGGTAAGAAATGCAAGAAGCATTCCTTTCAGCCGACTGAATCTGTTTAACCATTCAATCAAATCATGGCTGAACTTCAATAACAACTTTAGTTTATTGTCTGATCCCCATATGCTTTGATTGCATTAGTGCCCAAAATCTATGAATTCTGTTAACACAGCACTTTGATTGAAGAAATTTCCTCTCAACTCGGTATAAACTGACTATTCCCTACACCTGAGAATAGATAGTTTTAGACTTTCCAGCCAAGGTACGCAACATCTCAGGCTGTTTGGCAAGGCAGATGCTAAGAATTCTCGAAGTTTCAATGAGATAATCTCTCATTTTAAAAAAAAATCCAGAAAATATAGGCTTATTCTACTCAATCTTTCTTCAGAGATTTCAGGATGGATAGAAAGCAGACATCAGAAGTCTCTAGGGTGTTTGAAATGATAGGAATATAGTGACGATGCATGGGTCTGTCATGGTCTTCAAGGGACCTTTGCCTCTTTCAATAATGTAAATGTATTACCTGTATAGAGTCCACAATTAAAGTTGTGGTTGCACTTCTGAAAAAAAAATCTGCTCACTAACACTCAGCTGGGTTCTGCCAGTGCCACTTGGTTCCTGACCTTGTTACAGCTTTGGTTGAAATGAGATGCAAAATGTGATTTACTCCCATTGACAACAAAGCTGCATTTGATCATGTACAGTATCAAACAGCCCTTGTAAAATGGAAGTCAAAGGGAACATTCTATATTGGTTCGAGTTCGACCTGGCATGAAGGAAGACACTTATGGTTATTGGAACTTAATCAACTCAGCTCCAAGCCACCTCTGTAGGATTTTCTCAATGTATTTTCCTAGGCAAAACCACCTTTAGATCCTTTATCTTTCCTCTATCATAAAGTCAGAATTGTGGATGTTTGTTGATAATTACACAGTATTTAGTCCCATTTGCAACTTATCAGATAGTAAAGCAGCCTGTGCCTATATGTAACAAGACCTGAACAATAACCAGGGTTGTGATGATTAGTAACGAGCTAACATTCATGCCACACCACTGCCTAACAATGACCATCTTCAACAAGAGAAAATCTAACCACTCCTTTTGAGCTTCAATAGCAATACCATTGCCTAATCCCACACTATCCACATTCTAGAGGCTATCGCAGATCAGAAACTGGACTAACCATATGAATCATGCCTCAACAAGAACAGATAAGAGACTAGCAATTTTGTGGAGATGAACTAACTTTCTGTTTTACCAAAGTCTCTAAAAGGCACAAGTCAGGAGTGAAAGGAAACCTTGTCACATAGAGCCTGTTGGAAATTTGGAACTCGCAGCCTGTGAGGGTGGTAGAGGCAAAAACCTATGCAACATTTGAAAAAAGCATTGAGATATGCACTTGCAATACCTAGGCGTACAAGGAGCATTTGCCAAGTAGCAGAAAACGCGATTAACATTGTTAGGATGCCTGTTTTTGACTGGCACAGATGTGTTGGCCTGAAGGGTATGTCTCTGAGCTCTGGACCTTTACAGCTACAAACTTCAATTTTTTCACAAATGGCAATCAGGAAAAAGAAAATCGAAGAGAACTAACACACCAATTTATTTTGCCATAATGTTGACTTTAGACTCTACACAAACGTTAGTCATGACATGAGACAACCAAAGTTATGTTAAATGTGAACTATATTTACTCAGCATTGTGGGTGTCTATGCAAGGGTCTCAATAATTGTAGTCTGAGCAGTATAATTAAGTCTGAGCCAAACGTTTTCTACACATGGTGACCAAGATGATGATAATATTGGTGGGCACAGCAATTGGACCGAAACGGTCCAGTGCACACCCAAACCAAACCACGGAGTTCTGCTGTCTCGGGTTCATTGCTTCAAGCATAAGAAGTAGCATTCTGTTATTCTGCCCTTTCTACAAATTTTTCACAATGAAAACAAATTAAGTGAAAATATAAAGAATAAAGAAGGCGTTAGTAAACTTTTCACCCCGACCTCAAATTTACCTGGACCGTCTCAGACTCCTCCCTCCCTTTCCTAGACCTCTCCCTTTCTATCTCGGGCGACTGACTCAACACAGACATTTACTACAAACCGACCGACTCCCACAGTTACCTAGATTACACCTCCTCCCACCCTGCCCCCTGTAAAAACGCCATCCCATATTCCCAATTCCTCTGCCTCCGCCGCATCTGCACCCAGGAGGACCAATTCCACTACCGAACAACTCAAATGGCCGCCTCCTTCAAAGACCGCAATTTCCCCTCCAACATGGTCGACGACACTCTCCAACCGCATCTCCTCCACTTCCCGCACCTCCGCCCTTGAAACCCACCCCTCCAATCGCTGGTCCGCACCTTGCACCCTACCAACCTCCGGTACATCGTATCATCCTCCGTCATTTCCGCCACCTCCGGACAGACCTCACCACCAGGGATGTATTTCCCTCTCCACCCCTATCAGCGTTCCACAAAGACCACTCCCTCCGCGACTCCCTTGTCAGGTCCACACCCCCCACCAACCCAACCTCCACTCCTGGCACCTTCCCCTGCAACCGCAAAAAGTGCAAAACTTGCGCCCACACCTCCTCCCTTACTTCTCTCCAAGGCCCCAAGGGATCCTTCCATATCCGCCACAAATTCACCTGCACCTCCACACACATCATTTACTGTATCTGCTGCACCCGATGTGGTCTCCTCTACACTGGGGAGACAGGCCGCCTACTTGCGGAACATTTCAGGGAACACCTCTGGGACACCCACACCAACCAACCCAACCGCCCCATGGCTGAACACTTTAGCTCCCCCTCCTACGCTGCCAATGACATGCAGGTCCTTGGCCTCCTCCATCGCCGGACCCTGGTCACACGACGCCTGGAGGAAGAGCGCCTCATCTTCCGCCTAGGAACCCTCCAACCACAAGGGATGAATGTAGATTTCGCCAGCTTCCTCATTTCCCCTCCCCCCATCTTATCTCAGTCCCGACCCTCGGATTCAGCACCGTTCTCTTGACCTCCAATCTTCTTCCCTACCTCTCCGCCCCCACCCCTTCTGCGGCCTATCACCCTCACCTCCTTCCACCTATCATATTCCCAGCATCCCTACCCCAAATTCCCTCCCCCCTACCTTTTATCTCAGCCCGCTTGGCATACCAGCCTCATTTCTGAAGAAGGGCTTATGCCCGAAACATCGGATGCTGCCTGGCCTACTGTGTTTTTCCACCACCACATTTTTCAACTCTGGAACTCCAGCATCTGCAGTCCTCACTTTCTCCGATAGTGTCTTTGGAACATCCTGAGGTCTTGAAAGACGGTACACTAATGCAATTTGTTTCTGCTGGCTGTTCACGGATCATACGTGAGCCACAGCCCTGATTATAAGCCCAGCAGCTTTTAGAGGACACTTTGTTTTGAAGCTTTTGGTCAGTCATTCCAATTTAATTTTTGTTTGTTTCATAGCAGATGACTACCATTGAAGAAGTGTTAACAAAATCAGAAATTACTGGCAAAAATGAACAGGTCTGGCAGTGAGAGAAAGCAGAGTTAACGCGCCAGGTCCAGTGATCCATCTTCAGAACAGATTGTAGCTAGGGAAAAGTTGTGATATACTTTCCTAGCTACACTTAGTTCTGAAGAAGTGTCACTGGACCTGAAACTTTAACTTTGCTTTTTTTCTCCAAGATGTTGCCAGATCTCCAAAAGCACTTGGAATATGTTTGGTCGACTTTTTTGATTTTCTACCTTTCCATTGAGATACCTTACTTCACAAACAGACTGGTGCAACTAAACAAATGTTGTAACATGAAAACATGAATTGTTTGTTGAATACATCAATACATTAATATTCCTATGCACAACAGAAAGACTGACACAGTGATCTTGGGCTCTTTAGGTCACTTCCAATCTGTCAACATAAAACCTAACTTTACCATCAAAGATGTTGCCTGGAAAGTGTTTTTAAGTTAGAAATTAAAGACTGCATTTATCTTCACAACTACATGGAACACCGATTATCAAAGAGCAGAACTGTAAGTCAACCCTGAACAGATGGCTTACATCAGTAAACAAAGCCAAGATAAAAGAAAAAGATGATGTTGCTCCATCCATACCACATTCCTCTGGAAACCATCATCCTCATCTATATTATACATTCTCTTGGTCTCTGCTGCTATTGCAACCAACAGCAACCAGAACAAACATCAAATTTTGCTTGCCAAATTATGGACCTTGACTGCATGTAGAACTAAAGATGTACTGATCATATTGTGTTTTATTATCATGATATAAAGAAAATAACAAACATAACACAGAAAAGGATGAGTCTAGCCCAGTGACAAATCCCGCACCGAACTCAGCAAATTCACCTTGGCATTGTAAATTGCATGACAAAAGTAAATTATATTTACAGGAACACAATCAAAAATTGAAAATTCCACAGAAGCATTTTTTTTTAATACCTTGCCTTACTGAGCCTATGGAGGATAGTTAACTGAGTTGGCTAGATGGTGAGAGCTTGGCAACAATGGATTTGATCTCCATCTGGCTGAGTTAGATTGGTGGCTTGCCTCTTACCCATACTGAAATTCTGTGTACATGGCTGTCAATTGGTGAATAATCACCAGGGTCTGCCTTCAGGCTTACTTTGGAAATGAAGCATGAAAATTCCTCATATGAGAATGGTGCTTGGTCATTGCAATGCTTCAAAATAATGAAACTAGGCTGCACTTCATATCATTCACATCTATCAATTCCATTTAAAGCTGGTCAATAAAGTACAGCATATGAAACGAGGTAACTGAGCTTTTAAAGCAGATTGAAATTGGCAGGTACAATGTTGTGTGTTTTACAGAGACACGGCTACAAGGGGATCAGGGCTGGGAATCAAATGTCCAAGGATATATGCCCTATCGATGGGCAGATGGGGCAGGGTTGCCTAGTTAGTACGAAATGAAAATAAATCGATAGCAAGAAGAGATATAGACTCAAAGTGTGAAATCTGTGTGGGTAGAGTTTATGAACTGCAAAGGAGAATAGCCCTTGATGAGAGTTGCCTACAGACCTCCAAGCAGTGGTTAGGATGTGGAGAAGAAAATAAATTGGGAGATAGAAAAGGCATGTAAGAAAGGCACTATTACGATGAAGATGAAGGACTTCAATTTGCAGGTGGATTGGAAAAACCAGATTGGCAACTGATTCATGGAATTCATGGAAATTCTATGAAGTTTCATTTTGCAGCAGCCAGCGGTATAGCCCACTGGGAACAAGTAATTCTGGATTAAGTGATGTGCAATGAGGCCAGCTTGATTGGGGAGCTGAAGATGAAGAAATCTCTAGGGGGGGGGCAGTGACTAGAATATAATAGAGCACACCCTGCAGTTTGAGTAGAAGAAGCTGGATTAAGATGTACTGGCATTACAACTGAGTGATACTAACTCCAAAGAAACAAGGGAGGAGCTAGCTAGAGCTGACTGGAAAGGGAATCTAGCAAGGAAGGTGGTGGAGCAGCAATGGAAGGAGTTTCTGGTGGTATTTTGGGAGGCACAGCAGAAATTCATCCCGAGGAAGAAGAAACATACTAAGGGGAGAATGAGGCAAACATAGCTGATGAGGGAGGTCAGAGACAACATAAAGGCAAAACAAAAAACAGATACAATGTGGTGAAGATAAGTGGGAAGCTAGAGGATTGGGAAGTGTTTAAAAACCAACATGGGAAAACCACAAAAGCAATAAGGGGGAGAAAATGTAACATGACAGTAAGACAGTTAATAATATAAAATACGATTGCAAGATACATAGATATCTTTTAGATAAATAAAATGTAAGAGAGAGACAAGAGAGGACATTGGATTTCTGTAAAATGAGGCTGGAAACTTAGTAATGGGGAACAATGAAATAGCGGAAGAAGTGAATAAGTACTTTGCATCAGTTTTCACAGTGAAAGAAACCTGTAGCAAACTAGAACTTTAAGAGATTCAGAGCCAGAAGTGAGTATGGTGGCCATCACTAAGGAGGAGGTGCTGAAGAAGATGAAAGATCTGAAGGTGAATAAATCACCCAGATCAGATGGACTAAGCTGCACTCTTCTCAGGGAAAGAGCTGAGGAGATTGCAGAAGCATTGGTGAAGATCTGTCAGAAATCAGTGGATTTAGGGAGGGTTCTGGAGGACTGGAAAATGGCTAATGTAGCACCCTTGCTTTAGAAGGAAGGGAGGCACAGGGCAGGGAAATATAGGTTTGTTCATTGGGAAGATTTTAGAATCCATTATTAAGGATGAGATTGCAGAGTATGAAAAGTGCCTGATAAAATAGGGCAGAGTCAACACGACTTTGACATGGCGGAGCGGTGGGGGTGGGGGGTGCGGGGGTATGTCTGATAAGTCTGTTAGAATTCATTGAAGAGGTAACAATGAAGTTAGACAAAGGACAACAGGCAAATGTGATCTATTTGGATTTGACAAGGTGCAGCACAGGACTTGCTCAACAAGATAAGAGCCTATGATATTTGGGGCAAGGTACTGGCACGGATTGATGACTGACTGACTGGTAGAAGGCAGAGAATAGGGATAAAAGGGTCTTTTTCAGGATGGCAGCCAGTAACTATTGGAGTTCTGCAGGGGTCAGTATTGGGACCACAAGTACTCTCAATGTCACTATGATCTAGACGAAGGAATTGACAGCATTGCTGCTAAGTTTGGAGATGACAATGATAGCTTGGAGATGACACAAGGACAGGTAGTGTTGAGGAAGTGAGGAGGCTGCAGAAGAACTTGGACATGCTGGGTGAGTTGAGCAAATAAGTGGCAGATAAAATACAACTTGGGAAGGTGTGAGATTTTGCACTTTGGGAGGAAAAATACAGGAATGGACTGTTTTCTAAATGGGCAAAAGCTTCAGAAATCTGAAGTGCAAAGCGTCATCGGAGTCCTATTTCAGGATTCCCTGAAGGTTAACATGCAGGATCAGTTTGCAGTTAGGAAATCAAATGCTATATTAGCACTAATTTCAAGAGGGCTACAATTCAAGAGCAGAGATGTATTGCTGAAGCTGTATAAGACTCTGGTCAGACCACACTTAGTATTGAGGGCAGTTTTGTTCCTTGTATCTAAGGATAGATGTGCTGGCACTGGAGGGGGCCCAGAGGAGGTTTACAAGAATGATTCCAGGTATGAAAGCTGGTCACATTTGAGGAGCAGTTGAGGACAGTGGATCTGCACTCAATGGAGTTTAGAAGGATGATGGGTAATCTCATTGAAACTTACAGAATAATGAGAAGCCAGGATACAGTGAATATGGAAAAGATGTTTCCACTAGAAGGAGAGACTAGGATCTGACAACCCAGCCTGAGAGGGAAGGGTCAACCCTTTAGAACTGAGATGAAGAGGAATTTGTTCAGCCATACGACAGTTAGCCTGTAGAACTTGTTGCTGCAGAGGGCTGTGGAGACCAAGTTACTCAGTGTATTTAAGGCAGAGCCAGATTGGTTCTTGTTTAGGTTAGATTAGATTACTTACAGTGTGGAAACAGGCCCTTTGGCCCAACAAGTCCACTCTGACCTGCTGAAGTGCAACCCACCCAGACCCATTCCACTACATTTACCCCTTCACCTAAAATAAGGGCAATTTAGCATGGCCAATTCACCTAACCTGCACATTTTTGGACTGTGGGAGGAAACCGGAGCACCTGGAGGAAACCCATGCAGACACGGGGAGAATGTGCAAACTCCACACAGTCAGTCGCCTGAGGCGGGAATTGAACCTGGGTGTCTGGCGCTGTGAGGCAGCAGTGCTAACCACTGTGCCACCATGCCGGGAGAGAGTCAAGGGTTACAGGGAGAAGTCAAGAGAATGATGTTGAGAATCAGCCATGATGGAATTATAGGATGGACAAAATGGGCCAAATAGCCTAATTCTGTTCCTATATCTTAGGATCTTATAGTCTCTTTGACTAATAATCGAATAATTAAAATTGTGAATATATGATTTACAGATAGTCCTTCAAAAGTAAATATGCTTCCAAAACATTGATCCACAACCAAGCTATAATACAAAATATTCCAACAGAATATAAATGAAGTTATTTGGTAGATCTTTGCTAAAATGACTTTCAACTGCCTTTACCACCAGATTTTACTTTAGTTTGAGAAAACAAACTACATTTTAAAGTAGTTTTAATATGATCAAAATAATTTTCATTCTTCCAAATTTATGCAAAATAGCATAAATATTTATATCCAGCACCATTGGGAAGTGAAATATTCTACACTATGCTGTGGCTATGCAATTATGACTTCCAATATACAAGCTACAAAATACAATTTGAAAATTGTTGAAAAGTGGGACACATTGCCAATGTTTTTTTCGCTTGTAGTCATTGTAGCAAGGATGGCAAATTTCAAATGATTACAATTTATACCACAGGAGGAAAGGGGCCAAATTGGTTGGCAAGTTCATGAGTGCAAGATGAAAAGTTTTGGCAACATGTCACTCTTTTTGGTTACAGTTAAATTCTGTAAGCTGGGGCATTTTTCCTTGGAGTGTAGGAGACTGATGGGTAACCTTATAGAGGTCTATGAAGGGTGAAGATAAGGGGAATAGCTAAGGTCTTTTTCCTGGGCTGGGCAGTCCAATACTAGAGGGCATAAATTTCAGGTGAGAGGGGAACAATTTAAAAAAAGATCTGAGGGACAACCTTTTTACACAGAGGGTGATGTGTATGTGGAAGGAACTGCTAGAAGAAGTAGAAGAGGATAGTGCAATTACAATATTTAAAAGACATTTGGACAGGTACATGAATAGGAAATGTTTCGAGTGATATGGGCTAAACACAGGCCAATTCGACTGGTTCAGTTTGGGAAGCCTGGTCAGCATGGATAAATTGGGCCGAAAGTGTGTTTCTGTGCTTATGACTCTTAATGCTTTAAATTGTTAAATGATTAGGATTGCAAGAATATTCGGGAAATTAGCAGTAAGTCATTGTAAACAGAACAGACTAGTAGTAAATAATATCATACAATATTACTGAAGTACACAGAAGAAGTGGGCTCAAGGCAATTGATACATTTTGGGTAGAAATACTTGAGCTATGTTAAATGTTCAGGTAATATTGATTCCAGGGACCTTTTCCTGAAAGGAAATCCCATACTCTTTACATCAGCTCTTTCAAACACATTCTATACTAATCTTATACTGCTTGTGGTTCTTAATTACCAAAGTTCAAAGTTCAAATGCTGAAAATATAGCCCTTAGGCCAGAAAGTACAGCTGTGTAATCAAATAACACAAGATAAAGCCGTTAGACTGACATGGTCTACTGCCCAGTTTGAAGTACTGCCAACTAGATCGGAATGGTATTACACTTAAGTGCCCAGTCTGTGTTAATCTCTTTTGAAGTGATATTAGAAGTGCTACATTAGTACAGGTTGAAGAGAAAATTCAATGAACTCCTGACCATCTTCCATAGATTCTGCTATAAACTTAGGTCTGTCAACACTCACTGAATATAAAGAACAAAAGACTTGCATTTGTATAACACAACATAATGTGCACAGCAGCTCCTCACAAACACCAAAGTGATAACAACCAGATTTTATTGTTGTGATGTTGATCGAAAGAGAAATATTGGGCAGGGCACAGCTTGTTTACTCCTGAGGGGGTAAATTGAGGCTTATGTCATTCTTGAGTTATGATCAAGAGAAAACAGGGAAATGAGAAACTGGAGGGAAAATATCAAAAGCAGGAGATAAAATGGTGAGATTTAAAAGTACAAGAGGAAAAATTACACTGAAAACAACAGCTCAATATATACACAAAGAAATATTGTCTGTTGGTGATGAAGAAGCAACAATAATGATGAACAATTTTAATCTGGATTGTAAACTGAAGAAAAAAAATAGCAATGGTAGCCTTGATGAGGAATTCACAGAATACATGAGATTTAGATTCTTAGAACAGCAAGTTCTCTAAACCAGACAGCATACACAGTGTAGCATTGTATAATGTGATAGGATTGATTAATGACCTCAGAATAAGGTGGCAGTGACCACAATACAGTTGAGTTTTACACTGATTTTGATGGAGAAGACTAGTTTCAGTACTAATACTTTAAATCCATATAAGGTAATGATTTAGGGATGAAAGCTGAACTAGCTGAAGTGAACTGAGACACTAGGCCAGAGAATAAATCAATAGTGAAGCAGTAGCAGATAATTAAAAAGTGATATTTCAGGGTATTCAGATTAATATTCTGATTCAAAACAAAAATTCTAAAGGGAGGACACACCATCCACGGTTAACTGCAATTAAGGAAAGCATTAAAGTTAAGGAAATATAATAGAGTTGCACAAAGATGATTGTTCAGAGTATAAAGAATGACAGAGAATGACTGGATGATGAATTTGCAGTAAGAAATTAGATCATCAAAGGAAGCTAGCAAGAACTGTTAAAGTGACAATAAGAGTTTCAGTATTTAAAATAGTGTTAGAATAGGGAGTTAACAGTAGATAGTAAGGAAATAGAAGATAAAATCAACAAATATTTAGTTTTCATCATTACTATTGGAGATACAAAAAAAATCCAGTTAGAGCTGTAAATCAGGAGATGAAATACAATGGGGAAATTGATGAAACTTAGAGGGAAGCAAAGGTTAATGAAGCCATAGGTTGACAAGTCCTTGGACTTCATTCTTGGTAGAGTCAGTACATACACTGGTGTTAAGTTAGAAAAATCCATTAGATTCAGGATTTCTCCATCAGATTAGAAGGTAACAAATCTAACTATTCGAGAAGGGAGAGAGTTACAAAACCAGAAAATATAGGCCAGTTAGCTTGACTTTTCTCATGCAAATGATGTTGGATCATTAAGGTTATGGTAGATACTTAGACTAGCTCATGGTAATTGGGAAGAGTCAGTATGGTTGTGTCAAAGGGAAATCATGCTTGACCAATTTATTGTAGCTGTTTGAAGGAGTAATACATATAGAAGCTCATGGTATAAAGGGTCAAATACTAGCAAGGAAGACAATTGGCTGGCTGGCAAGAAACAGATTATGCTTTTTTTTCTCATTGGTAGTGCAGGGCTTTCAGATTTTTACAATTTTATCAATGAATCAGTTGAGGGGAGTAAAGGTAGCTCTCATGATGTAGTGGTAGTGGCCCTTTCAGCCAGCAGGTCCAGACTCAGGTCACATCTGTTTGAGGGTTTTGTAATAACATCTCTGAACAGGTTGATTAGAAAACCTCTAGATGAGGGAGTGAAGATATGATAACGAAATATGCAATGACGCAAAGACGGCATAGCAAGGTTGCAAATGGAAGTCAGTGATTGAATGGATGGACAATCATCTAGCAGATGGTGTATAATAAGGAGAAATGTGAAGATGTTGTGGTTCTGTTCGCCGAGCTGGAACCACAACAACGAGCACCCGAGCTACAAATCTTCACACAAACCTTGAATGTGAAGATGTTCACATTAACAAGAATCAAGCATTAAAAGAAGACCACTAGGTAAACAAAGTATGTCTGCAAACTTCTGAGTTGCAGGTCAATCTAGCTGTGATACAGCATGAGTCATAAAAGGTTAGTAGGAGAAAGTGAGGACTGCAGATGCTGGAGATCAGAGCTAAAAATGTGTTGCTGGAAAAGCGCAGCAGGTCAGGCAGTATCCAAGGAGCAGGAGAATTGACGCTTCGGGCACGAGCCCTTCTTCCTGAATGCTGCGCCCTTCCACATTTTCAGATAAAAGGTTAGTATGCAGGTACTGCAAATACTTAAGAATACTATTCTTATTAGGAGAGGAAATAAACATACAAGTAAGTTTATTATGTTTCAGTTGTACAGAGCCACATCTCAAATAGTGTGTGCAGGTTTAGTCTCCCTTTTTTAGGAAGGACGTTAATATGTTGGGAGGCAGTTTAGAGGTTTATTAGATTGATGCCTGGAATAAATGGGTTGTCTTAGGAGGAAAAATTGCACAGACTTGGCTTGTTTCCACTAAAGTTCAGAACAATGAGGGGTGACTTTGTTTCGTATATAAGATCCTGAACAGTCTTGGCAAGGAGGACATGAAAAGGATGATTCCAGATCTAGAGGACACTATTTAAAATATAGATGCTGCCCTTTTAGGACACAGATAAGGTCTTTATTTTCCCCAGTCCCTCAGCAGGTTGAGAGATTTTGGAACTTCCACTACAGAAGGCAGTGGAGATGGGGGTCAATAAATATTTTTAAAGCTGAAGTGGATTGCCTAACAACAATCCAAGGTTATTGGGGTAGATAAAAAGGTGGAATTCAAAACACAAACAGATCACTCACAATATTATTGAAATGATGGAGGAAACTTGAGGGGTCAGAGGGCCTACTTCTGCTTGTAATTTGTATGGTCGTATAGACTTCAATGATTCAAGAATGCTGCTCAATACCTTCTCAAAGGCAAGTGGAGATGGATGCTGGTCTAGTCAGATAATTAATAAAAAATGTAAGAAGTATTCCAGGAATAAGAGAAAAAACAGACCACGGGAAGGAGAATTACTTGCTTTAAGGTCAAAACAAAAACACACAATCTGTTGTCTTATGTACTCCATAGAAACAGCAACACATAATGAAGAAGCATCTGTCACCACCCAACCCAAAAAAAAACAAGAGTCTGTATCCATTTTTATAAAAGGGTGGAGTAAAATAATGGATTACAGTACGGTTGACAGTAAGCATGACAAAAAAAATCAGACACTTAATTAACTAGATTGCAAAAAAACCCTGCAAACTAGACTCAATAATGAATACTTAGGGCATATGCCTCAGTGTCTGCATGGTATTATAAAAGGATGACTATAAGCTGTGGTTAGAGCAACAATCCAGATTGAAACACTAAATACATTTAACACAGTGTCCTTTCACCTTGACCCTTACTGTAAGATAGCTTCAGAATATATTGTTATTAATGAAAAATAAATATTTGTACAAGATTTTTTTTAAAACTCTGAACTAACTGGATAATCTCCTGTAATTTGTAAGCAATAAAACAAAAAAAAAGTTATTGCAATAATTTCAAACAACTTACTAATGCAACAATTCCTATTGCAAATTGCAGATTTTGAATATGGGCATGCCCAGTCTAATCATGCTCAGCACCACACCTAAAAGTAAAGACATTTTATCATTTAATTAACAAATACAAAGTCTGTGTCATACCCAAAACTAAACGACAAATCACAATATTAAACCAATGCTGAAAGCTGAAAATCCAACCAATACTGATGAGAGTTCAACACAAGCCCCACAGCACCTTTACTGTAATTAATAAGCCACTCAACACACTGCAAACTTCCCAAATTATTGATAACATTTTTAAAGTATCACATATTGGGCCTGTCTGAAAAATGTTCATTAAGGATGAAATACCAAGTATTCTTTGAATAAAAATGTTTTGTAACCCAGTTATTCAATATTGATCCGTCGTATGCGTAATGAAATAGAGTTATACAGGATAGGATCAGACCCTTTGATCCAACTCATCTGTGCCAAAAGGTCCCAATCTGACCTCATCCTTTTTGCCACCATTAGGCCCGTATCTCTCCAACACCCTCTTTTTCATAAACCCATCCAGATGCCTTTTAAATGCTGTAATTGTACTCACCTTCACCACTTGCTCTGGCAACTCATTTACACATGCACCATCCTCTGCGTGAATAAGTTACCCCTCAGCTTTTTTTAAATCTTTCCTCTCTCACCTTAAACCTACACCCTCTAGTTTTGGATTCTGCCACCACAGGAAAAAGACCACAGTTATTTATCCTATCCAAGCCCCTTACAACTTTATCAACCTCTGTAAGGTCACCCCTCAGTTTCCAACACTCCAGAGAAAAAGGCCCCAGCCTATTCAGGCTCTGTCAATAACTAAAATCCTCTATTCCTTGGCAATATCCTTGTAAATCTTTTCTGTCAAGTTTAACAGTATCCTTCCTGTAGAAGGGTGACCAGAATTGTACGTAGTATTCTAAAAATAATGAATTTGCAGGTGACAGGATTTGGAACTTCAGTAGCTTTTGCTTGAGACTGGCATTTCGACATTTCATTAAAGTTTGCTGTGCTCAGAATTCACTAAGGAGGCCTGAACCTCCTCACCTCTAAACTGAGGTTGAATCCACCATGGAGCATTGGTGAGACCGCATCTGGAACTATTCCACAGTGTTCTATTGCAAATTTTGTTTCTATGACTTGTTCAAGCATTACCATGCCCAGGGCATCACCTTCAGACATTTCAGAAGCTAAGGTGCCTGCACCCTGAAGGTGCTGTGGAAATTTATCCCTTTAGTCTTATTTTCCTTCACATTGACTGAATTTAATATCTTGTCATTTCAAACCTGTTACAATGAGAACACCTTGTCATATCTCCAAGCCTTTAAACAAGGATTGAACAACATGAACAACACTGTGTCAGATTCAAACTGGTCGAGGAGTTTCACAAATTAAAGATAAGCATTGGTAAAGACATTTAAAATAACAGTTACTCTGAGCAACTGTTCCAGAAATAAAAATAAATTAAAAATGTTGAATAAATAGGACAATGTTGAAATTATCGTCAGGTCTTCCAGAAACGGCAACAGACATATAGAAAAAAATCTGGCTCAGCACAGTATAAATATGGTCAAGAGATAGAACACAGAACAATACAATGTAGAACAGGCCCTTCAGCCCTCGATGTTGCATCAACCTGTGAACTAATCTAAGCCTATCACCCTTCACTGTCCCATCATCATCCATGTGCTTATCCAAGGATCGTTTAAACCTTCCTCATGTAGCTGAGTTAAATACATTGGCAGGCTGTTAGGATATATCTCTACTGCGACTAAAACAAGTAACCTTCTTAGTGAATAAGAGATTTGTTGCACTCATATTGGATTGGTTGTGCAATATTGGTCAAAATGGCATGGCCTTTATTGCTCTTAAGATGTTTCTTTTGTTTAAGATCCAAAATTAAATTGGACAGTTTCATTTGTACGTAGTTGTACTGGAATGTACTTACATTAGAAAGTCAAATCACACAGCAGCCTCTGAAGGGCATGTCAGACTTGTGAAACATGTCAAGTACCTGAATCTACTTAATTAACAACATTGGAGGATTGTTTGTGAGCATCACCTCGTCACAACGAAGACGTTCCAGTTAGAACATTCAAAGTCTAATTTTCCTGACAGTGAGGTGCTTTGTGACTTTAAAACCAAATTGGTCAATTATCTGAAAAGAGAAATAGTTTGGAGAACTATGAGGAGAGGGTAGGGAATGGAAGGTGATGAGCTGCTTTTGTAGAGTTCCAGGACAGACCTAACGAGTCAAACGGCTTTCTTCTCATTTGTAAGCATTCTACGATTCTAAGTTGGGTAGAGGTAACAAAATTAAAAGAGGGTGAGAATAATAGAACTAAAACAATTAGAAAATAGAAAAGTGAAAAGAAAATCTAAAAAAGCATTTAAACCTGAAGGAATGAAGATCCACGGTGTAAAAATGTAACTTTTTGTGCCAGTGAGGCAGTTTTGGGAATAATTAAGAATCATCATATCCTTAAAAGGATACTGTAATGGTCAACTGAACTTTTACTGGCAAATTTAGTCTGTATTTTTGAGTTAAGTAACCCCATTTAATGTGTTTGAATGGGGAGTCAGACAATGAGATACCTTTAGCACACAGCGTTTGGAGATGTTGGCCATCTTGGGCATCTTTATACATTTAACGGCACACATTCAAACTTTGGAAATTGATGTCCGGTTTCCACATAATTAACCGTAAGCACCATTGGAGAAGATTTACCAAATTAATAGCTGAAATGAGTGTTTTGGCTTACAGTTGGACAGGCTAGGTTTGTATCAGCCAGAGTTTATAAAAGTAAGAAATGACTTAACTGAAATACATAAAATCCTGAGGGGCTTTGACAGGGTAGATGTGGAGAAAATGTTTTCTCTCGTGGGAGAATCTAGAACTAGGGTCTCTGTTTAAAAATCTGATGATCATGAACCTTTGGGACTCTCTTCTTGAAAAGTGTTAGAAGCAGACTGCTTAAATACTTTAAGGCAAAAGATAAAAAGATTCATGTTAAGCAAGTGATTGAAAAGTTAATGGGGTATACAGGAATGGGGATTTGGGGCCACAATCAGATCAGTCATGATCTTATTGAAAGATGCAGCAGCAATCAGGGGCTGAATGCCTATTCCTGCTCTATATTTGTTCGTATTCAGCCTAAATGCTCTCAGGCCTCTTGTGGTGCAGAGGTACAGTCCCAATCCTCGGACCAGAAGCCTGGGTTTAAATCCGCAGATGTCATAACAACTCTAATCAAGGTGTTTAGAAAAATAGGTTCTGCTTAAAGGTTGTTTATACTCCAAAGTCCTACCTAATAATTCTTCTTTAGTTATATAAAATGGTTAAGGGCTTGTTCTCTATGAAAATAAGATTGTCAGAAGCAGTTCCCAAATTAGAAATGGATTGTAAACAATTCACACAAATGCTTACACTGATTAAAAAGTGCAAAAAGTTGACTAACACATTTGTGAAAACAATGAAGAATACAGTGAATACAAGCAGAGCCATTTCACAAGGTAAAGGATGATATTATTATCCACTCAAATCCCACTTGCTTAGATGGAATAAAAATTAGAGCCATGGAGTAAGTCACTAAAGACATTTACTAAAATAATATAGCACACCCCAAATGTCAAAAGTCTGAAACAATTTGCCACTTATGTCTTGAATGACTGCAATTAATTGTATTTACCATATGCTCTTGGCCAAACAATGCTCCATCATCTAAGTACCAGCTTAGTTTCATTAGAACTAAACTGAATCTTTGTTGGCCGGCAACGAGACTCCACTGCATTTTAAGTTGCTATTAGTTGACTATTGGAAAGTCCTGTGGAACATTGAGAGTCTATTAGTCATAACAAGGTATCCTTTGTTGTTTAAGATACAAATTTAGATCAAACGATTGCTTTGGTATGACACCACTGTGAGATGTTATCGGCAATGATATCATAACAAATAAAAACCCACATCTGAAAAGGTGAGCTTTCGTGCCACTACATTACTGAAACCAATGGCATGTAGCTTGCTACAGTCCAAACTTCATTACTGCAACTGATGGTAAACAAAAGGTATAATTATTCTGTTGCAGTTTTCTGACTAACCAGAAGTGTCGCTGTAGTGCCAAACTACCACATGCAATTGTGAAATCCAACAGATCTTATACAGTGAATAAAAACTGATAGGTCATATTAATTTTTAAATTAATTCATCCTTTGGGTATGAGCAGCACTTGTTACGTTGTCAATTATTGCCTACCCTAACTGGCCCAAAAGAGGAGGTGGTGAGCTGGCCTTTTGACCCACTGCTATCCTTGGGATACTGGGACACTCTCAATATCATTAGAGAGGGAGTTCCCAGATTTTGACCCAGTGATAGTGAAGAAACAGTGATATATTTCCAAGTAAGGATGGTGCATAGCCTGGACGGAAACTTGTAGGCAGTGTTCCCATTGACCTGCTACCTTTCTAGGTGTTGGAAGTCTCATGCTTGAAAGGTGCTATCAAAGGAACTTTGTGTGTTACTTCAGTGTACCTTGTAGATGGTACACACTGCTAACACTGAATGATGGAAGTGGTGCAAACATGCAGGCTGCTTCATTTTGGATGGTGTGAAGCTTCTTGAGCAGAGATGGAGCTGCGCTCATCCAGGCAAACAGAGCATAGCTTCTCACTTCTGACTTGTAGATGGACAAACATTGGAGAAACTGGAGGTGAATTACACACTGCAGAATTCCTAGCCCCTGGCCTGCTCTTGTGGCCACAATATTTATATGGCTAGCCCAGTTCAGTTTCTGATCAATGGTAACTCCCAAGACGATTACAACCTAGGTTTTCAATACCTTATTGTGAGTTCACATAAGGCACCTTAGGAAATGGACAGCTGTATGCTCAGGCTGGCATAAGAAGCAATGCCTGAGAAAGGTCAAAGTTGTAAAACTGCTACTGAAAATGAAGTTTTATTTTGCCAGCAATTGACTCTTGCCAATTCACTTTAGGGAACATTTCAATTTTTCTTGTCTTTCCGACTTTCCACAATTTATCCCTCATTACATTCCCTCTTAATTCATTCCACCTTGTTAGCGACATTTGTTTTTGAATTTGATTAATGGCCTTTCTGCGGTTTCAAAGCCACAGACCTTTTAGGAGCTACATTTATTAGACTAACGTACTGTTCCATTTAGTTGTTACTGATCTATCTTTGATTTTGCATCCAGAGTGAGGACACAAGATAGAGAATGTTGAGAAAATACTTGAAAATAAAAAAAATTGTCGTTGTTCGAAGAATACGTCAATGTGTTTAAAAGAGAGGAATAAAAAGAAATATGTTGCTCAGTTCCACATTCCCAACTTTCTTTAAGTGACTCACTCCTACAACCAAATAACTTGTGCAATACTAGGGAATGCTCCATTTGTCACACAAGGTACATGACTACCATTCAGTGTCTCTCCAAATGCTAATAACAGGAACTTAACAAATTATGAATATGAGGTGCCAGTCCTATCATTCCAAACACTGTGGAGCAGTTGAGCGCCCTCTGTCACTAAAATTCCCAAATGATTCATTGTTTAAGTCATTAGCTAATTGCTGACTGATTCACCATACACATACTCTTGCGGTCTGTGATGGCAATTTGCATGAATAACTATTTTTTCCTTTAGTTTCTGAGTACAGTTGGGACCTGAATCAGCAAAATGAGTAAATAATTTGTCAGCACAGGTAATGTATACACTTAAAATAATTTAGGGTATCAGACATTGGTGCAGGGCAAGCATGTGCATGTCTAATAATTAATAATTTAAAACATGTTACTGCACCAAGAGTGGATTTTCTTCAAGAAGCTAAAACGTTGTGAATGTGGGACGGATACAATCACTCATTTAAATCTAAAACATATTATCCCATGATAAATGTCGTGCAATTAACAAGATAGTAAACTGAATGAAGACTTTCATACATGAAGACAACTGAGGTAGACTTTCAGTTTCAGAATAAAGCAAGCTGAACATCAAGAAATTAGGAGATACAGCTGTCAAAGGACGGAGATGATAAAGAATGGATCACTATGGGCCTTATTTATGGTAGAGAAATGGAAACAACTTTCTTATGAGATATTTGTCTTACAGATCAACACTAAATTCCTACTTGTCTATGAAGGCTGAATAAGTAAAATACATTACGAATTCCATCTCAGTCACAGGACATCATTAGAGTTCCTCAAGATTATGTCCTTGGCCCAAACATCTTCAACTGCTTCATCAATAACCGTTCTTCTACCATACTTCAGGATTCTCTGAAGGATAACATGCAGGTTTAATTGGTAGTTAGAAAGGCAAATGCAGTGTTAGCATTCATTTGAAGAGGGCTAGAATACAAGAACAGAGTTGTACTGCTAAGGCTATACAAAGTTCTGGTCAGACCACATATGGAACACTGAGAGCATTTCTGAGGTTCGTATCTAAAGAAGTAAGTGCTGACGTTAGAGGCTGTGCAGAGGAGATTTACAAGAATGATCATGGAGATGAAGGGCTTGTTTAATGAGAAGTTTTTTGTTTAGAATCCCTACAGTGTGGAAACAGGCCCTTCGGCCCGACTGGTCCACACCGATCTTCCGAAAAGTAACCCACCTAGTCCCCTACATGTAACCACTGAGAAATGCACCTAAAGTACACAATCCTGAACACTATGGGCAATTTAACATGGTCAAGTCACCTAATCTGCATATTTTTGGATTGTGGGAAGAAACCAGAGCACCTGGAGGAAACCCATGCAAACATGGGGAGAATGCGCAAACTCCACACAGACAGTCACCAAAGGCGGGAATCGAACCCGAGTCCCTGGTGCTGTGAGGCAGCAGTGCTAACCACTGAGCCACCATGTAGCCCTTCTTTAAACATCTGCTATTCTTCCTCAACTGTCTTTACTACTAAGCTCCTTTCCCAATCTGTTCCAGCTAGCTGGTTGAGGACTCTGAGTCTATGCTCCAGAGCATCTTGAAAGATAAGGGGGATCTCACTGAAACTCTCAGAATACCAAGAAGTTTGGATAGCGTGGGCATGGAGATGATGTTTCTCTTAAATAACTTACTTGTAAAATGGGGAAATTTTACTTATGTGTGCTTCTGATACAGAATCTGGTACACTATCAAGAGTACACAATGGGAAATCAGGTACATACTTCCCATAATGTTCCTTAGGGGTGGTAAATCAATAGAAAATTCACAGGAGTTTCTACTGCGTGTTAGCAGTTGGTAAAGATCTGTCCTGTGGCACTCATTAATCAAACTGGACAACTGAATTGATACAAGATTAGAGTGGTGCTGGAAAAGCACAGCAGGTCAGGCAGCATCCGAGGAGCAGGAAAATCGACATTGGAGGCAAAAGCCCTTCATCAGAAATTTTCACCTCACTGAATTCATACTACAATTAAGGAAATTATAACATAGTACAATGAGAACAACATTAGCGTTGCAATTGATTGGTCCAAAATAATTAAAAATAATTTTGTCCCATGTAATGCAGAAAGACTGCATTAGAAAGACATGATATTTCTTTGCAGCATGAGTAGTGGCCACTATTCCCAATGGGTCTGCTGGTAATAGTGAGCTGTTCACCCTGCTTTCAGTTCTTGGAAGCAGGACCTTGTCCTGCAGTGCCCAGGAACACTGTCACTGATGAGGTAGATTACCAACGGACTTTCAATCCATTGAAGTGTTCAGGAATAACCGAAGCAGATTTACTCTGTTGTGAAGGTCCACCTTCATGATCAGTGGAGCCCATTGCGTGCTATTTAATCTTTAACAACTAACTTGCTGTAAGTAGCTAAACCATATATCCAAATTTCTTGCACATTTTACCCTGTCATCACTTTCCTTTTCTTTGTATTTTTTATAATTGTCACAACAGCCAATTTGGAAGTTAGTACTTCTTAATACCATTGATGAAAAGTAACAAAGCAATGTGCAGCATGAAACATTTCAAGACATGCACAGTATATTGATTGTAGCATTTTTAAGTAATTTGTGGTGCAAATGAAAATGAGGGTAATAACATGGTGTGTGAAAAGCAACTTGTAACTCCCATATCTTCAGGGCATTGATGAAAGCACCTCAGGAGTTCCTTTGCTGAATCAGTAAATAGCAAAAGTCAGACACATTTGCATCCATAAAACAACTCAGCTCTTCTGTGAAATATCTCAGACAACTTGCTTTTGAAATAATCACTTCTAAACACATATCAAGTTCTTGTGAACAGCAAGGATGTTTGCTTCCCCTTTTTGACAGCGTTTCTTGAGAATGGCACTGCAGAGAAACTGCCTGTTATCCTTAAAAAAGGATTCTGGGATCCCCAATATCAGCCTGAACAGGCTTTTGGGCTTCAGTTAAATCATCAACACATGAAGAATTTACTCAGCTCAGCACTGCTGTGCCACATTATCATCTGACGTGTTCAATTGGAGCTTTTACGTACAATCTTTCGATATTCCCTGTGTTCTTCCACTAATATTCCCATCACCACTCTTTTAGATCCAGGGATGTGAGAGGCCTCTTTTGGTCATGGCTGTTCATGGGTTGCATCCTTGTTATCCTAGCGTTCTGCTTCCCAGAAGAAATGTTGCTTTTGACTGTAGATACCAATGCTGGAGTGACAGTCCCAGTTGCAGTGGTTATTTCTAGATGGGGTCATTGATTTGCTCGAGCTGCTGCACTCCTTCCTTGGTGCCCGCTTGTCTGCTATCGCGCTCATCAGCTTCTTTTCCCCTGTTTTGAGGTATTGGTTCAGGGTGCTGCTCCATCTCGTGGGATCAGCTGCAAGCCTTTCCCAGGACTCTGCAACGATATCAAGCACCTTCATGTCTCTCATGCAGATGTAGTAGTGCAGATGGAGTCGGCTAGTGGGTCTCTTCCTGGATGCACGCTCTCCTCAGAGGATATCCTTTGGGATATGGCCATCCTCCATGCAGTGGACATGGCCCAGCCAGCGCATTCTCCGCTGCCTGAGCAGAGTGTTCAAGCTGGGAAGGTCAGCACGAGATAGGACCGCTGCGTTGGACACTCTGTCTTGTCAGGATATGCCCAGTTTACGATGGATACTCCTCAAGTGGAAGGTGTTCGGTCTTCTCTCCTGTCTGGGATATGTAATCCATGTTTCACTGCCATAAAGCAGTGTGCTAATGATGTAGGCATTGTAGACTGACATTTTTGTCTTCAGCTTTGTCCATACTTGAGTCATGAGGCGAGCAAGAGTTGAGGCTGCTTTCTCAATCCTCTTGTCGATCTCTGTGTCCAAGGAGAGGTTGTCAGTGATGGTAGAGCCGAGGTACGTAAACTGATGGATGACACTGAGTTTATGGTTGTCGATGGTGATGACCGATGATGTCTCTGTGTCCTGTGCCAGGTCGCTCGTCTTCTTCAGACTGATAGTCAGCCCGAAATCCTGAGAGAGAGTGAGAGAGGCGATCTATCAGTAACTGGAGTTCCCGCTGGATGTGCGTTGCAAATGTAGCATCATCGGCAAACAGCATGTCCCTGATGAATGCTGCAGGCACTTCTGTCTTCGCTCTGAGGGGGGCCAGGTTGAAGAGCCTGCCATCTGATGTAGTGCGTAGGTAAATCCTCTCTGTTGTGGTATGTTTCAGGAGCACAGCAAAGAAAATCCTGAAGAGTGTAGGAGTGAGGAAGTAGCCTTGTTTGACTTTGCTGCGGATGTCGAAGGGCTCAGAAGAGCTGGCGTTGAACTGCACTGTCCCCTTCATGTTACTGTGGAAGGATTCCATCATGTTAAGCAGTCTTGGTGGGCAGCAGATCTTCAGGAGAACCTTGTAAAGGCCGTTTCTGCTGACCAGGTCGAATGCCTTGGTGAGGTTGATGAAGGCGACTTACAGGGGCATTTTCTGTTCTCTGCACTTCTCCTGCAGTTGGTGAAGGGAGAAGATTATGTTTACTGTTGACCTTTGAGCTCAGAAGCTGCACTGTGACTCTGGGTATACACGCTCTGCCAGTTTTTGCAGGCAAGTCAAGATGACCCGAGCAAAGGCATATATGAGGAAAGAGATGCCTCTGTAGCTGTTGCAGTCGCTTCTCTTGCCCTTGGTCTTGAAGAGGGCAATGATCTTGGCATCCCTCATAGCCTGCAGTACAGCTCCTTCTTTCCAACAATGACAGAGGACTTCATGCAATGGGAGCAATAAGCTAGTCTTGCAGCATTTGCAAGAATCCCGTCGCTATTCAGGGCCCTACCTGAGGCCAGGTTGTCAATGGTCTTGCTGAACTCTTCTACTGATGGCTATGTGTTCAGCTTGTCCATGGTGGCTGAGTGCATGATGGTATCAAATGATAAAGTGGACATGGTGTACTCTCTGGAGTGTTCAACCCACTTCTCCATCTGCTGGCCTTGGTCTGTGATCACTTCCCCAGCGGGGGATTTGATGGGGCTGTCTTGCTCTGAACTGGTCCTAATGCCTTCTTGATGCAAGGATGCAGATTTGAATAGATATGAGAGACAAGCATCTTAGCTTTTTGAGCACAGACCTGATTAGAGTACAATAATGAACTTCTGTTGATTTTCAAAATGCCCAGAGTCAGCCTGAATACAAAGGTAACCCTTGGCTTCTTTCCTCTAGTGCAAAGTGAAACATCATTCCCTGCCCCATTCACTCTCATCCCTAAAATCAAGTGCAAGGAACCAACAGACATTGTTTTCACTATATTTTTGGATCATTCATGTCACATACTGCACATACTAGATGGCCAGCATTTATTACCTGTCCCCAGTTGCCTTTGAGAAGGTGGTTGTGAGCTGCTTTCTTGAATCACTGCAATCCCTAACCCGATTGGTGTTGGTAGATACACAATGCTGTAGGGGAGGGAGTTCAAGGATTTTAAGCCAATGACACTGAATGAATGGCTATGTATTTCTAATTCTGAATGAACATATAACTTGGAATGTGCACGTGGTGGTGTTCCCATGTATCTGCTGCCCTTGTCCTTCTAGATGGAAGTAGTCATTGTTTTTAAAGGTGCTGTCAAATAAGCCTGGGTATATATCTGTAATGTTTCTTGCCAACGGTATACACTTCTGCTACTGCGTGTCGGTAATGGACAGATTAAATGTTTGCGAATATGGTGTAAATTAAGCAGGCTGATTTGTCTTCAGTGCTCTTAAGCTTCTTAATGTTATTGGAGCTGTACTCATCCAGGCAAGTGGGAAATATTCCATCTCTCTCCTGATTTGTCCCTTGTAGACAGTGGAATGCTTCAGGGAGTCAGGAAGTGAATTACTCACTGCAGGATTCCTAGCTTCTGACCAGTTCTTCCAGCCTCATTATTTATATGGCTAACCCATTTCAGTTCCTGGTAAACATAACCCTAGGATGTTGCTAATTCAGTTATGGTAATGCCAGTGAAAGAAAAGGGGTGATGGTTAGATTCTTGTTTGAGAAGGCCATTTCCTGGCAACTGTACAGTGGAATATTGCTTGCCGTTTGTCAGCCCAAGCCTGGATATTGTCCAGATCTTTTCCTATTTGGGCAGGGGTTGCCACAGTATCTGGGGAGTACTGAATACTGTTCAGCATTGTACAATCATCAGTGAACATCTCCACTTTGGACCTTATTTTGGAAGATAGGTTATTGATGAAGCAGCTGAAGCTGATTGGTTCAAGGACATTACCGTGAGGAACTCTGACAGAGATACCCTGGAACTGACATGACTGACCTCCACCTTTAAATGTACTTGGAATGATTTCAACCAGAGGATTGTCCCCTGATTCCCATCGACTCCAGTTTTGCGAGATGCCACACCTGATCAAAAATGACCTTGACGGCACAGGCAATTACTCTCACCTCATCTCTGGAAGTCAGCTCTTTATCAATGTTTCAATCAAGACTGTAATGAGTTCAGGAGCCAAGCTTAGTGTCAGTGAGTACATTACTGCTAAACAAGTTCTGCTTAATGACACTTTCCAGCACTTTATTGATGATCGAGAGTTGACTGGTGCAGTGGTAATTGGCTGGGTTCAATTTGTCCTGTTTATAGAGGATGCCACCAACTGAGCAATACAAGGGATAAGAAAGGAGCCAGAAATGAATATTTTCTCTTCAAATAAATGATCAACATTAGTGGTTCAAAGATTTCAATAATGTTTCGATTTCTGTAGGAAGGACATATGTTAGTTGTGCACAGAACCAAAATGGAATAATGCATTAAGTATATATCCGAGCAACATACCTGTGAGAAAAATGCAACAGAATAATCAATTTACATGAAACTAGAACACCACAAAATTCTTTTCAGTGCAGCGCTATGACTGACATCACATAATGCCTCAGGACTTAGTTAAAGGCCTCACTGCCAAACTCCAGTTGGAATTTGAGCCTTTCATGTTGCTCTATTCAGATCAACATCTTAACTACTGCCAAGGATGAGAAGCATATTCACTGAGGTGATGTCTTGTCTGGCCTACAGAAAATAAGAGAAAAGACATCTACAAAAAATTACATGTCTTAAATGATACAGTAAAATATCATAATTATCAACAGCTTTACAATGGCAGTGAAGTACAAACATGTCCTATGTCAATGACCAAGGTGATGTTTTTTTGTTAGTCATAGGCAAGTCATAATGTTAGTCTCCCCAAGCTTACTCAACCTTCATCATCACACATATCTCCTCTAAGGATTGTTTTTGAAACTGACAGAAGAATATAATACTTGTGACAGTGAATATCTTCCATAACATTCAACATGAAAATCTGGTCTGCCAACATCTGGGAGCCTTATCAGAGAGGCAGTGATATATTCCCAAGTTTCCTTTCCATATTGAGGATCACATCCCACAATCATGAGCTTTTAACCTCACGGCTGCAGTGAAGCAGCGAGAAAAAGCTGGAATTTGCTGAAGTAACCAAGAGAGCACCGGGGTGAATGATACAGAACGAGAGACACAATTGAAAATGGCAACAGAATAGATAGTAAAAAGGCACTATTTCAGTTACATCACAGTCAAGGCATAGCTGTAATGTCTATTCTGAAACTAAGAATTGTACCTAGGTAGTTTTGTGCGTAAGATAGTGGTGTAAGTGGTGACTTACTTTTCACTGTACTCATTTGAATGCATGTGACAATAAAGCTTATTCACTGTAAAGTCAGATGGAAATGACATTGTTTGCAAATATAAGGAAAATCTGGTTGAAAGCTGAATTGCTAGTTGATTGACTGACAAAACCCAAGACAATGCTCATTGGGTATGTAGATCAGAGACAGAACAGGTTTGAGGTACACGTAAAAAGCAATGAGTGCTTTAGTGAATCCAACAAAGAAGGAATACTAAAGTTTGTTTTAATCTTCTTGAGCTTTTACAAGTCTGAGACAGCAGAATGAGAGGCAAAATGAAACATGACATGCATGCCTGGAAAGAATGACAAGAAGGAAGACAGAGGACAGGTGATGGAAAAAATAAACAAAGGCTGAATCCAGAGTAGCAGATGAATGCATACAATTTACGTAGGAATGGAAGAGATTAATGAGAGAAGTACTGATCTCAAACGGAGGACAGGCAAGAGGTAATATTAAGAAGTCCAAAGTTGATGTCAGATGTCCAGGTTGTGGCTTACACGAAGCAACCAAAATCCAGTATTTGCGGTCTGGAGAAGAAATTGATTCATGAACATTATACTGTCTATGTATAGCTGAAGGTTCACATAGCATGAATATGTAACAGGAATTTGGCCATGCTAACCCTCATGCTCATAATCCTGATCACTGTTTCCATTGCACGTAACACTGCACTGGGATAGCTTTTCCTAAGGTCATACAGGAAAAAGAGAGATAATCAGAATATTTAAATGAAAAGTGGAAAATTCAGAACTAAATTACATCTGTGAATAGCATTTATCCCTCCCCACAGACAATAATGGATATTTTTTGGATGTTTCATAATGATACCCCACCCAAGGCCCTGTTTTCCAGGACCAGTCTAGACGGTGTAAGTTAGCTGGCCAACTGCTGGTTTTTAAGAGATAGGTGGAGATGCATGGGTGAGTCTGGATCAGTATAGCTACCAGCCTGGACGTGAACAGATCCAGTAAGAGGACCCTGCACATCACATTATGGTGCAGTAGGCCAATCAGCCTGCTCTGCACAGTTCTTCAGAATTCAGAGTTGGTGCCAAACTCCTGCTTTCCCCCCAAATCCATCACATTGTTTCTATTTAAAGTAACATCTAATGCCTCTCGAAAGCCTCAGTTGAGTGCCACCACCACACTTGTGCATTCTAAATGTGGATCACTTCTGTGCAATCAAGTTTTTTTCTTACATCATATTTGCGACTTTCCAAAACATTCTAAAACTGCCCTCTTGCTCTTTTTATGAGAGCAACATTTTCTGTTTATCTACTCTGTCCAGAATTCTTATGATCATGAACACTTCTGTTAAATCTCCTCTCAACTTTCTGCTGTCTAAGGAGAACAGTTATGAAGAAAGATTGGAGAAGTTGGGATTTAAATGTCTCATCTCTGGAACCATTCTTGTAAATCCCTGCTGCACTCTCTAGTGCATTTGCATCCTTCCTAAAGTGTAGCATCCACAGCTTACATAATACTCCAACTGAGATCTAAGCCATATTCTGCAGAATCATAGAATCCCTATAGTGTGGAAGTATACCATTGCTCCATTGAGTCCATGCCAACCCTTTGAAGAGCATCCCACCCACACCCACCCCCTACCTCTTTAACCCTGCACTTCCCTAGCCTGCGCATCCCCTGGACACAATAAGAACTTAAGATATAGGAGCCTGTTGAGCCGGCTCCACCATTCAATAACATCATGGCTGGTCTTTTCATGCACTCAGCTTTACTCATCTGCCCACTCACAATTACCCTTAATTTATTTACTGTTCAAACCTCTATCTTTGTCTTATCACATTCAATGGTGTAGCCTCAACTGTTCACTGGGCAGGGAAATTCACAAATTCACAACCCTTTCGGTGAAGAAGTTCATCCTCAACTCAATTTTAAATCTGCTCCCCTGTATTCCCTAGTTCTAGTTTCATCTGCCAGTGAAAATAACCTCCTTCTATTTTATCATAATTTTGTGTGTTTCTCTAAGATCCACCCTCATTCTGCTAAACTCTAATGAGTATAATCCCAGTCTACACAATCTCTCGAAGCCAAACATCTCAACTCCGGAATTTAGTTGGGCAATTTAGTATGGCTAATCCGTCTAACCTGCACATTTTTGGACATTTCAGTTCATCGCAACCTTACTGCTCATACTCTATGTCTCTAATAATGAAACTTTATGAACTGCCATGCCACCTTTAATGATCTATTCATGAATACATTCAGGTTTCTCCTGTAGAATAACACACTTTATTTTATTCTCTTTGCACAGTCTTTGTACCAAAGAGTTTCACTTTGAACTTCTGGGCACTGAACTTCATCTGTCACCTATTTCTCACTGTATCAACTTATCAATGTTGCTGTGAAGTATTATACTGTCCTCCTCACTGTTTGCCATTCATTCATGATTTATGGGGTCATAGTCATAGAGTCATGGAAACAGACCCTTCGGTCCAACTCGTCCATGCCGACCAGATATGAGGTTGATCTAGATTTCCTGTGCAAAGGTCATTTATACATTTCAGGCATAACAAGAGTCCCAATACCAACTCTTGGGAAATCACACAAACCCTCCTTCACCTTTCAATCATTATGCTCAGTTTTGTATTACTCAGCAAATTTTGTAATCACATTATGCATGACCCTTTTATTCTATGCTTGACTTATTGTTTTTCACAAGTGTGGCACTGCACTGACTGCTTGTTAACAGTCCATGTAGTTCACAGCAACAGCTTTGCCCTCATCAATCCTCTCACATGGAAGCACTATCTATAAAACTGCAATCCCAGCGCTCTGAGTGAGGTTTACTGAAATTCTTTGCACCCATTGCCAGATATCAGCCTGAATATTGTTTATAGAATGATGGTGAGATTATTCACCATCATCACAAAGGAAAGCTGACAACAATCTTTGGCATCTACATCACAATTTACAAATTGAACAATTTCCCAGATTCTGAAATTTTAGAAGTGCAGAATCTCAATCCTACAGAAGTGAATTTATTTGGAAATTAAAAACAAAAATAAAATTAGTATTTTGTCTCTTTTGTCTCTCATTCTCTAAAAGCCATTTCGTTTTCTCCAAATATTACTTAAGATTTCCAAACACTATTAAATGCATTTTTATTTTCTTGTTTTACACTTCTTTATTTAGATTCTCAATAAGAAATCCTTCAATCTGATTGTTGAATAGCCACGTTGTTTCGACGTCTGCTCACACTTGTCACATATCCTTCAAAAGTACCACAGTGGATGAGATGTTGGATTTAGGGAAGTCTTTGTTTAAGCCCAGGAGGGCTTTGTGGGTAGCTGTCAGCAGAGAAACCATTCAGCACCTTTCATTCACTGCTGACTGTAAAATCTGGGACCATTATTCCTTCGCAACTCGGATCTTGCTTAAAATAAAAGAGCAATTTCTAAAATAAAGAGTCCTACAGTGAGCAATATTACAACTATTGTTACTTATTTTTCTGGTTTCAAACAAAATTGCAAGACTCCATGTTCACCTTTGCTACCAATTACAGAGGGTCACACATGGTTTACAACTGTATTTTCTGACGTCTTCTACAATCCTTTGCCTGACAATTGTTTCCACTAAGTATACCCTTATTCTGACTCAGATGAAACTCTGATTGCTCTCAGACCACCAGAAAAGCCACCTCCACTCTATTACTCATGCTCTACATGGTGCAATGAAATCCACATTCCAGTTAGGAATATTTAAACAAGTTTGCGATTGACAAAATAAAAGTTTATTGCGAGGTTATAAAAACCCAAGATCAGCAAAATGTTAAGTTGAATGATTTAAGTCACTCTGACGAGGGTCAGAAACACACATATCAATTAAGAAAACTAGCAAATGCTGTTCAAAAGAATCAAGCTACTACATATTCCAAAAAGCTGTCAACACAAGCTTTCTGTTTTACGGAAGCTTTGTAACAGAAGCTGTAAACATGCAGAACATTCCTTCATTAGTAACACAAGTTAAAAAAGCAAAAGCCGAAGAAAGGGAAATCTATATTTGTAAAGTACAACAACATTACTTCATCTTTACTGGATTTGGAATACAGAAATAAAAATCACAAATGCATTTCAACAAAGCAACCATTGCACCAGTTTGCAAAGTTACTCAGCAGTCACATCTTGCACCGAATCCTCCAAAGATATCAATCCCCTGTGGACCCAGCTCAGACTGGTATCATATTCAACTCCCAAATATAAGGCGTAGCAAAACTCACCCCCTGGGGAACACTACTACAAATGATATTCCAGCCAGAAAAGATATCTATTTGTCATTACTCTTTGTTCCTTACCCCTCAACTAATTTGGTAACCATTTACAATAATCTCTTTTATCCAATGGGCCCTAGGTTGGCCGTCAAATCTGTTTTGTGGCACCATATGAAATTGTGCCAAATCAGCTAGTGTTTTCTTAATGTGAATGATCTCAAAGGTACTCTAACTGTATAATTAATTTCCCACTATCTCCACTTTTCTTCCAAATGGCAGATCAAATGTCAGACTCTTTTGTGCTATTGGGAGAATTTTGCCAGCCAAAACCTTCTCCCATTGAGGATCCTCAATTTCAAATGCTGCAAATGACCTTTCAGAAGTCAGTGCTAGACCTGTATAAGCATTGACCATAAACAGTACTTTGTGTGTGTATTAAGGAAAATAGATTCATTTTTCATGTTTTGAAACTGTACTGTGACAATACTCAAAAATAACTGAACGGTCAATGATTCAAAATATATTTCTTACAGCAGGATTTCAAAGTTATATATTGTGAACTTTGTTCTATGTTGGTAACTTCACAATGAAATATTTGTTTCACTGGTAAAGTTCTTATAGTCAGGCTTATCTGTGTACCAATAATCACTTGCACAGCACAACTTTGCTTTGGGAGCAGAAAGACGACAAAATTGTAATTGGACATTTGAATTCTATTGCTTTTAGATCTAACAAAGTTCACCATCTTAAAAACAATACAAGACAAATGCAGGTAATGGACAGCAGCACCTCTGAATAAAGTTCTTGTTCTAATTATTATGGATTGGGATTGTTTCAATGCAACAGAAGCAAAAGCATCAACATCTGATATTTATTTTTGATTTATGTCAGCTGGCCAAAACCAAAAAGTGGCCTCCCTTCAGAGAAAAAAATCATCTCCTCCCTTGGACTTTCATGGTTAGAGCTTGGGTTTTAAAAAAAAACAAACATCAGATTATAGATGTCCAACCATGATGAACACACATTTTAGCCTAGGCCTGTGATACTTAGAACTTTTGATTGTAAAAAGTCATTATTCTGTTAAAATGATAGGGAAGTCTTGAAATCCATGGTTTATTATAATTTTATCATAAAATCTTAGGAAAACTTATGAATAGGAGAAACAGGCATGTTTTTGTCTTAACCACATGGTCATTAATGAGCAGATATCTTCCGCCCACTAGTGAACCCTCTAAACTTTATTTGAAATAGAAAGAATTGTTTTACAGTGGGTGAACAATAAAATGCATCAGCTAGCTCATCAGAGCCATTCCTCCAGTACAACCACTCATACCGAAATATAACCAGGTGTGAATATTTCAAACATTTTAAAATTACAAATAAAAGTATATCTATAAATGTTCATCTTTCTACACCCAAAGTCCAATCCTGAAACTAAAAGTAAAGAACTGCATCAATTATATTAATTGCAATTGTACTAAATGATAACATGGTATGCCTCAGATCTCTCTTCAATACATTTCAATGTAGTGACAGCTTAAATTAGCCACTATATTCAACTGGGTTAAGGAAACAATTTGGATAAAGAAGAAAACTTTAACACATTTTTTTTTAATATCTATGACTTTAATTAAATGCATAATCTAGCAAATTGACACAAATGACAAGCTAAAAGACTCTTTTTCTATTCAGTGTGATGGATGGACAAAGGAATGAGGGGATGGTTTAATTTCGGAAAATTTTCACGCACGAAGTGTTACATGGTTAAGTTGCCACAGTCCCAGAGGACCATACAGCTGCTCACTCCATAGCGGGAGGGACTTCTGGTGAATTTAACCTGAGGGTCACCACACCACAGATAAGGGGTGAGGGTTGAGATGGGATATGGGCTGGATGCTGGCAGGTGGGACGAGATTCGGCTGGGATATCTGGTCGGCATGGAGAGGTTGGACCGAAGGGTCTGTTTCCGTGCTGTACATCTCTGTGACTCTATGACTCTTTGGTGACTTTAGCCAGTACAGGAATTGAACCAGTGTCATTGGCGTCATTCTGCATTGCAAACCAGCTATCCAGCCAGCAGCACTGACCAACCCCAACAAAAATGATAAAATGTTCATAAGGAATGGTCCTGATTTTGTGCTGAGAATAATAGGGAGATTAACCTTAAGTGGCAAGTACAAGTCCAACTTATCCAGCTGTTCCATAGTTGTATTATCACTGAACCTTGCCAATAGACTCAAATCTGAATTTCATTCTTTAGCTTATAGCCTTTTAGTCCTTAAGTTACTTATATTAATTACCCCTAAAATGCAACAGAAAAAATTAGGTTTGGTACATTCAGACGAAAAAATTGTGAATGGTGTGATCAGCCTGAGGTACAAGTAAAATCCTCTCTGGCCCTGATAAATTTAAGTTATCAATGGTGATGCTACATTCATTAGAATTTAATTAATTTTGAAGATTTAACATACATTTACTTTACAAAATCTCGCAATTCCATGTCTGTTTTATTTTTGTATTTTGCTCTCCATACATGACGTAAATCTTAATCATGCTTTTTAAAAAAAATCTGCTTATCTTATGAGGATTCAAACAATCAGATTGGAGGAACAGCCAGGTTATCATTTGCCCTGCTCACATACGTCACTGATCCCCTGTTGAGCATGCCACATTTAATCAGAAGAAACTCAATGGCACTCAGAAATAAGACAAATTCTGAAGAAAGGTATTGAACCTGAAATGCTGACTTTGTTTCTGTCACCATAGCTGGTGCCTGATCCACCGAACATTTCCAGTATGCCTTTCTCCACAAAATTTACAAAGTTCTTTCAGCGCACCCAACATTTTGTCGCTATAATGTAATTCAGAAATATGGATGTCGGTCTGCTCGCTGAGCTGGAAGGTTCATTTCCAGATGTTTCATCACCATGCTAGGTAACATCTTCAGTGGGCCTCTGGCAAAGCACTGCTGATAGTTCCTGCTTTCTATTTGTGTGTTTGGGTTTATGATGTCATTTCCTGTGGTAATGTCATTTCCTATGGTGAAGTCACTTCCTGTTCTTTTTCTCGGGGGAGGGGGGTAGTTGGGGTCTAACTTGATGTGTTTGTTGATAGAGTTCTGGTTGGAATGCCATGCTTCTAGGAATTCTCGTGCATGTCTTGGTTTGGCTTCAACACAGGAAATGACATCACCAACCCAAAGAAACCCAGACATGTAAAAAGAAAGCAGGAACTATAGGCAGCGTTTTGCCTGAGGCCCATTGAAGATGTTATCTCGTAGGGTTACGAAACATCTGGAAATGAACGTTCCAGCTCAGCGAGCAAACCTACATCCAGAACCTCAACCTGAGCTACAAATCTTCACAAAATTCACTAATTCAGAAATACACTTGAAGATGGAGTCTATGTTTATAACGCAAGTACTAATGCAAGCACCTTGATCATCCCCAATCGTGAACAAATATGTGTTTATGCAGCTTATTTGATATCTCAAGGCAGGAAAATTCATCACCAAGCTATATGTGACATTAATAGGGCTGATGACAAAAATTTGGAACAGTAGGTTTAAAAAAAAACTGTCTTATGTGAGATAGACAGAAAGTCCAGAGAGAATTCCAGAGATTAAGGTGTTAACATCTGAAAGAATGGCAATTCCAGGAAGATGCCAGAATTAAAGGAGCACAAATAATTCTTAAACTGAAGGAGATTACAGAGACAGGAAGATGTGAGGCCCAGGAGGGGTTTAAACCAAAGATGGGAATTTTAAAATTGACACTTAACCAGCATGAAATGCAAGACAGTGAATGCAGGGCGACGGGTAGTTAACCGAGAAAGTAATTATATTCTAATTGTTTTAATCAAAGATTACTCCATATTCCTGGCTTTCTCTCTTGGAAGTGCAGGTATTATGCAGAGCTTGAAACATGCTTTACACACTGACTAAATCAGCTGTTTTTTACGTGTGAGTCTCAGCAAGATATTCAACTCTGGATGTCTCCAAAGTTCTATCTTTTCTTTCTTCGACCGTTGGTGGATCACACCAATACACTATACTGCCCTTAGCTGACACAAGACATGTGCAGGTGATAGTTTGCTGAATGTTTGTTTTTCATTACAAGCTTTCTTGACAGCTATGTGTGCCGAGATTGCGCTCACCAAATATTCTGGGAGGAACATATTGTAAAATCATTTGATGGGAAGGTTAACAGAATTTCACTATAAACAAATAAAAACTGTAATTTGTGGTTGAGTACAAAAATGTTTTAAATGCAACGTTCCAATTAAAACCAGAAACACAAAGGAAAATGTAACCCACTACTTTTAAGATGGGAAAAAGAAACTGCTGTCTCACCTCAAGAAATATGTAAAAACTGTTTTATCAGATTTCAGGACAAAAGTGACAAAATCCTTTATAGTTCTTAAAGCAAACATTGCCAGAGAATTTACAATTTCCCTTATACTGAAAGCTTTGGAAAGAAAACTCCTGTAGGAAAAATGATACAATATTTTATTAAGTTGATGGTAACATGACTCTTGGAAAATTAGAACCAATGCAGGTTTTTGAAAGGCAAAACCTTGACAAATCCATTGCAGCTTTGGAGATTGTTACAAACAAGTTAGATAGCGGGAACAATAATCGGAACATAGAAAGAGGAGTAAGTTGTTCGCCTTGTCGAGTCTGCCCTGCCATTCAATATGATCATGGCTAATCAAACACTTCAATACGTTTAACCCCACCCCCAATATCCCTGTATGCCATTTGGTAGCCAGAAATCTATCAAAGTCTACCTTAAATGTACTCTATGTACTCAACAGCCCTTTGCTGCAGAGAATCCTAACGGGTCACATCCCAAGTAAAATAATTTCTCCTCATTTCAGACTTAAATGGCATCCTCCCTATTTTATAAATTGTGATTCTCAGGTTTAGACTCCTCAGCCAGGGACAACATCTTATCGACATCTACCATGTTTATTCCCATATGTGGCACAAATGGATTTTTCAAAAGTCATACTGAAAGCCACACAAAAAGTTGCGAGATAACACTGGGCATGTGGGATAAGCGAGTTGCATACCTGCCTTGGTTCAAGATTGCTTTATGTCCAGGAGACAGAGTAACAATGAAAAAAAAGTAATTTATTGATTAAGAACCTGTCACTAGTGAGGTAATATAAGCAACAGCTCTTAGACCTCAGCTATTAACAATCTTTATCAATGATTCAGATCAGGAGATTGAGCATAATGTACAGGCGTTTGCTGACAACAAAGTTATCTGGACAATATATTATGAGAAACACAAAGAGGTTGGAAAGCAATAGAGGTAGGTTAGCGAGTAGACAAATGTCAGATTGAGTATAAGGTAGGGAAATGTGAAATTACCTAATTGTAGCAAGAATTAAAAGGCACAACATTTACAGAAGGTAGAACATTAATGTAGGGGAGAAAGTGAGGTCTGCAGATGCTGGAGATCAGAGCTGAAAATGTGTTGCTGGAAAAGCGCAGCAGGTCAAGCAGCATCCTAGGAACAGGAGATTCGACGTTTCGGGCATATGCCCTTCTTCAGACTTAAGCCCTGAAGAAGGGCTTATGCCCGAAACGTCGAATCTCCTGTTCCTTGGATGCTGCCTGACCTGCTGCGCTTTTCCAGCAACACATTTTCAGAACATTAATGTATGTTGGTTCAGGTACTCAAGGATTACAGGGTCCTTGTATATGAATCACAGAAAGTTAATATACAGGAATTGTAAGCAATAATGAACTCAAATTGTATATTAATCTTTCTTGCAAAGGGCATTCAGTACAGTAATTGGTGCAACGATGTTGGGCATTGGTGAAGCTATACCTGGAATACTACACTAAATTTTGGCCTCTTTACCCAAGAATGGATGTGTGGCGGAGAATAGATGATATGAAAATTCAGTAAATGACATCTTTACCACAGTAAAATATTTCAAGGCACTTGCCAAGATACTGATGAAATAGGATGGTCAATTTTCAGCTTCCTGGTTTTAGTAACTGGGACATGTAGATTGGTTTTAAAAAGGAAATACACAAGCTTTAAAAATGGTTGACTGATCACTTGGATTCCTGTAGACTGGGTCAACCTATGTGGAATGAACAAAATTGACTGAATGAAATTTAACACCAAAGGGAATGAAGCTAGTTAGATTTGACGAAGCTCACATCCCTATTTCTAATTTTGACCAGTATGATAACTTTAACGAACTGGAGGTGAAAGACTTGCCTGGAATTGTTCTGCTTGGAAACAATTATTCTCACGTCTGGGGTCAATGAATGAGCTGTAGTTCAAGTAACTGTTTTGGCAGAGCAGAAGGTATGAATTTATAACAGAACTGGAAGATTGCATCTCTCTCTCGCTCTCTGCTTTTGCTCAGTAAGGATAAAACAACTGGTGGAAAACAAATTGGAGTAACGTCAACACCAAAAATCCAAAGATATTTGCAATATTCATTGCACTTCCTGATCCAGGGCTTCATGAACCAACTTGTTTTTCAATGCGAGCCAATTTTAACTCACTACGTTATCAAGAGCAATTGGAATAGGCAATTAGGTCACAGCCCAAGTAACCCCTCCTCTCAAGCCCCTACCTCCTCAAAATTAACTCAGTTGGTGGCTTATGCTCATCAACAGCCTAATAAGAACAGTGAATCACTCATCATGGTGTACTAGCTTCGCATGCTCAATTTGAACATGAACATTTCTTTATTCAATAGCTATAATTCCACCAAATAAGTGGAGATTCTTCTTCCCATTGCAATACTCAAACATTGTGTGGCACTGACTTGTGTTGTAGTGAACAGAGCTACCAATAATCAGTCGTTGTATTGTATTTGCATCTTTCACTTCCCAGTAATGATATCATGTCCATAACTTGCAAGATATGGATTCCATCCAATGTAGACATTTTAGAGACTTAAATGAGCATCAAAGTTGGCTGCCAAACAGCATGTAAATGGATAACAAATTAATACGTCCGAACAAAAGTCCTCAAATTCCTTAAAATGTGAAAGCCTTTGCGAATTTTATCCCTCCTATTGACTGAGTATTTACAGAATCTCAAAATCAATAATCCACCAGCTGCAATGAGCTTGTCATTTAATATTTGACAAGAAACCAGTTTATCACAAGCAGATGAACAGCCACCATTCATCAACCAATGTATAGCAAAGGCTTTCAGCTTTGAATCATTTGTGTACACAGCAAAAATAAACTGACTTCAGAAAGCAAATCCAAGCATAAACAAGTCAGGTCAGAAACCAAACTGAACCATCCCTCCAGCAAGAAGAATACAACCCTACCTGAACAACCAACAAATGCATGCAGCGAGAGACCGAAGACCTAACTGGCCTTCACCTGCGGAGGCTCACCTCCGTAGAAACTGAGACACAGCTTTTCTGGAAATTCAGAAATTTCCAATTGCAATTAATTTTGATGGACTGAAATTTGAATAGGTCATTTACTTTTATTTCTACTAATGATCTAAAAGCTTGGTTTATCTCTAGAATCCATCTTTACGTGTTTGCGGGGGAAAGGAAGTGAGTGTATTTGGTTGCATTTACATTTTCGGATATTACAAGAATAAACACTGCTTTTTCTTCTGATTTAAACTTACCCAAAAGCTTACTTGATGCTTTTACTGACGAAGCAGTGGCACAGTGCTAATGATACTGGAGTGGTAATATGTAACTCCTGGCTAAGTGTTATGTGGGGCATGGCACATGGTGAAATTTAAATTGGAAACAAATATGGAATAAAAAGCTCATCTCATGCTGACCATGTGATTATTGATGATTGTCATAAACAAACCCATTTGGTTCACCAATGTTCTTTAGGGCAGGCAGTCTGCCATCCTTACCTGTTCTGGTTTACATATGACTCCAGGCCCAAAACAATGGCAGTTACTCTTCCTGCCCTACAAAATGTTGTAAAATTGTACTAAACAACAATGTCTAAACCAAGAAACCAAACTGGATGGAACACCTAGTATTGACTCAAAAACCAGAAATGACAACAGCAAACACAGCCTGCTGAAATGGCAAAGCTCTCCTGACCAAAATCTAAGCGCTGATGCCAAAATTGGCAGAACTTTTCTCTCATTGTCACTGTATTAAAATCCTGGAATTCCCTTCCTTACTGTGGATGTCTCGACACTCCAAAGTCTGCAGCAGTTCAACAAGGCAGGTCATCACCATTTTCTCTAGGGCGAATAGGAATAGGCAATAAATTGTCTCCTAGCCAGCAACACCCATATCCCATGAACAGATTAAAAAAAACACACCTTCTAAAACACATCTTATTTTGGATAACCAAGAGGTGAGGAGAAAGGGGACAAGTTATCCCATCTACTGTCCTTAACACATTCTCAAATGAAACTGCCTACCTATTCAGTGCAGTGAAGGGTTTATTCCATGTTCTGAGGTTGGTGCGGGCTCTACCAGGCTGTTTGACAATGACTGCAGGTTTTCATTCCATTTCACTGTTTCATTCCATCATTGGCCATGGCCTCAGTCAAAGTTGCTGCAATTTTGGTGAGTATGCCTCCTTCATTTCAGCATGAACATACCATGATGTAGTCACCTGCAGGTTAGCTACTGCTGCTTACTTGTGGAGTGCATCATCTTGTCTTGTCAGAGGGGGAAGTATATCAAGAGTGTAGTACAAGATGGTGTTGTCACAATTAATTAGCTGATAGTATTTGGATACTTATGAGACATTGGTGTGAGGCTTACACAAATGAAAGGATAGAGTAAAGGAAATGAATGTTAAATTTGGGTTGTTAATGGGAGAGATTGTTGGAAAGTGAGTGAAGCATGCTGGGACCAGGATTAAGTCTGCCATGTTATCCCATTTTGTGTCTTTACAGGACAAACATACTCCTAAAATATATTACAATGGCTGCTTTGGTCAGAATACAGAGGCATCAAGTGATATGGGCTGGCTGTAATTTGTAGTAGCCTGTCAGGACTTTGCTCAGACATTTCAGTTCCTAAGCAGTGTGCTTTGTTCTGAGTGGATACAGGAATCAATGAAATGAACAGGTAGGATAGACATTGTTGCCTCTAGTACAAAAAACTGCACAAGAGGGAAGGCTTTAGTTTTCTGGGACATGAGAACCCATTCTGGGAAAGGAGGAGTGTTACACTTATGTAGTACCAGTACTAGAATCATCACAAAAAGATTTGTTAAATGAACTCAACAAGGGTAATCAGATATAATGACTATAGGAAGTAGAAGAGCTGCAAAAGGAAGAGGAAAGAAGCAGAAACAAATCCTAGAATCAACCAGGGTTAAACTACAGATTAATTTTTAAAAAGACACTATTAAAAACATTCTGGATGCTTGTAGCATTTGTAACAAAATAGATGGATTGAAGGTGCCCAGAGCCAAAGTTATGACTTTATTGCCATTTTGGAGATGTGGCTGCATCCTAACCAAAACTGGGAACTCAATATCAAAGAATATTGAATATTTAGAAATAATAGACAAAGAGCAAAAAGAGGTGAAGTCGTAATGGTAATAAAGGACAGAATCAGAATATCAGTCAGGGAGGATCTCTAACTAAAATAATAGGATGTAGAATCTGGGTGAAGCTAGAGAACAAAAAGTGGCAAGTAAGCATTGAAGGAGTGATTGAAAAGCAACCAAATGGTAACAGTAATGTAAAACATGGTATAAATCCGGGAAGTTTGATGTGTATGTAGCAAAGGAAAAGCAGTAATTCTGAATGACTTCAACCCACAAATAAATTAGATAAACCGAAAGAGCATCAATGCTATGGAGGAAGAATTCCTGGAATTTGTCTAAGGTGGATTTCTGGAGCAATATATTAAAGAAACAACCATGCCCAGATTATTTTAGATCTTGCATTATAAAATGAGAAAAGGCTAATTAATTACCTTGTTGTAAGAGATACTGAGGGAGTATATGATAAACATTTTCATTAACGTGTAAAAAGGTATTGACCAATCTGAAACTGCAGCCTTAAATCTATATAAGAGCAATTAAAGGGCATGGAGAGAGAGATGGTTGCATCGTTGGAAAAATACATTCAAAGGATTATTGACACATAGGCAATATCTAGTATTTACAAAATTAATGCTTGGCTTTTAAGACATGTACATTCCAATAAGGCAAAAATACCAACAGGAAAAATAAAAACACCAAGGTAAGAGACATTTTATTAGGTCAAAGGAATCGATTTATAAAGTTACCAAAAAAAAGGTTTAAACCTAAAGTTTTGGAAAATTTAGAATTGGTAAAGGAGGATAAATAAACTGATGATGAAAGACTGAGTAGTATATGAATGTAAAATAATAAGAACCATTAAAATGGATTTTAAGAGCTTCTATACATAAGAAGAAAGGAAAATATTGGCAAAGAAAATATGGTTTCTTGTCAGGTGGACATGGGCAAGGTTAAAATAGAGAACAGAGAAGCTAAGTATGCATTTCGTGTCTGTATTCATTAAAGGAGACATTTAAAAATTACCTAGAAATAAGATCCAAGAACCTAGTGAGAGTGTGGAACTGAAAGATATTAGCATTAGTAAACTAAGTAGAACTGGAGAAATTAAAGTTAACAAGTCCCTGAGACCGGGTGGTCCTCACCCCAGACGGTTGAAAGAGATGGCTGCAGATATAGTGGATGCATTGGTGATCATCTTTCAAAATTCCACCAATTCTGCAAAGGTTCCTTCAAGTTGGAAAATTACAAAGGTAACCTTATTGTTCAAGAAAGAAAGGAGACAGAAAACAAGGAATCACAGAGCTGTTCGCCTGATGCCCATATTCAGGAAAATATTATAATCTATTATAAAGGATGTGATTATTGTAAATTTAAAAAATGTTTGACTGGACAGAATCAACCTTGACTTAAGTGGAAATTATCTTAATAAACCTAATAGATTATATCATAGTCAATAAGGTAATAAAGAATTCATCACTGGAATAACAGAAGGCTTTTGACGAAGCCTTGCTCGAGAGCTTAATAAACAAATATGATTGAAAATTGGTTAATATGCAGAAAGCGAAGTGTAGGAATAAATGATTCAATATCAAGTTGGCAGGATGTGACCAGTGGGATGCCATAAGGATTAGTGCTTTGATCCCAGCTGCTCACAATTTATTAATGATTTGGATGGAGGGATCAATTCCAATATTTCCAAGTCTGCAGCTGATACAAATCCCTTAATTGATAACCTAAGTTGTGAGGAGGATACAAAGGGGCTTCCAGGGTATTTGAAGAGCCTGAGAGGGCAGGCAAGAACAAGATGGATTGAATATAATGTGGATACGTATGTGGTTCTCCACTTGGACAGGAAAAATTAAGGTGCAGATTATTCCTTAAATAGTAAGAGATTGGAAAGTGTTGAGGTCCAAAATTATCTAAACGCCTTAGCTCAAAGCTGCCATGCTGAAAAGTAAATAAATTAGAAGGCAAACTTTATATTAGCTTTTGTCGCAAAACAATTTGAATACAAAAGGAGTAAAACAAGTCTTACTCCTGACATACTGGAAATGCATCTGGAGTATTATGTGCAGTTCTGTTCCCTTGACCCAAGGAGGGATACACTTGTCATTGTGGGAGTGGAGCAGACGTTCATCAGACTAGGCCCTAGAATAATATGACTGTTCTACAAAGAAATTGAGGAGACCAGGCCTGTATTCTCCGGAATTGAGAAGAACAAGAGGTGACTTAGGACTGAGATGAGGACAAATCTCTTTCCTCAAAAGGTGATGAATCTTTGGGGTTCTCTAACCAAGAGTTGTGGAAGTTCAGTCTTTAAGTAAGAGATTGCTCGATATGTATTTGCAAATTACATCAAGGGATATGGGGAAAACATAGGAATATTGAACAAGATTTTAAAATATCTACCAAAGTGCAGAAAATGGAGAAGCTAAACAGCTGACTCCTTTTTCTAAACTTTCCATTTTCTACAATGGAAACAACCTTGTTGGGCTTGCATTACCCACACATGCCGCACATGTTTTTGAGCTTTATCTAATTTAATGGCCTGTGTTTTTGTGACATTTTCTATGAACTTTCCAATGTTTTAAAGGAAAACTGGAACACCAAATGAGACATGACTAAAGATGAATAGCTAAACTCTTATTTTGCAGACAGCAAGTAAATGTACAAAGCAACATGTAATAAAATGCTACCTCGATTCAACATACTGTCAAACCCTCAAAAACTATAAAATTAGCCACATGATTCCATTGTTCAACTCATAAATCAGCCTCCCTGTGCTGACTAAAAGAGGTTAATATGACTTTGTTTCCCCTCACAACGTCAGGCACACACTCGAGACCAAGCTGGATGACTGATTAATTTCCCCTGTTTCTCTCTGTTGCCCAGACAATGGGACATAAGCACCTCTGACTCCTCTCTCAGTCACTGATTCACTTTAAGAAAATTGGCTGTTTCTCTGCCCTCCACCCCCTTTTGGAGTGGGTTTAATGAAAATACTTAATGAAATAATTAACTCTTGGTGTGATCTGTAACATCCTAATACAGACTTTTAATGCTTGTAGCTTTTATTTGAAAAACTGCAAATTTCTCTGCTGTAAAATGTACAATCCTTCAACATAGCTGATTCTCAAATCCTTTTATTGGAGGTAAAAGTTAGACTCGGTGTTTAAACTATGGACAGCTAGGGGTGTGTCTTGCCTGGGTGACTTATTTGAGGGGGATATACTGATGTCTTTTGACCAGTTGGTTCAGAAATACAAATTGCCCAGTTGGGACCTCTTCCACTTTTTTCAAATTAGGAATTTCATACAAAAAGAGACCACACTTCTAACTGATTCTTATAGATCTGACATGGAGAAGAGGGTGCCGAGTGCTGAGAACACACTTTCCTTCAGTAATGTCTATCACCTATTGGGAGAGGGTCCCGCTGATGAGTCCGAACGGCTCCACAAGGTATGGGAGAGAGAGCCGGGTGCTGAGATTTCTTCTGAAGTATGGGAGGATATCTGGGAAAATGCAAGGAGGATCTTGATTTGCCCAATTGAAAATTCTCCACAGGGTCCACTTGGTTCCAGACTGAGCGGGAATATCTCCAATGTGTTCTAAATGCAAAAGGAGCCTGAGTATGCGGACTCATTGTTTCTGGTCCGGCCACAGGCTGCTGGCATACTGGAGCGCTGTGGTAGGCGAAAGAGAGAGGGTCTTGGGGTCAGAGGTGGAGATGGATCCGATATCTCCTCTTCTTGGTTTTGTTAATCTACTTCCAATAGACAGGCACCAAAAAAAAAGCTTTTGAGTATCCTCACTATTGTGCAAGAAAGAACATTCTGATGGGTTGGCATCTGAAAACCCCCCCAAGGCTGTCAGGCTGGTATAAGCATGTCATGGAACACATCTTTTGGACTTTCTTACAAGTATGGTGCAGCATAAAACTGACAGTTTTTATAAGACATGGCGGCCCTTTTTGGACTACTTGTGTACAGATTTGTCTGCCATACTAATAAGAGCATTTGTATAGCTATGACGATTCTGTTTAATGAATCTGGTATCCAGAGAGGAAGAACTACGAACACATGAATATGCATAAATTTATGCTCTCGATGGTCAAGGGGTATTACTTTGTTCCGTTGAGCTGTGTTATTGTTATCACAGTCATGATTCAGTAGTTAGTTGTTAGTTATGTAATTTTGCTGTAAAATTAGCATATTGGTCTCAAAATCTCCCTCCTTCTCAACCCCTTCATGGTCAGCTTAGTGGTATGATGTTTTTGTTGATGCTCTCTGCCTTCTTATCTCCACTGCACTCGAGGTACTTCCATTCTCCAACCAATCCCACAGTCCTCAGGAACTGAGAAACTTGTCCCAACTCAGAAATGTTGATATGATTTACAATGTCTTCTTAAAATTTTGGGAGGATTTTAATGGTCACAGGGCCAGCCACACAAATGTGGCAACATCACTGCAACCATTCTGAGCCTTCCCTTGCCTATAGTAATGCCAATTAGGCATCTATTTGGTTGGCATCAAGGTTTTTGGTATCTTCAGAAGGATCAACAGCCTCGGAGAGTTAGCAGCTTAGCAGTAGACACTGCAGCAAGCCCTGGCTGTAGGTCACCAACAGAGTGGGTAATGATGGATAATGGCCAGGACTAGTCAACGGGGGTGCCAGTGAGGTAGGATCAGAAAGGCAGTGGTGGACAAATGAAGGTTAATTTAAAGAGCAGGTCAGAATCTTCAAGCCTGAGCATTTACCATGTTTGGATCTCTCTGTTGGGCATAAGCTTTCGAAGCAGAAAAAAACTCCAACACTCAACTGTATGCTACATGTTTTGCTAGGAGGATGGTTGTGTAGAAGTCTTTACTTGTTGGGTGCACCATATGGTGAGACCCCCTTCACCCACTATTGGTTAAACACCAGAGGCAGGAGGCTGTGGGCCTCTGAACCGGTTGGTTGTCTATTCAGCATCTTCCCACACAATTATATGGCCACAGAACAGATCTTTGGGAACATTAAATTCTACACTCCCTCTCCAACAGCTTCCTCCACCTCCTCAACGCATGACCCATTCTTTAGGTCTGATCCCAAATGTGAAGAAATTTGAAATGTTTTGTTGAATTAAAGACACAATAATAATTTTTTTTGGCAAAGTGTGAGTTGTGTCAAGATTTCTGGAGGGATTACAGCAGTGAGGCCCAGCAAGATTCCTTGCCATCTCTCCAAACGCATCTCAGTATCTTCCTGCCCTGCCCTAATGGCTTCTGCCACATCTGGTTCTATCTTATCATGCATTGTTCCCAGAACAATATGCTACTCAGTGAATATCTGCCAAAAGACCAGCATGTCCTGCATTTGAGACACTTTTGAGAGGCTGTGATGCACCCTAATAATAGGCTTTGAAAATCAAGCATTGTCCGCTGCTGCCCAGTGGTCACATTAATTTTGTCATTGCCACATACAAGTATTCAGATAAATCCAAATATGAGGTTCCATTGACAGCCAATAAAACGAATCACAAAGGAAATGAATACAGACTGTAGCTGACACTGAATATGCGAACCAAGTGCTGGCAAACTGACCTTGGCAGGTGGCTTGGCAGTCCAGCCTACATGAAACTCATGCTATTGCCAGTCAAAGAGACACCACCTTCACCCATCTGGGCACTATTCAAAGATCTTCCAATTACATTTTCCACCGACAGAATGTTAAGTGATGGCAAGGAACACAGCTCCCAATGGACACTGAAAATCTCAGGCTGTGGTTGATCAGTCGGTAACCTCCACCCTCAGATTCTTCTTGTATTTCATACTACACATTTACATCTATTACTGCCACTACCCATCGTCCCCCCAACAGAGATCCACCATACTGAATCCCAGCCCCAAATGTCCTCTCTGCCCCCGAATTCAAGCACCAACTTAATGATGTCCACCTTGCTCCATTAGAGATGTGCACCGCCAATAGTACCCTATCCTCTAGCCTACCATGCCCTTTGATTTTGCTTGGCTTTTACTTTCCCGTACACCTTGCCTTTCCCCATTCTAATCCTTGTTCCCACCCCACAATTGCCTACTTCCCCCTAGCCTGGACTCCACCATTTCTTTTGGGGGCAATTCCCACACTGCCCCTCCAGGTCCCTTTCACCTTGCTTAACCATGTTGGATGTACATCCAGGGCTGCATTTGCTCCAGACCTTTGCCTGACTTTGATGCGTACACTCAAGGTAAGAGTGACCAGACTTGTGACTGCTGTCTTTGCAGCTCCCTGACTGCTACTGCCGTTCTAATACTCACTCTCCAGACAACAGTTGGATAGATCTCTTGGTGGTCAGTGTCCCAAGGGATGATTGACCATGGCCAAACCTCTGGACTGTGTGCAGACTGTGCTCCTCACTGACAATACTAGCAACCCTTTAATGACATCAAACCCCCTTAACAGGTCTGAGGACTGGACTCCATCCAATTTTCAACATGGCCACTTGGTTGAATAAACATACAAGGTGAATGCTGCAGAGTCTGCTGGCACATGCTGTAGGTGTTAAATTGATGCTTGATGTTCCATCAAGATAATCCACTCAGGCCTGCATGCGAATCCATCTTGTTAACTCGCATGGTATAGCATAGAAGGAGAGGCAGGAACTCTGCGAATACGCAGGTAGGCACTCAGTGAGCAAGCACTAAGGGATCAAGCAAGTAGCCCTGAAATGCTACGCGAGGCTATGAGCTGGGTGCCTGTTTCTGTGAAGTGTCCTTACTGCAGCCTTTGTACCCTCAGCCTGCCCTGCAATGTAAATGTGAGCAGGCTCCAAGTGGATCAGACTAGTCTCATGCTGATCATGGAGGTTCGGCAAATGTCCGTAGAGAAAAGCTGCATGTGGCTGATGTCTGTGCATTGCGCCTTAAAATTGCAGTTTGCAGCCAGTGGTGAGGTGCCCTGACTTCTATGTCAAGATTTCTCCATGTGCAGCTGATACAGTGTATTTAGCAAGAAAGGATGCTGAATCTTAATGAGGTGAGTTAGGCTTTTAACAAGATATTGAAACAAGCTATAATGCTCCCTAATTGGCATTCTGCCGCTGACCAGTGAGAAACTCATCTTGTTGCTCGGCAAAAACATAAAATATGCAATGAATTGCTCCTGACATTGATTTGGAACTTGCTAAACTTCTCAGTCTGAATCTGCCATAAATCTCTCAGCAACCAATTTGCTCTGACATCTCTAAGAATCTGCCCATAGGCTTTGAATTGGGAACAAAAACAAATTGCTGGGGAAACTTAGCAGGTCTGGCAGCATCTGTGGACAGAAATCAGATTTAACACTGCCGGTCCAGTGACCGTTCTTCAGAAAAGTAATTATCTTTTCTGTAATAATTAACTGAAAGAAACAATAGAATAACTGAACTTACTTAGCACACAGAGGAAAAAAGCCCCAAAGAAAGAATTTGATATAATTATAGAATCATTGAATAATGGAACATGAAGGGTAGCCATTTGATCTATCATGTCTCTAGGCATGCTGTAAGAAATGTATTCCCTTTTTTCTCCATGTAGCCTTGGAAATTGCTCCACCTTAAATATTAGCTTATTGTTTTGCATTAATGAGAACATATTGGGTGGAGGACACTGATGAGAAGGATATTTAGGTTCTAAAACAATATACACAGAGAGGTGAGCTATGGATTTAGAGCCATGATTTTCCAATGGAATCTACATCTTGGTTATGTTAACCGGCCAGTCTAAAGAGACCAAAGGAGTAAAAGCAAGTCAGAATTGTACCTCACCCCACCATTATCAATCTGCTTCAGCACATTAGCACTGGGGTGAGATACAAACCCAATTCTCGGAATTTCTGCCTCTCTTACGGTATTGTGGTTGCACACTTGGTTACTGATGGCCTAAGGAATGGGTGGGGTTGGAACATTTTCCGATGGACTTGAAAAATCTTGCAAAACCACTGTTTTTCACAATTAGTTTTAAGCTTCACAAATCCTCAGTTTGGTCTTGGCAGACTAAATTTATCTGAATGCTTGGTAAGACCCATAAATCTGCTCATAAAATATGAATTTGCTGAATGAATGCCACAATCCAACACTCAGAAGTAATTCCAATTTTGAGTTTGTTGATTGTTACTGATCAAACCTATGTAGTTTTGAAACATACCAGTAATTTATTGTTTTCAAAATAACCTGGTGCTGGCAGAGAAAGGTTAAAAAAAGACATTGAATTGATTATTGGCTTGATGATTTTTTGGTTGTAACACCCTGTGGCAGAATATGTTGTTGCAGAATAAAAAGTGGTTGTGTGTGGGTGTAGTGCATGTCTACTGAGGGATTCTGAGAAATAGCTTTTGTTGCCATGTGATAAATAGTCAGCTCTACCACTCCCTGATGACATCCGAACCAAATTAGTTATTGTTAATTAGCTTAAGAGTTGGGCCATTGACACTGGATCTCTTCTTTATCAGTCATTCCTTGACGTTATACACAGGAAATAAGCAATAATGGTTCATAGTGCTTCATGGAATAACAACTTTAATGTAGCATCAAGTCAGGTATGCCATTCTGCAAATGGTTAGCTCTGAATAAGCAAGTTCCTAATTAGGAATTAGCATATCTTAGTGCCTTGTAGGTTCACATCCTTCAAAGCCAATTTTAGTTTTGTCTCTTTGCATGGCATATGATAGCAATAGCAGCACCCAACACTTCCAACACAGCTTGCCAACTTAGTGTCATAGAGATGTACAGCATGGAAACAGACCCTTCGGTCCAACCCGTCCATCCCGCCAGATATCCCAACCCAATCTAGTCCCACCTGCCAGCACTCAGACCATATCCCTCCAAACCCTTCCTATTCATATACCCATCCAAATGCCTCTTAAATGTTGCAATTGTACCAGCCTCCACCACTTCCCCTGGCAGCTCATTCCAGACACGAACCACCCTCTGTGTGAAAAAGTTGCCCCTTATGTCTCTTTTATACCTTTCCCCTCTCACCCTAAACCTATGCCCTCTAGTTCTGGACTCCCTGACCCCAGGGAAAAGACTTTGTCTATTTACCCTACCCATGCCCCTCATAATTTTGTAAACCTCGATAAGGTCACCCCTCAGCCTCTGACGCTCCAGGGAAAAAAGACACGGCCTGTTCAGCCTCTCTCTATAGGTCAAATCCTCCAACCCTGGAAATATCCTTGTAAATCTTTTCTGAACGCTTTCAAGTTTCACAACATCTTTCCAATAGGAAGGACACCAGAACTGCACATAATATTCCAACAGTGGCCTAACCAATGTCCTGTACAGCTGCAACATGACATCCCAACTCCTGAACCCAGTACTCTGACCAAAAAGGAAAGCATACCAAATGCCTTCTTCACTATCCTATCTACCTGCGACTCCACTTTCAAGGAGCTATGAACCTGCACTCCAAGATCTCTTTGTTCAACAACACTCCCTAGGACCTTACCGTTAAGTGTATAAGTCCTGCTGAGATTTGCTTTCCCAAAATGCAGCACCTCACATTTAACTGAATTAAACTCCATCTTCCACTTCTCAGCCCATTGGCCCATCTGGTCAAGATCCTCTTGTAATCTGAGGTAACCCTCTTCGCTGTCCACTACACCTCCAAATTTGGTGTAATCTGCAAACTTACTAACTGTACCTCTTATGCTCACATCCAAATCATTTATGTAAATGAAAAAAAGTAGTGGACCCAGCACTAATCCTTGTGGTACTCCACTGGTCACAGGCCTCCAGTCTGAAAACAACCCTCCACCCTCTGTCTTCTAACTTTGAGCCAGTTCTGTATCCAAATGGCTAATTTTCCCTGTATCCCGTGAAATCTAACCTTGCTAATCAGTGTTCCATGGGAAACCTTGTCGAACGCCTTACTGAACTCCATATAGATTACATCTACCGCTCTGCCCTCATCAATTCTCTTTGCAATTTCTTCAAAAAACTCAATCAAGTTTGTGAGACATGATTTCCCATGCACAAAGCCATGTTGACTATCCCTAATTAATCCTTGCCTTTCCAAATACATGTACACCCTGTCCCTCAGGATTCCCTCCAAAAACATGCCCACCACCAACATTGGGCTCACTGATCTATAGTTCCCTGGCTTGACTTTACCACCCTTTTTGAACAGTGGCACCATGTTAGCCAACTTCCAGTCTTCCAGCATCTCACCTGTGACTATCGATGATACAAATATCTCAGCAAGAGACCCAGCTATCACATCTCTAGCTTCCCACAGAGTTCTAGGGTACACCTGATCAGGTCCTGGGGATTTATCCACTGTTATGTGTTTCAAGACATCCAGCACTTCCTCCTCTGTAATATGGACACTTTGCAATGTGTCACCATCTATTTCTCTACTTTCTACATCTTCCATATTCTTTTCCACAGTAAATACTGATGCAAAATACTCGTTTAGTATCTCCCCCATTTTCTGCGGCTCCACACAAAGGCCACCTTGCTGATCTTTGAGTGGCCCTATTCTCTTACTAGTTACCCTTTTGTCCCTAATGTATTTGTAAAATCCCTTTGGATTCTCGTTAGTTCTATTTGCCAAAGCTACCTCATGTCCCCTTTTAGCCCTCCTGATTTCTCTCTTAAGCAATGCCCACTGTTGCCAATCCCTTCCTAGTTATTTATCTGAAGAAGCTCTGGCTGTTTTTATATTACTTGCTAGGTTGCCATCATAGTTTCTTTTTTCCCCATTTTTTCTGGTCATCTTTTGTTAGTTTTTCAAAGAACAACTTTTCCAATCCTTTGATTTACCACCAATCTTTGCAACACTGTATGTTTTTTTTCTTTGATGCCGTTACTGTCCTTAACTTCCCTGGTTAACTACCTTGGTGCAGTTGCTTCCTCAAATTCTTAATCCTCATATATATTATATATATTCTGTGAGATATGAACCACATTTTAAATGTTGGCTGTTGTTCAAACATCTTTTTTGCTTAACTCCTCGGAGTCTACTCTAGCCAACTTTACTCTCATTCCCATGTCATTTTCCCCCATTTATGTTTAGTCCAGTTGCTTTTGACTCAAGTTTCTCACTCTCAAACTGAATGCTAAATTTTATCATGTTATGGTCAATATTCCTGAGGAGATAATTTGCTTTGAGATAATTTATTAAACCTGGCTCATTACACATTACCAGATCCAAATAGCCTAATCCTTGGTTGGATCCACAACGTATTGTTCTAGGAACTATCCCAAACACACACTGTGAATTCTTCCTCACAACTACCTCTGCCAATTTGATTTCCCTGACTAAAGATTAAAGTCACCAATGATTAATGCACTGCCTTTCCCCCTTGTTATTTAATATCTTCACTCATATGCATTCTATATCATCTGATCAAAGATAATTTCTTGTTAATGTGCTAATTGCATTTCATACTAACAAAGCCATCTGGCCACCCTTCCGTTTCAAAAGGTCACATATCTCTGCATGTTCAGTTCCCAGCTTTGATCTCCATAATAGGGAAAAGACCAGAAACATTAACCGCTTTTTGCGCCATTAATTTGTTTAGTTTATTCCAAGTATTGTACATATTCAAGTAAAAAACCTTTAATCTTGTCTTAACATTGTTGATTCCCTCATTGTTCCTATTTGTTCCCATACTTTTGTGCTCACATACTCCGTCACTTCATGTGCCCTTCTTGGTATGATTGTCAAAATAATTGCCTTGCAATGTTGCCTTTTGATTTCCAAGCCTACAATTTCTTTTGACCAAACCTTCTTCCCATTAATTAGTTTAAAGGCCTCTCTGTAGTCCTAGTTATTAGATTCACCAGGGCACTGGTCTCAGCACAGTTCAATTGAACCCCAACCAACTGTAATATCTCCATTCTACCCAAGTAGTGGTGTCAGTGAACTGAAACCCAATCCTCACACACCAATCTGTCAAACTTGTGGAATTTACTTTATCCTATGTCAATCTGCCAATGGCATTATCTTTAAACACAATTATTAGCAAGTGTCAGATTGCAACAGTAAAAAGCATAACTTGTTTTACTTCAACATTTTTATTTTTTGTCTTCTGCTGTCGTTTTGTGTACTCTTCAGTGCCTGTAAAGATAATTTTCACTTATCAAAGGATTGATTATCTGTGTGATCTAGAGTCCAATGCAGCCTGGACAAGTAGCTTTATCGTCACAAGCAAAGTATTATAATGCATTGCAGAATTAGGAAAAAGATAGTTTAAAAAGAGCCAATTTCAATTTCTGTACTGCCTTTCACAAAGTCAGCTACCCTAGTGTTTTGTTGCGAATAAAGTACCCTTGAAATGTGAAGCAGGAAACATGATAACTTATTAGTGTAAAGGAGCGGTAACAAGCGGTGGAGATTCACCCTGATCTTCATTACAATTCTTCCTTAAGACTTGTGCAAAAATGTGTAAATCTGTTCAACAGAAGCATTTTTCAAAGGAAAAGGTTTCTGAGTGTGGAACAGTAAGTTAAAATTTGCCGTGAAAAGTACTTAAATTGCCAGTTATAAACAAACAGATGGACACAATATGGTTTTGGTTTTTGAACTTTCCATGATTATTGGAGTGCCCTTTAATTTTTGCACCTAAAATAGTTCATCATTTTTAGCCACCCCCACAAATCTAACCACTTAATTTTGAGTGGTTTTTGTAACCAAGAAATATAAAAAGCTAAACATTCAGTTATCTAACGATGAAAATAAATATTTACACTGGCAAAATTAAAAGGTCAAAGACAACAAAGAAAGAAAACTGCTGATAGACATTCAATTATAGTAATAGTATGAAAAGATGAGTATCTTCACAATAAAAATGGGAAATATATCCAGTATTTTATGCTGTCAATAAACCAATAGTTGTACAGAAGAGCCAATGCCTTATAATTTTTGTCGTCTTTATATTGATATTTGGATAGCACTCATGAATAGCATACTTTGCCCTTAAATTCCTCCAGCTTAACACAATGCATCCTACAAACTAACAACCTTTTAATCTTGTATTCACAATTATCAGAATCAATTAATTCTAACTAAAAAATGATAAAAACATGAATGCACAGTTTATACTCTCTTGCCTGCTGGAAATGTGCTTCATTTCTTTCAGTAAAAACACACAATAAAATGAACAAAGATATTTCCAAATTCATTCTCTTGTACACAATTTGATAAAATGTGGTCCTTCCAACAGCATACAATATTTCAGCTGGAAAATCAGCAAGTTACAAATAAGGCCAAGCATTTCCCAATGGAGAAAGAGCAAAACTGAGGTTAAGTCAACTCATCTCTCTTGCACACACTTCTCTGGTAGCTAGTAGTATACGACAGAGGCTGAGAGACCTATTGCAAGATCCCTGCACACTTTCTTGGCCTGAAAATAATGTAACATATGGCGAAAAGGAAATCTATGGCAAGTATGACAATTGTTTTCAAACTAAGTGTGACAGATTGTAAAACTATAAACTATCCACAATACTCATTCTTTGTACAGTCTTCAACTATGAACATTAAAACAAAACCTCCGAAGGACGCCACTTGTGTTGAAATTGAACAGGTTCTAAAAGTGTTAGCAGAGGGATCTGATCATGTGGAGTCCAGGCTGTCAAAAAGCTATGTGTTGAAATTCATCTCATACATATGGGAGAAGTAAAAGAGAAGATACTTATATGAGATGTTTCTCAGTCTATGTTGAGAGTCAGTGAATGATTTGAACGCGGTAAATACTAATTGATTGGAAACTGGGAAAGTTCATTCATGACCATGCTTAAATCTTCCAGAATTCCTGAAATTCATAGTTCTTGCACACCCAACCTACCTGGAAAGAGAAAATCTTCCCTAAAGACTTCTGTTTTTGGTAAAAAAAACAATATTATGAGGTAGTGATCATATTAAAGAACATGTTAAAGAACTTTCATACTCTTTGCAAAACTACATTTTGGTCATATGAAATATTCTTTCCCCATAAAGAAAGGTGAGACCAAAAGAGTCAGAAATGCACTGGATTTTCCACCCATTTTACAACAACCCAGGAATATGGGCTTTCCCATGTTGTTGATGTGGCTGGACAAAGATGGGATGACTCCTGTACTGGTTACATGTTCATCATTGCACTTGAGACAATGTGGTCATTCCCAGGTTTTTCGCTTTTCCTGGAATTGTAGTTATATGGATATAAGGTTGCCACAAAGAACCACAGTTGGTCATTTTCAAAATACATAGTGAAAATAATAAAGGCTTCTTGATTCCAATTGCCCTTTTCCAGTGCCAGTTGTTAAAAGGAGCAACATCAATTATATTTTCTGTTTTTGCTGCTACCTATAGCAACATTGCTGACACAGTTCAACACATTTCCCTACCCTTACTTAACAAAAATGATGTGATTGTTGTTATAACAGTTAACATCAACTTTGGTTTTCAATCTGGCTCGAGATTCTAAACCTGCGGACAACCTCATATCTTCAAAATCCTGCAGCAAAATTTATTTCTTGGTTATTGAAATGCACAGCAGAAGTGGAAAAGGCCACAAAGACAATCTGAATTGATTAAATTGCTGCTACAATCAATTTCCAGAAAAATAAAAGCCACTTTTTGTGCAAATCAAGTTTCATTTCAGAAACACAGATAGTAAAGTAAATTGGAAAATTAGTGTTAATAAACTGAAGTAAATGACTTCAAATTATGATAAGTCTTTTTCTTGTGGAATTTCCACTTGCCACTTGATACCATGTCACTTGTGGTATTGTGCTATGCTTTTCTCTGCACGGTTTGCAGTAATAAATAGACATCCGTGATAATGAGATATTTGAAGCACTCATTACCAGTACCTTTAATTCTTACACAAGTGCATGCTCCCCCCAAAGACTGAATACAACTAATTAAAGGTGAAAAGGATAAGATAATTGGGCAGCACCCATACTCCACAGCTGCTGGCTTGGCTGCTACTCTGAAATACTACCAAACCAACAGGACAACAAAACTCAATACTAGATAAAAGCTTAAATAAGAAAACAAATACCAGTCCGACAAACTAAACAAGATCTGGGATAGAGCTTGTCAAACTAATGGGGGTCCTGTTTACCGTACGTCTTCACTTGAAATACTTATCTTCCTTACAGCCTTGAACAGTCTTTCTTCCTTTGGAGGTAAGAAACAATGATGTGAGTTTCCCAATTATGATGGGCATTCAGTATCATTGCCAACTATTAGTACATGGCCCTAAAATAAACTTCTACCAGTTCACTGGTTAAAACTGAAGACTCAAGCTTGTTGGGACATGGCTTACTTATCCCTCAGTATTCTACATGTTTTAATTTCTGCACAATATCATTCCCCCTGTGTGCAATGTCAACCAAATTTGAAAATAAGATTATGAGTTAGGTTATGATTTAGCCCTATGGAATAAATGGAAGAGACCTAGTCTCGTCTGCAATGATTTTCAGAGAAGAGAAATTAAAAGGAAGTTCATAGAATACTTAGATTATAGAGCAGCTCATTATTCAGTCTTTTAATTAAAGCTGAAATCAGCAGATTGGTAAATTTGTAATGTTATGCAATATGAATAGCTACATGAAAAATAAAGCACATGGGGACATTTCTGATAGAAACTATAATACCTGAACAATACGAACATAATTAGAAACAGTACTGTATCTCTATTAATACACCAATAATTAAACAATTACACTGTTGAAGACTTGGGTTTGTAAGAGTAGCAATTTGTCAACTCTAAAAGATATATGATCAATAAATGCATGAAGTTTGACATTGACACTTTTATGTTTTAAGCATAGAATCCATTTTTAAAATCATTTTATCAAAGAACTAGTGGATCAAGTAAACCAGTCTCTGACATGATGTTGGAGACAGCCCACAGTTTGATTGTGCTCGCTGAGCTGCAGAATTTTAAAAATAATTCACTTCTGGGATATGGGTATCATTTGTTGGGCTAACATTTATTGCCCATCCCTAGTTGCTCTTGAGAAGATGATAGTGAGTTGCCTTCTTGAAATGGTTTGATAGATGCTGTCTAAAAAACGTGTGAATTTCTACAGTGTGTTTTGTCGATGACACACACTGCTGCTATTGAACATCAGTGGCAGATAGAGTGGATGTCTGTGCATGCTGTGTCAATCAAGTGACCGCTTGCCATGGATGGTGTCAAGCTTCTTGAGTATTGCAGGAGCTGTATTCATCCAAGCAAGTGGAAAGTATTCTCTCAAACTCCTGATCTGAGCCTCTGTAGAAAGGCTTTGGGGAGTCAGGAGGAGAGCTACTGCACAATTCTGAGCCTCTAACCTAATCTAAGCCTGTAGATGGCTAATAAAGTTCAATTTCTGCTCAAAAGTACCAGGATGTCGATAAGCCACTTTTAATCTCCACTAAATATAGATTGCTTAAATGTTTCTTGTGTATACTAGTCCCAAGTCACTAGGTCCTCCTAAGATAAGGTTCAATGGGTACAAATTGTAATCTCCCAAAAAGCCAATCTCTCCATCTGCAGACTCCAAGCACAAAAGCAAACTACCCAATTCTGGACAGTATCAAAATCAAACTAGCTGAATAAGCCTTGATCACAGTCAGAAATGACATGGTCCGTCATGAATTGGTATTACTTTCTCTCCTCCTTTTCTTTGACTGAATTGTTGTCACAGCTGACTTTACTATCTCTTGCTGTGCACCATCCAGCCCCTAGTCTGAAATTGCTATGGGGCAGCCTTTGGATTGTGGGCAGACTCCCCACCGATCTTTTAGTCTGTAGTGTAGGATTGCGGTACTCCATAAATGCGAATCCATTGTATCTGTATACAGAGGAACCTCGATTATCCGAATACCAATTATCTGAATTTTGGATGATCTGAAGAAGATCGCAATGTCCTGATAGAAACATTACATCAAAGAGGTGTTTCCAACAGTGATCGCGTCTTTTGTTTACAATAATTAAAAGTGAATTTGGCTTACTGAAACACTGCCGAGAACAGTCCTGGACAACGATGTGAGCCCAGTCATGGGCAGGGTGGGGCAGCCAGGCTGGACCGGGGGCAGGATTGGATAGCTCATGCATGGGCTGCTGCTATCGAGTCTCCTGAACGGGGAGCGGATGTAGTAAGCGCTCGCTGTCAATCTCATTGAACTGATCGGGGGTGGTGTGGGGGAGTGGGGTGCTTCAGCAATGCTGCACATCCCTTACACACAAGTGGTGTCTGCTCAGAAACAAACTCTGAGACAGAGAGAGGGAGCAAGGCAGGCTGAACGAGGAAAAAGGAAACTTCAGAAAACTCCCAGCACTAGAGGAGAGGCATTGAATCAATTAACCGAATAATCAATTATCCGAACAAAATACAGCCCACCCATCTCATTCGGATAATCGAGGCTCCTCTGTAAACTGTGCCAAATCCTATCTCCTTAATATTTGCTGCCTCTGGTCTCTGCTGCTGAAATCCATCACCAGCAGACTGACTTAAATAATTTAATGTTTTACTGGATAGCTGATCACTCTATACATGCTCACACGCAACACCCTGCCTGTATTCATTCAACCGTCTTTCTTGTGCTCATGAACTTACAAAGATGGTGGGCTCCTGAACAGCTTATATTTTAAATTCTTGCCTCGTTTGTCTGACTTTGAAACATCATGCTCTGCAAATCCGACAACCTCCAGAGCTCTCTGTTCCGCCAATTTTGTCTCATTGTCAAAGTTTGGTAGATAAAACAGTCAGCCATTTAGATCTCATTTTTTTGGAACTCTATACCCGGAACTTCTCAATCGCGACTTTCACTTTTGTGTTTTATCACCCCTCCAAAATCTTTCTCTTTTTGCTCGTCTACACTCACACACATTGGGACATTTGTGTTACTCCTCTGTGAGTATGACTAAACATTCCCTCCATCTGCACTAGTCTCATGTCAAATATCCAAGAAGTTGATCCAAGTTGAAAAGTATTATTTTGGCTGTCACATCTCCAGTCATTAAGTGTTAGCCATAATGTTAACTAGTATGAATGAAATAAAAGAACGTATTGATATTATGAAGCATCCTCCTCAAATCTTCAAACTCCCATGAAGATCACTTTGAATCTAAGCAGGAATCTACAATTGACAAATATGTGTCCTTGAACCTTAAGAGTGAACCATACTGCTCTGGATCTGCAGCCACATGTAGGCCAGACTAGGCAAGGACAGTAGATTTCTTTCTCTAAAGGGCATTAGTGAACCAGATTGTTTCTTTTACATAAATTGACAGTGGTTATGTCATCATTGAACTAACGTTTAATTTCAGATTTTTATTGACCTCTAACCTCACCATTTGTCAGGGTGGGTGTTGAATTCAGGTCCTCAGATTGTTGGTCTGAATTGCCAGTTCATTTTCATTGGGGCATTTTCTCCTCCCATTGCCATTTAAAGAACCCATAAGTTCATAAGGCCAGCATTTGTTACCCACCTCTACTTCCTCTTAAGCTGAGAATTAATCTTCCTTGCTCACTACTGTCCAACCACATCTTCCTATTAGGCAAGACATGACATTCTTAGACTGTTATAGATGGAAAAACAGTTTTACAGAAAACTGTATGCAGGTTAGCAGAAAGGTAGCAATAAAAGATCATAAATTAGGTTATCTTCAAGATCAGGTTGAACAGATCCATTAAAAAAAAATCACATGTTGCAAATATCAAGATAACATTTCCTTTTGTAAACAGGAACTAAATGCTTCTAATGATGGCTAATACATGTATTCTACATAGATATAAAGCCCATAAGATAAAAGCTAACTCCTCTTCAACCAGATAGCAGGTTGAATTCAGTAAAGCTTGTCATGTGATGCTTCGAGAAAGAGATTTTAGCTCTTGACTTGAGCAATGTTGTAGACACCTGCCCAAAAACAGTCAAGACCAAAGTACATAAAATAATATTGACTCGGATACCTTCAAGTTGATCACAGCCATCTCACAAAATATCATTCAAATATTAAATATTACTAATAGACTGGAGGGGTTCTGACAGCAGATGAAAACTGTCTCATCTAAACAATCTTTTTATGGAAGTTTAGCTATAATAAAATCGTACCACATTAAATAGTATATTTATGATATTCTATTTACACTGGCCATTAGGTGGTGCCAACAAGGGGAAATGAAGTTTGAGTTGAAGGGAGAAACTGTCTAGACCTTTATATATATATCCAGGGAGTGTTGTTAGCAGAGCTTATTTTCTGCTCCCTGATTTCATATTAGTTGCAAAACTCTTTCTCAGACACAGACTATAAAGCATGCAATTTGAACCAGACTATAATTTAGTAGGTTTCAGCATGTCCTAATTAAAACTAAACATATCTCTCACATGTACAGTAGCCTCATTTTCCTGTGGAATTAAGTTTGCTTTGAACTGTAGATTCAGTAACGTGTTTAAGTTCATCCATTTTAATTTTAAAATCTTTGAGGTTTTTTCAATAGAATAAAAATGTCTGCAGAAAGTTTGTTCATTGTCATACAGAGTACATATAATCCCTGGATAAAAGTAATGTATTTTATTTTGTGAAACGAAAAACTTACAAAAGTATATTTTAACCATATCTTGAAGCTTATTTACAATTAACATCAAGTTCTTATCATGTCAATTGAGACAATGATACAGATCTTCTTCTATGAATTATTGAACATATTGTAACCACAGAACTTAAGCAGGTTTGCTGACATTCTCACTCTGTAACTGGCATGTCTAGGTGCTTTGAAACATTTGTTTCTTTCATACTTTTGAATTCTTGCCTCATACAAAAAAAATTCTAAGAAGCTAGGTATCAGTTAGTGACTTTATTTTGATATAGAAAACAAACATGACAATACAACTGGATGATTGTGATTACCCTTCAGCCTGCTCATGATAGCACCATCAAATTACATGTATACTGCAACTAATTTAAACATTTTGAGTCTGACATCTGTTGACAGACAAAAAACGGAAGAGAAAAACAAATTTCAGGTTAGCCCACAAATCTAACACAGAATGGAACATTATATGATAGATCTGTCACTTGCCAGAAAGTTGTCTGAGGGTAAGTTAAATATAGTATTAAAACCATTGGCTAAAGTTAAATTTATATAAGCTAACAGATCTCCTGTGGTAATGATCACAGGCAGGCTGGGATGTGGAGAACAGCTCCTAGTTCGTGCCTTTGTATTGCTGTAGTCTAAATGAGACAACAGTACCCCATTGCTGCAGTACTGTCAATAAATTTACTGAAACAATATAACAGACAGGATAAAAACATTACGTCCCTTAATGATAGGCAAGTAAAACTAGTTCCATTTGGGAAACTTGATCAGCATGGACAACTTGGACCGAAGGGTCTGTGTCTGTGGTGTATGACTCTATGACAATATTTGCATGTCACTGATGGCATAGGTATTTATAACGTTCCTATCACTTTACAAAACTAGCTGAAGATGCAACATCTTCCTTAAACTTCTTGATGCCAGTCATTAACATTGTGCCATATCTCATGCCTCTGAAAGCTCAGTGATGTGGTGCTTTGAAACATTGCTAATATTGCACTAGAAACATAAATTCTGATTTATTCTGCGATTATACTATGATCAACAGCTTGCTGATAACTGTCTACTGCAAATGATATACATCTTGTGAAGATGATGTAGTTACTATAAAGAAACCTCTTTGCTGGAAGACTTGTGACTCAGCTGATAGCACTCTTGCCCTTAAGGCAGAAGACTTGAGGACTAGATGGTCAAAGAAGATTGTGAACAAGCATGCAAGTTCTTCCAATACTCCACCCTACTCTCCAAGGGAAAGTGTTTGAATATACAAACCAAAAACAATACAGAACTTCCTTTTAGCTTCTAGCTGTAATATCATTGTAGTAAAGTTGAGAGAATATAATTTGAGAAATTGCCAGAATTTTTCCTCAATTAGAAGAACTATTTAGCTGGCAACCTGGTTCAATTGCTAACACTCTCATCCGAGGAGAAAGTGAGGACTACAGATAGAGATCAGAGTTAAAGTGTGGTGCTGGAAAAGCACAGCTAGTCAGGCAGCATCTGAGGAGCAAGAGAGTCGATGTTACGAGCAAAAGCTCTTCATCAGGAGAGTATGTGTGTGTGGCGGGGGGGGCAAGGGGGCTGAGAGATAAATGGGTGAGGTGTGGGGCTGGAGGGAAGGTAGCTGAGAATGCGATAGATGAAGTTAGGGGGGTGATGGTGATAGGTCGGAGAGGGGGGTGGAGAGGATAGGTGGGAAGGAAGATGGACAGGTAGGACAGTTCAAGAGGGCAGTGCTGAGTTGGAGGGTTGGATCTGGGATAATGTGGGGGGAGGGGAGATGAGGAAACTGGTGAAATCAACATTGATCCCGTGTGGTTGCAGCCTTCTTCATCCAGTCATCAGGAGCTAGAATTTGGCGGTGGAAGCAGCTGAGGACTTGCATGTCCTTGGCAGAGTGCGAGGGGGAGTTGAATTGGTCGGCCCCAGGGTGGTGAGATTGTTTCGTGCGTGTCCCCCAGAGATGTTCTGTGAAACGTTCCACAAGTTGGCATCTTGCCTCCCCAATTTAGAGAAGACCACATCGAGAGCAACAGACAGAGTAGATGGTGTGTGTGGAGGTGCAGGAAAATCTCAACTGGATGTCTGCTCCAACCTATCACCGTCACCCCCACTTTCATCACCTATTGCATTCTCAGCTATCTTACCCCCAACCCCACTCCCCTCTCATTTATTTTTCAGCCCCCTTGAGCCCTCCCACATTCCTGATGAAGAGCTTATTGTCGAAACAATAAGCTCCACACTTTATGACTCTCTGAGTCAGGTGGTTATAGATTCTAACATGATTGTTGAGGACATAATCTCAGCTGATACTTCACTGCAGTGCTGAGCTTTACCATAAGAGATATACTTCCTTTTGAAGGAAATACTGACCTAGTTTCTCATCTTCTATTCTAAACTCTCCAGGATTTGAAAGACATTATACATAAAACTAACTTTTCTCTGTTTAGTTTCATGATTTTACAAATCAAATAATATTGAGGAATGATTTCCACTCACTGCAAAAGAATTCTAACAAATATATTTTTGAAATTCTGATTGCCGTCTATCGATCTAAATTATGAATATATTCTTAAATGAAGGCTGAATCATGATAGGAGCAGCTGCAAATAATTGCACATAACTCCAAAAATCCTTCTGAAGTAGCTTTTAAATTTCTACAATCTTTTTGTAAACTTGAAAAATATACCATTTTGTGTAATCTTTACATACATTATGTTTTAAAATGAACATGAATATATTGCTGCAATGTTTTACATTTGAAGCTTTACAACCTGAATATAACTTGACAGCTATTAATGCAATGGAGGAGAAATTGAGGACTGCAGATGGTAGAGATCAGAGTCGAGGGTGTAGTGTTGGAAAAGCACAGCTGGTCAGCCAGCAGCCGAGGAGCAGGAGAATCAATGTTTCAGGTATAATCCCTTGCTGGAATTCCTGATGAAGGGTTTATGCCCAAAACGTTGATTCTGGTCTTCCTCGGATGATGCCTGACCTGCTGTGCTTTTCCAGCATTACGCTATGGACAAATATTGATGCAATGTTAAATTATGATCTATGTTCATGAGTACAAGTGCTGTCCTTAAGATTACAACTTTCAATGTGATTGTACCTCATCAAACTTTATATAAATATAAAGGGTGAGTTTAACTTTCAACTATGGCAATTAATAATGTTGAGCTGTGGCACACTTAAAAATTCTAACCCCAATATTATCATTGTTGATAAAACTCTCACCCTGACAATAATTAATTACAAGTTCATATATATAATGTCCAGTGACAAGTTATGTCTCATTTGAGGGAGCGTTGAAGTGATGATAGTGTTGTTCTTTAAATAAAATGGTTGGCCGATTTCCCTGATTTACTCAGCTTAGAGTTCAAGTTGACATTAAGAATCCAAAATATTATTTAGAAAAACAGTAAAATCTTCTGCTTTACTGCTCGACATTCCTCTGTCAACTGATGCCACTAAAAAAGATCAATTAGTTCTTTCCCTCAATACTCTTTGCCATGCCCAGTTCCATGCTTAATGTTTGCTAAGTTTTTCTACATCACAGCAGGAAATTTATTTTAGAGGGATCTGTAATATAAGAGTTGGCAAGTCATGTTGAGGTAGTACAGGACACTGGCGAGGCCTCTTCTGGAAATACTATGTCCATTTCTGGTCACCCAGTTATGGGAAGGATATTATTAAGCTGGAGAGGGTTCAGAAGGGATTTACCAGGATGTTGCCAGGTGTGTATAACGAAGGCCTCGATAGGGTGATACTCTTTTCACTGGAGCATAGGAGGTTGAGAGGCGACCTTACAGAAGTTTACAAAACAATGAGGGGCAGACGTAGGGTTAATAGTAGTTTTCTTTTCCCCAGAATGAGGGATTTCAAGACTTTGGGGGGGGGGGGCACATTTTTACGGTGAGAGGAGAGAGATTTAAAAAAAGACTAGGCCATTTTCTTTTCACGGGGTGTGATTCTCATATAGTATGAACTTCCTGAGGAAGTGTTGTATGCGGGTCCAATTACAATATTTACAAGACATTTGGATAAGTATAACTGCTAGGAAAGGTTTGGAGGTATACAGGTCAGGAGCAGGCAGGTGGGGACTGGTTCAGTTTGAGATTATGTTCGACACGGACTGGTTGGACCAAAGGGTCTGTTTCTATGCTGTATGACTCGATGTGAAGTACTTCCGTCATACGGTGTATAAATTCACATTCTTCAGTTATTTGTTTTCTTTTGAGTAATGGATGGGTCAAAATGTACAGACGTGTTGCTAACAAAAACTGAAATTACTGGAGAAATGCAGGTCTGACAGTATCTGTGGAAAGAGAAACAGAGTTACTGTTGTGGGTCTGGGACTCTTCTTCAGAACTTCAGAAGTGTTGCTAAAGGTAATAATCAGACCACATATGGAACAGTTTTAGACCCTTTATTGAAGGAAAGAAACACTGGTATTGGAGGCCCTCCAGAAAAAAGTTCACTAGGTTTATCCTGGATTTGAGAGGACTGTCATATAAGGACAGGTTGAGCCAGAGTTCTTCGGAGTTCATAAAAATGAAAAGAGCCCTTACTCAAACACACAAGTTTCTTTGGCACTTGACAGAGTTGATGCAGGAAGGTTATTTCTACTTATGGGAGAGTCTAGGACCAGAGGGTATAATCTCAGGCTAAGTAGGCACCCTTTTTAAAAGGGATGAGGTTTATTTTACCGTCTGAGATAACGAATCCATGGAATCCTTTGCTGCAGTGAGCATGAAGGGTCATGAAATATATACAAGACTGAAATATAGATTTTAATTACTATGGAAATCAAGTGTTATGGGGAAAAGGAATGTGTAGTTGAGAATGATCAAATCAGCCCTGATCTCATTGAATGGCAAAGCAGATTTGATGGGCTGAATGGACTACTTCTGCTTCTATATCTTCTGTTCTTTTAAACTTGAGGTTAACAATCTATTGAACTGCTCCAGGTCACACTGCGTAAATGATTGTGATACCATCAGGATTGATTACTTCAGAGCAAAGTTCAATATTAGTTATGGTCATGCCACTGAACAATTTGAGCCATTCCTCACGATCCACTGACAGAGAAAGTAGACATGTCTTCGGTGACTCATCCATCAACCTTGTGGGTTGCCAAGATTTTCCAGGGAAGACTGAAACCCAGCAATTCATCGCTTGTGTTAGCAACCAAGTTCTGGATAGCGATGTGTACAATTAGCCAAAGATGTTCCATTGGAGGGTTGATGCTGTCATCAGTTTTGTAGGGTATTTAGTGTGTTCCAGCAGGGACAAAGGATGTTCTGTGCCAATGGCTATGAGATGGAAAGGAAACAGCAGTGTTCACTTGGACTTCATACTAAAATATGGTTTCCAACCTAAATCTGCAAACTAAAAATTTTAAGGAGGCAGCAAACCTTGCCCAGTGAGTTCCTAATCCAAGCAGCAAAATTCTATTGGAGGGGGCATTGGTGAGGTCACATTGGAAACAGTGGGTACATTTTTGGTTTCATTTTAGGAAGGCTATCATTGCACTGGACATGGGTTCAGAGGCAGTTTAGTTGCAAGCTTCCTGGGATGAAGGTTTTGGCTTATGCTCATTGAAGTTTGTAAGAATGAGATGTGATCTCATTGAAACAAATATGATGTTATCAATGAGGTAGGGGATAGGAGAAAAGATCAGATCAGCCATGGTCTTATTCAATGGTGGAGCAGGCTTGAAGGGTCAGAATGGTATTGTCCTGTCTATTTTTTATTGCCAAATATGATAAGAAAGATCTCACAAACAGCAAGAACTAGGCATGTTTATCTTTTCTTTTGGGGGGGTGGGGGTGGGTCTGTTGAAATGTTGACTGAGAAATAGTGGGGAGACGGCCCATGCTTTTCTTCAGAATAATGCCATGGGAATCTCTACCACCGCCTGGGGGAGCAGATGGGAGGCTCACTTTAACCTCCCAGTGCCCCACAAGAAGCAAGCACTAGACTTGCAGTTTCTAAGCTCGAGTTTTTGAAAGATATCTATTGATGAAGTAATCTAAGATTAAACATAGGATCATGGCAACGGAAAAGACAGTGTTACTGCACAGATTGAGATTCAGATCACAATGAGGTTCCCTGGTTGTCCAACATTGAGATTTACGTATAATTTTCTCATTTCTAACTTTTTAAATATGTTGACATTATATTTTGCATATACTGTTGTTATTCTTTCCATTCAATCTAAGTGACAGTCAGGCATTCTACAGTAATTTCACCATCAATAAATATTGCATGATACGGAAACAGACCATTCATCACATCAGGCCAATGCCTCTGCTTTTGCTCCACAGGACCATTCTTCCAAACTACTTCATCTAATAAAACATTCTTTCAAAATTATCTGGCTTTCCCCTCCACTTTTGAATTCTACCTGTCAAGAAATTAATTCATTTTTCATGCCTTTGTTGGCCCTAAAAACACTACATTGCTGTTTGAATTAATTTGTATATTCGTTTGCTCAGATTTCACTGTTTTTTGAAGAGTACAGAGTGTTTGAAGATTTTAAAGGCAAAATTAGTTATTCAGCAAAGATGCAAAATATTTTCAAGGATAGACAGGAATTTGGATTTGAAGTTACAATCAGATTGGCCATAATCTTAATGGGTGTTGGAGCAGGTTTGAGGGATTGAGTGGCTTACTCCTGCTCCCAATGTACTTATATCATTATTTTACGAGTAGTACATGGCCCCTTTCTCTTTTCTAACCAAACACATCTATATTAAAATTCGCTTGCAGATTACGTGCCCAATCATCCTGAATTTTATGAATTCCTTCCTGTATTTGGTTCCTGCTCCATCTTATCCACAGCTCCCAAATTTGCTTCATTAACAAATTTTATGATTGAACCTCCAACCCTTGAACCTATCTCCATTGTAAATGTTGAACTACATTGGTGTCAGCACACATTCCTGTGGAACACCTCTTCCTATTTACTTTGCCAATTGGGGCAGCTACTTTTAATCCCAATCATTGAATACCTACAGTGTGGAAACAGACCATTTGGCCCAACAAGCACATACTGTTGTTATTCTTTCCATTCATTCTAAGTGGCAGTCAGGCATTTGAACAAATCCCACCCACACCCGTTCCCCTACCTCTGACTAATGTATCTAACCTACAAATTCCTGAACACTATGGATTATTTAGCATGACCAATTCACCTGACCCGCACATCTTTTGACTGTGGGAGGAAACCGGAGCACCCGGAGGAAACCCACACAGACACGGGGAAAACATGCAAACTCCACACAGTCAGTCGCCTGAGTCGGGAATTGAACCCGGGTCTCAGGCGCTGTGAGGCAGCAGTGCTAACCATTGTGCCACCGTACCACCCACTAATGTGCAAACTCCACACAGACAGTCGCCTGAGTCTGGAATCGAACCCGGGTCCCTGGGGCTGTGAGACAGCAGTGCTGATCACTGAGCAACCATGCTGCCTGTAATCTCTGTTCTTGATTTTAGAACCAGGTTGCTATCTATTCTACAATTCCTTTTGCTTAGTTGAGAGTCAGTTGTGTAGTAGCTTATTAAAGGTCTTTACAAAATCTACGTCAAATGAATTATTCCAATCTATCTCCTCTATACCTGGTACAAAGGTTTTGTAAAGCATGACCACCCGTAGCCCCTTTTCTCCAACCTTGGAATACATTGTGATTCATTATAGTTTCAGTCTTTAGTTTATTTTTATTATAACTTCTGTGCAAAGAAATACATAAGGCTTTCCACCATGACATTTAAGCTGATTGGTCTATCAGTACTGAGAGTTGCTCTATTTCCCTTATACAATTTATGAAGGTTGAAAAAAAGAGACTTGCAAGAAATAATTAAAAATAAAAATTAAAACAAGTCAATAGAAAGAAATGCTGCTTTGCTTCCTTTTCTTAATATTTTCTGCTAGATATATGACTGCTTGTTTCAATAACAAGTTGGCTTTCATCTCAGCAGCTCTGGATTTCTTTCATTTGTACACAAATATTTAGTAGGAACAGTAGATATTTTTAGGTTTGTTTTTCCTGCATTGCTGCATCATAAACAGTTGGATATTGCCCCAGAGTCAAATACCATGCTCAATACCAAACATGTAATTATTAACCATTTAGATTCTATTTAGATTCAGCCATCAACATACTAAGCTGTGGTCTATGTTTGGAACCTGAAAGCACTCATCATCAATTGTCACGTGGGCAAAGGTTTTGGTTCAAGCAATATTTATTTACAAACATTTATAAAGAAAAATTGAAATTCCAGTTTGAAGAGGCTATAATTTTACTTAAGGTTGTAGACAAATTTACTGGAATCATGCGGCTTTATGATCATCCCCCACCCTTCCTAAATTCTATAGTTCTGGTGCAGTTCTCTACAGATTGTAGGACGCCAAATGTAACCACACCATTTAAAAAGGTAGGGAGAGAGAAAAAAAAGAGAATTACAGATGAGTTATTGTAACACCAGTAATGGGGAAAAGACATGATAAGAGAAATACACCCCGCATCAACAGGCTTGGATAAAGCCAGCAAGGGATTATGAAAGGCAACTCATGCTTAATAAATCTACTGCAGGTTTTTGAGGATGTAACTAGTGGGATAGATAAGAGAGAACTAGTGGATGCTGGAAACCAGAGTTAATACATGTGAAGCTGGAAACAGGCTACAAAGGGTTTCAGCCCAAAAACTGACTTTCCTGCTCCTCAGATGTTGTCTGATCTGCTGTGCTTTTCCAGCTTCACATGTATTGACACCAGTGGACGTAGTGCTTTTGGTTTTTCAGAAGGCTTTTGATAAGGTCCCTCATGAGAGTTAGCAGTCCAAGTTAAAGCACATAGAATAAAGGATAACATTCTGGAATGGATTGAAAATTGGTTGACAGACAGGAAATAGAGCGGGGAAAAAATGAGTCTTTTACCAACGCAGGTGCATTGTAAGGATTAGTGCTTAGGTTCCAGCTATTCACAATTTATATAAATGACCTGGATGAGGGAATCAAATGCAACATTTTGAAGTTTGTTTACAATACAAAACTGGGTGACATCATGAGTGGAGGTTGATGGAAGTAGGCCTGAAGATGATTTAGACAAGTAAACAGGGCATATACATGGTAGATGCAGTGCAACTTGACTAAATCCAGCTCTATCCAACTCTTTCTTAAATGAATCCAGAGACTGGGCCTCCACTGCCCTCTGGGGCAGAGCATTCCACACAACCACCACTCTCTGGGTGAAGTTTCTCCTCATCTCTGTCCTAAAGGTCTACCCCGTATTTTTAAGTTGTGTCCTCTGGTTCGGCACTCACCCAGCAGCGGAAACATGTTTCCTGCTGCCGGAGTGTCCAATCGTTTCAGCCCGAAACGCCGAATCTCCTGTTCCCTGGATGCTGCCTGACCTACTGCGCTTTTTCAGCAACACATTTTCAGCTCTGATCTCCAGCATCTGCAGACCTCACTTTCTCCATCAGTCAATGATAGTCAGACAGGTGCAACACACAATTAGGAAGGCAAATGGTGTATCTGTATTTATTGTGAGACAATTTATGTTCAGAGGTAGGGATGACTTTCTCCAGTTTAAAGGGCCTTGGAGAGACCACACCTGGAATACTGTGTGCAGTTTTAGTCTCCCTAAGAGAGGACATACTTGCTACAGAAGGACTGCAGAAGTCTCCATGATTATTTATGGTTTGTGGGCATTTTTTTTATGTACAGGCATTTATTTTCCATCCCTAATTGCCCTTGAGAAAGTGGTGATGAGTGAAATGTTTTTACTGAAACATCACACCGGTGTTTAAGGTTTGGTTTTGTAAATTAAAGTATTTAATAGGTCTACTTTTTAGTTTTGTGTGGTGATTTTCAGCTTTATGTTTTGTTATATCTTGCAGTGTTACGTTGCGGCTTCTTCTTTAACAGTCCTTTAGGGTCCACTCTAGGGGGATGGGTTCTGAGGTGGCTGAATCATCCAATCCTGGAGTCTCAGACTCTGCCATCGGTAGGATTAGTGATGTTTAATGGGAGAGAGAGGTGTGAAACACACAAGACTCTGCATGGCCTTTCTGCAGCTTATGCTTGGCACCCATGTGCCCCACTCAGAGGCACTCTAAGTGGCTCGTGCCTTAACAGATGCTTCTCCTTCAGTTTGTGCATGTTAGGGCAAGTGATTCCCACATGTCTGTGTAAATATTGCATCTGTTTAGGGAGGCTTTCAGAGTGTCCTCATTGCCCTCTGAACCATTGCAGGATCGGAGTAGACCACTTGCTTATGGAGTCTTTTGGGCAAGGTGGACTATACACTACCGCTGGTTGTGTGTGAGCATTAGACTGGGAGAGGATACTCATGTTGGCATGCCTGTCTCGCCAGTGGATTTGTAGGATTTTGCACTGATGAGAATTCTCTAGAGGTTTGAGATGTCTGTTGTACATGGTTCATGTTTCTGATGCATATAGAAGAATGGGGACCACAGATGATGAACCTGGTGCTGGGTTTGAGCACATTATACACTCTATTCCTTTGGCAACCAAAGGCTGCACTGAAGTCAATATTGGTCAATGTCTGTTCGCTCTAAGAGGAGGCTCCTGAGGAATAGGAAATGCTCCCCACTGTCTCGGGGTTTGCTATGGATTTTGATGGTCACAGGAACAGGCTGGTAGTGAACCTTTGTTTGTTTGGATATTTAGTCTGAGGCCTATTCTCTCAGAGGCCCTGGTGAACGTATTGATGATGGTTTGTACCACGGTCTCTGACTGTGTGCACATACAGAAGTCGTCTGTGTACTGCAGTTTGATGACAGAAGTTGGGGTGGTCTTGGCTCTGGCCCGAAGGCAAAGGTTAAATAGTTCTCCACTTGTCCTGTAGATTAGCTCCACTTTGGCAGGGAACTTCATAAATACTTTCTTACCTCAGTGTTCACGCTTTTCAATATGTTAATAAGGTATGAACCTTACCCAAGTAACTGACAACCAAAGACAGAAGAAGAACATCAATCAAGAGAATAGAAGAGCAGGCATGTGTCTAGTCAGTCCAAAACCAAAAACCGGCATTGCATTGTAAATGACTGAATCTGCTGTTTTTATTTGGAGTTTAATTTCTTTTGTACTTAATATGATAAACTTCATTCAGTTCTGTACAATGTTTGGAAAAAAAATACTTGTACATAGAATGACTTTGTAATTACCAGGATGGGTAAATGTTTAAAAATTGTTTTCTACCAAGATTAACTGCTTTAATTGGAGGTCAATTAGATCTTACCATTAAAACATAAAGTGAACCTCAAAATCTTACAGAAACATGGACACAATACTTTGTGTTATTGCAGCAGGTATCCTTGTTGCTTATTTGTTGACATTTTCCATTTGCTACTTATGGAATAGCTAGTTTTACTATTGCCTTTTAGCACAGAGAACCAAGAAAACTAGTAATTTCTTTTGTATGCTTTACTTTTGTTAATGAAGATTTCTCATATGATGGACATTCTATCACCCTGTAACAAATAGAAACTACCGTCAATGAATAATTATATAAACCTTCTGCAATTAAATGACAAGTGGAAACCACATTGTCTTTCAAATAATTTTTTTTTACAAGCAAAAACCAGTTAAATTCCAAGTGCTTGCATGTGAAGGTGCCAGTCTTGGTATCTTAAAAAAAAAGACTTTTGGAGTGAGATGGTTCAAGTATCACTCTCCAACTCCATGGCTAACAGCTTGTAGACCTGACTAGCCCTAAAACAGAGAAGCAGTCACACTGTGCCAAAACCAGCTTTAAGTGGCTGTTCTTTTTTTTTCGCATGGTATTGTGTTAAATACAGATAATCCCACAGAATAACCCAGCATGTCTGGAAAACATTCCCCTAGGGATATTTGCAAGTAAATGGGAAATGGGCGTTAGTATAATTAAACAGCTGTGCTGATGGTTTTCTTTTTTTTGGGAATTATTTAAGCAAATTTTGTGTTTTTTTCCCCCAGTTTAGAATAGAAATTAAAACTCCAGATGGCTTAATGGTCAACGGTAACCAAAAGAGACAGATTTTAATCTGAGAGCCAGAGGTTTTTAATTATACCAAAGGCAGCATTGGAGAATTTAATCATATGTGTATTTCTTCAGTCATTTAACACATGGCAAAGGCAAAAAACAGATGTTTCTCTCAAAATTGCTTGGTTTTCTGATTCCTTGCCTAATCTTCAAATGTGGTCTTTGTTCACAGACCAGTTCAGGATAGGAAATACCTTGAGTTGAGATAGCTGAGGATAAATTGGTCTTCACAGTATTTAGGTTTTGAAAATATTCTGGTGATATGCTAAGCGACAAGACTTGAGGAAATTCACACCAAGAGTCACAAGGTCTTTCAACAGGCTTTTATTCAGCATTCTTCAATAAAAATGGTTGGAATAAGAATTAGGTCATTCAGCCCATTGACTCTGCTCCGCCATTCGATCATGATGGAGATATTTTTCAACCCCAACCTTCTGCCTTTTCCCCGTAACCTGTGATCCCCTTACGAATCAAGAACCTATCTGTCTTTGTCTTAAGTACACTCAACGACTTGTTCTCCACAGCCCTGTGTGGCAATGAGTTCCACACAGTCATCATCCTCTGGCTGAAGAAATTCCCCTCATCTCAGTTCTCAAGGGTTATCCCTTCAGCCTGGCCTCTAAATATTCTGAAAGTTCAAGCAGTCCCCCCCCACCTACCCTCCAATCACTCCAACTACAGACCCAGGGTCCTAAACCATTCCTCATACGACAAGCCCTTCTTCCCTGGGATCATTCTGATAAATCTCCTTTGTATCTGCTCCAAAGCCAGGACATCTTTCCTAAGATATGGGCCCCAAAACTGCTCATAATATTCCAAATGTGATCTGACCAGAGCCTTATACAGCCTCAGAAGTACATCGCTGCTCTTTCTAGCCCTCTTGAACTGAATGCCAACATTGCATTTGCCTTCCTAAGCACCAACTGAACCTGCGTGTTTACCTCCAAGGAATCCTGACCAAGGACTCCCAAATCCCTTTGCACTTCAGATTTTGGAAGCCTTTGCCCTCTATTCTTCCTGCCAAATGCATAACCTTACACTTTGCTTAAAAGTGTACTCCAACTGTCGCTTCTTTGCCACTCTCCTATCCTTTCCAAATCCTTCTACAGCCTCCCTGCTTCTTCAAAACCATCTACCCCTTCAACTATCTTTACGTCATATGCAAACGAGGCAACAATATCCTCAATCCTCATTGTTCATGCATAATGTGAATAGTTGTGGTCCCAACACTAACATCTATGGAATTCCACAGGCTGTCAATCATGATCAGGAAATCCAGCAGGCTCAGTTTCCTCTTCCTGCTCAGATACTGATTTGAGCAAAAGTTTGGCACAAATTCAACTTATTTATTGCCAATCATCTGATCAGGAAAATCTCCTCTCAAGAAGTCTATTGGATTTTGGTTTTCAATTCGATAGGTGATGGTTATCTTGTTCTGTGTAATGTAAATATTCGGAACTCACCATCAAATTATATCTCTTTTGAAAAGGAAGATACAATCCTCGAATATCAAATGCAGCAAGAAACATTCTAGCAAATAGGGCTGGAGAGGATTACAAGAATATGATAGTTTGATGCAATGAAAAAATTTCAGGCAGAAATTCTGGAGTTGATAAGCTGAAGACAAAGAATGCAACTGAAAAGGGTGAAGCTATTGTGAATTTTGTGCAAGGTAAGGTATCAATGTAGTCAGTTTATCGATGCATCACAATGGCTTTCATCAGCAGAGTGACAGAATATAATTTAGGACAACACTAGGATTGTGGCATTGTATCGTTAATCCATAACCCCAGATTAAAGTTCTAGCAACATGGATTCAACTCCTGCCATGTAGATGGTGAAAATTTTGCATTCATTATTAAACTGGAATTTTTAAAACAAGCTACTTTAGTAGTGGTCATGTACATTGTCAAATCTCATCTGCTTCACTAAAGCAAAGAAATTTGCCATTGTGACCTGGTCTGACTTACATGAGATTCCCTATGCTCAGCAGTGTAGATCATTCTGAACTGCTTTCTGAGAAATTTGGGATGGGGAATAAATGCAGGGCTTGCTGGCAATGCCCCTATCACAACTAAGAAAGAGAAATAGGCCTGATTTTGCAAATGTCCAAAAAAACTTGCATTGTGTGTTTCATGAATCTCTGGCTTTCTGAAATGCTTTACAGTCAGTGACCTGCTTTTAAAATATATTCACTGCTAAATTTGCACAACAAACTTCCACTAACAGATTAACTTGTCATTATAATTTTTTTGTGATGTTACTAAGTACAGGCCATGACAATTTTCTTTCATTTAGGGGGCATGTGCGTCACAGGCTTAGCCAGCATTTACTGTCCATCTCTGGTTGCCATTGAGAAGGTGGTGGTGAGGTGACTGAACCACTGCAGTCCATTTGGTGCAGGTTCACTTCAATATTGCTTGGAGGGAATTCCAAGATTTTGACTCGGAGACAGTGAAACTGAAGGAACAGTACAGTTCCAAATCACGATAGTTGGCTAGGAGGGTAGTGGTTACGGGTTTAAAAGATGCCGTCTAATGAGCCTTGATAAATTTCAAAGTGAACTTTGTAAATCATCTTTACTGTCTCTACTGAACATTAGTGCCGGGTGGAGTGAATGTGGTAGCAATCAATCTCGCTACTGGGTGGTGTCAAATGTCTTGAATATTGCTGGAGCTGCATTCATCCAAGCAAGTTAAAAGTACTTGATCACTTTCTTGACTTGGGTCTAATAAGTGATGGACAGTCTGTGGAGACACAAGGTGTGAGTTACTCACTGCAAGATTCCAAGCCCGCGACCTGCTCTTACAGCCACTATATTTGTATGGCGAGTTCAAGTCCTGGTCAATGGTAACACCCAGAATGCTGACAGTGAGGGATTCAATGATTGTAGATTATTTTCGGAATCCAAATTTGCTTCTGCTGATGGCCCACAGAGTCTTATTGATGTCCATTCTTGAGTTGCTAGGTCTGTTCAAAATCTATCCCAGTTGGTGCAGCCACACAGCACGATGAAGGATGTCTGAAATCAAGACATCAACCTCACAAAAAGTGTGCGATGGTCACACCTACTGACGCTGTTATATGATTAGATTAGATTTCCTACAGTGTGGAAACAGGCCCTTCGGCCCAACAAGTCCACACCGACCCTCCAAAGAGCAATCCACCCAGACCCATTCCCTTACATTTGCCCGACTAATGCACCTAACACTACGAGCAATTTAGCATGTCCAATAGATAGATATAGCTCTGGCAAGCAGCTTGGTAAAGATGAGCTCCAGTCTGCTTGCCCCTTGTATTGGTTCTCAAACCATCAGCATTAGACCCAGACAGTAAATATGTTTGTTAGGACTCAACCAGCTTAGGCAGTGTCATCGTCAGCAGCTGCTGAGACACTCCTGGCAATGGACACTGAAGTTCCCCATCCAGCACAATATATTCTGTACTCTTGCCACTGTTCATGAGTGCTCTATGTGGAGGAGTACTGATTCATCTGGAGTAGGGATGGAGAGAGAGCAGATTACATACAAATTAGCAGGAGGTTTCCTTGCTGAAAAATGTGTTGCTGGAAAAGTGCAACAGGTCAGGCAGCATCAAAGGAGCAGGAGAATCGACGTTTCGGGCATAAGCCCATCTTCGGGAATCCTTGCCCAAGTTTGACCTGATGCCAATGAGGCCTCACAGGATCTAGACACCATGTTAGGGACTCCCAGGGCAACTCCCTCTTGACTGCATACCAATACATCAGAACCTCTGCTAGGCTACATTCCCTCTAATTTTATTTCTGGATTCATTGGCCTCTGTGCATGGCAGCAACTTCCAGAACAAGAAGTTACTGCCACTATCAGCATGCCAGTGCCAATCATTGCACACTGAACCTTGGAGTGGCTGTGTATGCCAACAGCCACGCAGCTGAGGCTCTATTGTTGCTGCATCACTCCTGGCCCTGGGGTAGGTCATGGGCCATAGACCAGGGATGGTGGTGATGGTGCCTGGGACATGGTAAGGTTTGAGTACATGGCACACCTCTCCTGATTTTGGCAGTTGCCCCCAGCGAAGTACAGACAGCTGAGTTTGCTGCTGTTGTTTCTTATGCCAAGGCCAATTAAATTCCCTATAGTGTGGAAACAGACCGTTCGGCCCAACAAGTCCACACCGACCTTCCGAAGAGCAACCCATCCAGACCCATTCCCCTACATTCACCCTTGACTAATACATCTAACACTATGGGCAATTTAGCATGGCCAATTCACCTAACCTGCACATCTTAGGACAGTGGGAGGAAACCAGAGCACCCGGAGGAAACCCATGCAGACACGGGGAGAATGTGCAAACTCCACACAGACAGAAGACCGAGGTGGGAATTGAACCTGGGACCCTTGTGCTGTGAGGCAGCAGTTTTAACCACTGAGCCACCTTGCTGCCTCAAGAGTTAGATTAGATCCCCTACAGTGTGGAAACAGGCCATTCAGCCCAACAAATCCACACCAACCCTCCGAAGAGTAACCCAACCAGACCCATTTCACACTGACTAATGCACCTAATACTATGGGCAGTTTAGCATGGCCAATTCACCTGACCTGCACATCTTTACATTGTGGGAGGAAACCGGAGCACCCAGAGGAAACCCACCCAGACACAGGGAGAATGTGCAAACTCCACACAGTCACCCGAGGCTGGAATCAAACCTTGGTCCCTGGCGCTGTGAGGCAACAATGCTAACCACTGAGCCACCGTGCCACCAATGCAAGGTGATCCATCCAGTTTCACTTTGACTTTGTAGCAATTTGATATAACAGAATGATTTTCTCAGATGTTTCAGAAGGTAACCACATCATAGAGTCTGAAGTTTCATGTGAGTCCACTGTTGTTTGTCATTTATATAAACAATTTGGATGAGAATTTAAGAAGCATGGTTCGTAATTTTGCAGATGACACCAAAAATGGCTAGTCGACAGTGAAGAAGGTTATCTAAGATTACAAAGGATCTTGATCAATTGGACCAATGGGCTGAGGAATGGTAGATAGAGTTTAATTTGGATTAATGCAATAAATACATTTTTGGCAAGACGAGAAAGAGCAGGACTTATACAATTAATGATAGGGTCCTAGGAAGTGTTGTCAAGCAGAGAGATCTAGTGGCTCAGGCATATAGTTCTTTGAAAGTTGCATCACAGGTAGACAGGGTAGTTAAGGTGGCGTTTAGCAGGCTTGCCTTCATTGCTCAGACCACTGAGTATCTGTGGTTCACTGTGTCTGAATATGCATGGAAGATTGATCAGTTTGAAAAGAACCCAATTCATGATTTAATAAGCTTGCGCTAGAGTAGGAATCTCCTGTAATATTTTTAGCATGAGGAACAATTCCGAGCTTAGAAGGTACTGGGCTCAAAGGGCAAAAAAGCAGACATAACCATGTGCATTGCTTCTGGGAGAACTAAATATCAACTTGAAGGACAGTACAACATATTATGAAGTATGCTTTTCAACTGCATCAAAAGTTAAGTGTGCGAATGACATGTGAAAGTAAAAACTCATAATGTAGGAATAACATAGCAGCACGGATAGAAGATTGGCAAGCTTACAGGAAGCACAGAATACGATTAAATAGGTCTTCTTCAGGCTGGTAGAATGTCATGTGTGGTGTGCATCGGAGTTAGTGCTAGGGTCTCAACTGGCATTACATAAATGATATCAATAAACAGATTAAAGGGGTTAGCTGAATTTTCTGACACATTGGTCAGTTGGAAAGTGAAGAGGATATGAGGAACCTACAAAGGGATATAAATAGGTTAAATCAGTGAACAAAATCTGGCAAATGGAGTACAATGGAAAATGTAAAGTTGCCCATTTTTGGAGAAAGAATAAAAAGAACAGGTGAATTATCTAAATGGTAAGAAGGTTGCAGAGCCTGGGGATGCAGAGATCTGGGTGCCCTAGTGCATGATTTGAGGAAGGTTAGTACACAGTGAGTAATCAGGAAATCTAATGTAATGTTATATTTTATTTCAAAAATAGACTAGAATAGAATATCTTGTTTTGTCACGTGTATTCCATTGTAGAGTACAGTGAAAAACTTTTACAACATCTGCCTCTTATGGTGCCCTCTTAGGTGCAAATACCAGCTATACATTATTATGCATTAGTGACACTATGTCTAGAATACTGTAGGAGAAAGTGAGGACTGTAGATGCTGGAGATCAGAGCTGAAAATGTGTTACTGGAAAAGCGCAGCAGGTCAGGCAGCATCTAAGGAGCAGGAGAATTGACGTTTCGGGCACGAGCCCTTCTTCAGGAATTCCTGAAGAAGAGCTCATGCCCGAAACGTCAATTCTCCTGCTTCTTGGATGCTGCCTGACCTGCTAGAATACTGTAGACAATACTGGTCACCGTACTTGCAGAAGGATGTTAATGCACTGGCAGCAGTTCAGAAGAGGTTTATTAGACTAATGTCTGGAATGAGTGGATTGCCCTATCTTGAAAAGCTAAAAAAAGATGGCTGTATGCTCTGGAGTTTAAAAGAGTCAGAGGCGACCTAACGGAAACATACAACATCCTAAGGGGAACTGACTGGGTGGATTTTGAAAGGTTGCGTACTGTTTAGAGAGAATTTAGAATTAGGGAATCATAATTTGAGAATAAGGAGTTGAATATTTAAGATAGAGATAGGGAAACTATTTTTTCTCTCAAAGGGATGAGAGTCTTTGAAATTTCCTTTCTCAAAAGGCAATGGATGCAGAATCTTTGAACTTTTTAAAGGTAGAGGTTGATAAATTCTTGATTACTGAAAAGATATGCAGGAATGTAGAGTTTAGGTTAAAATCAGCTCAGCCATGATTTCAGTGAATCATGGAGTAGTCTTGAAGGATTGAGTGGCTTATTCTTGGTCTTTGTATGTTTGTATTGAACTTTAACTTTAAAATAAACTTTTAACAGCAAAGTTTAAGTTTTGACAGTGGCATCACTTAGTCAACAGTATTTTTGTGTGTGTAAACATAATTTGAATTCTAGTTATCCTCCTTTTAGTGATTAACTACAAATTCAAATTTACTTTCAAAGTTAACGGTGTCTGGGGAGAGTGTAATAAAAGATAAGTATTGTACTTGTTGGTTTGCTGTTTCAGGGTTCTTCAATAGTCTTAAATGTGAACATACATAGGACCTTCATAACAAGAATAAGCAGTAGGCATTATGGCCCCACAAACCTGTCCCGCCATTAACTAAATCATGGCTGATTGGATTGTAATAACAAATCCATATTCCTGTCTACCCCGACAACCTCCTTGCTGCCAAATCTATCCACGTCTGTCTTAAATGTTTAAAGGAACAGATTTCAACAATTTTTTTTAAGGAGGAGCAATTTTCAAAGACTCATCCCTTCAAGAAAAGAAAAAGCCTCATATGTTATAGAATTTTTTTTGAAAGAAAAAACATGATCATCAGATCTAGATTCTCCCACAAGAAGAAACATCCTTTTCACATCCCGTCAGGAACTTGTGTTTCAAACTAGTCTTAATCTTCTAAAGTCTAGCATGAACAAGCTAAGCCCGTCCAACTTTTCCTCATACAAGAACATGCTTATGTGTTAGTTGAATAAAACCTTCTCTGAGCTGTTTCCAACAGACATACATCCTTTATTAAATAAGGAGACCACATATGGTTTCACCAGTGCCCACTACAATTGAAGCATAACTTATATATTCACTTTCTACTTATATATTCACTTCCTCCTGCAATAAACAAAAACATTTCATTATTTTTTCTGGTTAATAGCTGTACCTGCTTCATAAGCTTGGGATCCATGCAGTAGGTTGCCCAGAGGCTTTTCACTCTTCCTGCCAAGATGGACCTATGTTCTCTTTTTTTTCCCCCAAATTATACTCCACTGGTCAGATTTTTGCATTCTCACTGAACCCCTCCGTATCCCTTTATAGCTTAGTTGCATCGTCTTCACAACATACTTTCTTACATATTTTTGAGTCATCAGTAACTTCTGCAATCATATCTTCTGTTCTTTCATCCAAGGTGTGCGTACAAATTGTAAATGGTTGAGGCTACAGAATTGTTTTATCTGAAAATTCCCCTATACAGAGAAACCTCGATTATCAGGCATTCCATTAACCGATTTTCAGATTATCCAAACAAGATCGCAAAGTCCCAATGCTTGGCTAACTACGTTACCCTGCATTTGATTGACTGAATAAATTACTCCCTGCTCGTGTCGTTCAGATAATCGAGGTTCCTCTGTAGCTATTTTGTGCCAATGCCTTGTTCAATTCACATTAAAGCAAAACAACCAGGCCCCAGCAGATGCGTCTGAGCTACTATTTCACTTACATTTCATTAAGTGAAAAAACTTGCTGACCCTACTTCTTTTTTTTAGATTAGATTAGATTAGACTTACAGTGTGGAAACAGGCCCTTCGGCCCAACAAGTCCACACCGACCCGCCGAAGCGCAACCCACCCATACCCCTATATTTACCCCTTACCTAACACTACGGGCAATTTAGCTTGGCCAATTCACCTGGCCTGCACATCTTTGTGACTGTGGGAGGAAACCGGAGCACCCGGAGGAAACCCACGCAGACACGGGGAGAACGTGCAAACTCCACACAGTCAGTCGCCTGAGTCGGGAATTGAACCCGGGTCTACAGGCGCTGTGAGGCAGTAGTGCTAACCACTGGGCCACCGTGCCGCCCTCTGTGCTTTCATTTAAAAAAAATCAAGCATTTCACACTAATTAGTTTCTGAGAAAATTCATGCACACAAAAGTTATTGCATTAGCCTATTCTATTTGCCTTAAAAGGTCCAAATAAATTTGTCCGCCCTTCACAGATCATTGCTAACTGCTCTTGATTAACATATACTTTTGTAATTATTCACACTTGGTCTCATGTTATGCATGCTCAAAGTTTACCCAGTTAAAAAATAATAAAGCAAACTGGTCTCCAACTTCCTGGATAATGATTATTTCCTTTTTTGGGTCACATGAGTCATGTTTCCTGGCAGAATTCCCATTTCGTAAGATGTAAAAATAGGGTTACTGGTTTTCGCCCCCTCTCCTAAGGTAAACACAACCTTCTGAGCCAGCTGATTTTCCCACTTAAAACAATAGTGGTGCTAAGTCATTAATTTCCAGTAGTGGATCCTTCTCTCGCCTACTCCAGCTCTACAAGAGCCCTATTTCACCCTTAAGCTTAAAATAAATGCAGAAAACATATTAGAAAATGACAATGCTCCCAAAGAAAAGTTGGAATTCTGTGTCTCCAAGTGACCCCCTGCTTTATTGATTATCTTTCTATCCGTTATCTGCTTCAAACGGCTGTTATTTTCCTTTACCTTGATCAAATCTTTCTTCTTACTCCCATCTTTGATATTTTGCTTTTGCTACCTATTTGTACTTATTTTCCAGGTTTCATCTAGTTTAACCAATTCATCCCCCTTTCTACCATTACTATTATACGTCTCTTTATTTTATTCAGCAACATGATCTAGTTCATCCATTTATTCAAAATGTCACAACCTTTGATGCAACCTCTTCACTACTTGTTAAAATCTACTTAACCTGTACCTTAACCAAACTGCATCTAAGTCTCACCAACTCCATGATCATTTTTGAAACAACCTTTCTGTTTAATTTCTTCTTGGAATATGGATAATTCTGCTATGTGGTATTTATTAGAAACAAACAAAAGCTGCAGATGCTGGAATCCAAGGTAGACAAGCAGGAGGCTGGAGGAACACAGCCAGCCAGGCAGCATCAGGAGGTGGAGAAGGCAACGTTTCGGGTGAGTAAGTCACTTCATTGGGTTCTTCCAGGAATCCCAGTTTAAATGCATGCACATCCACAGTTACATTCAGTGAAAGATAGCATGGGTGTAATGGGGCTGCATGCAGGCTTTTACCCAGGGCTCATCCACTCCATCTTCTTTCCTTCTTTGTTTTACTTTTGCTTCTGTTCTTTGCTTTATTTTCCTTTCGTTTGGTCTTTTTGTTTCTTTTCTGTGATGGGTTGGTCAGCAGCACTGCTGCCGCAGCAACTGTGGGCTGCATGAGGAGTGGCGGACGTGGCTCACTGGCAGCAATGACATTCTCCAAGTGATAGGAGGCCAATGACAACAGTAGCAAGTGCGTTCACTCCCAAGTGCATTCACCCCACATTCGGGGCCAGGGATAGTGGCAACAAAGCTCCCCTTGCAATCAAGGAGGCTGTGCTGGCAGCAGGGGTCTCTTCAAAATGGCGGTGGGGCAGCAAGGTGGCACTGGCAGCTGAAGCAGGACACACTTTGTTTTGGGGTATGTACGGGTTCAGCGGCGTCAGCAAAGTGAGCCCAGCCTCGAAGAGAGGATGCCTAAAGTGAGGCAAATCCTACATTGGTGGGTCTGGTGCAGGAGGCAGTGAGATGGTGGAGGCTGGATGCCGGCATGGACTGGGGTTTGAAAAGACTGACATTCTGAACATTTTGCTTCTTTATTTTTCGAATTTATCTCTATGACTGATAATGCTGGACAATTTATTTCTTAACTTATCTACTTTTTTTTGTTTCCAAAGAATTTGATCTTAAGTATCTGTACCTAGGTACCTTTGTATCTAAGATGGAGTTGTAATACAACAACTATAAATTTTTTACATGTGACAATAAAGCTAATTCAATTCAACTCAGTTATGTCAATTCATTGTTTTATATAATGGTACTAATTCAGTTCAGGTGGAACTCTACCCTCTCATACATTTAAAGCTGAGTTCTGGTTCTTTCTTGCAAATAACAAAGTCTTTTTACATAAAAGCTCCCAAAACTGAAAGCTTAGATTTTCTCAGCTTTTAATAACCTGTAGATTTCTAACTAAATATTCCTGGTCTGGAAGTTGCACATAATAAACTTTTCTATCAAAGTAACTATTTTAAAACTTCAGATAATAAACCAACTCTATTGACCACTATTTTACAATTTATGAGATTAATAATTACAAACTAGACAGCTTTCACTAGGGGATGTACATCATCTACTTTAAAGTAATGATGCAATCTTTGAGTCCAATCTTTTTCTGAAAATTTCTTTAGCAGACTTATTTATTTTAGATATGAAGCTGCCAGTTACTTTAGTCATGATAAAATGCATTTATTAATGAGTTATATAAAAATGACTGCTATTTGAGTGCAGAATAAAATTTCCACATTTGTTGGTGCTATTGCGATAAAAGAAGTGGCCAACTGTAAAGATTAATTAATTGCAACAGGACATCGACTGGCTAGCAGAACTACAGAGGAATTTGATAGTGCAAGGTGATGGATTTTGGTATAAGGCAATATAAATTTCAAAGCATTGATCTAAACAGGAACTTGAAGATTGCTGAAGGCTGCAGAACATATTGTGAAAGCAGCTAACAAAACATACGCCACCTTATGGTTTCAAGAACAGAGCTACTGTTCTTGTGATCTCAAGAAACAGCTGAAGGAAGTGGATAATGCAAAAGTTATAAACCCTGAAATATTCTGGCAATTACAGGGAAATCTTGCCCGCCAGACCGAGCTCCGCACATAGCCAAGTGCAGTTCCAGTTCAACCATAAAACTGGGAAATATCTGTCAATATATAAAATAATCCAGGAATGTCAGTCCATAAAAAGCAAGTCCATTCCAATCTAACCATTTACTGTCCCATCAATCGATTCTCGCTAATCAGCAAACTGATAGGACTATTCAAGACTGCTATCGAGTTGGCAAAACTGAAGTCTATGAGAATCAGGAAGAAAACTCTAGATTGGTTAGAGATACATCTTCCACAAAGAAGGGGAAACTTAGTCACAAGATATCTTTATACAAAGTGGCCAGGGACTGTCCTAGGCCCAATCATCTTCATCAACGACAGCCCCACCATCCTCAGGCAGCAGTTCAAGAAGGCAGCTCACCATCACCACCTCCAAGGCAATTTGGGAAATAAAGGCTGTTATAGTGAATAATGCTCACATCCTAAAAACAAATCACACAAAAACAGCTGGAGAATAATGTCCAGTTTCAGTCACCACACTTTAAGGGGGATGTAAAACATCTACCAGAATAATTTCAGGGATCAGAAAATTTATTTAAAAGGTCAGGCTGGAGAAGCTAGAGTTGATCTTCTTTAAATGAATGAGATTGAGAAGAAACGTAACAAATGTAAAAGATTAAGACCTGGTTTAGCAAACATAAGGAAAAGCTATTGCCATTTGTTAGTGGTACAGGAACTCAACAACACAGATTTAAGATTTGAGGCAAGAGAAACAGAAGAATGTGTTAGGGGTGTGAGATAGGGATTGACACAGGCAATGATGCAAGGTGGAATCTTCTTCTGCAGGGTGTGGTAATCACCTGAAACTCATTGCCTAAGAGTATGGTGGAAGGAGAGATGACTGATGACCTTTAAGGAGATATTGTATGGACCCTCAAGGGAAACAAGAGGAAACATGTGGGGCTCCAAAATGGAGTAGGGGAATAATACTGACTGGGCTGCTCGAGAGAGAGCTAACATGGTTGAATAATCTCCTTCCTTGCCATAATGATTCTTTGACTATAGGATCAACATCCATCTTATCATTAGGACATAAATGATAAATAATGTAGAGTTATTTCTGTAGTTTTAACGGCTTTGGGGATTTATGTGACACAAAAGAATAGCTGCAATACTATGTGAAATTTGCTAATTACAAGTCACTGAATTTACTCAAAATGCTTTATTTCCCTCTATTGTGCTCACCCATTATATTCTTATTATGATATATGTAATGGGGCTGTAAACCCAATGTTGTGTTTTGTTCTCAAGATTGAAAAATTGAATCCTACATGATTTTCTGGTTGCAAAGAAGGCATTCTGTAATTTATGGACTATATGTCATCACAATTTCTTTGCATTCTGAAACATTTCAAAACCCAGAGCAGATTGAGGTTTACAGACAGACTTTTCTGGGCCTGTACAGTTTGGTCTCCCTGAGGGTGTGGTTTCCATAATTTACAAATGAACAAATGATGATGTCTACATCTGCCTGATCCAGACTATTGACCAAGACATGTCTACGTAATTTATTTGCCCTCAATTTTTTTGAAGTAACCAGAGGACATAACGTTTTTAAGAAACTAATTCTATTGTTGATTTTAACTGGGCCAGCACTGTTACATTTATATCATTATTATTCCGTCAATGCCCAGGGGGAGTCATTATTAATTTGTTGCTTCACTGGCATGTTATAGGTGGGAATCTCCCGCTATTCCCCAAATTGGGAGGTAAGGCAGGAAAGCCAGTTTAATTGAGCAGGAAGCCTTACATCAACTTCCTGAAGAAAGGATGAAACTCATTAAATTCATGAAAGTTTGCAGATGATAAGCTTAGGAAGGTATTTTTGTATGCATTTGCATGTCATACATGCTCATTGAAAGACAATCATGCTAGAATTAATTCTTCTGTCCCAATTAAGTTGTCCATGATTGAGCAATGTGTGGCTTCCGATTTATGGCTACTTATCGGTGGTGTGCAGGTCAGTGTGGTCAACCAGCTGGAGCTGAAATGAGAAGCCGCTGTTTATCCTCCTCGTGTAGAGGGCTGCTTGAGATGTGGTAGAGACAATCTGAAGGACATACGTTGGGTGGCGAGGGGGGGTCAAGGGAGAGAGCAGGTGGGGAGGGAAGGCATGATACATAAACGTGGGAAGGAAGGAAGGATCTGCATTTTGAGTGTTGATATCTTTTAAACGGGTAGTCTTGAGGGGATGATGGTTGGAGATAGATACCCTTAAAGAACAGAGTCAGTACTGTCTGCCAGTTGAGGTTACCATGAAGTATTCTCCTTCTCAACGTCTTCCCTCACCTGAGGCTTGGTGGCCCTCCAGTTAAATCACAACCAGTAACCCCTCTCTCTCAAATGACAGAGGAGACCTATGTCCAGGCTCTTTGCGATAGAAGGAAAAATGGGCACAATAAGGAGTATAGGCTTATGGGAGAGAAGGAATATTGAGAATGAGCATCATAGGATCAATGGTAATTGGAGGGCTTGAAGGTTGAGGGAAGAAGAATGGCTATACTGAGTGGGTCAAAGTTGACAGATATCAGGGGGTGACAGAGAAGGGTATAAACAGTGCAGCACATTTGGAAAGTGACACCATTTTGTTAGCTTCAGTACATTCACTGTGTAAATGCAAACTGTGAAAGCAGGAGGAAGTGCAGTGAAAAGTGAGATGTTGACTGCAACACCTTATTAACCATGAAGGAAATGGATGAAAGCCACGCTCAGGTGTGTTCCTCTCTCTATGGTCACATTCCAAACGTAAAAACATTGATGCCTGGATAGGAGGAGGAGAGCATGCACAAAAGGATACCTCGTGCTGACTGAAGGACAGGCGGAGTTGGCAACAAGGTGAGTGCTTGGGAAGGGGGAACATAGGGACGATACTAAACCGGACAGGACATCAGAATGCCGAATGTTTTCACATTAATATTGCTTGTTTTGCCATCCTTCGTATAGACCAACTTGAAATGAAAAAGGTTTCACTTGTACAGAACATGCTGCACAGAAAACACTGTGGTGTCAGTGCCAGCAGGAACACATCACAACCTGCAAAGTACTGCATTTTCCCTTGACCTCTGACACCCAGAAGGAACAACGCTGCAGGTCCTTGGCACTAGCAAACCCATATGCATGCACCACTGGAATTCATGTGTAATCTCAATATGGCAAGATACAATTACATTTCACTGACGCATTCTCCAACAGAGGCAATGCGTTGCAGATACCAGCAAAACAAGCAGTGACTCGACTGCAGACACTACTCAGACAGCAGCCACAGAGGAATGACAGCTGGATGATGCACTTCAAGGCTGCACCTTTACGAATAATGTGGACAGTTGTATCTTATATGTCAGTCTCCTCAGAAATGCTCCTGATGGTGTGACACAAAAAGCAATGTATCTTTAAACCCACATAATCTGAGGCTAATCAAGAACAAAATATTACATCCTTAAATACATGCAATGGCTGCAGCAACTGCAGCCTACTGAAAATACAACAGACATAATTAAAGTGAATTAAACATATGCTTACAGATATATTGCAAACAGAGTTATGAGGCATGTGTGCCAACTTGTCCCTTTATAAACTGGAATATTACTTTTTCTGTTCCCTTGTTTGGGTGCAGTCACAGCCGAGGTGAAGGCTTCCTGCTGCCCATGACGGCCCATTGCCCGATGCCTGCTGCTCGTGATGGCACTCTGCCTGCTGTCTGTGACGGCCCACTGCCTACTGCTCACGACTGCCCACTGCCTGCTGCCCGTGACAGCCCACTGCCTGCTGCCTGTGACGGTCCACTGCCCGCCGCCAGTGACAGCCCCTGCCAGTGACGGCCCACTGCCCGTGACGACCCACTTCCTGCTGCTCTCGACGACCCATTGCCTGCTGTCTGTGATGGTCCACTGCCCGCTGCCTGTGACGGCCCACTGCCTGCTGTCTGTGACGGCCCACTGCCCACGATGGCCCACTGCCCACTGCCCGTGACGGCCCACTGCCTGTGACAGCCCACTGCCTGCTGTCTGTGATGGTCCACTGCCCACGATGGCCCACTTCCTGCTACCCGTGACTGCCCACTGCCTGTTGTTTGTGACGGCCCACTGCCTGCTGCCCGTGACGGCCCACTGCCTGCGCCCGTGACGGCCCACTGCCTGCGCCCGTGACGGCCCACTGCCTGCTGCCCGTGACGGCCCACTGCCTGCTGCCCATGACGGCCCACTGCCTGCTGCTCGCGACTGCCCATTGCATGCTACCCCTGACAGCCCACTGCCTGCTACCTGTGATGGCCCGCTGCCCACGACAACCCATTGCTTGAGATGTCCTTTGCTGGCCATCCTCTGGTAGTCTGAGGCCTGAGTGCTCTGGCCTGGGATCAGATTCCAACACTGGGACAGCTGGAGCCTAAGGTCATTGGTACTGAAGTGGAGGAGAGGCAGGGCACTCTTCAAGTTCCCTGGAATGTCTGGCTGATACTCCTCTTCTTTATGGAGCTCCATGGCACTGGCTTGACTCCTTGTGAAGTGTCACAAAGTAGATGTTGCTCTCGATGTTGTCTCCTCTACATCAGGGGACAGGACACCAACTCGCGGAGCATTTTAGAGAACATCTCTGGATCACACACACGAAACAACCCCAGCGCCCTGTGGCTGATCACTTCAATTCCCCTCCCATTCCCCCAAGGACATGCAAGTCCTGGGCTTCCTCAACCGTCAAATCCAAGCAATCTGACAACTGCAGGAAGAATGCCTCAACTTCCGACTTGGGACCCTTCACTCACACAGTATCAACATCGACTTAATTAGCTTCTAAATCTCCCTTCCCCCACCCTTATCCCAGATCCAATCCTCCAACTTGGCACCATTCTCTTGAACTGCCCTACCTGTTCATCTTCCTCCATTCCTATTTGCTCCACCCTCCGAACTGACCTATCACATTCACTCTCCACCTGTATCTGCCTATCGCCTTCCCAGCCCCACCCACACATATATCCCTCAGCCCTCTCCCCCAACTACATTCTTGACTCAGGGTTCATGCCCGAAACATTGACTCTCCTGCTCCTCAGATGCTGCCTGACCTGCAGTGCTTTTCCAGCACACACTTTTCGACTCTGACTCTCCAGCATCTGCAGTCCTCACTTTCTCCTCTTTGTAAAGGAGAGCATTTGGAGAGAGAGGTCATAGTGCCCTTACCCAGCCATTACTGCACTGCGCTATACCCAGTGCAATGGAGTGCAGGTTTGAGTACAAGCAGCCACTGAGTACTTTTCTGGACCAAACCCTTATAGGAGTTTGTGTGCCAGAGCCAGGGGCAGTACTCATAACAGGGCGAAATACCACCAACCGTCACTCAAATATGTACAGCCTCCTATTGGAAGGATATTGTGAAACTTGAAAGGGATCAGAAAAAATCTAAAAGGGGTTGCCAGGGTTTGAGAGTTTGAGCTAAAGGGAGAGGTTGAATAGGCTGGGGCTGTTTTCGTTGATCATCAGAGGCTGAGGGGTGATTTTATAGAGGTTTATAAAATCATGAGGGGCATGGATAGGGTAAATAGGCAAAGCCTTTTCCCAGGGGTGGGGGAGTCCAGAACTTGCAATGTAAACCATGTTTCCCTCTCCACAGATGCTGCCAGACCTGCTGAGTTTCTCCACCAATTTTTATGTTTGTCCCAGTTGCATCTCCTTTGAATAGACAGAGTTCATTTCTCCTGCAGACAAACAGAAGAACTGGATGTTATGTCAAAGGATCTGTAATCCTCCCATGCCCAAATTGGTCAATGTTCCACACACAATCTTGCAGAGTGAGACCGAGTGACAATTATTCTTGTGACATGCAGCAAATGGTGCATCCTCCTCCTGCACTGCAACAAGGATTTTCTCTCAGTAACACTGATGCTAACCCTCCATTCAAGTCACTTTGATCAGATGGGAGGGATCTTCTGTTGCTGTCCGAGAACCTAGCGCCCTGTCTTTCCCTGCTAGGCTGGAGGAGAACCGGCAGCAAGCTATCATTGAAATACAGGGCCTCTTCTCTGAAATAGCAAGACAACAGGGCTGCAAGGACTACAAGATGTGGCTACAATACAAGGTGCACTTGGTTTAGAAACAATGAATGTCTGTCCGGGTACCCATTAAATGTAGGGCCCAGATTTCCACTCTGAGAGATAATGGTTGCTGTATCAATTTCTTGCTGATTCCCACCTCAAGAATCTCTCACACTGCAACATTCACATGTAATTAACAGACTACCGCATAACCATGGGGGAAAATTCAAACTATCCTCAACAAAGATGACATTTACTTCAAAACTTTTACTCCAGATCAGCAGATTCCATGCATTGCTGCAAAACTATTAGACCTGACTGAAAGAGTGAGTCCAGCCTATTTATGGCATGGCTCTATAAAGTCATAGCTGGGGAACAAGCATCTTTGTTTGCTTTCAACCTGTGCCTTGCTGTAGGCATTCCAGCAACACATTTTCAGTCCTCATTCCTGAAGAAGGGCTCATGCCCGAAACATCAATTCTCCTGCTCTTTGGATGCTGCCTGACCTGCTGCGCTTTTCCAGCTCTCTAGGCATTTTTAACTTCATTCAAATGCAAGACAGCACACGTAATGCCAGCTGCACCTAGTTGTATCCTACACTCTGCCAGAAAAATGAGCTCTACCCATGTATGGCACAATGGTTGTTGTTCTTCCATGTTACAAAAGAGCCCGAAGTGGTATCTGTTTTGATCTAGCATCATTACAGACAAAACCAAGGTCTAGTTGGTTCTGGGGCAAAGCTTAATCACAATTTCACAACACATTGTAGCTGCACTGCAAACAGTGCAATGTCAAGTGACTTCAACATGAACTTTTGGAGTTTGGAGCTACATTCCTCAATTTTCATTTTGTTAGGAACAATGTCCTTGACAATTGTTCCTAACTACATGGCCACCTTGAAATTTGGCTGCACATTTAAATGAGTGACCGCGCATAGCAATACATACTGATCTAGCCAGCGACACCCACATCCCACGAACCAAAGAAAAATCAATAAACAAAAACCTTGTTATATGAAAACCAAAAGAACTGAGGATACTATAAATCAAAAACAAAAATAGAAATTTCTGGAGAAGCTCAGCAGGTCTGGCAGCATTTGTGGTTTGAAAGTGTTCTGAGGATGGATCACTTGACGCAAAACGGTGAACTCTGATTTGTCTGCGCAGATGTTGCCAGACCTGCTGAGCTTTTCCAGCAATTTCTATTTTTCTAGTTATATTATTTGTGTAACGATAATAGTTCGCAAAAGGTTTCAACATAATCCGGACTAATAAAAATAACACAGCATATCATTCAAAAATCTGTGCTGAGTATGGCATAAATTTGAACAGTATTTATTCTGGAGATTCTTAACAATAAGCTAAAATTATTCACTGCTTGGGTCAACACTTTCAGAGCAACAAAAGGCCTTTGAGTTAAACCACAGGAAAGCACTAAGGGCCAAAGACCTTGTGTGGTTTATGAATGCTTACTTTTCACTTCTGACCACTCGTACATATTGAACATATGTTCAGCATTCAAAAAAAAGAAAGCTAAAATTGGAATGGAAAGCAAGAAAAAAACTTGTTGTAAACTAACAGAGCATTGATTCAACACATATAAACTGGGCCTTTGGACATCAAGGATTTTTATATAAAGTATTTAGTATTGTACTACGTAAACCAAGAAGAAATTTCTTTTCCTCAGCAAATAATACACATTTTGTTAATAGGTGATACATTAGAATGTTCAATGTAAAAATACTGTTAGAGAGGTGGATTTTAAAGCAAAACCATAGTAACAAGGTCAAAATCTACCAGCTATTCATAGTGTTGTAATCAGTCTCAGCCAGTTCTTTTCAACAGTACTTTCTATGCTTTGTTTAAATAAAAGTTTTAAAATCGATGATCAGTTCACTGAAGGTAGTGTTGTTAGTGTAACTGCTGCGAAAAATGCTAAAGAGCAAATCTTGTGCAGTTGGAAAAAAATAGCCTGCTGTTAGCAATAATCATTCAGTTTATGAGAACAGAATTAGCATCTTCTCACAATAATCATGAAGCTGATATATTCATGTGGAAATTAGTGCCTTTTCTTTGTTCTATATAAAAGGCTGAGTACATTTATTTTATTTAATCATTCTAATAACAGGATAAATCAAGAAGAAACCTAATTTCAACAGCAATTATTTGTGAAATTTTGTTTAAAAATACATGGATGTAAAAAATTTAAATTTTAAGTTTCAGCTTCATGGTTTGAATAAATACAGAAGCATTCAGATAAACTATGTAAATGTAGCACAGTTATGTGCACAGGTAATTGATAGTGGCAGGACAAGTGGAGGGATCAATTAACAAAGCATAAAGTATAGTTGGTTTTATTAATAGGGGCGTATAGTGCAGGAACAGTGAGGTGGTGTTGAACTTGTGTAAGTCACTTGGTAGACCTCAGTTGGAGTATTGTAAATACAGTTATGGACAGAAAAGATGTGAAATGCATTGGACAAAGTGCAGAAACAACTTACAAGAATCATTCTGGCAATGAGAAACTTCAGTTATGAGGGGAGATTAAAGAAGTCAGGATGGTTCTCCTTGTAGAGAAGAAGACTGAGAAGATATCTGATTAAAGGCTTTCAAACTCATAAGCAGGCTGGAAACAGCAGATATGAAAAAGTTGTTCCCACTCATAAAACGTTCAAGGGGTCATAGATTTCAACTCGTACAAAGGAAGAATGATGAGAGGAAAAACTCACTCAGCATGTAGTCATGGTAATGGAATGCACTGCTTGGGAGTGTGGAGGCAGTTTCAATTGAGGCATTCAAAGGGCATTGGATGATTATTTAGATCGAAGTAGTGTACAAGGATACGGGGGAGAAAAGCAGAAGATTGACATTCAGTAATGATGCTTGTTTGAAGAAGCACATTTGACTGAATGGTCTCCTTCTGGGCCATAACAATTCTGTGATTTATCGCATTTTCTAAAAAGAAAACCAGTGGAAAGTCGGTGAGTGATGGATCAGTATTGAAAATTACATCATCTAGCATTTTCATAATATTTTCAAAGTAATAAAATGCTTACTCTTGGAAATCTGAATGCTTCCCAATCAAAATTTGATATAATAGGGTCTCAATAGATTTGCCACGATCCGACTGTTATTAAATGCGCAGAACTCCTTAAAATTCTTGGCACTTTATAACTGCCATAAGTGTTCCCATTTTAGTCATGTAGCAAATGCTTTCATGATGCATGCTAGTTATGGCAGTGATGTTTCAACCTTTGGAAATAGTGTTCCACTATATAGGACTATACTCTTCTGAAGAGGAAAAGGTACAATGTTAAGTTCATAGAATCATCAAAACCACAACCAAAGTCCACACCGACGCTCTGAAGAGTATCCCACACAAACCCATTCCCCATTACTCTACATTTACCCCTGACTAATGCACCTAACACACACATCCCTCAATATTATGGGCAATTTAGCATGGCCAATTCACCTAACCTGCAAATCCGTGGATTGTGGGAGGAAACCAGAGCACCCAGAGGAAATCCACACAGACACGGGGAGAATGTGAAAACTACACACTGACAGTTGCCCGAGGCTGGAATCGAACCCGGGTCCCGAGTGCTGTGAGGCAGCAGTGCTAACCACTGAGCGACCGTGCCATCCAAAATTTGCCTCCCAAAATTTAAATGACTCCAACAACCCTCACAACATGCAAGAGACCATCACTCAATGACAAAGTGACAGAACAACTGTTTATTTTCCTTCTCTTTTTAAAGGAAATAGACTAAGGACATATTAAAAAAAACATAAGATTATATGGGGTAACTTAGTTGTAGATACTGAGATTTTGAGAAACTTGAACCATGAAGCAGAGAAGAGTCTATCCTCCATCCTGCTGTCGTTTTGGTCTCACCATGAAAATGCATTTGAGGCGATTCATAGGAGGTTTACTGGGGAAACACCTAGAATAAGTAGTATGTTGTCCGAACAGGATAGATTGGTCAGGCTGGGGTTGCTTCCACAACAGCTTGGTTTAGCTGGCAGCATTGAAGTGTGTAAAATCTTGAATGATCTTGACAGGATGCATGTAGAAAGCACATTTTGTCTGTCAGCCCAGAATTAGGGGGCGGTCTACTTAATGTTGGGGTCACAGTTTCAGGACGGAGATTGGGAAGGATGGGTTTGTATGACTTTGAAAGTCTGCCTGAGAAGATGGCGGGGGTGAGGGAAATAAAATATTTTAAAAACTGAGGTAGATGGATTTTATTTGGCGGGGCAATTAACAGCTCAATATATTAGATAGAGACATGGAATTCAAAACACAAGCAATTTATTCATGATCTAACTGAATTTGGAGCAGGCTTGACAGGTGGACGAGTTTGCTTCTGCTTACATTTTGTTGGTTCCCTTCAGTTATCGATTAAAAAAATACAAAATATAAACTCTATTACAGGTAATTATATAATATCATTGACACAGAACCACAGATATCACAAGTTTTTGAAAATTATCACAAATGTTGCCCTTAGGATAACTTGTACTGAGATGCTTTTTTGAGGCGACAGTCTGGATTCTGTCAGAAGTGATATGATCAGACAGAAGGGAAAAAAAGTCAGACTATTAAAAGTTAGCTATCCTATTTCTACTATAATGTTACACATAATGTTGATTTTGATGATCCAGTGTTCCTCTCATTACTCACTAGTTTCATATTTAAACAAATTGCTTCTAAAATTAAGGAAAATGACTTCAACTAAAACTAAAAAGTAAGAAAACAGCTTTTAATCAAAGTGAAGTTTTGTGATCACACTGCAGCCCATTTCATGCAAAGAGTTTCTGCTGCCAAACCATTTGTAAGAGTGAATGAAACTAAAAAATGGTTCCTGATGAAGGGCTTATGCCCGAAACGTCAAATTTCCTGTTCCTTGGATGCTGCCTGACCTGCTGCGCTTTTCCAGCAACACATTTTCAGCTCTGATACTCCAGCATCTGCAGACCTCACTTTCTCCCCTAAAAAATGAGCCTGACAAGTTTAGGCCATCATGTGTTCATGGCAACGTAGCATACCAGACAAGCTCAACAACCACCTTCCTGCACTGACTTTTCAAAAGCAAAATGTTTCAGCAAGATGCTATTCCTTTTGTGAGACTGGTTGAGGAATAATAATTGATCAAGGCAGTGGGGTTAGCTGCCTTGCTCTTTTCCAAAACAATGCATGGGATCTTCGAGGTCCATCGTCTTACCTGAAAGAAGGCCACTCCTACAGTACAGCACCCTTCTTAACCCACAGTGGAACACCAGCCTAAATTTTTGTGATGAAGTTTGAGTTGAACATACAATTATTGATTTAGAGGTGAGTGCGCTATCAACTAAGCAATGGCAAACACTGCATATCAATTTGAAACATTGTTCCTCTATTCTCTCACATGATTGTTCCAATTCTGTATTTGTATCGTATAGTCCTTACTTGTTTGTGACACAATGTCAACAAGGATGATAGTTTGCATGTTTTAAATTTTCGCTTCATGAGAAAGTTGACCAGTTCTTTCCATGTTAAATGGGTCCATAACCCCGTTAGAACAATAAAACAGAGTGGAAAATAAAATGTTACTTATGATTTAGGAAGACTTTATAAAAATTAATGACAGATGAAAGCACCTACATGTCAGTGCAGGTTAGTTGAAACGCTCTTGCCTGAATCACTACATCGTAGATTCAAGCTCAACTTGAAGGTGCTGCTTCAGTCCAGGACCAGGAATCATCAGATTATTTGAGCTATGAAGCTTTGAATAATCCAAATTCAGGTGGATGTAGTGTGTTCGTCAAAGAGAAGATCTACTGCTTTGAACCAACACTTTTTCCTCGAGCTACAGTTTAATGTTTTTCCTTTATTTAAAATACTCTTATTATGTTAAAAGTACTATGAAAATGCAATTTGCTGCTCTTACTAAATTAATTGGCCAGTATCTTAAACATCTGTGGAAGAAAATGATTGCTCACATAACAACAGATTTCACACTATGGCTGGCACTAGTGACTAATATTCTGCAAGGCCATGTCATCAGGTCTTTACATTATTTTGCAAATTGTCTTTGGCACCCAAACCCTGCCAGCAGGTTCAGAAAATGACCAAAATACCAAGATATTTTATACACTAACAGATTTATGTTATTACATTTGATATTTGGAAACACTTGTAGTTTCTTTTCCAATTATTACATGTTCACCAATTGGTTTTATTATGTACATCTTGCATGGAGGGAAATTTGGACAGGTCAATGGATGGAAATATTTACAGCCACAATATTCAATTGGTAAGAGTTTAGTAAATCTGCATCCTTAACATCTTGTGGTTAATATCTAGGAAGAGAATACTTAACAAAAGTAAAATCCATCTTCCTTGTGGGAAAAGAAGACCGTGATAACTACAGATTTTACAAACTCAACTTTGTCTTTTCACAGTTTTCTAGTAGTTCATCTGGGGAAATGCATAATTTTAATCCCAAAATATCAAAAAGCAATGATAGAAACACTGGTCCTTTAGTCATAAACTTTATAAGTTCCAGTTATGTTACCCCTTCTTCAAAGCTCGAGGCAAAATAAATCCAGGCTCCTTATTCTCTGTTTATAAATTAATCTTATCAATCCAGGATTAATCTGGACAATCTCCAATGCACTCTTGCTATGGCAAACATATCACTCATATATAAAGAGATTAATACTGCACACAATACACCAACACTTTGTACAACAGCAACATCTTAACTTCTGTACTCTCATCCTTTTGTAATGAAGATCGACATATTACTTGCCTTCTTAATTGTCTGCTGAACCTACAAGCTAACTTCTAGTTTCTCGTGACCAAAGACACCAACGTGCTTTTGAACACTAATGCTGCTCAAAATGTCATAGAGTCATAGAGGAGTACAGCATGAAAACCTGTCCACGCCGACCAGATATCCCAATCCAATCTAGTCCCACATTCCAGCACCCGGCCCATCTCCCTCCAAACCATCCTATTCATATACCCATCCAAATGCCTCTTAAATGGTGCAATTGTACCAGCCTCCATCACTTCCTCTGGCAGCTCATTCCATACCCGTACCACCCTGTGTGTGAAAAAGTTGTCCCTTAGGTCTCCTTTATATCTTTCCCCTCTCACCCTAAACCTATGCCCTCTAGTTCTGGACTCACCAACCCCAGGGAAAAGACTTTGACTATTTACCCTATCCTGATCACTGAAGGAGAGCATACCAAATGCCTTCTTCATTATCCTATCTATCTGCGACTCCACTTTCAAGGAGCTATGAACCTGCACACCAAGATCTCTTTGTTCAGCAACACCCCCTAGGACCTTACCATTAAGTGTATAAGTCCTGCTAAGATTTGCTTTCCCAAAATGCAGCACCTCGCATTTATCTGAATTAAACTCCATCTGCCACTTCTCAGCCCAATGGACAAGATCCTGTTGTAATCTGAGGTAACCCTTTTCGTTGTCCACTACACCACTAATTTTGGTGTCATCTGCAAACTTACTAACTGTACCTCTTATGCTCGCATCCAAATCATTTATGTAAATTACAAAAAGTAGAGGACCCAGCATCAATCCTTGTGGCACTCCACTGGTCACAGGCCTCCAATCTGAAAAACAACCCTCCACCATGTTGGGATCCATTATTAAGATTAGGTAGTGTAAGAAACTTTATTGTTAGGTAGTGCTCACGTAAGGTAGTATTAGCAAGTCTGGAACTTGTTAGCTTCACTAGACAACAGTAAGCCATTATGTTACACTAAGAACAGACTGAAAAGCTGATGGCATAGCCTGAAGAGGCCCCAGGGAGGCTGAGAGATAACAGGAAATTGGAGCCGTGTCTAAATGCACGTAGCTCAAACTGAGGTAATAGAATGTTATCAGGTGAGAACCAATGACATACTAAAATTCTGCATTTTACCAAATAAGGATGTAACTCTGGAATGCGAGAGAACAAAAGGATAGACAAATTAAAAAAATAGTCAGAACGCGCCTTCTCCAGTGAGCTAGACACCTCACTGTACTGTGTACGATTCTCTCTCATTAAACCTGTTTATACTTTTAATCAGACCCGGTGTCTCTCTCCTCCAAACGAACACGGGGACAGAAGATCTGTCTCAACAACCACCACCCTCTGTCTTCTACTTTGGAGCCAGTTCTGCATCCAAATGGCTAGATATCCTGTATTCCGTGAGATCTAACCTTGCTAATAAGTCTCCCATGGGGAACCTTGTCAAACGCTTGTTGAACCTAGTCCATATAGATCACATCTACCACTCTGCCTTCATCAATCCTCTTTGTTACTTCTTCAAAAAACTCAATCAAGTTTGTGAGACATGATTTCCCACGCACAAAGCCATGTTGACTATCCCTAATCAGTCCTTGCCTTTCCAAATACATGTACATCCTGTCCCTCAGGATTCCCTCCCACAACTTGTCCACCACCGAGGTCAGGCTCACTGGTCTATAGTTCCCTGGCTTGTCCTTACCACCCTTCTTAAACAGTGGCACCACGTTTGCCAACCTCCAGTCTTCTGGCACTTTACCTGTGACTATTGATGATACAAATATCTCAGCAAGAGGCCCAGCAATCACTTCTCTAGCTTCCCACAGATTTCTCGGGTACACCTGATCAGGTCCCGGGGATTTATCCACCTTTACCCGTTCCAAAACATCCAGCAATTCCTCCTCTGTAATATGGACATTTTGCAAGATGTCACCATCTATTTCCCTACAGTCTATATCTTCCATATACTTTTCCACAGTAAATACTGATGCAAAATAGTATCTCCCTCATTTTCTGCGGCTCACAAAGCCGCCTTGCTGATCTTTGAGGGGCCCTATTCTCTCCATAGTTACCCTTTTGTCCTTAATGCTTTTGTAAAAACTCGTTGGATTCTCCTTAGTTCTATTTGCTAAAGCTATCTTATGTCCCCTTTTTATCCTCCCAATTTCCCGCTTAAGTATACTCCTACTTCCTTTATACTCTTCTAATGATTCACTCGATCCTGTCTATATCTTACATATGCTTCCTTCTTTTTCTTAATCAAACCCTCAATTTCTTTAGTCATCCAGCATTCCCTATACCTACCAGCCTTTCCTTTCACCCTGACAGGAATATACTTTCTCTGGATTCTTGCTATCTCATTTCTGAAGGCCTCCCATTTTCCAACCATCCCTTTACCTGCGAACATCTGCCCCCAATCAGCTTTTGAAAGCTCTTGCCTAATACCATCAAAATTGGCCTTTCTCCAATTTAGAACTTCAACTTTTAGATCTGGTCTATTCTTTTCCATCACTATTTTAAATCTAATAGAATTATGGTTGCTGGCCCTAAAGTGCTCCCCCACTGACACCTCAGTCACCTGCCCTGCCTTATTTCCCAAAAGTCAAGTTTTGCACCTTCTCTTGTAGCTACATCCACATATTGAATCAGAAAATTGTCTTCTACGCACTTAACAAATTCTTCTCCATCTAAATCTTTAACACTATGGCAGTCCCAGTCTATGCTTAGAAAGTTAAAATCCCCTACCATAACCACCCTATTATTCTTACAGATAGTAGAGATCTCCTTACAAGTTTGTTTCTCAATTTCCCTATGACTATTAGGGGGTCTATAATACAATCCCAATAAGGTGATCATCCATTTCTTATTTCTCAGTTCCACCCAAATAACTTCCCTGGATGTATTTCTGGGAATATCCTCCCTCAGCACAGCTGTAATGTTATCCTTTGTCAAAAACGCCACTCCCCCTCCTTTCCTGCCTCCCTTTCTATCCTTCCGAGAGCATTTGTATTCTGGAACATTAAGCTGCCAGTCCTGCCCATCCCTGAGCCATGTCTCTGTAATTGCTATGATATCCCAGTCCCATGTTCCTAACCATGCCCTGAGTTAATCTGCCTTCCCTGTTAGGTCCCTTGCATTGAAATAAAAATGCAGTTTTATTTATTAGGCCCATCTTGTCCATGTCTGCCTGGACTGTTTGACTCGCTTCTGTTCTCAACTGTACCAGTCTTACATTGATCTCTTTCCTCACTATCTCCCTGGGTCCACACCCACCACCCCCTTCCCCCACCAACCCCCACCCCCAACCGCCACCTTACTGGTTTAAATCCTCCTGAGCAGCTCTTGCAAGTTTCCCTGCCAGTATTTTAGTCCCCTTCCAATTTAGGTGCAATCCATCATTCTTGTACAGGTCGCTTTTACCCCAAAAGAGATTCTAATGATCCAAAAATATGAATCTTTCTTCCATACACCAGCTCCTCAGCCATGCTTTCATCTGCTCTATCCTCCTATTCCTGCCTTCACTAGCTCGAAGCACCGGGAGTTATCCAGATATTAGTACTCTCGAGGACCTCCTTTTTAAATTTTTGCCTAACTCTCTGTAATCTCCCTTCAGAATCTCAATCTTTTCCCTTCCAATGTTGTTGGTTCCAATGTGGACAATGACCTCTTGCTGGCCCCTCTCCCCTGTGAGAACATTCTGCACCCTCCCTGAGACATCTTTGATCCTGGCACCAGGGAAACAACACACCATTCTGCTTTTTTGCTGCTGGTCACAGAAATGTCTGTCTGTACCTCAGACTAGAGAATTCCCTAACACAATTGATCTCTTGGACCCCGACGTACCCCTCGTTGCATTAGAGCCAGTCTCAATACCAGAAACCTGGCTGTTTGTGCTACGTTCCCCTGAGAATCCATTATCCCTTACATTTTCCAAAACAGTATACTTGTTTGAAATGGGTATATCCACAAAAGACTCCTGCACTAGCTGCCTACCTCTCTTACCCTTCCTGGAGTTAACCCATCTATGTGACCGTATCTGAGACTTTTCCCCCCCTTCCTATAAATGCCATCCATCACATGCTGTTGCTGTTGCAAATTCCTCATTGCTTCTAACTGTCTCTCCAACCGATCCATTTGATCTGATAAGATTTGCAGTCAACGGCATTTATGGCAGATATAATCCGCAGTAACCCTTAAACTCTCTTTAAACTCCCACATCTGACAAGAAGTACATATCACTGTACTAAAGGCTATTTTTGCTCCCTCACAATCTACAGACTCAGAAAATAACACTGTTTTATTCCTCTACAAAACATTGCCCTCGGTTAAACTAACAGTTATGAGTTATATTTTAAGTTTAATTAAGAAACATATCTCCAAAAACATATATCAAGAAAGAACCCACTCTACTCACTACTGCAGCCTTTCTATTGGACACACTAAAAACAACGATTAACTTATCTGATTCTGTGCTGTGAACTTCGCCCAAACAGGTTGCTCCACGATTAGTTGTGAATTTCACTGTTTGTTAATTTTCCCAGACGCACTCCGATATCTAATGATACATGAATTCAAAACAGCAAAGGCTGTAACTGTGCAGGTTCTCTCTCTCTCTCTCTCTCCTGCCATGTGCTTCCTTTGTCTGTTCTTCTCCCTTTTAAAACTGCTGTTGTTTTGACTTTTTTTTCCCCAAAGTTCCAAAACAATGCAACAGCATATAAAACAGTAATTGCTGCTCCTGGAATTCGAGGAAATCACCTCCAGCGCCTAAAATACCTCAAAAAAGGAGCAGCTGTTACAGCCAGAAATTTTCCCGTCCTCTATCTTGGATTACCCAGAATCCTCATTTAAGAAATGTCCTACATTTTTTTTTCCTCTACCTAAGTGAATAATGTCATTCTTATTCACATTATTTTTCATCTTCCAGCCCATTTATTTAGCTTGTACATATTCTCTTAAAGCCTCCTTTGCAATCACTTCACCACTTGCATTCCCAGTTTAGTGTTAATAATAGATGTTGTTAATTAACCTATTCAATTGTGTTACAACACACCTCAGAATCAGGTGGGACTTGAACCCAGGCCTCCTAGCTCAAAGGAAGGGACACCACTGTTGTAGGAGCCTCCAATTTGGAAATAATATAAATGTTCTCCAAAATGAAATCATTCCTATAGAATGCCAGCAGCTATGGACTTAGCATTGGTTCTTGTGGCACCCCACCAGTAACAGCTTGCCATTCTCAGAATGACCCATTTATTCCTACTGTCAGCTTACTGTCTGTTAACCAATCCTCGATCCAACCTGACATTGTTTTGCCAAACCCGTGTACTCTAATTTTATTTACTTAACCTCCTCTGTGGGACTTTAACAAAAGCTTTTCCAATATCTAAAAACACCGCATCCACTGATACTCCTTTACCAATGCTACAAGAAATAGCCTCAAAGAAGTCATACTTGTTCAACACAATTTCCCTTTCATAAATCCATGTTGATTTTGATTATTACCACTCTTTCCTAAATGTCCAAATATCTTATTTGCAATAAATTCTAACATTTCTTGATTACTGGCATCAAACTAACAGTTTTGTAGTTCTCCATTTTCTTTCCTCTTAAAAGTATGGTGACATTTGCTACTTTCCAATCCACAGTAACTGCTCCAGAATCTATAGGATTATGAAAGAAAATCACAAATGCCTCCACTAGCCACTCCCTTCAACACTTTAGGATCATGCTCATCTGATTCAGAGGATTTATCAAATTTCAAACCAGTTAACATTTCAAATATTGTTCTTTACTGATGCTAGTTTCTTTTAGCAGCTCAGTTTCACAACATCTTTGGTCACCTAGTATTTCTGAGATGGTTTCTATATCTTCCATCAACAGGCCGAAGGGCCTGTTTCCACACTGTAAGTAATCTAATCTAATGATTTTTTTTCATGTATAGACAGGGCGTCATTGGCTAGCTCAATGTTTATTGCCCAACACTAACTGCCCTGGAGAAATTGGTGGTAAGCTGAGTACTTGGGGTCACCCAAAGATTGTTTTCTCATTATTTCACTGGTTTCCTATTACACTTCCCATTTCCCTGACCCTGACTCTACTTGGCCCACGTTTGCCGAGCTAATCTTCCTATTTTTGGATGCATAAAACAGCATTTTTCATTCTGCCCTTCTGTTCTTCACTAGTTTGTATTCATATCTCTTTTCTCTTTCTTAAAACAGTTTGTAATGCATCACATGGCTCGCAATCCCTCGGCTCATCACTTTTTCTGGCATCCTAATAATCCATTTCAAAATACACCTAGTATATTGAGAGCAGTTTTGATCCTCTGACCTAAGAAAAGCTACATTGCTAAGAAAGTGAATGCAGTGAAGGTTCACCAGACTGATTTCTGCAACGTCATGTTTGTCACAACAGGAAATCTTGCATTGACTGCATCTGTATTCACTACACTTTGGAAGAATAAGAGGGAATTTAATTTAAAAAAAATAGACTGGACATAGGAATTTCAACTGGTTAAGATGGTGGAGGAAGCTCAGAATAAGGTGTCACAATTTCCGATACACTGTAGGCCATCTGGCCTATTATGAGGAGAGATTTGCTTAGAGAATGGTGAACCAGAATCTCTACTACAGAAGGTTGTGGAGGTGAAGTCACTGAATATATGTAACAAAGTATGACATAGATTTCTGGAAATTCAGGGTATAGAGCTTATTGAAGACAGCAGGAGTATGCAGTTAAGATAAAGAATTCAGGATTTGATGGATGGACAGCCTACTATAATCCCAATTTTTATATTTGATTGAATATAATCTTTGATTTATCTTGTTGATTTACCTTCCCTTTGGGTCAATGCACCTTAGAGAAATGTATACCTATTTTGAGTCAGATTAAGACCATAAGACCATAAGACATAGGAGTGGAAGTAAGGCCATTCGGCCCATCGAGTCCACTCCGCCATTCAATCATGGCTGATGGGCATTTCAACTCCACTTACCAGCGTTCTCCCCATAGCCCTTAATTCCTCGAGACAACAAGAATCTATCAATCTCGGCCTTGAAGACATTTAGCGTCCCGGCCTCCACTGCACTCCGTGGCAATGAATTCCACAGGCCCACCACCCTCTGGCTGAGAAAATGTCTCCGCATTTCTGTTCTGAATTGACCCCTCTAATTCTAAGGCTGTGTCCACACGTCCTAGTCTCAAAGATTGTACTTCTTTAAGTACTAGCTATTGCATTTCTACCACCCACTGTTTTGGTATATTTTCACAATCCACCCTAGCCAATTCACCACTCATATCTTCATAATTTCCTTTCTTCAGTCTTAAGACTCTTGATTCAGAATGAACTATGTTGCCTTCAAACCTGATGTGAAATTCAATCTTATCCTAGACACTATTTCCCAAAAGTTCCTTTACACCAAGATTATTCATGAGCCCTTTCTCATCTCACAGGTCCATAATAGCCCAATCCTTAGTTATCTCAACATACTACATCAGAAATCCATATTGTACACACTCCAAAAATTCATTATCCGCAGTAATAGCACTGATTTGGTTGACCGCAACTGCACGGAAATTTAAAAATCACAACATCAAGTTATAGTCCAACAGGTTTATGTGGAAGCATTAGCTTTCGGAGCGCTGTTCCTTCATCAGGTGATGCTGTATTACTTACAGTACATGCAACTCTAAATGTCAGATTTATAACATGTTAATCATCAGTACTAGTAGTTTGGTGGTCGATAAACAATTCTCAATGATGTTTTCTTCCCTTTGCTGTTTCATACCCTCATGCAAACTCATTCGTCATCTTGATACTTGGAGCTCAAAACCACTCTTCCTAATGTGATGATGGTGTTCCTTTCTAAGAGTGTGAGGCAACCTCATTTTCTTTTCTCCCCAGTGCTCAAAAATGCCAAATTTCTATAAGTATTCAGTTCCCAATCTTAGTCAACCTGATGCTAAATCATGGAATGGCAATACTTCAACTTAGGCACACAAATCTTGATTTTTTTTTGTGAATATTACATGCATTCAGACAGAATGCTATTCATTTTGCTTTTTAGTATCATTCTCCATTCTGATCCTATTTGATGCTCACGTGTGCCTCATCTGTTTTCTATTTTTGCATTCCACTTCCCTTTACCAGTTTTGCTTCTTAAATCTGAGCTCTCTTTCATGTTTTCATTCTCCTGAAATCTAGTTCAAATCCTTGTGGTATCAAATAATGAATTTCCCTCTGAGGATCCTGGTCCTGTGAAGATACAGTTCATCTATCTTGTACAATTCCCATTTATCCCAGAACCAGTCCCAATGTCTCAGAAATTTGATGTCCTTCCTCTCATTCCAATCCTCAGCCACATGTTCAATCACTCAATTCCCTTAGTTCTATGCACTAGGACATGGACTGGAAGTATTCCTAAGATTACTGATTTAGAGGCCTTTTTAAAAATATCTTTCCTAGCTATGAAATCTGTTTTGATAATCATATTCCCCCTTCCCAGTTAAGACACTTGTACTTACATGGACTATGACATCTGACTGTTCATCCTCCACCAGAAGAATGTCCTGCAGTTTTTTTCAAGAAATTTTTGGTTCTGTCACAAGGGAATAAAGGTATCATCCTGGAGTGACATCTAAAGCATGGAAATATCTGTCTGTCACTTCTCTTCTTCCACCCTGCCTGTACAGCTGAACCACAAGTGGTGCCACAAACCTAGATCCAAATGCAGTCCTCCAAGGAACCAACACCGTCATCAATATCCAAAACAATTTTTAAAAATTGGATATCTGGGTCTATTTGTATGTAAATCACAGAAGGTTGGTTTGCAGGTACAATAGGTAATTAGGAAGGCAAATGGAATGCTGCCCTTCCCTGCTAAAGGGATTGAGTTTAAAAGCAGGGAGGTTATGTTGCAGCTGCATAGAATGCTGGTGAGACCACACCGGGAGTACTGTGGGCAATTTTGGTCTCCTTACTTGAAAAAGGACGTACCGGCACAAGAGAGAGTACAGAGGAGGTTCACTGGGTTGATTCTGGAGTTGAGGGGGTTAGCTTATGACGAAAAACTGAGTAGACTGGGATTGTAGTCATTGGAATTTAGGATACAGAGTGGGGAAGGTCTTACAGAAATATATAAAATTATGAAGGGAATAGATAAGATAGAAGTAGAGAGGAAGTTTCCACTGGCAGTGAAACTAGGACGAGAGGACATAGTCTCAAAATTAGGGGGAGCAGATTCAGGACCGAATTGAGAAGGAACTTCTTCACCGAGAGGGTTGCAAATCTGTAGAATTCCATGCCCAATGAAGTAGTTGAGGTTTCCTCATTGAATGCTTTTAAAACTAAGATAGATAACTTTTTGAACAGTAAAGGAATTAAGGGTTATACTGAGAGGGCGCCTAAGTGGAGCTGAGGCCATGAAAAGATCAGCCATGATCTGATTGAATGGCAGGGGCTATAGAGTCAGGTGGCCTACTCCTGCTCCTAGACAAAAGTGAGGATTGCAGATACTGGAGATCAGGGTCTGGAATAGAGTGGCGCTGGGAAAGCACAGCAGGTCAGGGCGGCACGGTGGCACAGTGGTTAGCACTGCTGCCTCACAGCGCCAGGGACCTGGGTTCAATTCCCGACTCAGGCGACTGACTGTGTGGAGTTTGCACGTTCTCCCTGTGTCTGCATGGGTTTCCTCTGGGTGCTCCGGTTTCCTCCCACAGTCCAAAGATGTGCGGGTCAGGTGAATTGGCTGTGCTAAATTGCCCGTAGTGTTAGGTAAGGGGTATATGTAGGGGTATGGGTGGGTTGCGCTTCGGCGGGTCGGTGTGGACTTGTTGGGCCGAAGGGCCTGTTTCTACACTGTAAGTAATCTAATCTAATCTAATCTAATCATCCGAAGAGCAGGGAAATCGATGTTTCGGGCAAAAGCTCTTCATCAAGAATGAGTCACTCCTGATTTAAGGGCTTTTGCCCGAAACGTTGATTTTCCTGCTCCTTGGATGCTGCCTGACCTGCTATGCTTTTCCAACACCACTCTAATCTATAGTCCTGCTCCGAGCTCTTATGTTGTGTTCTGGGTACTCGTGCGCAACTGGCTGGTCCTCTTGCCCACACACACACACTGATATCCCTTTTCTGTCTTCACTCTCTTGTGGTGTGACTGATGCTCTTGACATGTTATCCATGCCCACTGCTTGTGCTCCAAAATCCATAGTTCAAGTTTCTGCAGTATTGAAACTTCCTGTATATCTAGTCATCTTGATCACTGGGAGTCTCTGACACTTGCCACATCCTACAGGACATGCATTCTATGTTGAGAAAGGGAGGACTGCAAATGCTGGAAAGTCACAGTCAAAAAGCGTGGTGCTGGAAAAGCACAGCAGGTCAGACAGTATCTGAGGAGCACGAGAGTTGATGTTTTGGGCATAAGGCCTTCACGTGATTAAGCTGCCCTGTCAACCTGTAACTTTAATTCACTTAAGTTAACTTTATTCAAACTTGGTTTACTTATTTTAAACTTGTTTTACTTGTTACTAACTTAATAAACCTTGAAACTATTGCTAGGCCTTACTAGTAGAGATAAGTCAAACTAGTATTTATCACAATTCACCTGTTGCAATAGATCTTAAAGTACGGAATAAAACAAATGGTAGAAATCACAGTGGATCAGACAGTATATCCATGGACTCTTCATCAGAGCTGGAATGAAGAATCATCTAGACTCAACACATTAGCTTGCTTTCTCTCCCATGGATGCTGTCTGACCCACTGTGATTTCCAGCATTTGTTTTTTCCCCAGTAGACATTCCAGCATCTGCAGTAATTTGCTCTTACTTAAACTAGTTTTAGGTCTTGTGCACAGAATGACCATGTAAATCTAATTCATTACTCACACTCAATATATATCTGACTCAGGCATATTTTTCTGGCCATATATGTTACTCACATGCAAGCAATAGTAAATTCTGACCAAAAAGAATTCAAATTGAATTTTCACTTCAGTCCGAATCTGTGAATGTCCAGTGAATAAAATGAGGAAAAGTAAATGACATTTAACTTGATAATTGGAATTGCAGCCTTACTGCAGCACTACATTTTCAGCAATTAAGTATGAGAATTCTAATACCTTAATGCATCGAGGATTTAAAAAGAATAAATTTGGAATATCCAGTATGTCAATAGTGTCTACAAATATTTAAAAAGGAGCAGAGGCATTCAAATAATGTATAATTTTGGATATGTACATATTGTCATAAGATTAGCAGAAGCTCTAGTAGCTTGGATGACTTCTGGTAATGATTACATAACTTGCAAAGTTGAGCAGAGGTATAAAAAGGTTAAAAAAAAAGTAACTACCTCAGTCAATATAACAGAACTGTTGAGAGATCATAACTTTGGAGATCCAGAACCACATGTATCGGAATTTATGTGAAGTGTCATCAACGAGAGTAACCTCTTTTCCAAATGTTGCTACAAAAATCTGTGTTCAAATATTTTAATCGTAATATTTCAGAATATCAACAAATCAGCAGCAATCTGGAAGCCTCACGTGTGATTGCACGGACAAAAAGGTTTGTACTTATACTGCATCTCCTTATTTTGGGTCTCAAAGCAGTCTTTAAATGTTCACATGTAAATTAATTTGAAATTCTATGACTTGTGTTTGTGTATTTTGCTTGCAGGAACATGCAGCAAATGGTACTAAGTTTACTGACCATCAAACCTGTTTTTCTGTTCACACTGATTGAGAGAACAATGTTGATCAGAATATCTGCAGCAAACATTATATATAAAGCATGACACCAATTCAATCTCTACAACACTTATACACAGACCAAAAGTCACCTCATAAATGTAATACTTGATCCTAATATGTAGTGTTCGCAAGGTTATAGAGAGTATGGAATTATAGACAATGCTAAATGACAGCATGATAATTTGACAAATTTCAGATCTTGGCTCCAAGTGCCAACATTATAAATTTTTACAAGCAAGCTGAGTCAGAACTTATCACCTAAGTAAATCATGTGGAGACTGGTTAACTAACCCCTTCCTTCACCCAGCAAATATTGTACAATGTATTAGGGGAATTTCAAAGGAACTAAAAATAATTAATCAGTTACATCTGATGAAGTGAATGTCAACTAATGTGACAAAATACAGTTATAATGTGGTATTCATGTTCAAAGTGATCATTATGAGACATTTGGAAATAAAATAAGTAAAGGCGGTTGTCTTTTCTATTTTTCTATCTTTCTTGATTGTGGACAGGAATGGGAAAAGGCTGCTTGAAAAACCTAGAAAAGGCTGCTTGAAAAACAAGTTGTTGATTGGTCTATGGCCTAGTGATCAGCTATTGATGACAACCATCAATTATGTGATTGGCTCCTAGGTAGATTAACATCTTGGCACAACAAAATAGTTAAAAGCAATCAGACTTCTGCAAGGTCAGGAGCCGTCTCTTTTCCCTGCAGCAACAAAACAAAACTTAATGCTGAAAACGCTGGTTTATTTTTCTCTCAGCAGTGGCTGTAAGTTATTGCTCTAAACCAGTAAGCCAGAGACTTCATAAGCATGAAATAGCCAATCTCTTCCTTCTGCATGCAAGTGAAGATATCTGGAGAAGTATGTGTGCATGTATTTAACGGGAGATTTATAAGGCGACTCAAGTTTTAATAATTAGTGTTATCTTGCCAGTAAATATTGTTTATTTGTAGCTAGAATTTATTTATTTATAGAGTACAAGTGCAGAAAACAGACATTGAAATTACATTAGACACTTATTAGACAGCACCTCAAGCACATATACAGTTGTGTGTACTACCTTATTGGTAAGTTGTGAATATGTTGGAGATAAAGCACAAGCAATTTACAAGAATGTTTCCATAAATGAGAAACTTTAGCTAGGAACATAAATTGTAGTAGTTAAGACTGTTCTCTTCGGAGAGAATAATGAGCAGAGATCTGATCAAGGTTTTCAAAATCATAAGCAGGCTGGATAGAGTAGATAGGGAGAAGCTGAAGAAAAAATAACGAAGGGGCATAAATTTAAATAGATGTGCGAATGAAGCATGGGCTATGTGAGAAAAGGCTTTCACACAGTAAGGTAAGATATTCACTGCTCAAAGAATGTGGTAGATGTGGGTTCAATTGAGCCATTTAAGAGGGCATTTGAATGGTTATTTGGATATAAATGGTGTAGTGGGTATGGGGTAAAGGCAAGAGATTGGCACTGGATAACAGAACCAGTGGGAGCAGAATGGGCCAAATAACCACCATTTGCACCATTAACAATTTCGTTCCATCATAACTCATAATTTTTGCGAAGTATAGAAACTGGACCAGTGCTTAGTCAATGTGGGTCTAAAAAGACAATTCTGTGTACTTTTTAAAATTTTTAACATTTGTAACAACTCTAGAAATATTGTAGTTTGATTTCCAGCTACCTGGTGAGGCAAAACATTAATCCAAGTACAATTATATGAAAACGTGCCTTAGAATTACTCCCCACTATGTTGCGACCATTTACCTTCACACTTGGAAACAGAATACCAGATGCTATGAACCAGCAGTTTTAGAAACCACTACCAAGCAGCACAACAAACGGATGTTTGACTACCTTTTCAAGTTTGCAGTAAAGTTCAAAAGACAACTCACTGTGCTATGTTAGCTCATTCTATCCTCTGTTTACATTTTGGCAGTTAATTTGTTTTACATTCTCAATCATTGCCACACCATTCACCTTAACATTTTCACTATTAATCTCCACTTTATGTAGCCAAAGTCTAACTTTACTTGACAAATCATTTCTATTAACCGATTAAGGAAGATGATGCACAGGGATAATGTACCGAGGAGACCCACACAACAAAAGAGAATGTACCTTAGCTGCTATTTCAGGAAAGAAAATTCCAGCAACATCAGCTTTTCCAGATTCAAGGACATGGTTCAAGATACCGAAATGTAATAAGCATAACAATCTGCTGGATGTTGGAATTAACTTCAGGCATGGCAATGTACAGGATATATAGCATCGTATTACAAACTCATACTGTGTTGGAAGACTAAGAGAACACAGATCAAAATTTGAGTGTGTTCTGTCTAGGATCTACCCATTATTAAAAATAATGGTCAGAAAATCATGAACAGTGCACATCTCATTTTCCAACATGCACTGCCAACATACTCGTCTCTTTACTGAGTGGCAACCACTTTAGTAATGAACATGGCCCTGAGCCAAGTGCACTGACTGCATTAATCAGTTTCTTTGAGACAAAAATTAAGAAAACCCAATTGAGATAGTCAATATTCTGATCAACCTTCAACCCCATCCACGAAAGAACAAGCTTTCCATCCCTAGAGTTTCCCAGTTGCCTTTCAGTAAAGAGACGTGTATGCTGGCAGTGCATGCTGGAATATGAGATATGCACTGTTCATGATTTTCTGACCATTATTTTTAATAGTGGGTAAATCCTGGGCAGAATGCACTCAAATGTATGGTCTTAAGAATTTCCCAGTGAGCAAGACTTGGACTCTGTTCCATATTGGCGCTTACCCCGTTCCAACACAACGGCTGCCAGATCTTCCAGTTCTCCACTGCAAGCCAACCCTACAAGATCCCCAAGGAAATCCCATTGGTTACAAGATACTACTTCAGGCTACCCCAAAATCCACTCCTTTTTTTTTCTTTTATAAGAAAACATCTTAAGGTTTATTTCAGGTACCAGTTTCCTCCTGTCACATTATGCTTCTTCTCATATATTTAAAAAAAACTTCATCATTGTGTCTTTGGCTCTGTTTTTGGATGTTACTTATTTATCCTGTATGTCACAGATAAATATTTCTACCATTATTCAGGATTAAATTCAAAGTTGGCAGTGTCCTGGAATTCTCTCCTTAACACCAGTGTGGGAGGATGATGTGAAGAATGGCAGAGGCTCAAAACGATTAAGCCACATAGTCTCAGTGACTTATTAAAAAAACTGCAGTCTTCCCGAAACTCAGAATTTAAAAAAAAGTTTATTAAGGATGTTTCTACTATAAATTAATTTGATTAACTTGACAAATATTTTTACAAACTATCAGAATATCATTACACATGTCTGAGTATACCTTTCAGTCTAGACCAAGATCTGTTCCCACCCAGTTTCCAGGTGTCTAAAATGCTGCTTTCAAGAATTGACTTATTCATACCTGACTATCTGACTAAACTTCGCATCAGTGGTCCCATTTGAGACAGCATGGCAACAACCAGTTCCATATCATCAAATATACCTTGGTGTCTCTCTCTCTCTCTCTTTCTCTCTCTATCTATTCCTAAGGTACGTTTCACTTTCTTACACATCTTTTATCCCACTGGTTACAAGGTGCCAGACTATCTTCTAAAATATTTATTCCAAATGTTTCCTCTCACTGTCACTCCTACACCAAACCTGGAAATTTATTCCCTGGGTTTTATCAAAATATCCACTGTTCGCCCCTGCACTGTCGGAACATTCTAGCTTAGGTTCTTTGATATTATATCCACCCATTCCCAAAGAACAAGAACTGAACATTTGTATCTTCATGCTGTAAGGATGAACCATATTAAAATATTCCATGATCATCCCTCACCACCCACAAGTCCTGATTCCATTCCAACACCGCATTCTCACATGTGTTTCTTGCCATATAATTTATAATTGCATTTTCAAATGTGCAAACTTATGACTTAGATCAGTTATTAATCAATCTTCTGCAGCTGTTGATCTGCTCAATCACTGTTGACTATATTGTACATAGAATTATCCTCAGTAAATCTTTTACTTTGCTGCTGAAATCCTCATCCATGTCTTTGCTATCTGTACACTTGGACATTTCCACACTATGGACTGTATTTTGTGCAGAGCCCCACAACTTAAAAGTCATCCTGCATGTTAAAGCTACATTTGACAATGTGCCATATAAAGAGAAACACAAGGGACAACTATACAAGACTGTAGCTGAATACCGTGAATTGGTTGTCTCTTCCCATCTTAGGAAAGATATATTGGCACTGGAGTCAATGCAGAGAAAATTCACTGGTTGATCCTGAGTTTGAAGGGCCTGTCTTATGAGGAGGGCTTGAGTAGATACGGCCTGCACTCATTTGAGTTTATAAGAATGAGGCAACCCTATCCAAACATGTAAGATGCTTAGAGAAGTTGAAAGGGTAGATGAAGAAAGGTTGTCTTCCCTTGTTGTAGAGTTTAGGATCAGAGGGCAGAATCTCAGAGTAAGTGGCCAAGTAGTTTCAACGTAGATGAGGTAATTTTTCTCTCAGAGAGTGGAACCTTTTGCTGCTGAGGGTTGTGTCATTAACTATATCACTGAGATACATTTTAATCAGTACAGGAACTAAGGGTTATGGGAAATAAACCAAAAGTAGTTGAGTATTATCAAATCAGTTGTGATTTCATTTTTGGCAGAGCAAATTCTTTGGGCTGAATGGCTTACTTTGATTCTTATGTCTTTTAATAGGGTGAGTGACTAAATGGTTGGTTAGAGGTTTTAGGGAGCACCTTAAAGGATGAAATTGAAGGTGGGGAGGGTTCAGTAGAGAATTCCACACCTTAAGGCATTGGAAGACGAAAGCCTGGTCATTGATAGCTGAATGATTACATTTGAGTATGGTCAAGAATTTTTTTCAAGCACTCAACTTGAGATTTTCTCGAGGGTTCCTTTTTGATTTTCAGAGTCTAATTGTTCATATACACTAATTAATTTATTAGGTACAGTAATAAAGTAACAGTACCTTCCATATTTGCACTGACACATGGGGCATTTGGATAAACACACAAGAAGAATTAGTAAAATCATTATCCCCAAAAAACATTGATCCTTCATAAATCTTAAAGCCACAACACAGAAGGAAAGCATTAATTTCCTAGAAACCACACATACTCGTATATGACATTGGCTAACAAGTTTTGTTCAAAATAACTAGCACATACTTCTCCACACATGAAAACCATGATCCTAAACACAACTTCTTCGAGGCCACAGTAAATATGCTTCTATTGCACAGCCTCAAAGATTGAACAATTTCAACCAAGCAATAACTGCAATGATTACTACATTGCAAATCCCAGCCTCAGAAATAACTTAATAAGTTTAGAGTTCACTAGAATTGCACTAATACATCCGTTGTCCATAGTTACTTCAGCACTTATGTAATCTTGAATTCATAACCATGTGATTTCAAGATTTTCAGGCTTCCAGTTAGCTAAATATTTATTTCTTCACAGGTCTAATATTGTATCGTCTCATTTGTAGCTTCATCCTCCCGCACCCAAGTAGCCTCCACCTCAACCCAAATCCCAACATTGCTTGAAGTGCATTTTTCCTTGACATCATTCTTACAGCCCTTTCCTCCTTCCCAAAGCAATGGCAGACTGCCTCTACACACCTCTTCAAAACTCATGGGGTCTCCTCCCACTTACAAAAGAATAAGCTTCTTGCTGAAGCTCAATTTGAGTTCCAAAACTGATACTCAGTCCTGATCTCACTACTGCCTTAGTCCAAACTTGGACAAAAGTACTAAATTCCAGAAGTGAGTTTAAAGCAAATGTCCATGACAACAGATTGCATTTGACCAAGTGCGGCACTAGAAAAAAAACTACTGGATGTAGGCTTGGCTCGCTGAGCTGAAAGGGTTCGCTTTCAGACTTTTCATCACCATACTAGGTAACATCATCAGTGAGCTTTGAGAATAAGTGGTATGGCCCGCTTTGTATTTATGTGTTTAGGTTTCCCTGGGTGGTGACATCATTTCCTGAGATGGCATAATTTCCTGTGGATGTCACCAATACAAGAAAACCTAAACACATAAATAAAAAGCGGGCCATGACACCAGTGCTTCATCCAGAGGCTACAAATCTTCTCAAAATTTGCAAAGAAAAAATACTACATCCATTGGGAACTGGGTGAAAGCCCTACACTGGTTGAGGATCATACGTAGCAGAAAGGAAGATAATTATGGCTATTGGAGGTTAATCACCTCTGTCCTCAGACATCAATGCAGGAGTTTCTCAGGAGAGTGTCCAAGACATAACCACCCTCAGCTATTTAATCAAAAACATTCCCTCCATCTAATGTCTGAAGTAAGGATAGTTGCTGATTAATTGCTCAATGTCAACATCATTCATGACTCCTCAGACATTCAAACAATCTATGTCCATATGCAACAAGACCTGGATAATATTCAGGCTTGGACTGAAAAGTGCCAAGCAATATCCGAGCCACATACGTGCAACATGTCCAACAAGAGAGACTCTAAACGACACCCTTGATGGCATAATCATGATTGAATCTCCTACTATTGACATCCCAAGGTTACTACTGCCCAGAAACTGAATTGAAGAAGCTGTATTAATACTGTGGCTACAAGAGCTGGTCAGAGGTTAGGATATTGGGTGACTATCTCACCTCCTGACTTTCCAAAGCCCGTCCACCATACACAAGGCATGGGTCAGGAACATGACTGAATACTCTTCACTTGCTTAGATGAGTGCAACTCCAACAACTCTCATTAAGTTCATCACCATTCTGGCCAAAGCATCCTCTTTGACCAACAACTCAGCTACCAACTTCAACACCACTGACAAACACTGGTAGCAGTTTACAAGATCGAGAAGATGGACTGCATAAGAACAATAAAGCAGGGAAAGGATGGCAATGTTAATGGTAGCACAAGGTAGCTTATTTAATGGCAAGTTACTGGAAGGTCAGGATCATTACCACAGACATAGCAGAGATGTTCCACAAAGTGGTCACCCAGTCTACATTTGATCTTGCCAATATAAAGGAGATTGCACTGTGAGCAACGAATAAAAATAGGTTGTTAGAAGACCAAGTGAAATGCTGCTTCATGTGGAAGCTGTGTTTGGGGGGTTGGATGATGAGGAGGGAGGAGGTGAATGTTATACCTTCTGCGATTGCATGGGAAGCTGCCATGGGGGAATGTGGAAGAGTTAGGAGTGAGGGAAGAGAGGACTAGAATTCCATGGAAGGAATGATCCCTGCGGAATGTGGTGGAGGGAAGGGGGAAGGTATCTTTAATAGTAGCACCGTGCTGGAGGAGAAGGCAAGGGAAGCCCTATCGTGCTCTGGAAAAGGTAAGAATGAGTGAGGGAAGAAGTGAGAGAGATGGCTCAGTTATGGTCAAGGGCTTTGTCAATCATGGTGGGGAGTTTTCAGTTGAAGAAACAGGCAGCCTGGTGGAAAAGGCAGCATCATCCATGAACAGAAGGCAGCCGGGGCCAGAAAGCTGGAAATTGAGAAAGTGCCGGAAGTTTCAGAACTATCACAAATGAAGTTGGGAAGCATCTGAACAAAGGGGAAAAGTATAAAATCAGGAAAAAAGGATAAATGAAGTCAGATGGGCAGGAACAGACTGACAAGATGGGTTAACCAGGACAGTCTGGTGTTTGGATTTTTGTGAGGAGGTAGAAGCTGGCTGTGCATAGTGGGAGGACTTTGAAGTGCGACGATATGAAGGGAGATTTCCAGAGGGGATGAGTTCAGTGACCATCCAAATTACAGTTTGACATTCAGTGATAGTGTCACGACCAAGAGTGAGACACAGGTAGAGGCTGGCATGCCAGATAACCACCACTCCACCCATGACTGACCTGAGAGAGTGGAGTGTACCAAATTCAGAGGAAGACAGACTAGAGTGGGTGAGAGAAGCAGAGAAATTAAAGCAATCTACATCATGTTGACAAGCCTCAATGAAGAGAACAAATGCAATAAAAAAGGCAGTGTGGTTGTAATAGGCTGGCTCTGTGACAAACACCATACGTGAAGCTGTTGTATGTCATTGTGGTTTCTGTTATTGGTGATGGCACCTATTGCCAAACTGAGGTAGCCACGACTCACTGTGTTGTTCCATGACAGCCAACAGAAGGTGCTGCCATTTCCCTTGCACCAGCTACTGATTCAGGTGTGACAATCAATTTCAAGAGCCTTTGCATCACAATTGTAAACATCCTTAAAATAAAGGTTTTGACTTCCACTTTCATATCGCTCCAGCTATCTCACCAGATGAAAGATCCTGAATAGACTGTTTACTGAGTGTCCACCATCTCTTGGAAATGAAAGATCAGCAATAACAGGATGTAGTTAGCAGATGTCTCGGTTGACCTTAAGTTTACAGAAGCCAGAATGTGGGAGTCCAGTCATGAGTGCATTGGAATAGTTAAGCCTGGAGGTAGCAAAGGCTTCAACAAAAGTTTTGGCAAGAGATTAGTTGAGATGAGGCAGTGCCTGGTGATGTTAGTCAGGGCAGGGGTAGGATACAGGCATTTGTAGTGATGGTGCAAATATGTGGGCAGAAGCTCATCTCAGAGGTCAGATGTAATAATGAGTTTGCAAACAGTCTGGTCCATTGCCAGTGAGGTTAGGAAAATACTGACAGATGGTATGCAATGCGGGGAAGAACACAGTCATCTATTTCTGTTCCATGGAAAACAAAAGGAAATATTTTTCATTTCAAGTTGTAATATTGAGGGCTGGGGAGGATCAGAAGGATTTGGGATTGTGGGAAGACTGAAATCAAGTGTACAAGTGCAAAAATATTGATGCAATGCTGACCCTCATTTCAGAATGCATGTTTCAATTATATACAGCCTTAGACAAATCCCAGTGCAAAGTTGTATTCAGGTTCTATTATTTCCTCTCAGAACAGGTATACCAGCCTTGAATGAGGATTGCAAACATTCACCAGGATTATAACATGACTTCAAGGGTTCCATCAGTACAGATTTTATAAACTTGCTTTGTATTGTCCCATATTTAGAGGACTGCAGGTGATGATGATAACAATGATAGAATGATTAACTAAAATAGAATAACGACTTCTTCTGGTGGGTTCAACCAGAACATGGATATATAATCTTAAAATTAAAACGAAGATATTTAAGATTAAATTAGAAGTCCCTTAAGGTCCAAGTTACCATCAGATTAAATAACAGAACATACTCCATTGTTTGATCTTGTTTCTTTGCTTCTTTTCCTGATACTTTTGGTCACTATCTCAGGTTGAACCAGAATTTTGACATCGACATACCAACTATCTCTGTCAGCAGTAACTTTTAACATTATTGTTTATCATAAATTTTAATTGTCAAGTAGTTCAATTTTCCTTGTGGCTTTCTTCTGTTCAAATTGCAGAACCTGATGTAAAAGTACAGTTCCTCAAAGCTGGGTGCCTAAAAATGAAATTTTCCATAAATCAGACACGTTCGAAATGGAGTGCTGGTCGAGTTTTCAGATCAATGTCTGTATTATTGATTATCCTTCTGCTCAGTTTATTTCCAGATTTCTTCCTTCATTTCTCGTGTTCAGATGAGGTCTCTCATCAAAAAAGCGAGCTTTCACTTTTTATTTCTACTGTGGAGCAGAATCACGCTCCCTGTCTTGCAAGGGAATTTTTCCTCAGGCTTTCCCTTTGGTTTTTCTAACCAGGCACATTTGGGTGAGTGCATGCTGCTGGGGCAAAGGGAAACACATAATCACAACCTCACAGTTCCTACGACATCTGCAGAAGTGCCTGGAGTGAGCAGTTAGGCACTTAGGACTGTTCCTTCACCTACATTTTGACACTTCATACAAAGTAGGGTCCTGGCCTAGAGGAAAATTGGACAGAATCATCCACTTTCAGATTAACCTAAATTTGTTTGAGGATCTTTATTATATTAGGCTTTAGTAGTTTCAAGATATCCAAAAATTCAGCAACATGAGCAATCAAGCAAGACAAGGTCCTGAGGTTGTTGGATCTGAGGACTATAACCTGGTGTTGTGTGATTTTTAACTTTGTCCACAATATAGATGAGACAACAATGGTAACAATATTAAAACCTAGAGCAAAATTCAACTTATTTTTTACCTGAACAAATTTATTATTCTAACTGTAACCAAATTGTGTTATTTCATTGTTATATAAGGATTACTAACACCAGTCATACATTATTTTTAATGTTACTGAAGGAAATTATCTGCGAATCTTTGCAAACTTTATGTTATATGTATGTTAATGTTTACACAAATCATCCAGTATTGTCCTACACTTTATGACACACTTAAACAAAAAGAAAAGTACAAACACATCCACAGCATTTCATTAAAGTTTCTTCGCCATGTTCTTTTAGACCACTTTGTAAATTACGGTCACTGCTGCAAACTTTACAAATTTTACAGTCTGAGAAAACTGACACCCAATATGATTATCGGGTGTAGAAGTAGATGTAGCTTATAGATTTTGGAACCACAATTATATAAAATGAAGTCAAGTAACATGGATATAGAATACTGCTCACTGTTGCTTATGTCAGATTTCTAATTCCACAAACAAATCATCTTTGAAACCCAATTCAGAAATCTGTTCAACATTTGAATTTGAAAATGCCTGCAACTGCAGAGCAAAGCCAAAGAAGGAAAGGCAACTCAAACCAGAAGAAACCACTGACCTGATACAACTTGTCAATGTGACAAATGAAACAGCATAATTGGTACTTGCATTTGAAAGGAGGAGCTATCAACTTCACTGTAGAATGAGTAAGCTTTCTCATATATAAATAGCAACATGTATTGTTTTTGAAAACACTTCTTCATCAGGTACCCCACTATTTCAGAGGATAAATTATTGGGAGAATACAGTGAACGAAGATTCTGGACATAAAATATGTTGGTATGTTTGAATTTCAATTTGAATTAAGATTAATAAGGCGGCAAACATTAGTTGTCATTTTGCTTGTGAAGTACTTTACAAACTGTATATCATAGCATCCTTACTATTGCAGCAATATTGATCTGCTTTTATTATTTTTACAGTGTGAAGAATTAAATCAGATTTAAAAACTAAATGAGCTTATTCTTCCAGATTTTAAGATTAATAATGTATTTTTTTTATTATTGTTGCTGACAGTCTACATTTTGCCTTTACTTTTAACCTTTGAATCACAGTGGCACAGTAGATCATAGAATCATAGAATCCCAACTGTGTGGAAACAGGCCATTTGGCCCAACAAGTCCACAGCGACCCTCCAAAAAGAATCCCATGCAGACCCAATCCTCTACCCTATTACCAAAAGATTTCCCATGATTACTGCATCGAACCTACACATCCCCGAACACTATGGGCAATTTAGCTTGGTCAATTCACCTAACCTGCACATCTTTGGACTGTGGGAGGAAACCGGAACACCCGGAAGAAACTCACGCAGACAGAGGGAGAATGTGCAAATTTCACACAGACATGACTGGAACCAAACCCAGATCCCTGGTGCTTTGAGGCAGCAGTGCTAACCCCTGAGCTACCGTGCCACCAAATATTATATAATTATAATAGATGACATTTCTATCTTTGTTCAGAACAAATTCTGTCACAATTTTACAGAGTTGAAGTTAAAACATGGCTGTAAGAGAAACTGCGGCGCTTCTGTTGCTATTGTCTGTTACCTTGGCCAACGGACTTGGATATTATAGACATCATCAGGCACGGCATCCAGCTGGTAAGTGTCCATGGGGTGATCCCTGTGAGTTTCAACAAATGTGGTGATACAAGTTGACAGAAAAGATGGGGGCAGCTCGCTACGGACTTCAAACATTTGTTGCTGGTTTCATTTTAGTCTGAACTAAATCTCAGACAAGCAATTTTAATATTCACAATCCTCCCACAGCACCTTGTTTATCCAATATTTTCCACATAAGATACTCACATGATAAACACTCTCTTAAAGCAGGCAATCTATGCTGCTATCATTTAATTTTTCTAGACACTTTGGAATGCAAAATTGTGCACAGGTTGATGTACACTTCAACTTTCTGTCCCTCCCAAAGGGGAATCCTTCACAAACTCCTTAGACAACCAAGGTGAGACTAAGACACTCCTGTACAAACTTGTAGCCAACCATTAACTGGCACAACATGTTGGTGCATTGACTTCATCAATAATTAGTGTTAGCTAACTGAAATCATCGCTGAGTGTCGGCAAAATTAAATATTTGGCTATCACAACTTCATACTATGCGGTATTATGATTAGGAATTAGGATTCTTATGAGAAAAACAATTTTAAGGATAATACAACTTAAGCATTATAAATCAATGTGCACTCCTCATCCAAGTCTCAGAATATTATTTATTCCACATGCATTATCACCATCACGGCTTACTTAAATGTTAGAAACCATAGATTATCTCCAGTTATTTCTCTAAAACAGTCCCCACCAGTGAATGTTATGGTAGTTATGGGTGATGAAAAAAGCATATGTTTAATGCTGTTCATTTTTGCTCAAGATATGTCTGCTGGATCACAAGCTGAAAAGGACATGATTCAAATTAATTATAACCATTAAAAAAAAATTTTTATATCACTGTTAACTTTAAGTACAGTGATAATCATTTGTAAAAGCCTGCAAAAGTGACTTCCATACTGCTAGTGCCAGAAATGGAAAGGAAGAAAAAGGGTATGTGGCTATCAGTGGGGATCATCTGACTAGTGTTATAGTGGAAATGGGAGGTAAAATAAATACTCTAAAGTTTTTGGATTTTTAAAAAAATTCAAAATAGTTATGAAAAGAGCTCAGATTTGAGAAGGTTAAACTGTGTAAGGTCTTCAATATTTGAGAGTTGCCAAATTATGGTTTATGCTGAGATTTTACTTTGGAGAGATGCAAAGATACAGCCTCAAACTACCTCAGTCAGAATGGGATCAAAACCTTATCATCTGAATCATATGCGAGCCATTTAGCCAACTGAGCTAACTGGCAACCCAGTGCACAATACTTCAATTTTAAAATCTCACCGTTTTTTTTCACAAATCACTCCATGGCTTCCCCCCACTCTATCTCTTCAGCTAGTTCTATAAACCTCAAACAAATTTCTATTCATTTAAGCCTTGTCTCTTGAGCATTACCAGTTTCATCATTTCATCAGTGCACATGTCTTCAACTACCCTGGTCTTGTGCTCTGGATTTGCCTTACTTTCTTGACTTTCTTCGTCTCTACCTCTTTTTTGACTGCCTTTAAAATCAACATTTTTGATTGACACGTTCATTCTTTTTTCTTGATCTCCCTGTTGAGGCTGGTGTCAAAATTTATTTGTTAACTCTTCTGTAAAGCTTTGTTTCAATTGTGTTAAACATTTAGTATGATTGCAAGTAGCTGTTGTGATATATGGTCCATGGAAAACTCGTTCTACTGCCTAAGTGACCAAGTTTTAACATAATGTGCACAGCAAAGTAGGCAGTTTAAAAATTGAATTTTAATCAAAATAGATTGCGAAAACACCTCAAAATGTATTTACAACACATTAATTAATAGCTACATTTGTTCAAGGGATACAATTGAATATAGCAAGAGCTTAATAACTCTTTAAACAATGTAAGCAAAGCACTGAGCAACTGTTGGATCAAAATTGTTGTCTCATGTGACCTATGATTGTAAATAAGTTTAAGAATTGAAATCTAGATGTAACAATATTATGCTGTAATCTAAGCTGCACATCCTTGAAATTCAAAACTAAAATAATTATTTTAATCCTCAAATGATTCTGTACAACTGCAGCACAGAATTCCCATTTTACTGTGACATTTGGAATACAATTATTTATCCATTTAGAAAAAACAAGTCGAATGATCTGATATTCTATTAATGACCACTAAATCATTGAAATTCTCTAATGAGATCATGGTTCTGCTGCACAGTGGTCAGGAGTTTTCAGATTTGCCTGCAGTGAGTTATCCAAAATTTATGAAGAATTACCAAAACATCAAAAAAATTTGGGAAGAGAAAATAATGCGGAGCTTGTCTACCTTTATGTGTGACAATAAAATATTGAAAGCTCAATCCACCTTTTGCACAAATTAAGCCGAATATTTTAAGGAAATAGGATCAGAAATATTGTTCAACGTTAAACTACAAATTATTTTAATGCCATCAAGATTCAGCTGAAGATACAAACCACTGTAGGTTTCAGTGAGGAGAAATATTTTTTAATTGTAGAGAACACTAAAGATAATACACTAAAGATAATGTACATTCTTTTCTCTTATTAGATAAACTAGATCACTAGGGGCAAAATTCTAGTAATGAGCAACAGCTGTTTGCAGAGAACTGATGCCAAAGGATGAGAATATTTCACTGCCACTGAAACTGAAACCTTTCGGCAGTTAATTTCTACTTAGAATTAAATTATGCACCTAAAATTGTTTCAAAATTAATTTTTGCACACACAATATAAGCAAGATACACAGTGAGAGGTTGTGAACTGTGCTGTTGACAATGACATATTATTACTTTTATGAACATACAAATATATCAATCAGGAGCAGTAAATGGGTTATTGGCTCCATCACACGAGCTCCATTCAATAAAATCATGGCTCATCTGATTGTGACCTCACTTCCACTCTCCTGCCTGCCCCAATACCTGTTCACTCCATTGTTAGTCAAGAATCAATCAGCTCTTCCTTAAAAATATTCAATGACTCTGCCTCCATCATTCTCTTCCCCAGAGGATTCCAAAGACTTTCAATCTTCAAAGAAATGAATTTTCTAATCTCTGTCCTAAATGAGTGACCTCTTATTTTCAAATTGCATTCTTTAGGTCTCGTTTCTCCCATAAGGAAAATATCCCTTCACACCCACTCCGTCAAGTCCCCTAAGAACATTGTATGTTTTGATAAGATCACCTCTTATTCTTCCAAACTCCATGAATACAGACTCAGTCAATCCAGCCTTTCAAGCTAACTCCCTTGTCCCAAACACCTGATGAGTGAACTTTCTTTGAACTACTTCTAATGGATTTACAGCCCTTTTCTTTTAAAAAAAATTAAGGAGATTAAAAATTTCCACAGTATTTCTGATGTGGCCATTCCAACAAACTATACAGCAAAAAAAAACACATCACAACTTTTACTTTCTATCTCCTTGCAATAAATGACTCACTAATCATTTGCTGAACCGAAATAGTGGTTCAGATACCAAGTCATCCAGATCCATCTGTTTTTCTGAATTCTTCAAGTTTTCTCCATTTAAATAATGTTTCTACTTTTCTTGCTGTCAAATTGGGATAAGTTAACATTTGAATGCAGACTTTATTCGCCAGTTTTCTCCCTTACTCACGAATACTATCTATTTCCTTTTACTGCATCATGTCCTCTTCACAACTTATCTTGCTATCGTCATGTCGTTAGCAAACTGAGCAGCCATACACTTAGTCCCTTAATCAAAATCATTGATATGTATTGAGCTAACTGGTACTCTGCTCGTCATATCTTGCCAACCCGAAAATTACACCTTTATGTCAATGCTGTTTGCTGTTAGCTAATCAGTCCTCTACCCATGCTAAGATGTTGCCTCTAATGCCACAAGCTCTTATTTTGCATATCAACTTTTGATTTGGCACCTTGTCAAGTGCCTTCCAGAAATATAAGTGTTGAGCACCAACAGGTTCTACTTTCTCCACACTGTTTATTAATTCCTTAAAGAATGCAAAAAATTAACAAAATACTACCTCCCTTCATAAAAAAAACTTGTTGATTCTGACTTATTGCTTTCAAATTTCCCAAGTGCCCCACTGCAACATCCTTAATAATAGAATATATTTCAGTTAGCAGGGCAAACTATAGATGGATTACTGTATGCAGTTCCGATTATCACAGATGCAGGAATCCAACTAAATTTTTAAAAAAATAATTACTGTTTGGGTATCCTCTATTTATATAACTGATTGTGCTGTGTAATATTTACAGTAAAGAGCAGCATCCAGTTCAGTACAGCAGTAACCTGTAGCAGTAAACAATTTCACTTGCATTCTTACACAGCAAGTCTGTGATGCCTCTCATGCCATTACAGATAAAGTGCAGAAAAGTAGTAGGATACCTAAAAGGGGAAAAAGATTGCCTGAGACATTTGTGCACTTACTAGGAGATAGTGAAAAAAACAACTGATCTAGATTTTCACTTCAAGCAACAAAGGAAACTGAATGAGAAACAGAAAGCAATGCAAGAAAAATATCAAGTGTAGTAGAAAATTCCATATTAATGCACCAACACTAAATAGTCACTAAACACTAATAATGGTTATTGTGAAGGTTTAAATAGTAATATTTCACACAAAGTTGCTCACAACCCAAAGGTTCATGTCACTTTATACTTCATGGATTCAAAAGCTTTAAAAGTCATAACCAGCAATAAATTAGAGCTGAACAAATCAGAAATTTACAAACCAATATGTACCAAACTTCCACAGAAGAAGCAGGAAGAGACAAATGGAAAATTCCGTTGATTGTAATTTTATACAAAATAAACAGATATAGTGCATTTGAAATAAGAAACATAACTATGGTGTCATAGCTTAAGTAACCCATACTTTTAAGGACCTTCCTAATTTAAATTTCATCTTCTAACTGGATGACATTACTAATCACTACCTCGTAAGTTTTCATCAACCTTAGTTCCTACTTGGATAATAAATTGTATGCTTTCACCCAGGCCCCTAGTTGCTTTTATATTCAAATGTCTGCAAGTTAAATTAATGGGCACAAATAAAGAAAAATAAACACACTGAAATATAATGCAAAATATTTAAAATCTACTTTAAAACTATTTTTGATTTATGGCAAATATTTGTTGTTAATATAAAATGTAACACTGCACTTAACGTTCCTTTCGAGTGCAACTCGTGTGTGGCTGCAAAACTGTAGTTAAGAATATTCTATTGGCTTTATGTACCAGCAGGAACAAAAATAATTAAATTCAGAAGTAGAACACAGTTAGAACGTTCTGTCTGGAAGATATAACCACTTTAACACTGGTCAATATATTCCATTCATTTCACTCATCCTGCTGACAAACATAATGGCGCAAAGAATGTACAAACAGAAATAGGAAATCATTGTTTGCATCATCATTATTATTTAAGACATTGCAATACTGTGCTGGTAAGGTTTAACAAACAGTAATCTTGCCTGAGTCAGAAGGGTGTGGGTTAGAACACAGTCTCAGCAGACAGCCGAGTGCAATATTAACTTAAGGTAGTAATGCCATAATCAAGACATTTGACTTTCTACACCAAATTCAACATAAAGCATGAATTTAGTTATGGTGAAAACATTTAAAAGCCTCCAAATATGTTTAGACCATCACTTCATTAGCACCAAAGGATTTCAGACAACTGACAAATATTTCTACAGGGCCGGTGCCAAAAACATTTGAAAACAGAATGTTCAACCACTGCCTTGTTTTATGAAATAAATTGGGTTTCTGTCTTTTGCAAATGAGTATAAATTTGTTTAAAACGATTCTGAGTGCATATATACCAAAAACCAGTTGCTATATGACAGCCCATTTTGGGTACTTCTTAATAATCGTGCTCAAAGGTTCAAGTCTCCTGTTTTGAGAATAGCCATCAAAAACACGGGTGGGTGTTTTTTGAATTTTCTGTTTACTTTTTATTCATGTACAGCTTGATCAAAATGTTTTTAATAACAAAGGAATGATTATAATGAAACCTTCCACGCATTACCTAATTTTTGAAAGAATGATATGCTTATAATAACATTTTCTATGAGAGAAGGTTTTCAAAGAAATTTCTTAGGAGGAACCTTGAGGAAGAAAGTAAACACTACAGTCAGCATTGAGAAGCCTAGATGTGAACATTGTATAAAAGCATATTAGCTGTCATTTTATTTCCCAAATTCTGTGTTTCAACTGTTTCCCTTTTTATCCTTCAACAAAACTTAAAATTAAGCTTGAACAAACACCTAACTTTTAATTACACTTTACACATTATGAGCTCTTAAAGTTACATGTATTGTGTGTACAACCAAGGTAATTTAGCACTTACTTTCATACGTTACTGCACTATTTGTTTATAATGTGATTGAAAACAACCGCATCTGACAGCTATTGCACAGAATCCCCCTCCAAAAAAACTCTGTGGCAACCACCATTCTCAGATTTTATTTTTCTGCTTGTACATGAACCCAAAGTAACAAATGAAAGATTCAAAAAGGTCCACAGTGTTCCTTGACTTTTCCAAAACAGGTTATCGACACAGTGATGGAGATTCGGACAGTTCAGAAGAAAATCGAGTGTCTGTTCACTCTTCTCCAACAGGTGAGAAATGGATCGTTTTACAAAGAGAATTTTAGAAACCATTAATTTACACTATCAGAGATAAACTGTAGGGGGCCAACAAATCTGGTATATCTACACATGTTTTTTTAAGAGGCAAGAACTTTCCATCATGATTTTCTACTTTTATTATGCCTGTCATAATTAAACTGAGCTATTTACTTAACTCTCAATGAGTTATCCATACCTGTTTTTCAGAATGTGTGTTGCTTGGTTATGCTTATGGTACCATAAACCACTTTAAGACTTCCAAAGAGCCAGCTCTTCTTCCTTTACCTTGGCTAATTTTTCCTGCTGGAAATATATCCTTAACTCCATTGGCCTGTAACTGTCTTTTTCATCTCTCCTTTTACTAAATATACTCCAACTACTCTGAAATCATATCCATGACACATGACAGGTCCCAGCTCCAACAGTTGCCCAGCCAGTGATGATTTGAAAAGTGCTGAAAGCATTTGAACAATTTGAAACAGAATCCCAAAAACAGTTGGGAATGTGACATTTGTGCAGGAGGATATCCATCAGAGTTCAACTAGCATTAGATTCACAACTGTTCAACAACTATTGTTATGAAATCTCTTCCCACCACAACCTGACCCATTCTAAGACCTATACATCTCCTGCTAAAAAGTTGTCAGGCCTGACAAACATTAAAATTATATCAATTCTTGATTGCAAAGAAGTCCAGTCATGTCAGAGAATTAAGAAAATGCAAGAAGGAAGCAGGAGGAAAGTCGAGTAAACATATCTAGATTTGCTAAGTATGTAAACAAAATCTTCCTCACCATGACCAGCCTCAAATGGAACTTTTGCAAACAGTAACTTGCTATCCTTCCTGCTACTCCATAGGAACAGGAGTAGGCCAATCATGTGCAAACAATTTGTTAATTCCTTGATTCTGTATCCTTAATCTATCAATTTCAGGTGCTGAGCTGTCCATTGGCATAACCTCAATGGCTTTCCTCTTGGAGGAGTGTGAGACTTTTCTCTGGGGTTATTGGGCTAGAATTCCAGATTTCCAATTTCTATCATCAACCCTGAAGACATGAGTCATAATTTTAAGATATGGCCTCTCATTTTGGAGCATGCTTCACCCTCCCATGAACTCCTAACAAAAGGACATAATTTCTATTGATCCTCACATTTAATTATCATGAAAACCTCAATCTTTTGTAATCAGTGAAATCTTAACTCATTTTAACCCTTTCCAAAGCCTGCAAGATCACTCTCCAATACTTTTGCATTCTGAACTGTTTGTAGCCCTTTGGTACAACCGTACTTTGAAAGCCACCTCATGCAACTATCAGATTTTGATACCTCAAAATAGCATTCCCATAACAACCATGTTGGACGACCATATTCTTAAATGCTATGACTCCTGCTGCCAATGATCACAACCACCCTCTCAATAGCGTCAATCCTAGTGGCCCCAAAACCAGTCATTACAATCTGCAATCTTTTTCAACAATTACTCTCTGTATCATTGCTTCTGAAAAGGAAAGAATTAACCACATCAGTTAATAAAAATAAATATAGATTCAGTTTCCATATCAATGTGTTCATCTACAGGGTACAAACTTAATGGTATCACTAAAACGCCTGCATTAATTAACAAAATTTGATTTATTCAATCACCATAGGTAAGTACCCAATAATATTTTGCATATCACGTAGCAAAGAGTAAAAAATGAGGTCTGCAGATGCTGGAGATCACAGCTGCAAATGTGTTGCTGGTCAAAGCACAGCAGGTTAGGCAGCATCTCAGGAATAGAGAATTCGACGTTTCGAGCATAAGCCCTTCATCAGGAATGAAGGGCTTATGCTCGAAACGTCGAATTCTCTATTCCTGAGATGCTGCCTAACCTGCTGTGCTTTGACCAGCAACACATATCACGTAGCAACACAACATTTTTGTAAATTCTTTATTGACAATTCAAAGCAGCAAATCAAAGCAAAGATATAAGGGGGCATCCATCGAGAGAAAGCAAGCTATCGTTACAAGTCTAGACAAGTTTTCATCAGAATGAAGAGCCATGTAGACTTGCTTTCTCACTCTGGATGCTGATTGATCAGCTGTGACCTTCTGCATTTTTTGCTTTCAGAACAGAATCCAGCATCTGCAGTAATTTGATTCTGTAAAGATAAGGAGTATGCAAATGAAAATACAATAAAATAACTACACAACAATTGATGACGACAACTAATGTGTGATGATACCCATCAATCCTGTGATAAAAATACATGAAACATATTGGCAAATCAATTTAATTATTTAGATCCAGCTACCTCTCCTTTTATGCTACAACATTCTCAGATTCCTCTATCCTAGTCTTGACATATCTTACATTATCCTATTCGTGCTTCATACTTCATCACACCCTTCAATGTTACCATTTTCAAAATATTCCATACCACAGTGTTAAAATTAAGTGTCCCCCTTTAACCAATGGCATTGTTCTCAGAAGTATAAGGAGATCACACCTCCCATGGGTAAAATCTAAACAAGGTACAAAGACAAGGGTTACAGACACGCAGATCACTAAAAGTCATGATGTGGTTTAAAAAAACGAGAAAAAAAATATTTTGCTTATTTTCCATATCAACAGAACTGAAAAACATATAAGTTGTGTTAAACCTCGTTTATGCCACAGTTAGATCACATTGGGTATGATGCAGATTTGATTTCCTTATTACAAAGTAGATATTGAGATACAGGAGAAAGTGGGAAAAATATATGCGACATTGATAGCAAAACCTAGGGTATATATTTATTAAGAATGGTGGCACAGTGGTTAGCACTGCTGCCTCACAGCGCCAGGGACCTGGGTTCAATTCCCGCCTCAGGCGACTGTCTGTGTGGAGTTTGCACGTTCTCCCCGTGTCTGCGTGGGTTTCCTCCGGGTGCTCCGGTTTCCTCCCACAGTCCAAAGATGTGCGGGTCAGGTGAATTGGCCATGCTAAATTGCCCGTAGTGTTAGGTAAGGGGTATATGTAGGGGTATGGGTGGGTTGCGCTTCGGCGGGTCGGTGTGGACTTGTTGGGCCGAAGGGCCTGTTTCCACACTGTAAATAATCTAATCTAATCTAAAGGTCTGGGTTCTTGTCTCTAGCAAAAAGAAGACTGAGTGATGATCAGATAGAGCTCTTTAAGGGAACTTTTGACTTTCATTTGTACCTTCATATTTTTCCTCCTTTGGGAAGTATTGGGAATGTATTAGAAGAATTACTATCAACCTTCTGTCTCTTGTCAAAAAGATGCATCTTCAAGATCAACTAGCTCTGTAGTTGCACTTGAATATGGAACTTTGGGTTCAGAGACAGGGATACTAGCTCGAAAATAATGAAATATTTTGGAAAAGTAGTCTAAATATCCAAGCTTTCATATATGGGCAAGAGTTCAAAGTTGGAGCTTATAAATATAAGACAGTAACTAATAAATGAAACAAGGAATTCTAGAAAAATACCTCTTACCCAAAAGTGGTAAGAATGTGAAATATGTGACCACAAGGAGTGGTTATATAGTCAGAGAGACGTATACCATGGAAACAGACTCTTTAGTCCAACTTGTCCATGCCAACCAGACATCCTAAATTAATCTAGTCCCCATTTGCCACTATTTGGCCCATAAGGTCACCTCTCTGCCTCCGATGCTCCAGAGAAAATAGCCCCAGCCTATTCAGCCTCTCCTCATGCTTCAAACCCTCTGACCTTTGAGGCAGATACCAGAGCATATTCAAGGAAAAATGAGGAAAATGCATGATAAATAAAGAACTAGTATATAATATTGAGGTGGTAGATAAAGAGAGTTGGGAGGAGGCTTGCAATGAGCTTAAAGATTGGTTTAAACCAACTGGACTGTACACTCAATGTAACTTGAAGGAACTATTTACCAAAGCACATTAAACAAAATATTTGCAATATAAAACTACAAACAATATATATGGTAATAAAACATGGTCTTCGAGAACATAAAAGAGAATGAAAATATTGGCTTTTCTCTTGGTGTATAAATTTATTTAATTTGTGGGCTGATGCAATCTTGGCAACCACAAAAGAAAAGCACAGATGCATTCATTATTGGCAAAATAAAACAAATACACAAATTTGGTTTACTTCAGTAGTTTGAACAAACACTACTATATAATTAATTTTGCTTAATTGCATAGCTGCAAAAAGCATCTCATGTGAACTTTAAGACACAAACTTAAGTCAATTCTGAAGAAATCCCATTTTGCCAACAACTGCAATTGAGTTTTTCAAATTCAATCCCACATCTTCCCCAATATTCGTTGACAAAAGTGTTTCTAACATCTGACCACTCACTTACTGGTATAGCTCAATTTCTCAATTTTTTTAAAGATCTCTGCAAACAAAAAGCATTGTTCAAAGTAACGATTTTTCAAAAGGTATGAACTAACAGGAGGATATCTGTGATGTCAGTTTTGCAGTTCCAATGAGGGAACTTTCAAACACTTAACCACATATTATAATTTAAATGAGATCTCTTCTTTCTTTATTGATGTTAACAGTGAGATGGCACCGTGGACCACAGGGTCCTCCCGGGCCACGTGGCCCTCCAGGCCCACCAGGATATCCAGGAAAGTCAGGAGTTGGACAGCCAGGGCAACCTGGTCTTCCAGGACGACCAGGATCCCAGGGGATGCCAGGAATTGGAAAACCTGGTGTTCCGGGAGCACCAGGAAAGTCAGGAGAAAGAGGAGCTCCCGGCCCCAAAGGTAGCATGGGACCTCATGGAATGCAAGGGCCAAAAGGACAGCCAGGACCTAGAGGGTATCCTGGGTCAGCTGGAATTTCATATCCTGGTAAACCAGGCCCACCAGGGCCAGCTGGGTCCACAGGGCCGGCAGGAGCACCCGGAGCGAAAGGGGAACGAGGATATCCTGGTCCCCTTGGTGCAAAAGGAGAAAAAGGAGTTGGAATTCCAGGACAGCCAGGGGCAAGAGGTCCTCCAGGGCAACAAGGACCACAAGGAATGCGTGGCGAACCAGGATATGGGAAACCAGGAGTCCCTGGTCCTGCTGGTTTACCAGGAGCAAAGGGCGAAAAAGGCACAGCAGGTCCACCTGGAGATTCAGGAATCCCAGGTCAGAGAGGCCCCCCAGGAGTACCTGGGCCATCAGGAATCGGAAAGCCTGGAGCGGATGGCACACCAGGGTTGCCAGGTCCTCCTGGACCCAAGGGGCCCCCTGGTTCACCTGGTCAGCCTGGAGCTGCTGGACTTCCTGGTTTTGGAAGGCCAGGCCCACAGGGACTTAAAGGGGAACCTGGTGCCCCAGGTCTAGCTGGATATCGTGGAGAGAAAGGGGAGAAAGGTGACCCTGGCAGCCCAGGAAGCTCAGGAATTTCTGGATCAATCGGCCCACCTGGGCCACAAGGTTTGAGAGGTGCACCTGGTCTTCCAGGTGCACTAGGTCAAAAGGGCATGCCAGGTCCACCTGGAGCGCAAGGGTACCCAGGACCAAAGGGTGCAATAGGCCCTGGGGGTGCCCCAGGAAAATCAGGAATTCCAGGAGAACCTGGTTTACCGGGCGCAGTCGGCCCAATGGGCCCACCTGGTCAAAAAGGCGCCATCGGACCTGTCGGGCCAACTGGGAAGCCTGGGGACAGTGGCCTTCCAGGTCGTCCAGGGCCACCAGGTTTCCGAGGTGAAGTTGGATTAAATGGACCTGCCGGACCCCCAGGTCCAAAAGGTCTACCCGGATTTCCAGGTCCACCCGGATTCCCTGGAGAGAAAGGAGACCCAGGACCTCCAGGTCCTCCTGGACCACCAGGTCTTTCTTCTAGTCTTAATGAAAAGAATCTGTATGGGCCACCAGGCCCACCAGGAGCACCCGGCCCTCCAGGCCCACCTGGACTCCCTGGTCCACCAGGACGGCCAGGAGAAATTGTGAATCCTGGGAAATACGGAGGCTATAATGGTTACGTAACACCGGATGTCATGAGATCATATCCAGCTTTCACAGCTATTCTTTTAGAGTCATTTCCATCTGTAAGACAGCCAATAGCTTTCAACAAAATAGTGGCTAATCAAAACAACAATTATGATCCCACGACTGGCATATTTACTTGTCAAATACCAGGCATCTATCAATTTTCTTACCATATACAAGTAAAAGGAGGAAATGTTTGGATTGGACTGTTCAAAAATAATGAACCTGTGATGTACACATATGATGATTATACAGAAGGTTATGTTGACCAAGCTTCAGGAAGTGCTATAATACAATTATATGAACATGACGAGGTCTCTGTTCAATTACCTTCAGAGGAATCCAATGGTTTATATTCCTCTGATTATATGCATTCTTCATTCTCTGGGTTTTTAATTAGTCAGACATTTTGATGTACATCAATCACATTCCATCCAAAATCAACCCCCAACACATCCTCTCCAAACCCACCAAAGCGATGAGCTGACAACTCTCCTGCTAAGTGCTGGCAGCTCACACCAAGTATTTCAGCAAGGCCTAACAATGAAAGAAGTGTGGCTTTCTCACTGGAGTCATCAAGTCAGACATAGTGCAAGCCCTGCTCACTGTTTGCTCCAGCTTAAAGTTTATCAAATTGCCCCATTACTGCCTCTTACTTTTATGGCATAGGTTTTGGGTGAAACAGTAGTTCATAAGAAGTACACTGTAATTGTCACTTAAGTACTACAGTTTTAAAGTGGATTCAATGCCAGTAATCCCCACCTCAACTTAGAGAAAAGGAACTGAGAATTCTTCCTATTCCAAATGATGTGGTTAGAACTTATTGCTTCAAGGTTTTAAAATTCTATATCAAATATTAGCTTACCACATCACTAATTGAAGAACTTAAATTCATTGCAGTGGGAAACATCAGAGCCCCTTCAAATGAAACCTAAAATTGTTTGCAAAGAAATATAATGTGGAGACACTGTTTGCAGCAGCCAGGAAATACAAAGTCTCACGCCAAATGACTAAATGACAATTTTCTGGAATATGCAAATGACAAATTTATTTTCTCGCATTGTGTTGTATATTGAAATGGCACAAAGTAATTCGAAATTATAAAAACGATTTCTTCTAGCTGCACAGAACTATTCAAAAACAATCTATTTGATGGTTATGCTACAAAAGTGATAAATTCTAAATCTATTGTTTAATTATGTTACAATTAAATGGCAAGAAGGTGCTTTTGTTAACATTGATGCTACTGCATTGACTGGAGCAATAGAAATCAATGTTGCACATTTGAATAGCAAATTATAAAGGTAATGTATAAACACAAAGTTCTCCTGTCAGAACACCTTGAGAAGTGAAGTTGCAATGGATTGCACTTATAGCCACAAAGCTGTTCATTATTTCAAATTTTGTATTTTATATATAAAAACACTAATAAAATTGTTTATGATGCTACTGTGTTACTTACTTCTATTCAATATAAATTATGGAAAATAGCTAATAACACTGAGCCACAAATTCGTAAGGTTTATTAGAAGATGCATATTGACACTTCACTGGTGCAGGAGTGAAGCTGACTTTTCATCCCATTTTCCCTGCATTTCGCCTTTTGATTGAGAGAAGTTTGAGCCTATTTGAGCATAAGGTTTTAAGTAGATTAATAGAGTTCTGGAGGCATCCTCAAGAAAGAACTTCATTTTGTAATTTTAGGACATCCCAAAGCACTTTACAGCCAAGCAAGTGCAGTGCCCAGTTGAACATTCTGGACCCAGTGGGGCTCATGCCTGCTAAAACTACTCGGAGAAAGTGAGGACTGCAGATGCTGGAGATCAGAGCCAAAGAACGTGGTGCTAAAAAAGCATAGCTGGTTAGACAGCATCCAAGGTGCAGGAGAATCGACGTTTCGAGCATAAGCCCTTCATCAGGAACGTGAAGAGCTTATGCTCGAAATGTCGACATTCCTGCTCCAAGGATGCTGCCTGATCGGCTGTGCTTTTCCAGCACCACACTTTTTTTGATCCTGCTAAAACTGTGTTTGGCTTTCAGTCAGAACTTGCCAAAGACTTCAAAAAAGGTGAAGAACTAAGATAATCAATCTTAGGAAACCTTGTGTTGCCTGGTAACCTGCCAAGGTTTCTGATTACAACTTAAAACATTTAGTTTGAAAAAAAGCTGGTCAAATGGTGGCCATGTGACCAATGTCCTTTCGGGAAGACAATCTACCATCCTTACCTGCTTTGGTCTACATGTGACTCCAGTGCCACAGCAATGTGACTGACTCTTGACTTCCCTCGGAGCAATTAAAGATGGGCAATAAATGCTGGCTGAGCCAGTAACACCCACAGCCCACAAACAAAGGTAGGAATGTAGGGCAGGTAGCTGTTGGGCATTTCCACAAACGAGAATGAACTGAGTCAAATATTAAAATGGCTCCACCTCTGAAACACGATTCAAGAGCCTAATAAAGTACAAACATCTTGCACATACAGCAGTGTAAGATGAGTACAGTACTAATTGGCCCTAAATGTTTGTTTGCTCAGCTGACAATGAAATGATGCACACAAAAGCCATGACAGCAGAAGGAAGTAAATAAAAACAGATTCAAAACTTAGGAAAATAAAACAAATATTATCACCCCCAGTGCAAAAGGCAATTTTATGAACTTATAGCTCTGACAGTATCTCCACATGTTAGGGTCAGGAATTACATCACAGAGCAATTGATAAGGCAATTTGCTTGCCATGGGGGTAGCCTTTGACATCAGGAAATCACTTTGTGAAACAAAAAGTACCCAAAGAGGAAGGTGCACTCTTCCCTGCCCTCACTCCCACAATCTGCCAGAAGACACTCACGGCCTAGGCAGCTGGTTCTCCAAAAAACAGACTGTCCCACCCATCTCCACCATTAACTAAATGCCAGTGGAGGGCAGGAGATCCTCAACTGGTCACTTCTGTGGTACATTGGTTTTGGATGAGTGGGTTGTCGATCACATTCACTGGCAAGACAATTCACTGAAAAAAGTCAGCTTTTACATGCAAGAGGACATGATCCTGTTTGGAAGTTCAATTCGGAGTCAAGTTTAACAGCTATGTTGCACTCACACCATTTCAATGCGAGATGCTAAGGGGATAGCATTCACGGTAGGGGGCTGAAGACAACAGTCTTAAGTCTTTCTCAGTCTTTATCTAAATGTAACAGTGGTTCATTCAGGAAAAGCAGTCTCAGAACCAACATTTTTCAAGGAAGCATTCTCAAAAGATTCAACTAGGAATACTGCATATACACAGAATGATGGTGTATTACTTGGTATCTACATTTCTTTGCATGATGCACTCTTCATTTTTCACTGACTGTGAAGAGGTCAGGTATCTTACCAGAAGAGAAAGCAACAGGCTTATCTATAATTGCTGACATTCTGTGTTATGGAAAGTTCTTTTCCGATTGCTAAATGCTTTCTGTTTCTAGTTCTTCTTCAACTCTTAGATTTTAATCACTCATATGTGAGTTTCCATTATCCAAGATAATCTTTGATAATGAAAAGGAATAAATGAACCAACAGTCAAGGTTGGAGGGTTTGAGTTATAGGGAGAGGCTGAATAGGTTGGGGCTGTTTTCCCTAGAGGGTCAGAGGTTAAGTGGTGACCTTATAAAAGTGTATATCATGAGGGCCATGGATAGGGTGAATAGCCAAGGTCTTTCCCACAGGGTAGGGGGGTCCAAGCCTAGAGGGCATAGTTTTAAGGTGACAGGGGAAAGATTTAAAAAGGACCTAATGAGCAACTTTGTCACACAGTGAGTGCTGCGTGTATGGGATGAGCTGCAGAGGAAGTGGTGGAGGCTGCTACAATTAAAACATTTAGATGTGTATATGAATAGGAAGGGTTTAAAGAGATATGGGTCAATTGTTGGCAAATGGGGTGGCACAATGGTTAGCACCGCTGCCTCCCAGCACAAGGCACCCAGGTTTGATTCCAGCCTCAGGCAGCTCTCTGTGTGGAACTTGTACACTCTGCCTGTGTCTGCGTGGGTTTCCTCCCACAGTCCAAAGATGCGCAGATTAAGTGAATTGGCCATGCTAAATTGCCCATAGTGTTCTGGGATGTGTAGGCGAAGTGCATTAGTCAGGGGAAATGTAGAGTGATAGGAGTAGGGGAATGGGTCTGGAGGGGATACTCTTTGGAGGGTCAGTGTGGACTTATTGGGTCAAGTAGCCTGTTTCTACACTGTAGGGAATCTATGATTAATTTAAGATATCTGGTCAGCATGGACACATTGGACTGAAAGGGCTATTTCCATGCTGTGCAGCTCTAGGACTCTAAGAGAACAAGCAGGTACTTCAAGAAATAAAGAGCGCAATTTTACCTTTAAGATGAGTTATGCCCACTTCTATAGAATGAAGCCAGGTATTTGAAATGTTTATAAAAGAATTTTAGGAGTTTAAAGCACAGCTAGAGACCATTAAGCTTACTGGGCAATATCTGCACTTCTACTCCATAAGTCTCTCACCATCCTTCCTGATCCACTCCAGTCAGCATATCCTCCAAGTACTTATCTAGTTTCTCTTTAAATACATCAATGCTACTTGCTTTAAATATTCATTGTGGTACATTGTCACCTATTCTTACCAGGATTTGGACAAATAAGTTTCAGTGGAGTATCCTATGAGATTTATAAATTACCAAGTTATAGTTATCATGTCTAGTTTTGCTTTTCTAACAATCTGATATGTCCTGCACCTGTTTTGCTTTTCAAACTTTGTTAGATCTTACAAGGCCACTACTAGCCTTTTCTGGAGAGAAAAAAAAAACTCTGGTTCGTTCAGTTTTTTTCTGATAGCTAACCATTCACTTCTATATCTCTCTTGTGTACCTTCTTACCACATTCTTCAATGTTTCTGACCTTATAATTTGGCGACCAGACATATCTACAGTTTTCCAACTGTGACCTAACCAAGATTCAACACAAAGTTCATCACAACCTTCCTGCTTTTCAAATCTGTCCCTCTTGAAACAAACCTTGCTCTGGGTTTTCTTTATTAATAATCTTCTTAACCCATGTGATTGCTTTAGTAATAATCTTCTTAACCCATGTGATCACTGAAGTAATTTGCACCACCACAGAAATCCTTTCTGTAAATACAGGAAAGAAATGCTACTTGTGCACCTAAAAATGGTTAGTTCAAATTTCAAAAATTAATCTTTTATTATACATAAATGTTATGGATTCCATCCGCACTAGTTAAATCACTGCGCTTAACAATTGATAGCTGACTTAGTTACCATAAGGATCAATTACAAGGGAGCTACTGCTTTCTATTTATATGATTGGGTTTCTTTGGGTTGGTGATGTCATTTCCTTTTTCTCAGGGGGTGGTAGATGGGGTCTAACTTGATGTGTTTGTTGATAGAGTTCCAAGAGTTCTAACACACTGAGTGAGACCCCATCTATCACAGGAAATGACCAAATCGCCAACCCAAACAGATAAATAGAAAGCAGGAATCATCAGCAGTGCTTCGCCTGGAGGCCCACTGAACATGTTACCTAGTATGGTGACGAAACGTCTGGAAATGAAGCTTCCAGCTCAGCCAGCAAACCAACATCCAGAACCTCAACATGAGCTACAGATCTTCTCAAAACTTGCTATTACTGAATACTTGATAAGACTTTGCTGATTACAGTCAGTCAGATTTCAAACAGGTTCAATCAGCTATTCATAGCTCATAGGTTTCTGAATGTAACTTTTAAAAAGTAATACATGCAGTTGCCAAAATATAAGACTACATACTTTGTTTGTTTCTTTTTAACTTTAGTCACAGCCAGCTAATTGTATTAATATCAAGCTGCCCACTTGAAATGCTGACGACTATATACAGGAAAATAAACTAGTTGGGATGAGGAGACGCTTTTAATAAATTACTGATATATAAAATTATCTGACTTGCAGTGTCATTTCATGCTGATTAGATGATCATGTAAAATGAGCAAACATATTTAGATGTTTTCAAAAGAATTTTACTATTGCAGGAATACATAAAACTTGTAGAAGCAAGAATATAGTACATTGTGATATCATCAAAGTGAATTCAGCAAGAGAATTTATAATATCAACAAACAGCAGCAAATTCCAATATTAAGTTTATTTAGCAACATGGAATTGATTACAACAAATTCAATTATGTTTAACTGATTGTGAGACTCAATTTTCAGTTGGTTGTCAAGACTTCTCATCCATGAAAAGGAATAGTCCAATAAATACAAATCCTAAATCTAATGATGATCAAAGATAAACAATAAAACTAAATTATCTGGAACATACACATCAGTTTACTATAATACATGCATTAGAAATGCAAACATTTTAGTCAAAAGTTTCATTAAAATAATCCAGGGCGCCACCATCTGCTACCCTTCTCACATTACAAGGGTAATGCAATTAATATAATGAAGTAAAAACATTATTATTTAAAATAACAAGCTTAAATATTTCTAGGACAGTTTAGTTAGTTTAATTAATTCTATACAATTTGTATACAATGCTCTCGGTTTGCTAACAAATAATAGCAAGGATACATATTGCCCACTTAGCTCTCAATGTCTAATAGAATACAACTTTCCTACTATGTTTCATGGGGTTATATTAATAATTCAGTTAGGTTCATATCAAGGACCTCTGTCAATTCAAATGCCCTTCATTACTTCTTTTAGGCATTCCTAGGAGATGTCCTTTAATTGAGGCATGATTGATCTTTCCCTTACCTCTGCCAGGAAACATATCTCCTGAGGCAGTGCAGGACTTCTTCACAACATCTTGCTAGAAATTAGAGGTGTTTTAAGAGGTTTATGCTCTAAGCTGTCTGTTTAAAGATAAAATAGGATCTCCTTGAAAAGAGGAATGGTGTTACATTACACTGGATTCAACCACAATTAGGCCATGTGTTGGTCAACATGAAGACAGGAATCCCAGACTCTGATTTAGTGAGATCCAAATTTCATACCCGAACAGAAAGAGAGGCACCTGTTCTTCCCCTGTGTAGATCGACAGATTTCCATCAGTCTGCTGAAAACAAAACTCTGGATACAGGGAGAGAAGGAGGGAGAGAGTCTCAGGCAGAGGGACTGGAAGGAAGCTGCTGCAGACAGCAGTGAGAAAAGTTCTGTTTTTTTTTCCCCTGCTAACTTCCAGACAGACTGCAGGTAGGAAGTTATTTTCTGACTGAAAAGACAGAACTCATGGAAATTAAGCAATGCTGGAGGATTTGTTCTGTCATGATCAGAGGGACAAAATCACTGGAGTGAGCCTTCCTCAGGATTGTCCAGGATTTCTCAGAAGACCGAGGGAATGGGCTGTCGACAGTCATTGGAATTACAACATAGCAAAACGGGCGACAAGCTAGTTACAAACTGGAGTAATTTTCAACTGCTTCATGAAAAGACTGCAATCTTGAGGAGAACATTATGTCAAATATAAGTCTGGTATGTGGTCACCAAATGTGCTAAAATGCTAATGAAGATGCAATTTCTGCAGTTTAATGCAATATTGTCTTACACATAATACTTAACTGTAGATGATATTAGTTTGTTACCATAAAAGTTTAACAAAATTAAATCCTCATGTGATACTTTTAAGTTAGTCTCCCGAAATTCATTGTATTTTCTTGAAAGACCATAGGCTATACTGGAACAGTAATCTTCCACCAGGTTTCAGATGGTACTTTCCCATTACTGAGGACTTCTGGAACGTCTGGGTGTCTATCCCAGGTACAGTGGCTCAGTGGTTAGCACTGTTGCCTCTCAGCTCCAGGGAGCTGGGTTCGATTCTAACCTCGGGCTACTGTCTGTCTGGAGTCTGCACGTTCACCCTGTGTCTGCATGGGTTTCCTCCGGGTGCTCTGTAGTGTCGCCCATAGTGTTAGGGGCGGTTATTCAGGGGTAAATGTCGGGAATGGGTCTGAGTGGGTGACTCTTCGGAGGGTCGGTGTGGACTTGTTGGGCCAAAGAGCCTGTTTCCATACTGTAGGAAATCTAATCTAATCTACTTGAACAGACTGCAAATCCGTAACTTGCCGAGACATTTCTCTCCTATCGAGTCATAGAGATGTACAGCATTGAAACAAACCCTTCTGTCCATGCCGACCAGATATCCCAACCCAATCTAGTCCCACCTGCCAGCACCCGGCCCATATCCCTCCAAACCCTTCCTATTCATACACTCATCCAAATGCCTCTTAAATGTTGCAATTGTACCAGCCTCCACCATTTCCTCGGGCAGCTCATTCCATACACGTACCACGCTCTGCGTGAAAAAGTTGCCCCGTAGGTCAGTTTTATATTTTTCCCCTCTCACCCTAAACCTATGCCCTCTAGATCTGGACTCCCTGACCACAGGGAAAAGACTCTGCCTATTACCCTATCCATGCCCTCATAATTTTGTAAACCTCAATAAAGTCACCTCTCAGCCTCCAACGCTCCAGGGAAAACAGCCCCAGCTTGTTCAGTCTCTCCCTGTAGCTCAAATCCTCCAACCCTGGCAACATCCTTGTAAATCTTTTCTGAACTCTTCAGGTTTCACAACATCTTTCTGCTCGGAGGGAGACCAGAATTGCACGCAATATTCCAACAGTGGCCTAACCAATGACCTGTACAGCCGCAACTTTACCTCCCAACTCCTGTACTCAATACTCTGACCAATAAAAGAAAGCAGACCAAATGCCTTCTTCACTATCCTATCCACCTGTGACTCCACTTTCAAGGAGCTATGAACCTGCACTCCAAGGTCTCTTTGTTCGGCAACACTCCCTAGGACCTCACCATTAAGTGTATATGTCCTGCGAAGATTTGCTTTCTCAAAATGCAGCACCTCGCATTTATCTGAATTAAACTCCATCTGCCACTTCTCAGCCCATTGGCCCATCTGGTCAAGATCCTCTTGCAATCTGAGGTAACCCTCTTCGCTGTCCACTACACCTCCAATTTTGGTGTCATGTGCAAACTTACTAACTGTACCTCTTATGCTCGCATCCAAATCATTTATGTAAATGACAAAAAGTAGAGGACCCAGCACCAATCCTTGTGGTACTTCACTGGGTACAGGCCTCCAGTCTGAAAAACAACCCTCCACCATCATCCTCTGTCTTCTACCTTTGAGCCAGTTCTGTATCCATATGGCTGGTTCTCCCTTTCTGAAGCCTTCCCATTTTCCAGCCATGCCTTTACCTGCGAACATCTGTCCCCAATCAATTTTCAAAAGTTCTTGCCTAATACCATCAAAATTGTCCGTTCTCTAATTTAGAAGTTCAACTTTTGGATCTGGTCTATCCTTTTCCATCATTATTTTAAATCTAATAGAATTATGGTCGCTGGCCTTAAAGTGCTCCCCCACTGATACCTCAGTCACCTGCCCTGCCTTATTTCCCAAGAGTAGGTCAAGTTTTGCATCTTCTCTAGTAGGTATATCCACATACTGAATCAGAAAATTGTCTTGTACACACTTAACAAATTCCTCTCCATTTAAATCCTTAACACTATGGAATCCCAGTCTATGTTTGGAAAGTTAAAATCCCCTACCATAACCACCCTATTATTCTTACAGATAGCTGAGATCTCCTTACAAGTTTGCTTTTCAATTTCCCTCTGACAATTAGGGGGTCTATACTACAATCCCAATAAGGTGAACATCCCTTTCTTATTTCTCAGTTCCACCCAAATAACTTCCCTGGATTTATTCTGGGAATATCTTCCCTCAGCACAGCTGTAATGCTATCTCTTATCAAAAATGCCACTCCCCCTCCTCTCTTGCCTCCCTTTCTATCCTTCCTGTAGCATTTGTATCCTGGAACATTAAGCTGCCAGTCCTGCCCATCCCTGAGCCATGTTTTTGTAGCTGCTATGACATCCCAGTCCCATGTTCCTAACCATGCCCTGAATTCATCTTCCTTTCCTGTCAGGCCCCTTGCATTGAAATAAAAATGCAGTTTAATTTATTAGTCCTAACTTGTCCCTGCTTATCCTGACTGTTTGACTCGCTTCTGTTCTCAACTGTACCAGTCTCAGATCGATCTCTTTCCTCACCATCTCCCTGAGTCCCACCGCTCCCCCCCCCTCAACCTTACTCGTTTAAATCCTCCCAAGCAGTTCTTACAAATTTCCCTGTCAGTATATTAGCCCCCATCCAATTTTGGTGCAATCCGTCCTTCTTATACAGGTCACTTCTACCCCCAAAAGAGATTCCACTGATCCAGAAATGTGAATCCTTCCCCCATACACCATCTCCTCAGCCATGCATTCATCTGCTCTATCCTCCAATTTCTGCCCTCACTAGCTCATAGCACCGGGAGTAATCCAGATATTACTACTCTTGAGGACCTCCTTTTTAAATTTTTGCCTAACTCTGCAATCTCCCTTCAGAATCGCAATCTTTTCCCTTCCAATGTTGTTGGTTCCAATGTGGACAAGGACCTCTTGCTGGCCCCTCTCTCCCATGAGAACATTCTGCAATCTCTGAGACATCGTTGATCCTGGCACCAGGAAAGCAACACACCATTCTGCTTTTTCGCTGCTGGCCACAGAAATGTCTGTCTGTACGTCGGACTACAGAATCCCCTAACACAATTGATCTCTTGGACCCTGACGTACCCCTTGTTACATTAGAGCCATTCTCAATACCAGAAACTTGGCTGATCGTGCTACGTTCCACTGAGAATCCATCACCCCCTATATCTTCCAAAATAGCCCTTACCTGTTTGAAATGGGTATATCTACAAAAGAGTTCTGCACTAGCTGCCTACATCTCTTATCTTGCCTGGAGATAAACCATCGATGTGACTCTGAGACTTCCCCCCTTCCTATAACTGCCATACATCACATACTGTTGCTGTTGCAAATTCCTCATTGCTTCTAACGGTCTCTCCAACCGATCCAATAAGATTTGCAGCCAACAGTATTTATGGCAGATATAATCCACAGTAACCCTGAAACTCTCTTTAAACCCCCACATCTGACAAGAATTACACATCACTCTATTAAAGACCATTTTTACTCCTACACAATCTACACTCCCAGAAAATAACACCATCTTATTCCTGGGCGGCAAGGTGGCACAGTGGTTAGCACTGCTGCTTCAGAGCGCCAGAAAGCCGGGTTCAATTCCTGCCTCAGGTGACTGTGTGGAGTTTGCACATTCTCCCAGTGTCTGCGTGGGTTTCCTCCGGGTGCTCTGGTTTCCTCCCACAGTCAAAAAGATGTGCAGGATGGGTCAATTGGCCATGCTAAATTGCCCGTAGTGTTAGGTGAAGGGATAAATGAGGGGAATGGGTCGGTGTGGACTTGTTGGGCCGAAGGGCTCGTTTCCACACTGTAAATAATCTAATCTAATCTAATCTAAAAACACTGCCCTAGATTAAATTAATAGTTATGGCTTATATTTTAAGCTTAATCAAAAGACATATCTCCAAAAACATATAATCAAAAAAGAATCCACTCTCCTCACTACTGCAGCCTTTCTATTGGACACACTTAAAACGAGTAATTTATAGGATTCTGTGCTGTGAACTTCATCCAAACAGTTTCTACAAGATCAGATGTGAACTGCACGGTTTGTTCATTTTCCCAGATGCACTCCAATATCCAACATATGAATTCAAACAGCAAAGGCAGTAACTGTGCAGGTTCTCTCTCTCTCCTGCAATGACCTCACCATGTGCTTCCTTTGTCTGTTATTCTCCCTTTTACAACTGCTGTTGTTTTGACTTTTTTTTCCAAAGCTCCAAAACAATGCAACAGCACATGAAACAGTAATTGCTGCTCCTGGAATTCAAGGAAATCGCGGAGTAGTTGTTACAGCCAGAAATGTTTCCTGTCCTCCATCTTGGATTACCCAGAATCCTTTGAGGGGGTTCAGGCATACAGCATGGAAATAGATCCTTCGGTCCAACCAGTCTGTGCCGACCATAATCCCAAATTAAACTAGTCCTTCCTGCCTGCGCTTCGCACATTTCCCTTCAAACATTTCTTATTCATGCATTTATTTAAATGTCTTTTAAATGCTGTAACTGTCCTCCATCCACCACTTCCTCTGGAAGTTTATTCCACACATGACCAACTGAGCCCCTACATTTTTTTTTATCAATCCTTCTACTCTCAGCTCAAAAAATGTCCCAACGTCGTGAAAAAAGACACCTGTCATTCATCTTACCTATGCCCAACAAGCTTTTGTAAATCTCTGTAAGGTCACCTCTCCAAGTTCTACGCTCAAGTTAAAAAACAGCCCAGCCAATCCAGCCTCCTTATAATGCAAACCCTCCTTTCCTGATCTTATATCCCTATAAATCTCTTCTGAACCCTCTTCAGCTTAATGATATCTTTCCTGCAACAGGGTGACCAGAACAGAACTACCCCAGGGCTCACCAATGTCCTGCACAGCTTCACTTAACATCCCAACTCCTGTACTCAAAGGTCTGAGCAATGAAGGAAAGTGTGCTAAAAGCCTTCTTAATTACCCTGTATGTTATGCAAACTTCAGAATTATGTACCTGAACTCCGAGGTGTCTCTGTTCGATAATACTACCCAAGGCTCTAATTATAATTTTATAAGTCTTGCCTTTGTTTGAACCAACTATATAAGAATGTATTATGTATCATCAGCATTGAAAAAAAACACAATATCATTACCATTAGAATACTTGTATTTGAATTGCTAAAGTAATAAAGCAACTTAATAAAGCAAACAGCAGGAATCCCAATAAAATGGGAACATGTTAGTGCACAGATTATAGAGATTGCTTTAACCTGCTGTGTTGAAAGAGAAGATGGTTTGTGGTACGCTTAAAATATCAATGGTGTTACTCCACACAGTATATATGCCTTCACCATTTTAACAATGATTCAATTAAGGAATAAAATCCTTGGTAGAGACAGGCATAGGTCTTAATGAGATTCAAAAGCTGCTTTTGCCACTCAACGACAAGTGCAGGTGTCCCCAAGGAAATCTCGTGCCAAAAATCATCAAAGCAAAAGGATGAAAATAGTTAATTATGTTATTTTACTGAAGACTTTGGGAGCGCTAGGAAAAATTAGGATGCTGCAATGAATTCCACAAAGTGAATCTTTAAGTCTTCCTGTCTTGAGCTTCTTGTTTCCCTTACCTTGCAGGATGCGGCCTCTCTCCATTCGCACCTTATTCCTGTCTTTCCAACTGACATCACTGATACTATGCCTGAACTATTACAGCTAAAACAGCATGGCTACAGTCACGCACTTTCTCCAGGAGTTACAAACAGTATGTAATAAATACAGGAAATAAAGATAGAGACTTGAACTCACCCTTATGACTCAGTGCAACATCTGAACTATAATGAACATCTAACAGGTCTGGGGAACACAACTATGCGCATTAAACACAATCTGGCTTTAAGAGGCCAAAGTAGGGAGGTCAATGACTTATTAAAAACCCTAAATGATTCTGTCTTAACCAATCTGTTTCAGAGATATATTCCTGTTCACCTGCTGAGGACATTTTGTATCACTCTGATATATTTGGGGCGGGTATGATATAGGTTCTATAATTGCAATATAGCCATCTCAACTGTTAAATAAATGCCAATCCCATAATATGAGCAATACAAATAAACACACTTGAACAAAAAAGCCGTAAAAGTCAACAAGATGAACTAAAATTACTTGATACTTGGATACATTGGAAGTCATCAGGAACCATGGAAGATAACTAGACAAAGACAATGAAGTCGGATTGTCAAAAGAGGTGAGTTTGAAACAGAATCTTAACGGGAAGCAGGTGAGTGGAAAGTGGTTTGATGAGGATAAAACAGTGTGTGGACAAAGGCAACTGATTGGGCTGAGTGGGGGGAGAGATGGACGAAGGATTATGCAGCAATCAATGAACTTATGATGGAGGGGCTGTAGGAGGTACTGATGAATAAGGAGGAAATAGTTTTGGGATAAATGTAGTCTACCGAGTTGCCAATAAGGTCAAATGTAGAGAAGGGCATTGAAATAGTCAAATCAGAGAGTGACGAAAGCTTCCAGGAGGATATTTGGGTTGGGAAATATTCTGGATGGAAGAAGACAAGCTTTACCATTTAAAGGATTAGAGTTTAGAAATTCAACACAAAATTGAGTAAAACACTTTTGAGTTCTGAAGTCTCATTCAGCTCAAAACAATGGCAATGAGAATCTGTTTCAACAAATGGAGTTAAAGAATGTTTTAAAAAATAGAAATCACAGCAACTGTTCAACTTAAAGGGACAGTTTCCAGATCTTGTAAGTTTAGAAAATTATAAGCAACACAGTTAAAATAAATTTCTGCTATTATTTTCTCAACACTTAATCAGTTTCTCTATTATACTTTGCATTTTTATTCTTCATACTGAATCCAAAAAATCTACTCATTGTCAGGAAATTAAATGAAGACCAAAGATATGATGAGAGACTTCTGATACCATCGGCTCGTGGGAAATACTGTGTTATAAGATATTGCATTATAGGCTATCTTTACTAACATCATCAGGAATGTGGGGGCAGGGATTGATGCCCAAGGGGGCTGAGGGGTAAGTGGGACAGGGATGAGGCTAGGGAAAAGGTAGGAAGGTAGATGAGGGTGGGGAGGTGGGGGGGGGGGGTGATGGCAATTGGTTGGAGAGGAGGGTGGAGCAGATAGATGGGAAGGACCACCTTCCTTCCCACCTCACCAGTCCACCCACCCCCCTCCCGCTCCAACCAATCACCATTACCTGCCACCATCATCTACCTATCACATTCCCCCCAGCCCCAACCCCCTCCTGTTTATCTCTCTGCCACCCCCCTCCCACATTCCTGATGAAAAGCTTGTGCTCAAATCATTGACTCTCCTGCTCCTCGGATGCTGCCTTTTCCAGCGCCACACTTTTTGATCCTGATTTCCAGAATCTGCAGTCCTCACTTTCTCCTATCTTTGTTAACTCACTCACCAGCTCGCTATATTCATTAATACCAGGTTCCTGTTCAATCATTCATAACCCTTTACTAATCCGTCATTTATTATAACACGGTTTCATTCATTCATTCATAAATCCACAGTTCTGTAGTATCCATAATTAAAAAAACAACCCTTTCAAACCCATTACTGTATTTGCACACCTTATCAGCCCTTGTTACAAGCAGTGTTTACCATTGAATAAGTGCAGCATACAGAACAATACTATCCCCATCAAGTCTCCATGAAACATTATAAAATTAATCAGCCCCTACCAACCATCTCCCTGGACCTGAATAGATTAAATACCTGGTAAAAACAATGACTGCAGATGCTAGAAACCAGATTCTGGATTAGTGGTGCTGGAAGAGCACAGCAGTTCAGGCAGCATCCAAAGTGCAGCGAAATCAACGTTTTGGGTAAAAGCCCTTCATCAGAAATAAATGCAGTGAGTCTGAAGCTTGGAGAGATAAGCTAGAGGAGGGTGGGGGTGGGAAGAAAATAGCATAGAGTACAATGGGTGAGTGGGGGAGGGGATGAAGGTGATAGGTCAGGGAGGAGAGGGGGAGTGGATAGGTGGAAAAGAAGATAGGCAGGTAGGACAAGTCCGGACAAGTCATGGGGACAGTGCTGAGCTGGAAGTTTGGAACTGGGGTGAGGTGGGGGAAGGGGAAATGAGGAAACTGTTGAAGTCCACATTGATGCCCTGGGGTTGAAGTATTCCAAGGCGGAAGATGAGGTGTTCTTCCTCCAGGCATCTGGTGGTGAGGGAGCGGCGGTGAAGGAGGCCCAGGACCTCCATGTCCTCGGCAGAGTGGGAGGGGGAGTTGAAATGTTGAGCCACAGGGCGGTGTGGTTGATTGGTGAGGGTGTCCCGGAGATGTTCCCTAAAGCGCACTGTTAGGAGGCGCCTAGTCTCCCCAATGTAGAGGAGACCACATCGGGAGCAACGGATACAATAAACGATATTAGTGGATATGCAGGTAAAACTTTGATGGATGTGGAAGGCTCCCTTAGGGCCTTGGATAGAGGTGAGGGAGGAGGTGTCGGCACAGGTTTTATAATTCCTGCAGTGGCAGAGGAAAGTGCCAGGATGGGAGGGTGAGTTGTAGGGGCGTGGACTTGACCAGGTACTCATGGAGGGAACGGTCTTTGCGGAAGGCGGAAAGGGGTGTGGAGGGAAATATATCCCTGGTGGTGGGGTCTTTTTTGAGGTGGCAGAAATGTTGGCGGATGATTTGGTTTATGCGAAGGTTGGTAGGGTGGAAGGTGAGCACCAGGGGCATTCTGTCCTTGTTACGGTTGGAGGGGTGTGGTCTGAGGCGGAGATGCGGGATGTGGACGAGATGCATTGGAGGGCATCTTTAACCACGTAGGAAGGGAAATTGTGGTCTCTAAAGAAGAAGGCCATCTGGTGTGTTCTATGGTGGAACTGGTCCTCCTGGGAGCAAATATGGCGGAGGCGGAGGAATTGGGAATACGGGATGGCATTTTTGCAAGAGGTAGGGTGGGAAAAGGTGTAATTCAGGTAGCTGTGGGAGTCGGTGGGTTTGTAAAAAATGTCAGTGTCAAATCGGTCGTCATTGATGGAGATGGAGAGGTCCAGGAAGGGGAGGGAGGTGTCAGAGATGGTCCAGGTAAATTTAAGGTCAGGGTGGAATGTGTTGGTGAAGTTGATGAATTGCTCAACCTCCTCGCGGGAGCACGAGGTGGCACCAATGCAGTCATCAATGTAGCGGAGGAAGAGGTGGGGAGTGGTGCCGGTGTAACTATGGAAGATCAACTGTTCTATGTAGCAAATACCAGTTAAACACCTTTTAACTGGACTATTATCCCTTGAAGTGTTTCCATGAACTTGCATGAAAGAAAGAAACTCATATCAGTAAGTTGTAAATAAATCTCATAACCCAGCTGCAGTAATCAGTTTAATACCCTTTATTTGTTTATTAAGTATAGGTACAATTTTAATTCATTTAGAGCACATAGGTCTAGCATTTTTATTAATATTTATTAACTTAAAAGACAAAGAAGGTGCAAAACTTAACCTACTCTTGAGAAATAAGGCAGGGTAGGTGACTGAGGTGTCAGTGGGGGAGAACTTTGGGGCCAGCGAACATAATTCTATTAGTTTTAAAATAGAGATGGGAAAGGATAGACCAGATCTAAGAGTTGAAGTTGAAATGTGAAATGGAAGACAGATCTGCACTGCATTCAAAGGCAACATATAGACCTCAAAGTGCATTTTACAAGCCCATCAAACATGTCAGCAGAATCTATAAAATTCAACCCCAGTAATATTTTTACTGAAGCAAAGAATACGCAAAAAAGTTTAATAGATGATTTCAACAACAGAAAAACGCCCACTCTGATTAAGAAAACTCAATTTCCTCTGGCCAGAGAATTAATAACAAAGGATCAACATTGTAGACGTTTTTAAGAAAAGAATAAGTATAAAAAATGATGCAGAGTATTCAGCTCATGAAGTGAGTACTCCAGAGAGTTGCTGAGGGAGAGATCATCCCATCTATCAAAATTATGTTGGATAAACTGTAACAGTTAGCTTGTTACCCAATGGTTTAGTGGAATAGTGAGCGTATTGAGGATGGATGCACTATGAAAACACCATGACTACATGCCAGAAAACCATACACAGGCCAGCATGACTCGCTTTGCCTGTGGTCACAAACAAGTTGCATATTGAGTGACTGGAAAACATTCTTGTTGAAAAACGGCCAATTTAAAATGGGGAGCTTGTAAGACTGCTATAATTGTAAAAACTGTCATTATGAGTGGAAGAAATCATAAGCAGTTACTACTTCTACCATTTCAATTTTTCTCTAACATTCTAATTGTAGTAAGCAGCATATTTTATTTATGTTTTGTCTCTGTCAGCTTGCTTAACATTGAGGCATTTTTTGAGGTGTAGGTTAAACACTGGCCAGACTGATGGCATGCAAGGTTTTACTTTGTCTGCTCACTCTTACAGCTCGTTGTGAAATAAGGTTAAACCACTTTAATCCAGATCCAAAAACTAAACTATCTATCATTCCAAAATATTTGGTCATATCACCCAGAAAAGCCGCAGCTAGCCTAGTGTGGAAAATGGAAAGATCATCATACTGATGAAGTTCGAGATAATCTGCTAATAAAAAAATAGAAAGCAGAAGTAGCCTCATACTGCATCTAATTATACAATATTTGACCAGTTGCAAAAAGAAAGTGTTCCACTTGAAAGGCCTAATATCCTTTGGTGGCTACAAGCATCATGAAACAAAATAAAAGGAGCTAGATCATTTATGAATCAATTAGAAGGAGTGGTCACTTAGACTGAATGGCTTTTCTCCTCTTCTTAAGCTTTCTGTCCGGATAGAGAAAATTATCGCTGTCAGATGGTTTTTCAATGTTGAGGTCACAGATTGCCAATGAGAACATTTTAAAAGTTATTTGCATGAAATTAAAACTGTTCTCCATCTTTTATTATAAAGTTGAGATAGGCTTTGTAAACCCTTTGCTAAGAACTTGAAGCCTGCAAATGATGAAACAATACACTGATAATTCAAAGAATCTGTTTGATTAGCTGAATACTCTTACTTATTGTGCACTTTTTTAATGATATTGAAATCTGGGAAAGATTCCTTGAAACCTGTGTTCTTGATTTTGAGTTATCAAGTTTATATTTACATGCATTATAATAATATATTCAATTCACATAAAAAAAGAAATCGTATGCTTCCTTTTCTGTGTTTCTGAACTGGCGAAGACTGATGCTTCCAAATTTTCTTCCATTAGTTCAAGTTCAGTTTCGTTATCCTAGCCACACAGTTCATAGTTTTGAATATCAGAACCGTTTTGTCACTCTTCATAAAAGTTTTTTTCAATGCATGATAGATTTGCGTTTCCACGGTAAAGTAGACAAAATTGTACAAATTAATTCTATTTAGTTTAACTATTTTTAAATAAATATTTAGAATGTTTTTGTCTGTTACACGTATGGCTTTGAATTCTTCCAGTGATATAGTTTGGAAAACAACATTATATTGCTTGAATACTTTCAGTGGGCATTTGATAATCACACCCAAAGAATACCTTTTGCTTATTTTTGCTCATAAACATCTATCTTCATCTTGCCTTCTACAACAAAGCATATCCATTACTTTCCATTGTAAGAAATTCAACTGCCTTAATAAAACAGAACATGCAAATGATCTCTACCCAAAGATCTTAATCAGGCCACGTTCATACTGAGCCCATAGGGGGAAACAATAAATGCATCAAGTAAATTGAAAATGGAATTCCCGAATGATTCACAAGAGATCTTTAACCTGAATTTGTTTCTGGCATTGAACTCCTGAGCATCATTTTAGAAACCTATCATAAATTAAGTCCTGTACATTCAGATTATCTGACTTCACGAACCTATAGTGAATTCTTGACCCCACCCCTACAAATGTTTTTGTTCCAGAGTCCACGTCTGTGCATTGCAACCCTCCTCTGTTCACCTCTCATTAGAACATAGAACATTGCAGCACAGTAAGGCCCCTCGGCCATCAATGTTGTGCTGACCTGTGAAACCAGTCTGAAGCCAATCTAACCTACACCATTCCATTTTCATCCATATGTTTATCCAATCTCCATTTAAATGCCCTTAAAATTGGCGAGTCTACTACTGTTGTAGGCAGGGCATTCCACGCCCCTACTACTGAGTAAAGAAACTATTTCTGATATCTGTCTTATACCTATCACCCCTCAATTTAAAGCCATGTCCCCTCGTGCTTGCTCTCTCCATCCAAGGAAAAAAGGTTCTCAGTGTCCACCCAATCTAACCCTCTGGTTATCTGATATGTCTCAATTAATTCACCTCTCAACCGTCTCTATAACAAAACAGCCTCAAGTCCCTCAGTCTTTCCTCATAAGACCTTCCCTCCATACCAGACAACACCCTAGTAAATCTCCTCTGAACCCTTTGCAACACCAGAACTATATGCAATACTCCAAGTGCGGTCGCACCAGAGTTTTGTACAGCTGCATCATGACCTCATAGAATCTTTACAGTGTGGAAACAGGCCCTTCGGCCCAACAAGTCCACAGTGACACTTCGAAGAGTAACCCACCCAGACCCATTCCCATCCCCAGTTGTCCTACATTTACTCCTGACTAAAGCACCTAACCTACACATCCCTGAACACTATGGGCAATTTAGCATGACCAATTCACCTAAACTGCACATCTCTGGATTGTGGGGGGAAACTGGAGCACTCGAAGGAAACCCACACAAACACTGTGCAAACTTTACACAGACAGTTGCCAGAGGCTAGAATTGAACCCAGATCCCTGGCGCTATGAGGCAGCATTGCTAACCACTGAGTCACCTTGCCACGCCGAATGAAACTCAATCCCTCTACCAATAAAAGCTAACAGACCAAATGCCTTCTTAACAACCCTATCAACCTGGGTGGCAGCTTTCAGAGACCTATGTGTATACTATACCGAGATCTCTCTGCTCATCTACACTATCAATAATCTTACCATTAGCCCAGTACTCTTTATTCCTGTTGCTCTTTCCAAAGTGAATCACCTCACACTTTTCTACATTAAACTCCATTTTCCAGCTCTCAGTCCAGCTCTGTAGCTTATCAATGTCCCTCTGTAACCTGCAACATCCTTTGACACTATCCATAACTCCACGGAACTTAGTGTCATCTACAAATTTACCAACCCATCCTTCTATGCAATAATCCAGGCCATTTATAAAAATGACCAACAACAATGGACACAAAACAGATTCTTGCGGTACATTACAAGCAACTGAACTTCAGGATGACCATTTCCCATCAACCGCCTTCCGTCTTCTTTCATATGGCCAATTTCTGGTCAAAACCACTAAATCACCCTCAATCCCATGCCTCTATACGTTGTGCAATAGCTTACCATGGGGAACCTTATCAAAAGCTTTACTGAAGTCCATATGCATCACATCAACCACTTTATCCTCATTCACCTATTTGGTCACCTTCTCAAAGGTTTCCTTAATTTGTGTTGACTATCCCTAATCAACTTATTCCTCTCTAGATCATTATAAATCCTAGGTTTTATCATTCTTTCCAACACTTTACCTACAACTAAAGTTATGCTCACTGGTCTATAATTACCAGGGTTGCCTCTACTTCCCTTCTTGAACAAGGGGACAACATTTGCTACCCTCCGGTCCCCTGGCACTATTCCTATAGCCAATGACAACATAAAAATCAAAGTCAAAGGCTCTGCAATCTCCTCCCTGACTTCCCAGAGAATCCTAGGTTAAATCCCATCCTGCACAGAGGACTTATCTGTTTTCACACAGTCCAGAATTGCTAAAACCTCCTCCTTGTGAACCTCAATCCAGTCTAGCCTGTATCTCAGTATTTGCCTCGACAACATTTCTTTTTTCAAGTGATGAAAAATATTCATTTAGCGCTTCCCCTATCCACACACAACTACCCCACTACTGTCCTTGATTGGCCCAGTCTTGCTCTTGTCATTCTTTTATTCCTGACAGACCTATAGAAAGCTTCAGGGTTTCCCTTGATCCTATCTGACAATGACTACTCATGTCCCCTCCTGGCTCTTTAGGTCTTTCCCGGCTAACTTGTAACTCTCAAGCGCCCTAACTGAGCCTTCACGTCTCATTCTAACATAGGCCTTCTTTTTCCTCTTGACAAGAGAGTCAACTTCTTTAGCAAACCACGGCTCCCTCGCTTGACTACTTCCTTCCTGCCCAACAGGTACAGTACATACTTATCAAGGACACACAGTAGCTGTTCTTTGAATAAGCTTCACATTTCAATTGTGCCCATCCCCTGCAGTATCCTTCCTCATCTTATTCATGGAGGTCTTCAGCAGTACGTTAACACATTCTTGCATCTTCACCTTACTTATTCTTAAAATCTCATAAATCATTTTCTTTAGTGAACTTTGAGTCATCATTCTTCGCTTGAACCTATACTTGATTTTAATAGGCACTATTTAAGTACCACTTATAATTGTAATAAACAGATTAACCATAATTTTGGCATCCCAATAAAATTTGCCAAATGATCCTTTCTTCCCTAATGAAATATTCACATTTCAAAGGACTTTACTTTCCCTATTGACCAGTCAATGCAAACAAGCAAATGGGATAATGTCCTTAATTGCAAGGGGGTTTGAGTATTGGAACAGGGATGTCTTTCTGAAGCTGTAAAGGGTCGGGTAGGAGCACACCTGGAGGATTATGTGTGCAGTTCAAGAAACAGAAACATAGGAGCAAGACAAGGTCATCTGGCCCATCAAGTCCATTCCACCATTTGTCACTATTGTGACTGATCTTCTACCTCAAAACCACATTTCAATGTCCTCACCTAAGAAAAGCTGTAGTCTCTACAGAAGGAATACAGCAATAATACTAGGTTGTACAAGGAGAGACTGGGTCAATTGGTCTTGTATTCACTGGGGCTCTCACTGAAACGTATAAATGTCTGATCAGCCAATAAAGACTGGATGCAGAAATGATGATTTCGTTGGCTGGGGAGGTCCACAAAGAGTCACAGTCTTGGGACAACAATTTTTACCGAAAATATGTAAAATGTCTTCAATCACATGGTAGTGAACATATGGAGTTTTCTTTAAAAAAAACTGTAGAGGGCAAGTCATTGAATATACTTAAAAAATAGATATAATTGCAGATGCTAAAGGTGTCAAGGGAGATGGGGAGAAAGTGCGAGTGTGGCATTGAGTTAGAGAATTACCGATGACTATTTTGAATGTTGAAGCATGCATCATGGGCTGAATGGCCTACTCCTGCTCCTATTTTCAATGCTTATCTGTTTTTTTGAATTAACTTTAGGATTGAGATGGATAGATTTTTGATTGATAGGGGAATCAAAGGTTATGTGTAAAATGCAGGAAGAATTCAGCCATGACCATATTGAATGGTGGAGGAGGCTCAAGGGGCTGAATGGACTTCTCCTGTCTCTATTTCTTAGCCACCATAGCTAGCTATTCTTTACCCTGCTGCCCACTTTGTATCTGTCTACCAGTGAGCTGTTCAAATGGATACTGCAGATATTGACAATGCAACTTTTGAAGCCTCAAAGAATCCCTCCAAAATCAGGCACCAACATTTTTGTGGAGCATTAAGTGAACCACTGACAATGGTTATTGTCCTCTCTGTTGTTAGCTATGTGGAGTCTGTGTGGTTATGCCTTAAACTTCTATGACATCATCTTCACAACATAGCCCATATCATGTTTGCTCCCTTGAACATCAAGGTCTAATATGTTGGGTCAACCCATATGCTTTATGCAGCACATTATACCATTTTCCATTTAATGAATAATATGGGTTTTTCTGGTAAGTAGATCACTTTGTTAAACTGCCCTCTTTGTTGCAGAGGCGTAAATGTAAACAGTGGCTACCCATGACTGAAGGATCGCCTTAATCAGTACAATTCACCACAACATTAGAACATCTCACAATGCTTAAAACCCAAGGAAATACAATACAACAGTATAAAAATAACACAATAACCACAGGAACAGGCCCTTCGGCCCAACAAACCTGTGCCAATTCCTAATCTTTATTTAGACCTGCTACGTATTACCCATGTGTGGTTTCTATCTCTCTGTTCACTTCCCATTCAGACGTCTATCAAGATAAGCCTTAAATGTTGCTAATGTGCCTGCTTCCACCACCTCACTGGCAATGCGTTCCAGACACCCACTGCCCTCTGTGTGAGAAACTTCCCCTCTCTCACCTTGAACCTGTGCCCCCTTGCAGTTGACCTTTCCACCCTGGGAAAAAGCCTCTGAACATCCCCTTGATCCCAAACAATCCGAGTTTAGTGAACCTCCCCATATAATTAAAACCCTGTAGACCAGGGGACAGCATGGTAAACTTTCTCTGCACCGTCTCCAAAGCATCCACATGCTTCTGTTCATGCGGCAACCAGAACTACATGCAATATTCCCAACATATCACAGCTATAACATATCCTGCTAACTTTGATATTCAATGCCTGACCTCTGAAGGCAAGTATATGCTTTCATGCCCATCTTATCCCTATGTTGCCACTTTCAGGTATACAAGGCTGATTTCAGAGACCTTCATCTGTAATGTAGCCCTTTAAGCAGCATCATTACGCTGTGCTTTTTGAGGCCCAAATACCCAAAACTAATCATATTACTCCAGATGGTGTCCGACCAAAGCTCTTTACAATTAAAGCATCACTTCAACACTTTCATGCTCTTCTTTCAATTAATATTTGTACTTTACTCTTAAAGTCAGTGTCCAACTGCCTGCCATTCACACTGATTGAGAGATTGTGTGGTATCATCTGCCTGATCCAGATCAAGCTTTGGAGGCCTTGCCTTCAACTGCCTCAGCAGTCCAAAGTCTGGAAGTCCCTTTGTAAATTTCTCTTTCGGTCTCCCATGTTTTGCAGTATTTCTTACCATATTCCCTGCCAACCAAGCTTGTGATAATATTGATTCATTTCACTCAATATCATACTCTGTTTGATTGTATCTTTCGTAAAATGCCTTAGGGACTTCAGAACATCTCAAAAGCAAAAGGAAGAGCAGCTAGCCATTCACCTCGCCACCCTTCTCTGTCACCCAATAAGATCATGGTGGATTGACTGTGGCCTGAATTCCATAATTCTGCCTGATGCCAAAACTTTTATTCCTTTCTACATGAAAAACCAATTAGCCAGACTCCATTACTGTCTGGTCAAGTAATGTCAAGATCAAGGACCCTCAGAGAAGAATAGCTTTTCCTTTCCACCTTAAGGGGGTGGTTTCTGATTTTTTTTTTAAAGTACGCTCCATTTCTACACTCTCCAATGGGGGGGGTTACAACACCTCAGCTTCTTTCCTGTGCTTTTGAACTTTGGTATTTTTATAATGTTGCACCTTTTTAAATTTTTCCTTCGTAAGAAGTCGTACTCAAGAATCTGTACCGATGTACCTAAGACGGTACCAATAGTGACAATTTGTAAACATTTTAATGTACCCATGTGAATACATGTGACAATAAAGTTATTTACATTCAGTTAAGTCATTGAGGATCTCATTTGTTTCAGTAGGGTGTTACTCTAAGGTATTTTCTCATTCCTCTCAACACCTATTCGTATAGGCCCAACTTGTTTACTGAAATGCCTCCAAAGCAATAAAATCCTGGCTAATACAGAGCCTAGTGAGACAGAGCTACTGAAGGGCATCAGTATTAGGAGGGAAATTGTACTGTAGAATTTGTTGGCATTAAAACCCATCAATCCACAGGGACCGATAATCGTCATCCCAAAATACTTAAGGAAGTGCCTCAAATTATGGTGAAGGTATTAGTGATCTTTCAAAGTTGTATAGACTCTGATGAAGGGCTTTTGCCCGAAACGTCAAATTTCCTGTTCCTTGGATGCTGGCTGACCTGTTGCGCTTTAACCAGCAACAGGTGGTTTATGGGTGGCACTGCGGCTCAGTGGTTATGGGTGGCACTGCGGCTCAGTGGTTAGCACTGCTGCCTCACAGCACCAGAGTCCTGGGTTTGATTCCTGCCAGTCTGTGTGGAGTTTGCACATTCTCCCCGTGTCTGCGTGGGTTTCCTCCCACAATCCAAAGATGTGCAGGCCAGGTGAATTGGACATGCTAAATTCCCCACAGTTTTGTGGGCGGCACGGTGGCACAGTGGTTAGCACTGCTGCCTCACAGCGCTTGTAGACCCGGGTTCAATTCCCGACTCAGGCGACTGACTGTGTGGAGTTTGCACGTTCTCCCCGTGTCTGCGTGGGTTTCCTCCGGGTGCTCCGGTTTCCTCCCACAGTCCAAAGATGTGCGGGTCAGGTGAATTGGCCATGCTAAATTGCCCGTAGTGTTAGTAAGGGGTAAATGTAGGGGTATGGGTGGGTTGCGCTTCGGCGGGTCGGTGTGGACTTGTTGGGCCGAAGGGCCTGTTTCCACACTGTAAGTCTAATCAAAACACATTTTCAGCTCTGATCTCCAGCATCTGCAGACCTCACTTTTTACTCGTAGACTCAGGAACAGCAAGTTTTGAGAAGATTTGTAGCTCAGATTGAGGTTCTGGATGTAGGTTTGCTCGCTGAGCTAGGGAAGATTCATTTTCAGATGTTTTGTCACCATACTGGGTAAAATCTTCAGTGAGCCTCTGAATGAAGCACTGGTGGTGTTGCCTGCTTTTTATTTATATGTTTGAGTTTCCTCAGGCTGGTGATGTAATTTCCTGCTCTTTTTCTCAGAGGGTGGTAAATAGGATCCAAGTCAATGTGTTTGTTGATAGAGGTCCGGTCGGAATGCCATGCTTCTAGGAAACCTTGTGCATGTCTCTGTTTGGCTTGTCCTAGGATATCTACACTTACCAACAAGTGGCAATAGACACAACTCCACACCTAGAGAACCGAATCATGGCCCTCCTCAAAAACTTCAGAAATCTGGAGACATAAATAAGCCAAACTTCCAAAAATTGAAACTAGATGGATCCAACACACCACGCTTCTACGGATTACCCAAACTTCACAAACCAGGAGACCCCTCAGACCTACAGGAACACCAACTTACAGATTGGCCAAGGAGCTACACCAAAGACTAAAACACTTAGTAGGAGACTCATGCCACTCCACCCACTCTACCCATGATCATAGACACCAAGATAGAAGAGGATGAAATAATGGTCTCCTTTGATGTAACAGCCCTGTTCACATTCATCAACATCAACCTGGCCAAGGAAACACTGACTACATTATTAAAAGAACCAAAGACACATACACCAAACACCACCAACCTCATCAGCAAGGATATCATCAAGCTAGTGGAACTATGCCTTACCACCTACTTCACCTTCAACAACAAAACCTACAGACAAACTAATAGAATACCAATGGGACCTCCGATATCAGGGTTCTGAGAAGAGGCAGTAATGTAGAGACTCAAACAAACAGCTCTGCCAACCATCCAACCCAAACTTTGGGTTCACTATGTGGATGTCACCTTTGTTATCATTAAACAAAACAAATTAAAGGAAGCCTTCCAGACCATCAATAATACACTTACTGGCATAAAATTCACTAAAGAGGAGGAAAACAACAAATTGCCATTCCTAGATGTTGTAGTAGAGCAAACAGGCAATGGGGAACTTCAAACCAGTGTCTACAGGAAAACAACACATAAGGACCAATTACTGAACTACAGAAGCAATCATCCCAACATCCACAAACAAATCTGCATTAGAACATTATTTCAATGAGCCATGACACATCGCAGCACAGAGCAGAGGAAAATCACCTATACAGTGTGTTCGAAAAGAACGGGTACCCAATGAACACAGTCCGCTGATTTCTGAGCAACAAACCCAAACAAGCAGACAAAATATGCCCAGAAATCGTAGCCACTCTTCCCTACATCAAAGATATCTCTGAAATGACTGCCAGACTACTCAGACCTCTTGGCATCATGGTAGCCCACAACCCACCAACACACTAAAACAGCAGCTGTTGAACTTGAAAACCCTATACAGACAACAAGCAAAACTAATGTCATTTACAACATAGCTTGCGAGAAACATAACAAACACTACATTGGACAAGCAGGCGGAAAACTAGCCAACACGATACAGGAACATCAACAAGCCACAAAAAGACATGACCCGCTCTCACTAGTATCCTTACATAAGGATGAGGAAGGACACCACTTCAACTGGGACAACATCAATCCAAGGACAAGCCAAACAGAGACATGCACGAGAATTCCAAGAAGTATGGCATTCCAACCAGAACTCTATCAACAAACACTTTGACTTGGATACCATTTACCACCCCCTGAGAAAAACAACATGAAATGACAGCACCATAGGAAATGATGTCACACAGGAAATAACATCACCAACCCTAAGAAACTCAAACATATAAATAGAAAGCAGGCAACACCACCAGTGCTTCATTTGGAGGCTCACTGAAGATTTTACCTGGTATGGTGATGAAACATCTGAATACGGACCTCCCAGCTCAGCGAGCAAACCGACATTCAGAGTCTCTGGAACAACTTCTATGGATATGAGGGTAGCTAATGTTACTCCGCTATTTAAAAAAGGTAGACAAAAAAACAGGAATTATAAAGTTAACCTGACATTAATAATGAGGAGAAAGCTACAGTCCATTACACAAGATTCAATAACAGAGCACTTAAAGCTGTGACAGAATCAGACAGAGTCATCATGGACTTACAAAAGGTAAATCATGCTTGAAAGTTGACTGAGACCATTGAAGATCTCACTAGTAAAACTGATACGTGAAGTCAGTGGATGGAGTTAACTTGGACTTTCAAAAGGCTTTTGATAAAATCCCCATAAAAGATTAGCATGTAAAATTAAAGCAGATGGGAATAAGGGTAGATATGATGATGCTGTCACTTTAACAAGCATAGTTTGTTCTTCGTTTTTTTTCACAAGAGGTCATAATGCCAGAGGTACTGAAATGTCTGGAAAGACCATAATTTAACTTTGGCAGGGGAGTGGCCAGTTCTCCCAGTTCAGGTATTATTCCAGTTTGGTTTAGTTGTAGCAGTCACAGAAGCTGCTGCAGTGCAAAAAAGATCCATGCTTCAGCAGATAATCCCTGGCTGACTTTTCTCTCTGAAATCTCTCCTGCCAGTAAAAAATATTGTTCAAATTTACCTTTCTCCAAGGGGTGTGTTTATCGGATGTTACAAGAATTGGAATAGTTGCGTTGTTAAGTTGCTGTAATGATTTGGTTAAGTTTTCCTATAGCTAAAGATCAGATTACTTACTTACAGTGTGGAAACAGGCCCTTTGGCCCACACTGACCTACCGAAGCGCAACCCACCCAGTCCCATTCCCCTATATTTTCCCCTTCACCTAACATTACAGGCAATTTAGCATGGTCAATTCACCTAAGCTGCACATTTTTGAACTGTGGGAGGAAACCAGAGCACCCGGAGGAAACCCACGCAGACACTGGGAGAATGTGCAAGTGTGCAAACTCCACACAGTCAGTCACCTGAGGCGGGAATTGAACTTGCTAAACTGATTAATGGGCGTGGAGAGAAGTGGAAACAGGGTACCGAGGGTACTGATTATAATGAAAGTCAGAGCAGGCTCGAACGGCTGAATGGCTAACTCCTGCTGCTATTTTTTTCTGCTTCTATGAAGTAACAAGACCCCAACTGTAAAACAGGTAGAATGCTGTGTACAATGTTAATGGTATTAGAGATTTATAAGTTATGGAAGGCATAGACTTCGTGACCATAGCATCTCACTATGATGAGTGAACTTACTGCTCACCCAACCTCGTACACTCATTTCCACACTCTTCTTAAGCTATTATGCACCTCACCTTCTTCATATCTGGCTTTGCAATCACTAATTTCAAACTCTCGGTCACAGTAGATTTTGTTCCACTCGTGTCTATGAGCAGCGATGGGAAATACCAAAACAGCGAGCATTAAAACTTCCCTAATAAAGGGACATCATGATGACTAATATGGCACCTCAATGCATGGGATAGACTGGCTTGACAGAAATGAAGTTGGAAACTAAGAGTCACTGTCCAAATGATTAATGCAAGCAGATAAAGGTTAATGTAAAGGAAACTTTTCTCCATGGTGAAACAACTTCCATTACCCCTTCAAAACTGCACCACCCACTGTATCTATGTGGCAATTTCATTTGCTACACTAGACATATTTGTGGTGTCTCTGAGCGATACTGCTAATTCAGGACCAAATTATCAGTAATTTGAAATCTACACATGCACATAAATCTAGCTGAAAGCAACCAAAACCCATTTACTTTGAACTTCTGCATCATTAAAGAGAAGATATTTTCATCACGCTGGCGAAAAGAAGAAGACTTGCATTTATGTAGCACTATGCAAGACCGCAAAACACACCAAGGTATTTTACAGCCAATGAAACACTTCTGAAAATGTTGTCACTGTTATAATCTAGGTACACCGGGAGTCAACGTTACATAGCATGCTTCCACAAACCACAATGTGATAATGATGAGATAAACTACTTTGGTCCATGTTTATTGATATATAAACATTGGCCAATTTACTGCAGATATCTCCCCTATGATTTTTTTCAAAATAGTTCCAAGTGATATATCTCATCATAGAGCTAAGTTAAAAATCACTCAACACCAGGTTACAGTCCAACAGGTTGATTTGGTACCACTAGCTTTCGGAGCGCTGCTCCTTCATCAGGTGGTTGTGGAGGAGCAGCGCTCCAAAAGATAGTGCTTCCAAATCAATCTATTGGACTATAACCTGGAATTTTGTGATTTTTAACTTTGTACACCCTAGTGCAACACCAGCATCTCCGGAACCTGACAGAGCAGTTGAGGCCTTGGTTTAGTGACACATCTAAAGGACTACATACCCAACTCTGCAATATTGCATTAGTTTCAGTTCTTGTGCTTAAATCTCTGGAGTAGGAAAGGAACACATTCTGCCACCAAACAAGATACAGCTGACATATGACACCAAGTCTTAGGGATTAAGATCACAGAGGGGTAAGGTTTACTATTGGATATCGCTGCACCAGACTGTCTAACCAAAAACTAGAACAATTCTGTGAAAGTTTTATTGATAATATTTTCAAATCACATGAAGCTATGCTCCGATCACCTTTTATCTTTGAAATAAACCTAGCCCTGTATGTTATAAATTGAGGAAGTCTTTTCAGCGTTATTTCTTAATTGACAGAACATCGGAGTTGAGAGTACTTGAGAATATGCAACTCTCACTATTGTGATGGAATTCAAATTTACTTCATTAAAAATCATGAAACCAATATGGTCAATTTGTCATTTCCTCAAACTTCAAAACGTTATTCTTACTGCTCTTCATCCTTCTAAATCTTAATTTTATATAATCACTACATTGAAATTAAGATCTTTCATAACATTTCTCAGCCGATCTCTGTTTTTCTCAGGACTTAACAATTCTTCATTTAGTTTTCCTACCTCCAGAAATCTTCACACTTTAATTGTCCAATATTAGTACTGCAACTCAATAGTTAATCTGGTTTTAGCTCTATCTTTACAACTTTAGTAATGTCCTAGGCCCCCTTAATAGACTAATTAAAAATGCAATAAAGTAATCTTGGCTCATGAGATCTTCCTCTGTAATTTAATGTTACAAGATATTTTTCCTGACAGAATGCAAAGGAATATGCATTAACCACAACTATGATGGTCTGCTTTACATGAAGACAAAGTTGGAGTTCATGAAAGCTGTGAAACTCTAAGTGAGACACAATATATACATTTCAATTATAATATCAACTGTAGTCAATTTGCATTTATCATGGTTTTGCCATTAGAGACCATTAGTATTTAGGGATGAAACAAAAATATTAAAACATACTAAAGAAAATCTGAAAGAACTGTGGATGCTATAAATCAGAAACAAAAACAGAAGTTGTTGGAAAAACTCAGCAGGTCTGGTAGCATCAGTTAAGAAAAATCAGAGTTAATATGTCACTGGAGCCAAAATGTTAACTCTGATTTCTCTTCCCAGATGCTGAGCTTTTCCATCAATTCCTGTTTTTGTTTCTAATAGGGTAGCACAATGGTCCAGTGGTAGCACTGCTGCCTCACAGCGCCTTAGACCCGGGTTCGATTCCAGCCTTAGACGACTGTCTGTGTGGAGTTTGCATACTCTCAGGGTGTTCCGGTTTCCTCCCACAATCCAAAGATGTGCAGGTTAGGTGGATTAGCATGCTAAATTGCCCATAGTGTTCAAGGTAACTGTCAGGGGTAAATACAGGATAATAGGGTAGGGAAATGGGTCTGGGTGGATTACTCTTCGGAGGATTGGTGTGGACTTATTGAGCCGAAGGGCCTGTTTCCATACTGTAGGTGTTCTATGATTCTAAGAATATTAAAATATAATTGCAGGAACAAACTGCTTTCTAGCATTAGTCTCAATTAATTATATTTGTTATAATAGACAACAGACAAAATGGGCATGTTTAAAGCTGAACACAACAATATAATTCACTCATTCCTGATGACGGGCTGATGCTCGAAATGTCGACTCTCCTCCTCCTCGGATGCTGCCTGACCAGCTGTCCTTTTCCAGCACCACACTTTTCGACTCTGATGTCCACCATCTGCAGTCCTCACCTTCTCCAAATATAAGTGACAACTCTAAAAACTAGATGAAGTCAACTCAGCGCTGCATCCACAACTATTTCTTGAATTACCTTAACAGAATTTGCATCTATGTTGTAGGGTGTACACAATCAGTTATCTGTCTGTCAGCCAAATCTCTTGTGAGGTAAAGCTGTGCACAAGACATCACCTCATTATGCTGCTGACTAACATGGATCACATCCAATCAAAATAATACAACTTTGCCAACCCAAAATAGATTAAATTAGATGCATTATTTATGTTCTATTCATCTTCATTCTGTACCTCTGCAAATGCTTGACCATCTATGAAAGGTTCAAATGAGGACATTTTTGATTAGTTAATTTTGTCAAGAGGAGTATTATTTTCTTTTCCTTTAAGGGACACTGTCTAACCTTTCTATACATTATGCCATTACTATTACTTGCTTCAATCATTCATTTATTTAAGTTCAGTTGTTCTCAGTTTATAAAAAAATGTCATTGCAAATCTGAATGAAGATTATTTAGTTTGAAGTGTTCGATCAGAGTATGAATATACTGAAGTTGCTCAGCATTTAAAAACATATGTGGATAAGCAAAAGACTAATAAAAAAAATCTCAGAATGCTGATGACATTGGTATTAAACCAAAATATTTATTTGTTCCTTTATAATCCTTCAGAGGTTTGAACTTGATCAAAATGAAAATGTTCTTAGGAATTCTTCTAAATATGATGGGAATTTGTTTTAGAAGTATTATCGCACATTTGGTTTTGAAAACTGTCTGCATGGTCATGTTGAACACCAATCTGCAAGGAGACAACTAACCACAACAAAACCACAATCTACTACATTCTGAAAAGTTAAAAGAAATCAGCATAGCTATTACTTCCATTTAAAGGGAGGAGTTTTGAAATGTACAGCTGTCTAGTAGGAGTCTCCCATATATAAATACCAGCATCTATCTTTTTGAAAGCATTACTACATCAGAACTTCCATGATTTCAAGGGGATAATCTATTGGGGATGTTAAACTGAAATACAGTCCAGGAGGCAAGATATGTTGGTACGTTGTACTTCAATTTTTAACCAAGTTAACATGCAAAAGGGCAAGAAGGGATGCTGCTAGATTAGAACTAGTTTTGTCTGCATTGGCTAATTAAACTTGTATTATTCTCCTTATGCAGCTCTCTGTCTTGGTTTGTTAATGATGTTGGTCTGAAACATGGGCACTAAGCATGGCATGTCCAGTGCTACAAGTTAAATGGGGCCTACTCAAACTTTGTCAATTTTTTTCAACTTCACTGCCAGACAGGTTGTTTGACAGAAGGAACCATTTTCAATATCTTATGTGCAATTTTGTCAAGATGGTCTGCATTATTCTGTTAAAAAAATCTAAACAAATATCTATTAAAATTCTTATAGATTCTACCTACAAGCATGACTTTAGTGGAAACCGGTGCATTTCTGGTGTTCATGTCTATTTCTCTGGTGAATGGACTAGGGTACAAGGGATACAACCAATCACCATATAATACAAAAAGTCAGGGTAAGTTTTCATTGCATTTGGAAACAATTATTTGAGATTGCTCTGCTTTGCAGTAATTACATGATGAACAAAGTTATACAATCGTGATCTGTAGTAAAGTGCCAGCTGAAGTTGTTGGTTTACTTTTAGTCTAAGTAATATTTATCTTATACCTTTTATCTTATAGATATCTCAAATTAGTAATAATTAGTTCTCTCCATGCTGAAATAAACCAACCCTCTGGGTGTGCACAAGGGCAATGTTCATTCGGTCAACTTTACATTTCCCGTTCTCTCAAAAAGCATTCCTTGCTTTCTAAAAGAGAAATTCATATAGACCATTTCTTAAACTCAGGAGATCTCAAAGTACATTACAGACGATATATTACTTGTATTGTGGTATAATCCCAAGATAAAGCTGAATAATTTAACATCAAATGTAATAAATGTGTTCTACTTATTTCTCAGCCATGTGATCAACTCAAAATGCTTATTGAAAGGACTTTTCTTAATTTTCCAACTAGTTTCCCCTCAGTGGCCTGACCAGAGGTGAAGAAAGGTTGCTGCTCCTCATGTGAGACCTATAGCATTCCCATGCTTGTGAATACTGAGATGTGAAGCCCGAGAGAGGCTGGCTGCAAATCAGCTGCTTATAAATGTTGAGGACGAATGTGCAGATAGGCTGACAACCTCAGTGAGGTCAGCAGTTCCTATGCCCCATCTCACCATTTGCACTCCCATAATGGTAGAGTTCATCACATCCCCTGATCCACAGGAGAGTAGAATGCAGAAGGTGACAAACTTCTTCAAAGAATTTTATTATTCGAAACACCAAACTCTTCATTGTCAAGTGTTGAGATATATGGTAGACATCTCAGCCTCACCAAACTGCATTTGTCATAATTTAGATACCTGCTGTGCAAGACCCACAGTAGTATTCCTGGAGGTGGTTATACTAGTGTGGGTGGACAAGAGTATTGATGGATGTAATCATCCATGTTCTGTTTTTCTCTTAACCTGTCTTATTACGCTAACCTTTCCTTGCCAACTTAGCCCAGAATTTCTTCTGGTATCAATGAATCTTAGCATTCAGTTCAAAAATCCAATGTTCTCAATAACATTTCTTCAGACAATTTCAAATAAGTACAATTCACACAAGACATTTAAACATCGCTGCAGTGTTAGAATTCCATGGTATTCAAATATCTTGTACAGCTACTTGTCCAATGTTTCACACAAAGTCCTCGTCTCTGTCTCTCTCAGCAGCACTGGGAGAGGCCTCCCCTTAAATCTAACCTGAGCAGTCTCTGGATCTTCTGTGAGTGATAGGTGTTCCATCATGTACAGAACTTTTTGGCATTTATATTCTCTTCAGAGCTAGCACTGGACTTGTTGCCTGTAAGAGTGCAGAACTTGACATTTCTTCCTTGGAGAGATTGACCTTATCCATGCCTTCCCCTTAACAAAAGATTGATTATATTTCGTTGAAACTAGGAAAATAACCAAACATGATTATACAAAAAGTAATTCTTCAAAAAGTTTAAGAAACTGTATTTTTTGTTATTGCATTTCCTTCAGACCACAATGATATAATTGAAATCTTACAGAATGATTTAGAATAGAATAGAATAAAATAGAATAGAATATCCTTCATTGTCTCATGTTCTCCAACATCAAAGTACAGAAGTACAGTGAAAAGCTTTTAACTATGGCTGCCTCTAATGGCACCATCTTAGGCACAAGCACTTAGATACAATCTTGAATACAAAAGAGAAATAAAAGGAAAAATGTCCAAAAAATAAGTTTAAATAACACAGTTATAATACAACATAAGGATTGGCATTACAGCCTGGTTAAGAATTTCAAGTAGCAGCAGTTTAGTACGTGGTCCAACTGTCCACACCAGGCCCCAGTCCAACAACTGTCCCAAACTGCTCCAAGCCTCCAGTCCATTCCAGGACTACTTCCCCATGCGCCACTCCAGGACTGTGAAAAAGAGGAAAAAAACAAAGGCAAAGAACAAGCAGAGCAGAGGAGTTCCAGGTGGAGCATCCTATGCTGATGTCATTCCCATCATTTCTCAATGGTGGTTCAGAAGGTTTCCCCATGGAGTAGATAAACCAGGCAACAAGTAGGTCTTTGGCAAACTTGTTGATCACAGGACAGCAGCAGATGGATAGATAAGTTTGCCAGCTAAAAAAGGAAAATTAATGACACGCGTACTTGGACATACAGAAATACAAAACAAAAATTCAATTAATGCTTCTACACTGTGGGCATTGAAATGGAGAGACAGTGGCACATCATCAATGTCAAGGGGCCAATAATTCAGAAACCTGGGCAAGTATTCTTGGGACATAGGTTCAAATCTCACTACAGCAGTATGATGAAAAGAACTTGATATATCAACAAGAGTCTCAGTGGGAATGACTGTGAAACTTTCATCCACTGTCATCAACAACTCACCTGATTTACTCATGTCTTTTAGGGAAGGTACTGTGCCATCGTTATCTGGTCTGGCTTACATATGATTCCAGAACCACAGCAATGTGGCCACAGTTTACATTGCTCAGTTCGAAGTCAAATATAGATGGGCAGCAATAGTTGGCCTGACCAATGACGGCAATATCTCATGAAAGAACAAAGGGAAAAAAGATCCAATCATGATTTTAATTTTAAAAAGAGAGAGAGAAAATGACCCAACATCAAAATATTGCCTGTATCTCACAGCCTGGGATGGGCCCTTTTCTTCAACCCATCTTTTCAGATGTTTACCCTCTATTAAAACTCACACAGGTATACTTCCAGGAACCAGCCCAAGAATTGCACAGGCAATTATTTGTGAGATTCTAGATTCTCTGGTGTGTTCACTAGAGTATGTTAAGTATTATAGCTCAAAGAAACTTAAAGGAAAAAGTACTGTGATTCCAAAATAATGTCAACACTTTAAGTGTCAACAAATAAAAGTCATGATTTAACTACACACTCTCGGTTGAGGACAGTTTTTAATATTGTTAATATTAACTAATCTGGAATATGCACAAATGCATTGATCTACGGAAAACTTACAATTTAGTTGCATATTCATAGCAATTTAATTTAGTTTGGTCATGTTATTTTTCTTGTAACTCAGAACCTGTTTTAATAAATTAGGTTATGAATTGAAAGGTCTTCATTATCAGAATCTTGAGGAAAGTCCAAAGGGCATCACAGGTAAGAAATGACAAGTATTTATACATTTAACATCAGCTTTTTTTGATATCAGATAGGTTACATTGCAAGTTGACTAAGTGTTTGTCCTATATTACAAGATAAATGGAAGAAATGCCTGCTCACTCCAAGTTTTTGCTATCACCAACTTCAAGGCATAATTCAGAACTAATTGATATGAAAAAAGAAATGGATCTCCTTAACAACAGATTTCTACCCAAATAGGCTCATCACATACAATTCCAGTAGGAAATCGATGGGATGCTTGCTATACTTCAATATCTGTGATGTACCTTATGTCATCATTTAGGCATCCTCAAAACTTAAGGATTTATGGATTGAAAACTTGATTGAAATAATAGTACTTAAGATGTTGTAAATGGTTTTAAGCTGTTACTGCACTTTTTAATTTGCACTCCGGCTGAGGAGCAATTTTTAATTACCATTCTGACTGATGTTTGGACCAATGTGCACTTCTCATTTTGCTCCAGTTTGTCTACCCACCCACTTTCAAGAAACATCCGGGATTACCAAGGACTAAATACTTGCGTAAAAACAATGCAAAGAAAGATGCAAGAAGTTCAACCCGCAACTTAAATAAATTTATTATTTATTTAAACAGTTTTTTCCACCTGTCATTTACATTTTGTGTCAGTTATGTAAACAACGTTTTCTAAACAATTGCCATCATACCACAGTATTTGGGAAACCTGTGATATCTGTATTTTTTGAAGAAAAAGAGAAATGATCAGCAAAGGAGTCAAGGAAGGTTGAGCTGGACCAAAGCTGGTCTGCACCCAATTGTGTATATTTACAATCTGTGGTGCATCCAACTAAAACTGCTGCAAGCAATGTTCACACAAGCCATCAATATTACAGAAAGCTGACACTGAGTTATGTCAAATGTTGCAACAAGGACTTTAGCCACATTTCTCCACAAGCACGTCTCCAAACCCTTCAAAGGACCCACCAGCAAAATCAACCGTCAGAGATAATCCATAGCACACAAATTTTTAAAGTGTATGGCTCGTACCCTGTTTATTCAAGTGCCAATGTCACCTTACCTGCAGGCAACCATCCATTAGCAGAGAGCCTTGCAATTTGTGAAAGAGCAAGATGCCCAAAGACCGAAGGATAATAGTTATGAATTAAACCCACAAGATCTTATTTTCTCTATTAGCAACGTGGATCAGAAAGCAATGCCACCCTTAATGTTCAACCTATTTACTGGAGTCTGAAGAAAGGCAGTTTTCATATCACAGATGGCTGCCAAATTCTTTTTATTTTAAGGCATTCGAAGGTACCACTGCAAAGATTAATGCCAACATGGTTCTTGGGTTAAAAGGAAGTATCCTCTGGAACTGCAAATTGTGACTCCTTCAGAACATCTCAGGATACCAGCTGAAAATGAAGTCTGCCCTAACTAAAATCACAGTGGCATTCTTCGTGACTGTGGTGTGTCATTCTACACTGTCCTCCTCAGCTCTTCACTGAATACAGAATTATTCAGGCAGAGATGGCGGCCCTTTAGTTCATGATTGAACATGCCGGCCCCTGAATGAACAGCTAACTTAGAGCCATTCTTCTAGCTTCTCCCGCTGTACCTGCGCATCATTCCATAAACAAATATCCATCCAATTTAATTGCCTCCACTCCACTCTATGGATATGTTTCCAGGCCCTTACCATACTCTGCACAAAATGTATTTTCCTCATCTTACTTTAGCTTTTCTCACTAGTTACTTTAAATCTGTTCTCTCTTGATTTTGATCATTTCATGATTAGCAGCATTTCCTTTCAATCACTCTGTGCAGACCTCTCACAACTTTGAATACTTCAATCTGATTTGTTCTCAGCCTTGTTTCCTTCAAGGAAAACATGATTGTTGAGATAATCAAATGTTCTATCTTCCTCTATTGCCTACCATCTGTTTCTAATGCTATAGGATTGCACTTGTGCTATTGCATTTCCATCTGTTTCAGATACAACAAGCTCTTTTTCAGAAGCATCTCTTTTGCTGCCATACTTGACCTAAGATTCCCCAAGGATGCCACACACTGGCTCCATTCCCACCCACTTACATGCATATATATGCAACTTCAGAGCAGTATCCACAGGAATGGACGTCATCAGCTTCCATGTGAATGCGGACAACATATTTAATAATCTGCCCACCACTTGTCTGAACCACATCATTACGTTTAAGCTGTAAAGACCATTTATTTGAGATCAAATTGTGGAAAGGTCGAAATATCCATTAATTGAACACTGGGACTACTGAAGACATCCTATGTTCAGCCACTGCTATAAAACTCGTCTCTGTTGCTACAAATTCCATAGCACGCTGGCCAGACTCTCAGGCGGAACCAGACAGTTTAATAACCTTGGCATCCTGTTTGACCTAGAGCTATGTTTCGAACTCCACATCATAATCCATCATCCTGACCACTCACTTCCACCTCGAACATCACCTTCTCTTGCACCTTACCTCAGCTCTAAATTTACTGAAATGTTTCTCAATATTTGTCACCTCTGAATTCAAGGTGGGGGGTGAGGAATGTTTAAACATTTGTGGGAGAATCTCAGACTGTCCTTCGATCTTCTGGTATTGGTGAATCCATACACTCTGTGGTGTGCTGCAGCATTGAATAAACATCCTGCTGAGCTGTGTACTTATGGCTAGCTGACTCACCAGTAATTTGCTTACTGACACTCCGTTCAGGTTCTGCCAGAACTGCTTGGCACTAGATATCACCAGAGCCTTGATCCAGATATGGAAACAAAAGCAATGTCAGAGGAGCCATATGAATATGTGGTCCCAAACATAAAGCGGTTGGCAACGTAAGACATTAAGTTCCCAAAGAAGACTGATGCAAATGGCGATTCATGAAAAGAAAATCATCCATTGACTGGAATCTCTTACAACCAGAAGAAATATGCTAGTGTTATCAGAAGCACAGTTTTGGGACTTTACTGCAGGAGTCTGTTAAGGTAACATCATTAACTCAACCAACTACAGCTACTTGAATGATCTTATGTCAGCCATGGGCAAGCGTTCAGCTGTTTGCTGACATTTCCACAGAAATCAGTTCCATCACATCTCCTCTAGTCCGGAAGCAGCTCAAAAAGCAGCAATAGGTTACCATCCATCCTCAGGACTGACTACAGCAGGTAACATTCACATCAAAAGCAAAATGCTATAGCTTTTGGAAATCTGAAGTAAAACCATAAAATGCTGATCATACTCAGTAGAAGTGGTTGGAGAATCAGAGGTTAATGCTTCATGTCTGTGATCTTTCATGAGCTGTTGAATTTATCCAACATTTATTGCTTTCAAGTAATTTCAGTGCCTGGCATTGACTGTCTCACATGATAAAAATAAACTTTACAATATTTCCATGACTTTGAATTGAACCATCATCTCAACTTCTCAAAATCTACAAAGAGTCATGAAATTCTCTCTCCCATGGGCAGAACTTGTGCTCTCTCACAATAAGTGCTCGAAAAGCCATGTCTGGGGACAGGATATTGAGTGCCTATGCACAATAAAGAACATCCCATTGTAAGTGGTTATGAAATTCTGGGACCTTCAGTCATAGTGACATACAATCTGCTCCTTGATGTAGCCCTCAACATATACATCGTGAAACAATAGCTTTGGCTAACTTGCAAGATGCACATGGAGTAAACTTTAACTTGACATTGAGGATCAAGTTATAGATTTATAAAGTCCTGCATTCTCAGCACCTAACTGTTTGGCATGAGTGACTTACAGTTGCCAAGACAAGAAGCCCAATAATTTCCACCTTCTCTGTCTACAGTGTATCACGGTTAGTATCTGGTGGAACAAAATCATGAATGAATTAAGGCACAACTCCAGAGTGTGTTGGCAGTAATGAAACAGAGGCAGCTTCAGGGGGTTTGAAACATCCCAAAGACATAAGACAATTACAGACCCAAGGACTTTGTGTGTAGTGAGGCAGCTGGGGCCAGATTACCAGTAAAGCAACCAAGGCCCTACTTCAAGGACACCTGCAAGCATGACATGAAGTCTGTAAATATTGAATATCACACCCAAAATTCAGTAAGAGCAAAAAAATCATGTCAACCTTTTGCAGACTGGAGTGAACTATCACCACCAACAATGGCTGCAGCAGCTTAGCAACAGAATACCAATGCTGAAAACAGGAATCCAGAACATCCCTTACCAATGTCTTTTCCAGTCTGTCTCTCAATGATTAGTTTCTTCAGCCATCAACGAAGGTGCACCAAATGAAGACACACCACTTTTAAATTTATTGTTTGCCACATGTCCATCATTTCTCAAAGGTGGAAGGATGTCAAGATTAATTATAACTCTGGAGTTGCCAGTAACATAATTGAACCAAGTGTACCAACAAAGTGACTATAAGGATAGCTTACTTTCTGCACCCTCAAAGTTTCTCCAGCACCTACATGACCACACGAAAAGGGTGCGATGCAATAGTGGAAACAAAAATTAAATATCATTTATTTGTCTGGAACCTCATCCTGGGAGTGAGCAATGGACACAGTATGTATGAGCTTTAATGTCGTCTCATTGATATTATCCAGTTATTCCAGAACAAGTCATGTCATAGCATAGCTTGTCATGTCATACCTTTGATAGGAGGATTGCTTTGGCTGGAATGTATTCAAAAGTGCAAGTGAAAGAAAACTTTAAAAAAAACTGCTGACACTAAGTTTGCCCTTAATGTACATCCACAGTGCAGTTTCAAAACAATGTCAAAAGGATACAATTGCAATGGTTATGGATGCTTTGCATACATGAAATTAACAAATTGGAAGCATTTCCTTTGGCTGACCTTGTAAAAAGTTCCCAACTTTGTTTCCACATTGCCTCCAGGAATATGGTATGTAGTTATGACATTCACATTGACTGGCAGCTCCTGTTACCCTCAATGGGCAGCGTGTCTTTGGGACCTAACAAACTATCACAAATAGAGTCCTCCAGAATCTCGCTTTACCCACCAAATTTCCTGAGGACTAACTGAAGAAACAGGGTGTTCTATTTACCAGTAGATGTATTTCTAAACAATAGTGTTGCCTTCCAAACCACAAAGCTTCAGGCTGCAAATGCTAAATCGTTGGATGCTTACTTCTGTAATAAAATTTTGTTGATCTCAGAAAAACATGCAGATATGTGAAGAGTGGATCAGAAGGGTATTGGGTTCACATTGATTAGTATCTCATCAAGTTTAATTTTTAATAGAAACTATATTTGAGTAGAGAATAAAGATGAGCAAAAATGGATTTATTGAAATAATTTATAGAAAATCACACCATTAATCTTAAACAGTAAGTTATTATAATTATAATTCTATGCTCTCCCAATGGTAGAATCGATACAATACTACCCAAATCCTTTAACAAAATTGGACATAACAATACTGTCAACATTGAATTTGTTTCCACCAGTATGTATGGCCAATATATTTGATTTGCATGAAACTGATAACATTAGGATTGCATATCCAACAGAAACAATTAACATCAAAAATGTTGTACAAAAATAACAGCATGCATTATATAACTAGTGCAAGAACTACCACAATTTATAAATGACCAAATCATTCTATAGTCACCAACCCATAAAAACACAAATGCAAAAAAAATTGTTCTTTTACAAATAGTTTTCATAACTCAAATGTAGATTTGTCAATTTAAGAGTATTATATATTATTTAGTCATTTCATGATATAAACATTAGTAAGTACATTTTTGAAATTAACATATTTCATGATAATCTTCAAACAGAGCCTAAAATGATTAAGCATATTGTATGTACTCAGCCAAAGCTGTCCACGTTGGCCACAAACACAAGACAGGCTCAAACTCACATACTTACAAACTAACTATAATTAGTTTTGAGACATGCAGTTGATTTAAGTTTCCTGTTACACTAATTTGCATATAATTATATTTTAAAATATCTTGTAATAACCAGCTAAACATTTCAGAATGGACTTCTGTTTCAGTTTGCATTAAAAAGTCTTGACAGAATTAAGTGTATAAGAGGGTACAATTTTTAATTTAGCTGAAAATAGCTTTGTCACAAAAAAGCATTGATATCAAAATGCCTTGTACATCTCTATGACTCTGTTGAAAATAATTCAAAATGTGCCAGTTCGGTCTTAGTGATAAAATAGTGCTTAATTTACCAGCGTCTTTGAAGGTCCATATGTAACCACAATTAGCAGAAACTCTCAATGATCTGATCTGATTTCAGAATTGGTTTCTGGAGCAATAATTTTTACAACAATCTCAAATGTGGAAACTTCATTTGTGCCTAATATAGGTGCAAGTGTATTTCCTCAACACTTTGGGCTGGTTTTGCCTTGTTCCGTTCTGATCTACTGCCTTACTTCTAGTATCCCCACACAGATGTAATGTTGGGGAGAAAAAAAATAACATTCGAGCCCTTCAATCTCCTAACTGTCACCATATGCTGTTCATCACCACCATTAACATCAGACCTTTGCTCACTGGCCTACATTATCTGTGCTCCCATCCGCTACCGCCACCCCTAAACCTCCATCCCCAGCTTGCCAACATCGCTCACCTGCCTCCTGCCTTGTGGAGTGGGTAAACAACAATGAATATTTAACATTTTCATCCTTGTTTTCACTGGCCTTCCTATGTTCTTAATCTCCATCAGTCCTGTATTTTCAGACATCTGTACTTCTCTAAATCTCATTTACTCCAGGACTGGTAGCTGTCCTTTCATCTGTGTCAATCCAAAGTATGGAATTCTCAGCATAAACCACTGTGCCTCCATCGCACTTTCCTTCTTTAAAACCACAAGTTCAACTAAGCTTTTGCCTCTCTGCGTCAAGATCTCTTTATGTGGTTCAGGTTATGTTTTGCTTTAGACTACTTATCTGAAGTACCTATTAATATTTTTGTGATCTGGGCACGATATAATCATTACATAATAATTATGCTCAGTTGATTTTGAGAAAAAGGTGTTGAAAAATCCACTGCAACATAACTTAAGTCGCTACATTTACACCCTTTTAAAAATGGCGATTCTACCACTTTTTTTTTCATCAAGCTAGTAGAATGGAAGTATTTTTAATTTACAACAATGGCCAAGACCATCTGACACATATAAATTTCTCATAATTATTGTTGCTCATTGATTATTCTTACTTCAGTGCAATGTGCCCATCAAAATCATCTTGTCTTAAACATGCCAGTACTTCTGGAATCTAAGATATACATTTCTACTTTCACAGTGAGAGGAGATCCAGGAATGCCTGGACCACCGGGACCTCCAGGACCCCCTGGAGCCCCAGGGCAAGCTGGCTATCCAGGAAAACCAGGTGTTGGGATGATGGGACCCCCTGGAAGTCCAGGACAACCAGGACCACAAGGACTAACTTTAAAGGGAATTCCAGGCCTTCCAGGAGCACCAGGACCTGAAGGGAGAATAGGGTATCCTGGACAAAAAGGAGATAAAGGAATTCAAGGGATTCAAGGGCAAAGGGGTAGTCCAGGCCCTCCAGGAAATCCTGGACCAGCCGGATTGTCTGTTATTGGTAAACCTGGCCCACAAGGGGCAGTAGGATCTCCAGGAGTACCAGGATTACCTGGAGCAAAGGGACATCCAGGTTATCCAGGCATCCCTGGTCAAAAGGGGGATAAAGGAATTGGAATTCCAGGGACTTCAGGTGAAAGAGGGCTGCCTGGGCCACCAGGGGCACCGGGAACTCCAGGACCAGCAGGATTAACTACAGCAGGTGTGCCTGGTCTTCCTGGTGACCCAGGTAAAAAAGGTGAAATGGGAGCACCTGGCCCAACAGGTTTCACTGGAGCACCGGGTCACAAAGGACTACCAGGACCACCTGGACCAATTGGAATAGGAAAGCCCGGAGCTACTGGTGTACCAGGAATGCAAGGGCCACCTGGTTTGAAGGGTCACCCTGGTGTCCAAGGTTTGCCTGGGGCACCAGGACTGCCAGGCATTGGAAAACCAGGTGTGCCAGGGCTGAAAGGAGAACCTGGCCCCGTAGGTTATCCTGGGTATCCTGGAAAAAAAGGTGAGATGGGACAAACGGGCAAGCCAGGAGACCCTGGTTTAGTGGGACCAGCCGGTCTACCAGGAGCACAGGGCCCAAGAGGTTTACAAGGAATTCCTGGCGCTCCAGGAGATAAAGGTGCACAAGGACATACGGGTGCACAAGGGTATCCTGGAGCAAAGGGTGATAGAGGGGCAACTGGCGTTCCAGGAATGTCAGGGTCTCCTGGGAAATCAGGTTCACCAGGGCTACCAGGATCAGTTGGGCCAGCTGGTCAAAAAGGTGACACTGGTCTCACTGGCCCACATGGGAAACCTGGAAATCCTGGTCCTCCTGGTCCTCAAGGCCCATTAGGTTTTCCAGGTGCAATCGGGTTGCGAGGGCCAGCCGGAATACCTGGCCATAAAGGTTTGCCTGGGTTGCCTGGATCGCAAGGGCCTCCTGGACTAAATGGTGCTCCAGGAAAACCAGGATTACCAGGTCCTCCGGGTCTCATTAGCAGAGAAATAACGAAGGGGCCAGCAGGGGCACCAGGACCAATAGGGGCAGCAGGTCCTCCTGGTCCACCAGGCCTTCCTGGTCCACCAGGTTTACCTGGTGAAATCTATGTACAACCAGAGAAATCAGGACAGCCACCACCTGGATTACTGAGCCCTGTTCCAGCTTTTACAGCCATTCTTTCTAGGGCATATCCACCAGTTGGGCAACCAATAGTATTTGACATTATAGAGACCAATTCAAATAATAATTATGATCCATCATCTGGTGTTTTTACATGTGAAGTACCAGGGCTTTATCACTTTAGTTACCATGTACAAATCAAGGGGGCGAGCGTTTGGGTTTCATTATATAAAAACGGAAAATCCATACTGCAAACATATGATGATTACACTCAAGGATATGTGGATCAAGCCTCAGGAAGTGCTATAGTACACCTACGTGAAAATGACCAAGTCTACATATTATTACCTTCAGAGGAAGCTAACGGTTTATATTCATCTGATGAGAAACAGTCATCCTTCTCAGGGTTTTTAATTAGCCCCTCATGATTTACACAGGTTGCAGGGCTTTATTTCAATGAATCAAACTAAGTTTGCTGAAGGTATTTCTTAATTGATAAACAATGTACCTTCATTAAGAAATTATTTGGATCTAAAATTCACACAAGTATAGCTGTTCCACCAATGTTTATCTTCCTACATTTAACATATGTCCTTGAGTCATCTATCTTTATCTTATAAATATGGCATATACAGTACTATACTGGTGTGATGACACATACTGTATCAGAAATAAATACTGCACTTTTATAACTTTTAAGCTCATGAAGAAACGGGTTATCTGTTCATGAGCAAAAATGCTGTTCAATTCATGTTACACAGTTATGTTCTTTTCTATGTCAACATCGTTGTCGAAAATGTCAAAGCAAGAAGTACATTTTGAAAATATGGGATCATTCTTTAACCATGCTCACTGCTTTCCACCTATTTTAGAGACTGTAGTCTTCCAAATTTCAAACCAATGCTTCAAAATTCTCTTTTCCTTTGTTTCTAGATTTCAGAATATTACCGCTGGTATATGCCACTTTATTATTCATAGATTTTTACTTATGTAGTTTATAACACATGTTCAGAGTGAAAGTATTTAAGTGTATTTATTCAAAAGTAAATGTATATATTTTTTTCTAATGATTAACATTTTTCAATTTATAGAAATGTTCTTTATGTTGTATGTTGTTGAATCATACAGATCTGAAACGTCCAAGATTTGATCTATGCTTTCTGCAATCATCATTAGCCAGTTTGCAATGAAAACATCATTACTGACCTCTGGGATAGAATTGAGGGCAACTGGAGAGCATTGCAATGAGATGGGTGGCAGTGCTGGTGTTTAGTGGAATTTAGTGCAGCAGGTCTCCTAATCTAAAGCAGTTTAGTGAACACTCCTAGACCATGTGCTTAGTTACCATGTCAACCTAGTAAAACAGCCAAAGTAATACACTCAAGCTGCACAGAGATGAAGAATGATCAACTGATTGATGTATCAGAGGACTCCTGGCAACCACGAGACTAAATCTTGGATAAATCATCATCTTCAGATGGAGAAAGAAAATTTGGAATAGAAAGATTGTATCAATAGTTTCAAAAAGTGCAACTTTTACACAGTAAAATGTTAACTGTACTCCTACTACATGAACTGTTAATATGAGCTGTCAAATAATTTTGTGGAACTGGAATTAAACAGATTTATTTATCTGAAACAAACTTCCAAATTTTCTTTTACAATAAAACTGGCAAATGGTAACCTCATAAACAAAACTGTTCTCTGTGATAAACTCAACATGTTTCAGTTATAATTAAGCTTCCACACCTGAAAAATCTACAGAGGTTCAACCTGTTAATCCACACAACTGCAATGACAGCATAGTGGAATTTCAGGGGTCATGTTTGACAGAAGTAGGCTCACAAAGTGGAACTATACTGGACTTGGCTAACAGACATCAAATGTGAACTGAACTGTATTCAGCAATAATGCCTCTGGGACAAACCAGACTGCCAACATTCAGTGTTTGAGCTCATGGAAAATGGTCAATTGGGCCAACATTTAGGATACCAGCATGATTTTATGTCCTCCAAGACAGATAAAGGAGGAAAAAAATACATTCTCTCATTTAAGAAAATCAATGCTTTCTTCCTATATTACAATATTACCATGTTCTTGTGTCTTCATATTGGAATTAAAAATCTTTGGCCTTGCCAATTTTAAAAGTAATTGTCTTCAACAGCGCGGAACGATTCAAGTCCAACTGTGGATTTGAACATTACAATCCACAAAACTCCTTGAAGCAGAGATACCCAGGTTTTCAAGCCAGCAAGTCGCCTCTTGGACAACATTGCCACATAGAAGGAGAATCATACCCTATCCAATAAAAGATGCGTGACACACATCTTTCTGCTAAAGTAAGTACACACTATAACACACATCTTCTGTTTCTCTCTTCAAACAAACTATTCAAATTAAAATGTCTTGCCCTGAAATAAACAAAACACCACTAATATGATACATATGAATGAGCAAACTGATGATACACCATTAATATAATTTAAAAATTTTTAATATCATGAGCATGCTGGATAAAAGTAGATAGGGAGTTTCTGCTTCGAGAAAGAAGGGCAAGTGAGCTCAAGTCTAAACTGATCTGCAAAAGCAGTAAAGGTGAAGTGAGGAAAAACCTTTCCAAACAGCGAACAATTAGGGTCTGGAATGCACCGCCTGGATGCGTGGAGGAGACAGGTTCAATTGAGGCATTCAAGAGGCCAATGGATAACTATTTGCATAAAAATAATGTATAAGAGTATGGAGAAAAAGCAGGAGTTTTAGCACTGAGTTATGACATTCAACCAGCTGGTGCAGGCAAAATGGATCAAACTGGCCTCTTTCTGTGCAGTAACTCTTCTGTGATTTTCTAATAATACAACTTTTTGACTGGGCTGAATTGAATAGATCTGATCACTCTTGGGGAATGTATATATCATGCAAAGTAATATTTATTAACATTTATTGCAACATCACATACTAAAAATTAGAAAACACACATAAACTATATACATTTGTGTGCGTTTATAAAATCGGTAATTGGTAAAAGAAAACAGTAATGTTTTAAGTATTAATTTTCTGGAAACACTTCAAAATTTTATTTCTTTCAAAATAAAAATCATAAAAGATCATTATTCTTAGATGGTGACACCTGTCCAAGCCTGAAAATGGGCCCATTGACAGGTTCAGCTTGGTGGGGAAGCAACTGGGCAGGTACTTAAACCAACTGACCACAGTATAACCAAGCTACACTAGGATTTTTATTTAACTTTGCTTAATTAAGATGCTGATTGAAGTTCATGAGGTCATTAATTCATGCAATTGGAAGTTATTTTAGTGAACAACACCAAAGTTCAATGATTTGATAATAAGTAAGAGAGCTAAATTAAATGACACAATGAATAGCTAGTTTTAACAGGACGTAAAAACCAGCCTCAAAATAATAATACACGATAGCGGAATGGGTGCAATCATCAAACTTCTGGAAGTCCCTACTTTGCCCAAAAAGCTATGTTCCTTTCCACTGATTCCATGATCTTTGCAGCTCTTGTTGAGTCTAGCTGTCACTGTTGATTGTAGCTTGGTCTCTAAGCTCTGGAACTCCCTCTCTAAACACCTGTGCATCCTTGCTGCTCTGCTCTTTTAAATGCCAGAATAAAAGTAATGTTTTAACCAAATTTTTGTCCTATCCGAACATGCTCTATGGTTAGTGCCTGCATTTCTATGTGTGTGCTTGCAATGCTCCTTGGAATATCGTTTAATGCTGTACAAGCTGTATCAGTATGCTCTGTTTGACGATGAGTTTGAATGTTGCTACGATGCTAACAAAGATCATGAGGAAGCTTGAGATGGGATAAAGAAAAGATGAGGTAAAGCTGATTGATCAAAGCCAGAAGGCATGTGTGAAGGCAGAAGAAGCTAATAACAAGTAAATATCATTCAAGTTGGGCTACTGAACCCAAGGTTTAGACAAAGAACATAAATTTTATAGTATATTTTGAATAAAGTACATCATCATAGAAGGTGACCTTCTCAATATTTACCCAGATAAGAGAATAAAGAAAAAAAATGTTAGTAGACCTTAATGCAGCATACAGCGGGAATAGTACTCTATTGGAAATCTCTGGTCCAACATTCTTAAGTGTTGAGAGAAATCGAGAAGTCATGGGTGACCAAGAGGAGGAGTAGCAAAAGAGAAAAGGTTGTTCATACAGACATCTTATCCAACCTAGACTGTAACTTACGATTGGTCAGTCATTTGATTTGTTTTCTCTATAACTGGTGTGCTATATTCCATGTGAAACATTGATTGACCTCAATCTATTACCATATTTCTCTCAGCCAAATCTGACCAGTTGTTCAGACAGTGATACCTCTCAAAGAAAAAGATAAAAGTTAATACTTTTTAAAATTTGTTCATCGGACTTCACTGTCAATTACTAGGCCAGTATTTATTGCCCATTCCTAAATGCCTAGAATGCAGTTAAGAAGCAACCACAGATCAAGGTAAGGACGGTACATTTCCTTCCCTAAAGGGCATTAGTCAACCTGATGGGTTTTTACAACAATTAACAGCAGTCACCATTGATTTTTTTATGCCAAATTTTACAATCCCATCATCATTGGATTCAAACCTACATTCCCATATTCGGAGAAAGTGAGGACTGCAGATGCTAGACAGAGTTTAAAAAGTGTAGTGCTGGAAAAGCCAGTCAGGAAGCATCCGAGGAGCAGGACAGTCCTGTTTCGAGCAAAAGCTTTTTATCAGAAATGCTGCATAAGCTTTGAATCAGAATTCCCAAAATATTAACCAAGGCTCAGTTCTGAATATTAGGTCCGGTATAGTCCCTCCCTTGTTGGGCTATGTGCTAGTTGAAAAGGTTATCTGGATGCAATTAAAAAAATTATGCTCCCTCCCTACCTTGCACAAAATAACTACCCCAGATAATAATTTGCTAAGTAAAATCATTAATACTGCTTTATTGTTCTCATATACTTCTGAAATTTGATATTTAACCCTCCGTTGTTACCTGACTGAAGCTCTTTGGTATCCACCCAATAGCATGTTTTTGTGATTTCTTTTTCCAGCCACATTGGAATAATCCACAGATTACAACCTTTGAAGGCCTGCTTCTCAATTTCTAACCTGACTCCCTGAAATCTGCTGCAGGACCTCATTTCTCTTTCTTCCTGTGTACTGGTCCCAATATGGTGCATGACCTCTGGCTGATCACCCTGCCCATTAAAATTGTCCTGGATTCTGTGATATCCTTGACCCTGCCACCTGGGAGGTAACATACCATCTCAGAATCATTCCATTGGCCCCAAAAGCCCCTGTCTACTCCATTCATTCACAAGTCCACAATCACCACCGATCCTCCACATTTTTTCCGCCAGCAGCTGAATCACCCATAGTGTTATTGCCTCGCCTGTGTCTGTTCTCCACAGTCGAACCATCATTCTCACTGTTCACTAACACTGAAACATAATGCAGCTGGGGGATGCACCAATTGTCATCTTCCATCTGACAGCTTCCCATTCCCTCTCTGCCTGCACTTCCTGAAACAACATGGCGACCACATGCTGAACCACACTGTCCATGAAACTCTCAGCCTGATGAATGCATGGTGCCCCCAGCTACTGCTCAAGCTCCAAAGTCCACAGCTTACATTGTTCCAACAGCAAACACCTCTTGCGCATATGGTTATTCAAACGAGCCGGGAACATTTAGGAAAGTCTTGATATCATAAGGGAAAAAAAAGCTCTTTGCAACCAAGGGTTTGAACAGCCAGATGTGATTCTCACTCAGAAATATCAAGAGTCCTGTTAGCATGCATTTATATCTGTTTACTACCTAAGCTTGTTTCATGTATACATATTTTCCTGTCCTCTCTTTTGTGGCAGAGAGAAACAGGATGGCGACAATTGTCAATATGGAGGTCTGGGCTGAAAACTAGTGGCTCCAGCTCACCACTTGCTCCTCTCTGCCTTCACCTTGGACACAGTTCCCAACACTTCTGGGCACCCTCCCTGTGCAGCAACTGCCTGCACCCTCCACCCACAGAGGTTGGCATCAGATATGCACCAACCTCACCACATCCTTGTGGTACACCTCCAAACCACTTGGAATACAGTTATCCATTTCAATGCTGTACTTTGGAACAGCATCTACTTTCACTGCCATTAGGCTGCCAGGAAGTTTTGCACAGAGACAGGCAACCATCTTGTACATTGCTGCTGGTTGCACCTGAAGGATTTGCACTTGCTTTCTCAGTGCTCACTCACTTCACAGCTACTTGGGTGCTCATAGCAGCTTGGCTTTACATTTCCTTTTTGCATTTGACACCCTCAGCCAAAGCCTGAAAGCTCACAGTCTGTTGATGCAAAGCTACAATTCTAACACAAAGCTAGGCATCCTATGATAGTTGATCAAAGTGGTGGACATGATGCTGTACTAGACCACGCCACATTAATGTCAGACCTAATATTTCGATAGGGACAGCCAAGGAACAAACCAACTTGGGGGTTTTGTTGAAAGCAGGCTAGATAACCAGGCTGACCCTGAACAGCACACTGTCAAATGCAAACTTTACTGCTTTTCATCCTCATCTGAATCTCAAATACTCAATGGAAATGGAAAATGGCTGCATCCACTTGTGGAATGAGTGGAGTTAAGTGATTTATCATGTGGGGTGCATGTGAGAGTGAAATAAGACCCTTTAAGGGGCATTCATACTCTCACAGTACACACTGAAGACCGATTAAACATAGTACCCTGCATATGAAACACAGTCAGTGCCCAACCGTGGTCACAAGTAAGACTGACCACATCACTGGCCTTTGCAGTGTGTTTCTGACTGGGTCAGCATATACTCTCTGTCCCAAGTTGCACTTAAAAATGTGGTAGTGAGCTGCTTCCTTGACCGCTGCAGTCCATGATATTGAAACTTAGAGCTCATTAGGCCATTTCAGAGGGCAGTTCACACTCAACCACATTGCTGTAGCTCCCTGGAGTCACAGACAGGCCAGACCAGGTCAGGATGGCAGATTTCCTCCCCTAAAAGGACATCAGTATTTGACAGTGGTTCCATGGTCATCATTTGATTTTAATTCCCGGTATTTAGTGAATTCAAATTTCACCGTCTGCCAAGGGGGATTCGAACCAGTGTCTCCAGAACATGAACTAAGTTTCTGGATTAATATTCTAACAATAATATTATTATTCAATCATCTCCTGGAAGGTCAGTACTGCCCTCATGACCTGTCCCACCTGTCAATCTTCCAACTATTCGCTCCACTCTCCTCTCCGATCCATCACCTTTACTCCCACCTCCATCCACCTATTGCATACTCAGCTACCTTCTCCCCAGCCCAGCCCCCTCGCATTTATCTTTCCACCCCTGAGGCTCCCATCCTCATTCCTGATGAAGGGCTCCAGCCTGAAACATCGATTTTCCTGCCCCTTGGATGCTGCCTGACCTGCTGTGCTTTTCCAGCAACACACTCTCAACTCTTATCTCCAGCATCTGCAGACCGCACTGACTCCTACATGTTCTCATATACAATGCAGGCTTTTTGGATGCTACTGGCCAGTGGGGAGTGGGAGGGGGGCACCAGATTTCAGGAATCAGACAGCACTTAAACACTCCTAACCAGATTTGTGTGACCGTACATCAGAATATCCAATGCACCCCTCTCCCCTTTGTGTAGTCCTCCAAGTGCCTTATGGCGTGGACTATGCTAAGCCATCATTTCAAAGATGATGTGAATACTGAATGTGCAGTTCATGACAGACCTGTTCTGTTTCTGACAGTCTTCATACAGGCTCAGCGGAACCATGACCAGTGGGTTAGTGTCACTGTGACATGCACAGATGAGTTGAGGCAAAACAAATATGTCAGCAAGCCCAGGACTACGAGCAACCTCCAGTGGCTGCTGAACAGGCTAAAGAAGTCATAGCAGAGAGTCCCCTCAGGATGTGGAGGAGCTACAAGATTCCCAGAGTCAATTGTCCTTGATGTAACTTTCTCCAGACGTGCAAGGCTGCTACACATGGAGGACATCCAAGTCAAGGTTCACAGAATGATGTTAACTGTTGGAGGAGGACTTGCAAACCGAACGGGTGAGTGGCCATCCTTGCCTTGTGGCTAAGGTGCAGTTGCTCTAAATTTCATGCAACTGACTGCTTCCAAGGATTCTCAATCCCACACAAGTATCAAGGTTGTTACTGACTCAACCTACGCCAGATCAGATTGCCTTATCTCATTTGCTTGTGCCATAGTTAGTGCCGCAGTCCAGGTAGTAGGTTTTGCCAACATAGCTGGCTTTCCCAAGGTGCATGGCAATATGCCTCACAAATTTCGGAGACATGGCATCAAGGATGATAGGGAAATACAGAGGCCCAAAGTCTAAGTCATAAGGGGACCTTCAACTGTGTCTGACTAATAAAATAGTGCCTTGAAGCACTTCACATTGCACATAAACATAGCTCATTTCATGAGGTAGACAATAACATATTCCACCATTCCAGGAGTGCCAGCAGACTTTCTTTTGCTTCCACTGTGTATTGGTCATTGGGATAGGGATAGAATGCAAGATATGTACTGCTTCCTTGCACTTTATCTTTATTCCATTAGTTCTGAGCTTCCCCATGTTTCCACGCAATTTTTTCACTTAAGTCTTTATCGCCCCACATTAGTCTCTGAGCTCTTGTCCTGCAACCCAGCCATGTCAACGATCTTTTTAAACACAGTCCCTCTGTTTAAACCAGGGTGGTGGTGCCTGTTTATATCCCTTCCCGCAGTAACCCTTCTACTCTGATACAGAAAGGAGTTGCCCGCTTCAGAATTATTGTTCAATTTGCTTCTCAGCATGCTGCCTCTAAGCCCAACAACTAACTTCCCTAACTTACCCTCAACATCAGCGTCCTGTGATAAGACCACTTTCAGTGAACAGATCACTTTTTTTTAAAGATTAGATTCCCTACAGTGTGGAAACAGGCCCTTCGGCCCAACAAATCCACACCGACACTCCGAAGAGCAACCCACCCAGACCCATTCCCCTACACTTACCCCTGACTATGCACCTAACACAACAGACAATTTAGCACGGCCAATTCACCTAACCTGCATATCTTTGGACTCTAGGACTGGTCAAGGCCAACTCCATTGATTAACTTGCAACAACAGCCCCAAGTGATGACTGACCAAACTTCTGACTGATCTCTATGCAATACCCAGATTGAATTACTGATAATCTCTGGACTGACCAGGCCAAACCCCAAGACTGTAACACTACTGAATCCCTGACCTTGATTGCCCCCAAACCACTGGGCTCATTTCAGACAATGCTCCAGACTCATGTCAGTCACTGTTGACTTCACTAAGAATGACTTTCCTTAGACTTGGAGACATTGCCATTTGATAGAAGCAATAAGTGCGTTTGCTGCATAAGCTGCTGGCACATACTGTGGATGTAATGTTGATGTAGCATGGTGCCATAAAGCCCCTTGTCTGGTGAATGCTGGAAAACATTATATATTTTCTGACATTGTGCCTCCACTAAGAGGTAAGGCAAGACACAGATACTGGGGGCTAAATGTTTGAATGATGCAAAAATGTGCAATAAAACAAAGACAGGCAAGGCAGCAATGCTAACATCATCCAAGGAAGTGCAAAGTGAGAAAGTGCTATCAAATCAAGCTGAAAGCCCTTGTGTGTGTCGGGCTCCAATGCAGTAAAGGGTTGCCTGTTCTGTGCACATGTCCTGGCAGCACCCTTACAATGGAAGATGTTGATATGCTCCATTATGCAGGACAGAAATGATGAACTATAATAAATGAGAGCTGGAGATGTGCCATGATGATGTGGTGGGGCTGCTGCATGTCCAATGCTACCCTCCTTGGGGGAGGATGTAGGCATGCGTTGATCATGATGCCCATCCTAAGATCATGGGGAATGCTGGGCAAGATGGAGGCGCCAAGGGATTGGAAAACTGGAGTTGCCAGGTAACGGCATAGATTTCCATTACAGGAAATTGGCAGTATCTTGTTTCTTTCCACTGCCTAATAAAATAAAAACGTTTTAATACAGATGAATAGGCTTACTGCTGCTTACTGGCAAGACCTGCACCTCACTGTTAAAATCTTGGTTTGAAAATTGGGTATTCTTTCCTTGCTATCTCTTTTTTTTTGTTCTCACTGTTCTTCACCAACTGACATGGCATTGCCCACATTGATTAGAGGCTAAGATTCCATTCTCTGTCACTGAAGTGGAGAAAATAGCAAATTCAGGTACAAATATTTCAAAGAAAGGTTACAGGGCTTTTTGCAACATGCAACTTGGCAAAAAATAATCCTCATAATAAACTGGGTGAAATAGGCAGCTGAATAGGTTCTGCAGAAAGAGAAGATAAAAGAAAGGATGGAACACAAGGTGATGGGGCCAAGATTAACTAAAGGGGGGCACATTTTCGGCCAAACATGCTGTTCATGTTCCTAACTTTCCTATGTTCTAACCACCAATTTAAACAATTTGGTTTAAAAATATTTGGCAACATAAAAAGTTAAAAATATAGCAAGCACACTTAAGAAAAACATTTTTATGTACAAGTTGCCAGGGCACTTCAGCTGTAATAGTTTTCATGCCAAATAGCTAACATTCTAAATAAGTTAAAATGTCAAACCTATTTCCACTGGTTTCAAAAGGCAGTTATTTGCACTAGAAAACAACAGAATCAGTGATCACATTGTCTCCTTTGACTCAGAGGTTATGGGTTTAAGCTACACTGCAGAACAGTACTGACATAGTATTGGTTTTTGGTGGGATGTTAAACGAAGATGCCATCTACTTGTTCACCGTGGAACAACATGAATAAAATAGGAAATTCACCCGGTTTCCTTGCTGACATGTGTCTCTTAATAAACACCAGCAAAAACAGATGAATCTGCGCGACCTTGACCTAAGCAAGTTAGTAACCATGACTGTCCACATAACCAAAATGATTCAACTGGGATGGGATGTGGGACCAACTATCCTGAATTTACATAGGGCTTCCCTAATCTTCCACCATAATGATGATGGAGATCAACACTAATTCTGCTCACAACTCCCAAACAAAAATAGCATCAATCTGCTTTTTCTGTTTTTCTTCAGTTTCTGTTGATCTCTCACTGGAAACATCTCCAAACAGAAACACCAGGCTTGGATACATGCAAATTCCATCTTATAGCTAACAATTCTGTTACAAAATCACATCCAGCACACTCTGTAAATGTTTCTTATATTTTTTTTCCCTTAGTAATTTTTCTTGTTTTTTGTAAAGACGTGTGCAACTACATATAGGGGTTGATTCATGTCCAATTATTAATTCAGTCAAAAAAATTAATGTGAATATACACCGCTGTACAATTCATGTATGTTAATCCAAAAAAAGTCAAATTGAGGATTCCTCATCTTCAGTTGTTACTATTATCACCATTCATTTAACAAGCATATAGGATGATAAACTTGCCATAACATACAAACTAGAATCATCATTAAAAGTTACTACAGAGATACTAAAACAGTCTCGTCCCAAATCTCCAAAACAGACAAAACGTTGAAAAATCTGCTCAGAGCTGAGAACAAATACGGGAATCACTGGGCACAATTAAACCAGCATTGCTGCTTTGATACAGGCCGCATATAAATTCTGAACAGTTAGCACCAATTAAAGCTAGCGTTTTTTTTAAATTGGCCTGTAGCATTTAAAGAAGAAATCAATCTTAGCTGGAGCAGGTGCTGAAACTGGTCACAATAAAGGGGAAACTAGAAAAACATAGAAAGCACAAGATGACAGAATTGTGGCTCCAAGAACTTACGATGCTGTATTGAAGACAACAGTGTAGGTCTTGGAAAAGAGGAGAGTTGTCATCTATTTAAAAGGTGCCAGGTAGAATTGTTTGTTAACAATTCAGGTCTTTTTCAATATATAATTTCAGTTACATCACACTGTAAACTTCTGCCGTAAATTCTGTGTCTTATGATCTTATACTCCACAACGACCTGATGAAGGAGCAATGCTCCAAAAGCTGGTGCTTCTGAACAGACCTGTTGGACTATAACCGAATACTGCTTGGATTCTGTAATAAAATTTCATTTCTAACATATATTGAGATGTAGCATTTATTTCAGCAGTGAAATAGCCAGTAATAGAAAGTGGATAAGCGTCAGACTGACAGGTAATAGGGAAATAGAGTTGCATTCATCAGCACCATAATCAGATGTGCCAGTCAGCCGAAGAGCCAAAGAATGTGATGCTGGAAAAGCACACCCGGTCAGGCAGCATCCGAGAAGCAGGAGAGCCGACGTTTCAGACATATGCCCTTCGTCAGCCAAAGATACTGGATGGGTTCAGTGCCTTTTCCTCTTCTTCCTCTTCCTCAGCTGACCAACATACACATGGTGAAGATGGCTGTACTTCATAACGTTTCATCTGCAAGATGAAACAAGTTTTAAAATATTCTCTGGTGAGTACGACTTAATTCATCCAGGGATGTCCAGTCAGCAATGCAAACCACCAAAAAGCTTCCACAAACTGTATAACAAGTACCAATTTGCAATTAACCTTAAAGTAGATTTTGATGAGTTTAAATAGGGCTAACAGGAGATCGTCCCTGCTGTTGAATGTATGCTCAGCTGGGTATGGTCAAAGAGAGCGCTTTGATTAGAATGTTCAGGTGGAAAAAACAACTGCTGATGTCAAAACAGCGTCACATGCTGACTGGTGTCACAACTTTATAATCTACATACCTCTGATGCATGTTAGTAGTGACCATGCAAATACTCTTACAAAAGCTACATCTAACATGGACACAAGGAGAGATGTGATGTTTCTCAGGGATGCCATTTTGGACCAAAGCAGCTACCAACAGCACCAAAGATATGTGCTCGAGGAAGCTGAATTTTCTCACCAAAGGTGTCCTCATTATAAATTGAGGCAATTATTGAGCAATGCCAGCAAGTTAAATTTAAGATCCACTTTCCCTCCATGACAAAAGCAGCAGATTCTGAAGAGGATTATGGACATCTGTTTACAAGGATGGTTCCAACAATGGCACAGTGGTTAGCACTGCTGCCTCACAGCGCCAGAGACCCGGGTTCATTTCCCGCCTCAGGCGATTGACTGTGTGGAGTTTGCACGTTCTCCCCGTGTCTGCGTGGGTTTCCTCCGGGTGCTCTGGTTTCCTCCCACGGTCCAAAGATGTGCAGATCAGGTGAATTGGCCATTCTAAATTGCCCGTAGTGTTAGGTAAGGGGTAAATGTAGGGGTATGGGTGGGTTGCGCTTTGGCGGGTCGGTGTGGACTTGTTGGGCCGAAGGGCCTGTTTCCACACTGTAAGTAATCTAATATAATCTAAACGTGGCAATTCAGTTAGGAGGAAATGGTAGAGCAGTTGAAACTACTTCCATGGAATTGAGGAGGCTAAGAGGAGATGTGACATAAGTTTTGAAAATTGTGAGGAGTCTGGACAGAGTGGATAGGGAGAAACTTCCCACTCATGAAAAGATCAAGAACCAGAGGACATGGTTTAGCAAAAGAAGCAAAATGCAAGGGAGAAAAGTTGTTTCATATAGCAGGAAATGCATATTCTGGAAGTGCGATGCAGGCAAGTTCGACGGAGGCATGTGAGAGGGCATTAGATGATTTTTCAAATACAAGCAACACAAGGTTACAGAGTAAAGGCAGGAAATTTGTACTAGATTAGAGTGGTGCTGGAAAAGCACAGCAGGTCAGGCAGCATCCGTGGAGCAGGAAAAACGACGTTTCGGGCAAAAGCACTAATCTAGACTCTGGTTTCCAGCATCTGCAGTCCTTGTTTTCACCTAGGAAATTGATCCTGCTAAAATGCTGAGAGAGCTGGTATACTCATGCAGGGCTGAATGCCTAGTGCATCTTAACCTGAGGTTCTGTAATTCCCTCCACAAAATAATGCTGCATTCATTGAAATTTTGAAGACTAATAAATATGTATTTTTTCCCGTTTAGGCCAGATTATGAAGGAAATGGATCATTGGCAAATACATGGAATAAAGGTACAAAATAGATCGTGATGAAAGAGGCTCATGGAGCTAAATACTCTGCTCCTATTAATGAATCTAGTTTCCATTCCTGAGGACCAAGTCCTTGAATTAAATTGGTGAATCCAGTGGAGAGACACCAACAACTGTGAGACAGAATTGGATCAGAGAGAAAATACATTGCAATGTTCAACATCAGAATCAATACTGCTTCAATTTTAGTTTAAAAAGCTGAATTAATTTAAGACTGTCTACTGAGTAACAATGCTCTTAGAAGCATTCTCGAAGTTTTAGCTGTAAAATTTTTTAAGTAGCAATTATTTTAAACAAGGGCACCACCAAGTGTTATCCTTCTTACATTACAGGAGTTAAATACAGCAATGTCCATTCTTGGAATATTCAGTCACAAAGTCTGGAACACAATAATTGTAGGGTGTTGAAATATTCTGAACATAAGATGTCATGAAATCAAGTGACCATAAAAACAACCACAAAATATTAATAGAAAAAATACAAACATTTCTTTATTTAAAACATGAACTAGAATGATACCATCAATTACACATTTAATTAAATAATATTGATATACACCATAAGAACTTGCGAGTTTTGAACTAAATTACATCTGCAAACTGTGACTGAGTGAGGAAATTACATTCTGAATGAGATGCATAGTATAATTTTGCAAACACTGCATCATGTTTATTTGATGAATAAGTACATTAGCTTTGTTTTTATTCAGTTTTTTTTATATTTACCAACTCAAAATTACCCTTAGGCACCATTTTAGCATCAAATTAAATCACATTTGTGTTTCGATAAATACTTCACTAATTCCCTAAAATGCAGCTCACATCACATAAGTCAACACTGAAAATCCAATCAATTTGTCTCGTTATTCTCTTACACCTCCCTCTTAAGATTTAGTGTTGCTACTTGAAGTACTTCCAACAAAAACAATTTCACCCTTCTTCCTGTACTGAAATAGAAACATGGTGTTTTCAAAAATGTACAATGTTAGTCAACCTATAAAAAGCAAGAGAAGGAATTACCTGCATTTATGTAATGATTTTCTTAACAACCATACATCTCAAAGTGCTGTACATCAAAGGACGTACATTCAACTATAACTGCACTTGTGTCAGAATTGAAATAAGTGAATGAAAGATGATGCAACATGATAGTACAATACAAAGAGTAGCAATATTATCCTGTCACAAATGATTATATTACAGCCGTATACCAATAAGAGCTAAAATGTCTTCTCTGGAAGGAAATCTACTATCCTTCCCGAGTCTGGCCTTCAGATGACTCCAGATCTATAGCAACATGGTTGACTCTGGACTGCCCTCTGAAGCGGTCCTAGGAGACACTCAGTTCAAGCGTAATTAAGGATGGGCAATAAAAGCTGGCCTTGTCAGCAATGCCCTCATCCCATGAAAGAAAAAAGAAAAAACACTTTTTCAAGATTAAAATATATCATAAATGACAAGCAAGAAAGATCCAGGAATTAATTTTCTGGTCAGTGTCTGTGTGGATATTACTAGCTATATTAAAGTTTACGTACTCCAAATTTCATGCTTCAAAAACATTTCATACTCATTCAGCCAAACCAGAATTGCACAGTCCAATATATCATGTTCATACTTCTTTCAAGTTTATTTCCACATTGGAAAACATGAAAGTTGCACAAAATGAAAAAAATTATAATTGCAGTATTAATGCAGTGGGTAACTTTCTTACAAAACCAACCTAAAGAAACATCAAATGTAAAAAACATGCTCACATTTAAGGTTTAAAGAACCTTCAGAGTTATTTTTCATTAATTTATTAACTGCAATAATGTCATATTTATACTGAAAAAGCAAGCCAAAAATTCAAAAATAATGCTTTGCATTTCTGATCAGAAAAAACATTTCAATTTTTGTTTCATACAGCACAGAAACAGACCTCTTCGGGCCAACTCGTAGATACAACCAAACATCCCAATCTCGTCCCATTTGCCAACATTTGGCCCATCATCCTTCTAAACTTTTCCTATTCATGTACCCATCCAGATGCCTTTTACATACTGGAATTGTACCTGCCTCCAACCACTTCCTCTGGCAATCCATTCCATAAATGCACCACCCTCCGTGAAAAAGTTACAGATTTTCAAGACTACTAATTCTGTTTTCACAAGGCTTCTCGTAGCTGTAAAGCTATAGTACAAACCAATTATCCAACAAGTTTATTCAGTATTGATATGAAAAAGGGACCATAAAAGTCCCTACCAAACTTTGCTAGCAAAAATCTGTTAAATTTGTAAGAGTATCAATGATGCAAAGGGTATCTGCTTAGTTGAGGACAAGGAGAAAATTAATTTGAGTTACCCCTCTGGTTTGCATCCAGAAAAGCCTGATGCTTGTTGGTATGCACAAGTCTAGGTGTAGATAAAGTGTTATAGATGTATCATGTTGTCAAACAGTTTTACTGAAACTCAGAGTTCAGGCTTTTCAGGTGCTACTTGCATTATAAAATTTTGCCCATTTAATCAAAACAGATAAGTATGGGTATTAGCTAATTGGGGAAAGGGAACATTTTCGTTGTTTATAATTGATCAAAATTTGTGACGAAAGTAGTTTCAGAAAGCAATAAGTGGGTGCTTCATAATTCATTATTGAATTCCTCCAAGAATACAGCATAAGGAATACTTGCAGCCTGCATGTTTCATGAATTACATTTAGTGATTATATATCAATCCACTTTTTTCCATCAAATCCATCAACTATCTTCATATAACCCCTTTCAAATATCTTTCTGTTCCTTTCTCCTCAATCGGATTTATCTAGCTTCTACTAAATGCATCTATCTTATTTGCCTCAAATATACACTGTGGTAGAGTGTCCCACATTCTAACCACTTTGTATAAAGAAGTTTCCCCCAATTTCCTGTTGTATTGCTTGGTGGTTGTCTTATATTTTTGGCTCTTCCTCCTTGTCTCTCCTTTAAGTTGAAACATTTTTTGCATTGACCTATTACTTAAACTTAAAAATCTCTAACAAGAGAGATCAACCTCTTCAATTCCTTTTGATAGGTAACTTTCTCAGTTCTGATACCACCCTCATAAATCTTTTTGCCAGCTTCAACAGTGCCTTCATAATTCTTTAATAAATGAGGCCAGAACTGTCTAATAACTGTGAGAGATAATAATTTTATTTGTTATAGATCATTTTTCTTGCATTTCAATTCTATCCGTCCAGAAATGAACCAGAGATACTTATTTGCATTATTTATTGTCTTTTTAAAGTACACAACTACTTCAAGTACCCTTTGTAGAATCTGTACCTCTTGATCCCATAGCTCCTCGCCCTCATTTTGACTTCACTTCTGAAGGAACATGGAATATACAATTTCCAAATTCTTCACACCCAGACACATCACCTCACAGTTATTTATATTGAAATTATTTTCACAATATAAAGCAATCTATCTGAAAATCATTATAAATGTTTAAACTGATAGGAAATAAACAATCTTTAGATCCTACATAGAAAATCAGAAGAAATAAAGTGTTGTTTGAAAATCTTAATATCTTGATGACATCATCTGTGATTTGAGTTAAATATATTTTTGAAACTTTAGTTTACAGTAGCATTGAAGAAAAACATTGATTTTAAAAAATCAATCAGAATTTGCTTTGGAAGCTCTGTTCAACATTTGGTTTTGCAACTGTCTGCATGAGGTGGAGACCTATGCCAAAGAAGGCAAAACAGCTCAAACCACAAGAAATCCACTAACCTGATTTAACTTTTCCACGTTAAAAAAAATATATTCCATAATTAGCACTTGCACTTTTAAAAGGGAGGAGTTGTCAAATTTAGCGATATGTCAAGAACTGTCTACTATATAAATAGAGCAACATGCATCGTTTTGGAATCATTGCTCCAGTTGACACTCCACAAATTCAGAGGATAATCCATTTGGGTACTACATTGACTGTGGAGGCAAATTATGCTGGTAGGTTTGAGCTTCTATTTATTATCAATTTCTTAACATGCTTCCAAGATTCATAAGGATTCATTCTTTTCATACTGTGTGTGATCTACTGTATTTTAACTATTTTCTAGCAAATTTTGTCAACTGTTTTAGCTGTCATTTGCAAACTTTATAAAATGATTTGTTACATTCAAATGTTACCAGAAAGTGCAAAAATAATATAAACTTTACAATAATCTCAATTTGATAATATTCACAAATAACTCTATAAATTTCAACAGAAACATTGGTACGAAGATATTCTAATAATTCCTATTGATCCTTTTATAGATTTGAACATCAAACATGGATTCCAAACAAATCTGTGCTGTTCTGCTATTACTATCTGTCACTCTGGTCCACGGAACAGGATTTAATAGATATGCCTACATAAGGAAAAATGTAAAAAGCCACGGAGGTAAATTTAAAGATTTCACTTTGTTTCTGCACTTGATACTAAAATATGAAATTTGAGAAAGCTTAAACGGTTCTCTTTGAAAATGGTTATCTCCCACAACCCACAAGGAGATTTAATTTTTGTCCTTGAAATTATTATGCTGTTTCTCTGCCAAATGTGGAAAGAAAGAAATTTAGTCTGCATGCACGTGTTTACTTGTGCACACTAGTGCATGTGGTTGTTGGTTAATGTTTCAGAGGGTAGAGGGAGGGTCGTTTATTTTTCCTGCAGGTTTTTTTTGCACCCTATGACAGATAGAGGCATCAAGAACTAAAACAATGCAGAGTAGCAGTTGGGGAATGTGCTGCCAACTTTACAGTACTGACTGGTAGCACTAAAAGCAGTCCTGCACAATGCCTAAATCTTGATTACAATATATTAAAATTCAATGTGGCGTGCACTTAAAGAACATAAGAAAAATATTACTACCATATTGTGAAGCAGATGTATTAAATTATAAATGCATGAAAAGTAATTATGAAGTATTGAGAAACGTTTGAATCTAATATAATTTTGAATACATCTTTGAAAGTTAAGCATTTAATTAATTTGGAAAATTTTCAGATTACGTTTGTATCTATTTAAAAATATACACAGGAACTGATCAATTCTTGTCAAGGCAGTTAAAGGACAAAAAAATTGAAAATGCCATGTAGAACTGTAGACTGATCTCTCAATAAAGGGACAAGACTGGCAGTGGTTTAATCTGAGGGTTACCATGCCTTAGGCGAGGGACAAGGTTGAGAAATAGGGATCTTCACAGTAACCTCCGCCTCCTTTTGTGTGGGAACAGAACCTCACCACAAACCAACCACCTGAGCTCATTGAACACTTAAAGAAAATACTGAAAGCTTTTTTTTGGTAAAACCTTTAAAGAAAATAATAAAAGCTGTATGAAAATTAGTGGTTAACATGCAGTACACAAGATGTTAATACAGGAATTGGAAAATGTCTACAAAATGTGCAAAAAATAATCCTATCCATCTTGTAGACATTCCAAGAGCACGAATAATGCACATTTACCCATCAAAATGGCTATACAACTAGTACAGGTTAATTAAAAGCTTGGTTTGCAGTTATCACATTTATCAATACTGCACAGTTATCAACAATGGTTTTTTTTACTCCAAACAATCATCTAGAGCTTGAAACTCAGCATGCTTCTTATTGCAAAGGTAGTTGGCATAACCCTGCATCTGTTGTTGACTTGGCAACATGTAGAGGGCAGAACTATCACAAAGGAAGTACTAATAAAGATATTCACTTGAAGGAATAAAACCTTTCAAGGAAAGTACACTTCTGGGGATGATCGCTTTTAACCCTTCGAGAAATCTCTGTCAAGTCCTATCATGGAAGTTGCCTGTTTTCATTTATGCCCTGATAAAGTTGCAAGTATTAAAATGAGGGCAAAGAATTGTGGACATTCAGTGAAGTTTCCTTTTGTGGGGTAAGCACACAGCGTTAAGTTTACAATGTATTTATCCTCAATGGCCAATTAATATATCTAAATAACTTCAAATGCAGCTATATTTTATGTGAAATGAATTTCCACCAATACAAGTCATGTGACCAAAATGTCTACTGCCATATATAAGTCAGAAGCCTCACTCTAGAGTTTGAGTGCATTATTTAAATGTGCTTTATTTCACTGCTGAACAATTAGTGAGTGGTTAAAAGTGCTTACTTTTAGATATGGCATTCACCTGTCTGCCTTCTGAAATTAATGGATAATTTATTTGCAGTATTTGAAGAGCAATAAGGTCTCTTTGTACTTTATCCAATATTTATCAGTCAACCAGCACCACTAAAACAGGCCATCTGACCATTTTTCTCACTGCTGTTTATTATAGCTTGCTTTGTGAGAACTGGTCACAGCATATTCTTACAAAGGATATCAATGTAAACTGTTTTTAAGCTACTCTGGCATCACTAAAGACATTTTTGAATATGTTTATTCTCTTTGTAATGGGTTTGCATGCTATGACCTCTCCGTTTATTCTATTTTAAAGAACGCTTGAATCAAGGTACCATAGTTCTCAGGGTGGGTCTCTTGGCCCAAAATGTTAAATCTGTTTTGTCTCCTTAGATGCTGCCAGACCTGCTGAGCTTTTCCAGCAATCGGTTTTTGTTCCTGATTTACAGCACCCGCAGTTTTTTCATGTTTTTTTAACCATAGTTTGTATTCTGATACTCAAGGGATTAATTTAAACTTAATATTGTTAGAGAGCAACTAGGATAAAACTGAATTTCTAGAATTTAAAACTAAATTTTGAGACTTAAATGGAATTAACCCCCGTGTAAATAAACAAACTGTTCACAGAAGTTAGTCCAGATTAAAATAATTTAATACAAGCAAGTGCAGTTAAATGTTGCCTATCAATATTTACGTGGCTCTGCTAAATGCAAAGGAATAACACAAATGTTATGGGTCATATAGCTTCTTGCTTCTTCTACATTCCCTTGTAAGTATTATTGTAAAAATGAACAGTTAAAATAAATGCTCTAAGAATAAAAATCTTTATGACCATTTTAAATGGGAGACTCCTTACTTTTAAGCTGCATCCCCAGTTCTCATCTATGCTATGAGGTAAATATCCTCTTTCATCCCACTATCAAATGCCCTAAGAATATTTTATATTTCAAGTTTCTCCGTCTTCAGTATATACTTGTTCTTCTCAAAATAGATCACTCTACACTTCTTTGACAGTTCTCTATCCAATTTCCTAACCTATGTCTTCCTCGGGTCACTTATAGTTCTATTCACAGTTAATTACAGACTGTGGTCAGAATTTAATTCTGGCAACAGGAGTCCTGCCTGCCAGCTGAAGAATTTGTGAAATCCTGAGTTTCCTTGAATGGGGAATCCCCACCAGAATTAAGAGCCTGTCAGTTACTTGACTGGACATCAGAGCTTTCCCAGAAATTAGGCTAACCAGAGACCAAGGGTTCTGCGTTGTATGTGAGTATTAGTGAAAGTGATAGTTGCTGCCAGTAATGCTCCCAACCAGAAGCACATCACAGGTACAATACCAGTGGTGGTGAGTTAAAGCCATTACGTAGGCAGTAATTGTCAACTGAAGAACCTCAATTGCATCATCTACAAGCTCTCCCATTCTAATTTAATTGAACACAGTGATCTATTCACACCTCATCATAAACACCTCCCCCCTCAAACTTTCCACCAGAAGGGCATGAAATTCTGCCCATTAATTCCATGTTGATGACAGTGATAGCAATATTCATGTAGACAAATATAGGTCTTGATTTCGCAATCTAAAGGAAAGCAAGGATGCCAACATGGACCCTTGGGGTCTTTTAGTTTCTTCCAACCTGCCCACCAAAAGCAGTATGGAGCCTGCCTACCATCACCCTTTAGTGCAACACTGGTTCATTAATACATACAGCCACTGAATTTCCTATGCCCTAGTTCTGTGAGCCCTCAGCTCACACTGACAAGTGACTTGCCAACTGTGTTCTGATAAAGACCAAAAGTGAAAATGGTTCAGGCCTTGTGCTGAGTTAGGTGATGATGAACCACTTACTTTACCAAAAACTTAGATTTATACCTTAAACGGAAACATATGAATTAGGAAGCGGCCACTCAGTCCCTCAAGCCTGTCCATAATGGCTGACTGAATTACTCCACATTCCTACCTACCCCCCCAATAATCTTTGTTACCCCCTTGTATATCAAGAGTCATTTCACCTCTGCCTTAAAATATTCAAAGATTTTGCATTTACTGCCTTTTCAGTAAGAGCATTCCAAAAACTTACAGGCATTGAGTGAAAATATTTCTCCTCATTCTATCTTAAATGGACGACAGGACATTTTCTCATTACATCCTCTGCACATCCATTCTATGAACTTGTACATTTCAATCGAGTTGCTTCTTACTCTTCTCAACTCCAGCAAACACGAGCCTGTTCAACCTTTTCTCATAAGACACATGGTCCATTCCAGATATTAAGTCTTGGGATTCTGGAGTAGAGTGGTGCTAGAAAAGCACAGCTGTTCAGGCAGCATCCAAGGAGCAGTAAAATCGACATTTCGGGCAAAAGCCCTTCATCAGGAATATCTGAAACGTCGATTTTACTGCTCCTCGGATGCTGCCTGAACTGCTGTGCTTTTCCAGCACCACTCTATTCCAGAATCTGGTTTCCAGCATCTGCAGTCATTGTTTTTACCTATTAAGTCTTGGGAACCTTCCCTGAACTGCTTCCATACACTAGTATATTTCCTGAGATAAGGAGACCAATACTGTACACAGTACTCCGATATGGTCGCACCAATGCCCTGTAAAGTTCAAGTAAAACCAGCTTACGTTTGCAATCAATTCCCCTTGCAGTAAAATTTTTTTGCTGTACCTGCATACTAAACATTTGCAATTCATAAATGAGGACACCCAAATCACTGCCTCTTAAGCTTTGCAATCTCTTATCATTTAATCTTGATTTTAAAAAAATCGTTACCAAAACAGACAATTGCACATTTCCAATGTCACACATTATGTTAAAGATCTTTGTCCACTCACTTAACCTAACTTAACCCTTTCATAGCCTCCTATATCCTCTTGCTATGTATCTTCAGTTCCTTTACCCAAGTCATTTATATAAATTGGTAAAGTTGATTTATTATTGTCACATACACCAAGATACTCTGAGAAGTCCTGTATGAGTGCTAACCAGACAAATCATACCTTACATAAGTACATCAGGGTAATAGAACATAGTGTTACAGCCACAGAAAAGGTGCTGAAAATAGGAAATGTGACTAAAATATCAGATGGAGAGTCTATTTTCTTGTTCAGCATAGATGAGTTGGACTGAAGGCTCAGTTTCTGTGCTGTATGACTCTATTTACACTCTGACAATACTGATAACTAAGTGACAGCCAAAACCTTGGAATGACTTTCACACAAATATATTGAAAACAACTATAGAACTTGATAACCAACTGCTGTACTTACAGCAAATTTCAGCCTATCAACTTCTTCCGTTTATAATGTATTTTGGATAAATTCCTTTTGTACTTAAATAGGAAGTTTTTATTGAACATAAGCCAACATGTCTGAAAACATTAAAGAGACTTAAAGTGATCTGTCCCCCTTTAAGTTATCCAACAAAGCAGAACCCACAGGTTTATTTTTCCTTTGTGTTTCTGTCAAGGAGAACATTCAGGAGAAGTCCACTTGCCCGCAAACCACAAAATCCTGGTCACTAAATCAGTTGAAAATTAAGCACTGAGGGCACTCTGAACTGTCAGAGTTATTGGGTTTCAGGTCGGGTCTGCTCTCCCAGGTGGGAGTTACATTTTTTTAGTAGCCACTATTTGAATGCTTGCATTGGAAGCCTTTCTGCTGTCCAGGTCAATATTTATTCCTCAACCAAAATAGCTCCATCAAAAACAGTTTAATTGGTCATTTACTCTTGTGCAAACTGATTGCCATATTTCCAAAGTAGCAGCAATTGTACTTCAAAACTAACCATTGGTTTTGAAGCATTTTCAGGCACTGAGGGTCTCGAAAGATCCAAGTGAATCAGAGTTCTTTCTATCTTGCATTTATGGTCATTATGTTAGAGACTTAGGGAGGTGAAGATTAGAAGTTAGAAGATTATTTAAAATTACCATCTGGTAAGAATGCCAAAGTAACAATTAATGAATATGCTTCCAGAATAAACCTTCTACATAACTGATACATTAATGAATGACATCAGAGGCACAGGTCAACATGAGCTACCAGAATCACTCCTGCATAATGCTCTGTCCACAATGTGAAGAATTACAATATTATGTTACATTCTAATTTTATGCCGAGATTATGCTATCTTTGCTGCATCGTTCTTTTTTACCTTTTTTTCCCCCCAGAGTTGAGCAATTGGAATTAGGAACCATGGGCTACTTTTCTTTTTAACTGAGGAACAGTTAACTTGCGCACTCAACATTACACAGACTAATGTTAGCTAATTCTGTACAGACAATAAATCAAGCATGTGATCTTTGCAATGTGTGAGACCTTATTCAGTGCTGAATTAGACAGATTAATTTTGTTAACAGCAATGTTAAGTGATTGGAGAGACTAGAAGGAAAATGGAGTTAAGGCCACAGTCAGATCAGGCATGATCTCTGTAAACTTCAGAGTATGCTCAATGAATCCAGTGGCCTGCACCTGTTCCTTGTCATATATCATGTCATCTGAATCATAGCATACGACTACTGAATTATCATAATAGTCTTGTTAGCCTTTTTGGGGGTTTTATTTTCTTACTTGATTATAGTTTATGCAACACTTATTTCACAAACAAAAACAGAGTTGAGCTTGCACATATTATTTTGCTGGATATATTTCACCCGGTGACTGTCAATCCAATTCTGTATAGAAATTGAATACAAACCTAAGCGAACATTTCACTATAATACTGAGGGACTGCTTTCATGAGACATCAAACTAACCTCCTGTACACCTATCAGGCAGGTATGAACAATTGTATCGCAGCTTTTGAAGATAAGCACAGAGTTTTTCTATTGTCATGGCTAACATTAATACTCAAAGAAGAACAGATTCACTGATTAGCATTACACTAATTAGTTACTACGTGCCCCTACAAAGTAACGATAGCTTATTTTCTTTAAAGGTAATTCAGTCCACTGTGAAACACTTTGTGATATCCTAGGGTGTGAAGGATTCCAGATACGTGCAGGGTCCTTTGTTTAAAAAAAAAGTCAAGCTTTTCAAATTGCTGCATTTATTCATCATTTTCTTTCTGAAAAAACAGATTACAATGTAAAAGCATATGATTCTCAGAACTCTGAAGATGAGGGATATGAAGACAATGATGAAAGCAGAGGTGAGCAACATGCAAACTTTGTACATATTAACAGGTAGAGCATCTGAAGCCTCTTCAGCAACAAGACAAATGTGAAAGTTAAATTCAAAGTTTTTAATGAGATGGTATCATTGAGCTGGAGTTTTCAAATTTACCACTGCTGCATAACATTGCAATTGCCTAATTTTCATGATAATTTCTAAAGTAAGATTATTTTCAAAATCTTCAACAAATACCATCAAATTTTAATAAATGAAACAATTCAAAAAGGCTGAATCTAAACTATGTTTCATTTTTGAACTGTAGATGTAGGAGCAGAACGGGGCCTGCAAGGTCCTCCTGGACCACGGGGCCCACCAGGACCTCCTGGGAAAACAGGCGTTGGAATGCCAGGTGCCCCAGGCAAGCCTGGAATGCCAGGAGCTCCAGGATTGCCAGGAATGGGAAAACCAGGAATGCCAGGTGCACCAGGAAAGTCAGGTGAAAGAGGAGCTCCAGGACCAAAAGGCGATAGAGGATCACAAGGGATGCCCGGATCTAAAGGCAATCCAGGAGCACCAGGATATCCCGGGCCAGCAGGGCTGGCTGCTGTTGGTAAACCAGGTCCACAAGGACTACCAGGTGCTCCAGGGGCACCAGGTAGACCTGGAGAAAAAGGAATGCCAGGGCATATGGGTCTTCCTGGAGCAAAAGGGGAAAAGGGAGTTGGACTTCCTGGGCGTCCCGGTGGCAGAGGGGCAACAGGACCACAAGGGCCTCCAGGATCACCTGGACCAGTCGGATTAGGAAGTGCTGGAGCACCTGGCCGTCCGGGTCAACCAGGTGAGAAAGGTGCAATGGGCCCTCCAGGTGCACCAGGATATGCAGGTGCCCCAGGCCCAAAAGGACCACCTGGAAATCCTGGTCTTCCAGGACGTGGAAAACCAGGAGCGCCAGGTGAAGCCGGGTTGCCCGGAGCTCCCGGAAACAAAGGTAATCCTGGGCCACAAGGTTTACCAGGTGCACCTGGACTGCCAGGTTTCGGAAAACCCGGTATACCCGGACTCAAAGGAGAGCCTGGTTCTGTGGGTCCTGTTGGTTATCCAGGAGAGAAAGGAGAGGCAGGACCAACTGGGGCACCTGGACAGCGTGGAGCTGTTGGGCCAGTAGGTTCGCCCGGACCACAAGGTGCCAGGGGCCCACCAGGAGCTACCGGTGCACCAGGAGAGAAGGGGGAATCAGGCCCTGCTGGCGCCCGTGGTTACCCAGGGCCAAAGGGTGAAACAGGCCCTGGTGGTGCCCCAGGTAAATCAGGAGCTCCAGGACTACCAGGTAGACCAGGTTCACAAGGACCAGTTGGTGCAAAAGGTAGCATGGGAGGTCCTGGCGGACCAGGTAAATCAGGAAGTCCTGGGCCTCCAGGTCCTCAAGGACCACCAGGTTATCCTGGTGAGGCCGGATCAAGAGGAAGTACAGGATCACCTGGTCCAAGAGGTCCACCTGGCTCTCCAGGTTCTCAAGGGTTTTCAGGGGAAAAGGGAGATCCAGGCCCTCCAGGTCCACCAGGTCCTCCTGGAAATTTCTATGGGAAAATGGCAAGTGGCTCACCAGGTGCACCAGGGCTGAAAGGTCCACCTGGACCTCCAGGCCAACCAGGCCTTCCTGGACCACCAGGCCCACCAGCAGAAATGATCATGTCCCCAGGCAAATATGATTATAGTGGCTACATCAAATCAGGTGAACCCTCAGCTGGGTTACTCAGTCCATACCCAGCTTTTACAGCCATTCTTTCCCATTCGTATTACCCAGCTGGACAAGCAATAGCATTTGACAAAATACTGACCAATTCAAATAATAACTACGATCCATCAACCGGTATTTTCACATGTGAAATATCTGGCATCTATCAATTTAATTATCAAATACAAGTTAAGGGAGCAAATGTTTGGGTCGGATTATACAAAAATGATGAGGCTGTGATGTACTCATATGATGACTATACAGAAGGTTACGTTGATCAGGTCTCAGGTAGTGTTACATTATACCTACATGAGAATGACCAAATCTATGTACAGTTACCTACAGAAGAGTCTAATGGCTTATATTCTTCTGACCTCATGTATTCAGTATTCTCAGGGTTTCTAATTGTCCATTCATGATATGCACCAGCTTGAAACATGGACTTGACTACATGATCCATGTTCTATTCCAAGTGACGTTAACAAAATTTAGTTAATGGAGCAAGCTAAAAGAAAGGACAACTGTTGAATAGAAGGGTAGTTATTGTTACATTAAGAAACATACAGTTCTGCCCAGTCAACTGCTGTATTGTCATCATCTGCAAAATGTTATTTACTCAAAACAAGGTCCTTCGGGTTTATGACATATGCCCAAGCAACAGAGATGTAATTAGTCCTCTCATGAGATGTTTCTTAAAGTTACCCTGATATTCTATTTTTAAAGAAACTCTGTTGTTATACTATCAAATTAAAATTTGGCTGTCCCTCTTTGTGTAGAAAATATTGGTGCAAAAAAATATATTTGTACTTGACATTTACAGTTTCACAGGTGCTCAGTACTGGCAACTAATCTTAATCTGATTTAATTAAATTTAGTTATGTTCAATTGCATTTTTTAAAATTCAACTTCATCAAAGTTTAATAACATCCCTTGTGTCAAGATCAGTTGAATCCCATTGTTCTCTGTATTTTAATAGTAAATTACATTACTTTGCTTTTCATTTGTAAAAAGCACCTTATTAATGCTAAATCAATCTAAGTGACATTGATAATGTATGTATTCTCCAAAAAAACATGTCTACAGTCACACAAATGATATTATCGTAAATCACAAAATACTTCTATATGAAATTGATCTGTGACATAGTGGGTTTCTCAAATAATGCAGTATCACAAATGTATTTTTGTTACTGTGCAGTTAAATAAATGGTGATTGTTACAAATTTCAGTCTACACTGAGTGTTCTTACAAATCTAGTGTCCGTGGTTAAATTCATAAGGTGACCTCACATTAACGTTGATCAGGAAGATAGCTCTATTGCCAAGTATCTAATTCAGTGCCGACAGGACCTTTTTGGGGATGGGGTGAAGGGGTGATCAATAACACTATTTAATATCTGCACTGGATCTTGGGACCTCACAATACTAGTTCTGATTGATTGGACGTAAAATACATGAAAAGAATATTGCTTCACATTAAATATTATTTACTATTTAATTTATAACATCAAAATTACAAGGTTTTTGACCTTCAAATAGACCCACATCAATTCATTTTTCTTTATTCCAGAAATGACTGCCTATAATTTATTAAGAGTGATTGCTCTGCTCCAACCTCACTAATACTTTTAACCAAAGCAGAAATCAAAAGGTAAATCTGTGACCCGGCTCCAGCTTTGTGTACAGATAAATGGGATTTCAGTGAAAACTACCATAACTAACAAACACACTCTGCCTCCAACTTTGTTGCAGGAACGAATGAAACTGGCATTGTCAATATAGCTGGGCCTCTTAATGTGCTCATATTAAAGCAACAGCTTACATTTAGATAGGACTCTGAAAACAAAGAACACATTTTGGAAGATGCCTTACAGAAAAGTTATTAGGCACAGTTGACACCAGCTTGCATAAGTGGGGTATTAGTGTGGGTCTGCAAATCCTGACCAAAAATAAAAGTGGATCGTTGGAGGAACTTTACAGAGGAGTTCCAAGCAGTGAGGTAGAGAGGTATGGAAGGGAACTCCAGAGTTTAAAGCCTGGACCAACAAAGATTTAGCTGCCAACGATGCAGCAATACAGAGATCCAGAAACATCTGAAACTGGAGAGTAAGGGTTTGTTGGACTGGAGGCAACAGATAGGGAAAGGTGAAGACTGAAAATTTGAAAAGAGGATAAAAATTTTAAAGTTTACATTTGGAAGCCAATATAGATTATGAACCACGGGAAACAAAATTTGCAAAGGGTCAGATGAGAGAAGCAGAGTATTGGATGATCTCAAGTTTCAGGCACGTGAACGGTGCAAGGCTGAACAGAACACAGCTGACATTGTCAAATCTAAACCTAAATAACTCATAGATTAGGGTTTCTGGAATCTGAGCTGAGATAGATATTGAACACATTTATGTAATAATGATGTGAGAGAAGGTATGTGATCAGAAGATCAAAGTCCAGTCACAAGAGACAGCCAGATTGAGTCAATGGCTGGGCACAGGATTTGTGGCGGGAACTAAAGGTAATAACGAATCTCTCAAACGTGTTATTCTAAATCCGAGGATATGCGTTCAAGTTACACCTCCGAAACAATGGGAGCAGGCAAGGTTTCAGTTTTGCAACCAATTCCAAAGATGATATGTCTGCAAGTGCATCCATTTCTCAACACAGAACTGAAGGTTTTTTTTGTGAATATATTTATTAGCAATTTTTTTTAACTTTACAAACGTATAAAATTATTGAAAAACACAATCAATAACGAATATCAGTATAATAAAAAGAAAAAAAACACAAGTTAGAATACAACCACTGTACCCTATAATACAAAACAAACCCTAACACTATGCGCAAAGCAACACCAAAAAAAAGCAAACAAAACCCACAAAATACAGAACTGCTATGCTCGGCACAAAGCTCCCAACAAATGAACGAGAGCATTACATGTATACACCCGTATTAACTCAGGAGACTCTCTCCAGGGCCCAGGGCTTGACATATCTAACCATCCTGGTTAAACAAATGCCCTAGTTAAGATAACTGACAAATCTATATCCAAATAACTCAAGTAGGGCTGCAATGTCTTATAAAAATGGTCTGTTGTGTGGTGCACCATGTTTGTAAAAACGTCTAAGGGAATGTGCTCTATAATTAATTTCTGCCATCCCAGCAAGCCCAGTGGGTTCTCAGACCCCCAATTCATCAGAATATTCTTCCGTGTACAGTATGCAAGAATATTAAATAGTTTCTCCCCATGTCTGTCGAAAGATGGTAAATTCGGTAGACCTAAGAGAGGAGAAATCAGGTCTACTTTAACTTCAGTGCTCAATACCCTCCCTATCTCTCCCACCACAGCGCTCCAATAAACACGGGGCCTGTGGCATGTCCAGAAGCAACGGGTAAGAGTACCTACACTTATTTTACGTTTGGGGCACACTGAAGATGCCCCTTGTTTAAACTTCGTCAGATGATCTGGTGCTAGATAAGCCCTGAGCAGAACTTTTAACTGCTAGCGCATGTCCTGTTACAGACTGAGATCTTTCGAGTATTCTCCAATATGTTCTCCCATGTTTCAGAAGAGATCTCCAGTTAATATCCTGCCAGGCCCTGCCAGCCAGTAGGTGATAGAGGGCACTAACCGAAAGGGTGCTTGTGGAACGAAGCAACAGCCTCTCTGTATCGGGCTTTTAGAGCTTAGTGAGAAGTGTAGTCTTCTTCTGGATGAAATCCCTAACCTGAAAAAAATGGAAAAGATCTCTTCAGAGCAACCCGTATTTGCGATTCAGTTGCTCAAAAGACATCATAACCTCCTCCTCAAACAAGTCTCCCAAACTAGAAACTCCTCCCGCCTATAGTTTGAACCCAGAGTCCATCATCCCTGGTCGAAACCCTGGCATGCCAACTATAGGTGTAGATGGTGAAGTCTTGGAAAAACAACCCTTATTCTGACGCATCGCACATCATGCATTGACTGAACTAATGACAATGGGGTTCCGGCAGTGGTCCATAACTGTCCTCACATTAACCTATTGTTCATGGATAAGAAGAGGGCACTTTGCCTCGATGGAGGTCTCAATATCCAACCATATTGAGTTTGGATTGTTACCTGCCCAGTCACAGACAAAGGACAGCAGGGAACTCAACTGATACCTCCTGATGTCTGAGAAATCAAATCCTCCCCCTCACTGAGGCAACTGCAACTAAGTAAGTTTGATGAGGGGCCACCCACGAAGCCAGACAAAGGAACCAAACCACCCCATAAGCTTCCGCAGCGTTGACCTGGAAAACATTATAGGGAGCATACGCATGGGATAAAGCAAATGAGGAAGAACATTCATCTACATGAGAGATATTCGGCCCAGCCATGAAATTGTAAGAGCCTCCCATTTATGGAGATCTTGCCTAATATTGTCGAGCAAATGAGCAAAGTTAGTCCGAAACAACAGTTCAAACTTGGGGGTAATAAAAATGCCTTGGTACCGGAACCCTGACCGTGACCACTTAAAAGGGAACTTAGAGCCACCTTCAACTTCTGGAACATTCTTAAGGTTCCCCAAAGGCATAGCCTCCAATTTTGCAAAGTTAATTTTATATCCTGAAATTGCCCCAAATGAATTGATACATTGTATCAAATGGGGTACGGAGGTCATCAGGTTAGATAAAAACAGAAGGACATCATCCACATACAATGTAATCCTATGTGCCCTCGATCCCACTTCTGGAGCAGTTATGTGGACGTTCTGACGAATAGCCTCTGCCAGCAGCTTTATCACCAATGTAAACAACAACGGTGAGAGGGGGCAGCCTTGCCAACTACCTCTACCAATTGTAAAACTCCCAGACTTCACCCCTTTGAAGATGACCGCGGCCAGAGGGAGGTGATATAAAACCTCCACCCACTTAGCAAAGACACCACCCAACCTGAACTGTCTAAGACATAAAAAGGATACCACCCGGTCAAACGCTTTCCTGTGTATCTAAGGAAATCACCAACCCCTGAATCGATTGTTGCTGACAAACTTGGACCATGTTGGCAACCTTCTAATATTATCAGAGGACCTACGGCCCATATAAGGCCTGTCTGGTCCTCTTTAATAATATGGGGCAACACTCTTTCCAATCTCAGCGCTAGGATCTTAGACAGAATCTCAAAATCTGAATTTAATAGAGAGATGGGCATGTATGAGGCACAATCCTCAGGAACCTTCCCCTTCTTAAGAATTAATGAAATATTAACTTCTCCCAAAGATGGTGGTAGGCGTTCATGCATATAGGAATGATTGTACATCTCCAACATCGACCCTGACAGAATCCCTATAAACTCCTTATAAAACCCACCCGGGAGATCATCAGGGCCAGGCACTTTCCCACTCTGAAGTTGCCTAGCTGCTTCCCGGTATTTCCTGAACTGACAAGGGGACATTAAGGAGAGAGGCCTGTTCCAAGGTTACCCCTGGGGGGTCCAAGTTCTTATAAAAGGTCTAGCCCTCCTGTCCTTGCAACCTTCAGACTGATACAATTCAGAGTAAAAGCTCTGAAAAGCCTCACTAATCTTTTTAGCATCGTATGTAAGGACCCAACACTGTCTCTGATTGCAGTAATGGATTGGGGAGCACGCTTTTTCCTAGTCAGCTACGCTAAATACTTCCCTGGCCTATCCCCATATTCGAACAGCCTTTGTCTAGCAAAAGCAAGTTCTTTCTTTGCATTTTGTGTCAGTATTGAATTCAAGGCAGCCCGGAGGGACGTGACCACTACAACTTAGTCACCGAAGGCCACACAAAATGTGCTGCCTCATCGGCTTTCAACCACATCTCAAGTAGACGCTGTTGTTTGTTCTTCTGTCGTTACCAGCGAGCTGAATAGGAAATAGCTAATCCCGTAGCAAAGGCCTTAGCAATCTCCCATAGCAGAGACGGACTATTAGCCGTGCCTGAGTTGATAGTCAAGAATTCCTGAAACTCCTTCAAAAAGTATTCCACAAATTTGGAATCCTTATGGAGAAAAGAGTCCAAATGCCAGTGCCGCAAACCTAGCCCTTCATTCTTGGCCTTAACCTCCAAATATACTGCCGCGTGATCAGAGATAGCTATATTCCTAATTTTACAACTCAATCAAATCCAGAAGGGCCGAGGGAGCCAGAAAGAGGTCAATCCTCGTGCGACATTTATGTGGGTTTGAAAAAAAGGTGAAGTCCCTGCCAGTAGGGTGAGGACATCTCCAAATATCCACCAGCCCCAACTTCTCGCATAAGTCAGCTCCCTGCTTGGCCTGTGAAGAAATAGTTGGGGGCCCACAAGGCATCCTGACCACTGTCGGATCCAAAAGACAATTAAAATCCCCCCCCCCCCCGATAATAATGTGCTGTGTTCCAAAAGCACTCAACTTCGAGAAAACACTAATCAAAGTTTTGAGGGAATGTGCCGGAGGACAGTAGACATTTAAAATGCCATATTCCTCCCCATGTATCAGGGCTTTAATTTTCACAAACCATTCCTTCTCATCTTTCACCTGCTCTAATAATGTGAATGGAAGATTTTTCTGGATAAGTACTGCCACTCCCCTACTTTCAGAAGTAAAGGATGAAAAGAATACCCGGTCATAACCCCACTGTTGTAATTTCAGGTGTTCCCCATCATCAAGATGGGTTTCCTACAACAAAGCGATATCAACCCTTTTCCTCTTAAGGCTAGAAAGCACTTTTTCCTTTTAACAGGCGAATGACTTCCCTTAATGTTCCAGGTGCACCATTTAATAAGATACTTAGCCATATCCACTTTCAGAGACCCTTGAATCCCTCAGAGGGAGAACCCTGCTTATAAAGCACTGAGCATAAGTAAATAAAGACTCAGAGTCAAAGAACTATATATACAAAAACAACTCTATCATAACTGTGAACTATTACTACCAAAAAACTACAAAGAAAACCAAATTTAAAACCTTGAATGGAAGACATTGGGGGTACTCACCCTACCTATCCCCTCCTTCACAGCTGCTTCAAACACAGACTGTGCCCAGCCATAGGCCAGAAAAAAAAACAAGGAGATGATCCTTAAATTAACAGAAAAAAGACAAAGTCAGGATGCACACTCCACCCATCCCTGGTTTCATGTCACCCCTACTTGTGACTAAAAGAGAAACAGAACAAACAAAAATCAAGGGAGAGAGACAATGAAGAACATCCACAAAATTTCCCATCAGAAAACCCAGTTTTTAAAAAAAATTTGGAACAACTTATTCCAAGGTCTTTTCCCTCCTTTCCAAAAAGAAAATTGTTATGGAGAAAGAAAGGTATAAGAAAAAAAAGGGGAAACATGGGGAAAGATAGAAAAGAGAACAAACATCAACTGTATTCTTCAGGCCAATCCGTCTTGGTGTCATCTGCACATTTACCAACCCACCCTTCTATGTCTTCATCCAGGTCATTCATAAAAATGACAAACAACAGTGGATCCAAAACAAATCCTTGTGGTAGCCCACAAGTAACTGAACTCCAGGATGTATATTTTCCATCATACACCACCCTTTGTCTTCTTTCAGCTAGCAAATTGCTGATCCAAATCACTAAATCACCTTCGATCCCATGCCTCCATTCTTTGTGTAATAGTCTACCACGGGGAACCTTATCAAATGCCTTACTGAAATCCATATACACCACATCAACCGTTTTACCCCCATCCACCTTCTATTTGGTCACCTTCTCAAAGAACTCTAAGGTTTGTGAGGCATGCCCTACCCTTCACAAAACCATACTGACTATCCCTAATCAACTTCTTCCACCCTCGATGATGATAAATCTTATCTCTCCTAACCCTTTCTAACACTATACCCACAACCGAATTAAGGCTCACAGGTCTATAATTTCCAGGGTTGTCTCTACTCTCCTTCTTGAACAAGGGAACAACATTTATTATCCTCCAGTCTTCTGGCACTATTCCTGTAGAAAATGACAACATAAAGATCAAAGCCAAAGTCTTGGCAATCTACTCCGTGGCTTCCCAGAGAACCCTAGAATAAATCCCATCCGGCCCAGGGGAACTTACTATTTTTACACTTTACAGAATTGCTAACACCTCTCCTTCTGAACCTCAATCCCATCTGGGTGAGAGTGAGGACAGCAGATGCTGGAGGTCAGAGTTAAGATTAGAGTGGTGCTGGAAAAGCACAGGTCAGGCAGCATCCAAGGAGCAGGAAAATTGACATTTCAGGCAGGAGCCCTTCATCAGGTCGGATGCTGCCTGACTTGCTGTGCTTTTCCGGCACCACTCTAATCTTGACTCTCAAACTTATCTAGTCTAGTAGCCTAGATCTCAGTTTCTCCCCGACCACATTGCGTCAGTATTCACAGTAGAAAAAGACAAAGTTTTCATTTAGCTCTTCCTCTATTTCCTCTGACTCCACACACTACTTTCCCCCCATGCTTGATTGGCACTACTCTTACTCTAGTCATTCTTTTATTCCCGATATGCACGTAGAAAGCCTCAGGTTTTCTTTGATCCTATCCACCAACGACTTTCCATGTCCACTCCTGGCTCTTCTTAGCTCTTTCGATCTTTCTGGCTAACTTGTACCTCTCAAGTGCCCTAACTGAGCCATCATTTTTTATCCTAACACAAGTTTTCTTCTTCCTCTTGACCAGAGATTCAACTTCCTTTGTAAACCACAGCTCCTGCACTCAACAAATTTCTCCCTGTCTGACCGGTGCATGCTTATCAAGGATCTGCAGTAGCTGATCTTTGAATAACCTCCACACTTCTATTGTGCCCATCCCCTGCAGTTTCCTTTCACATCCTATACATCCTAATCTTGCCTAAGTGCAGCATAATTGCCTTTCCCCGAGCTATAACTCTTGCCCTGTGGCATATACTTATACCTTTCCATTGTTAAAATCAACATAAACAAATTGTGATCACTGTCACCAAAGTTCTCACCTACCTCCAATGCCTTTTGAAACATTGAATTATACCAGCCTCCATCACTTCCTCTGGCAGTTCATTCCATGCACAATCCTGTGTGCAAAAAGGTTGCCCCTTAGGTCCCTTTAAAATCTTTCCCATCGTACCTACAACCTCTAATCTTGGACTCCACATCCTGGGGAAAATACCTTGCCTATTCATTCTATCAATGCCCCTCATGAATTTATAAACCTCCAGAAGGTCACCCCTCAGCCTCTGACGCTCCAGAGAAAACAGCCCCAGCCTTTTCAGCCTCTCCCTATTGATCAAACCCTCCAACACTGGCAACTTCCTTGCAAATATTTTCTGAACCCTTTCAAGTTTCATAACATCCTTCCTATAGCAGGGTGCAAATATTTTCTGAACCCTTTCAAGTTTCATAACATCCTTCCTATAGCAGGGAGATCAGAATTGCATGCAATATTCCAAAAGTGGCCAAACCAATGTCTACACAACCGCAACTTGACCTCCCAACTCCTATACTCAATAAAAAGAATCATTTCTATTATGGATACCTTTCCCCTGGATCCAACTGAACGTATGATTTAACTGAGTCAATTTATCCAGGTTTCCTTCAAGTTTCAATAATTCATTAATTACTGCATGAGAGAAAAAATAAACTTATGCAATTCAAAGACACATAGGTTAGAAATAAGTGACAAGTCACAAAGAAAGAATGTTTAACAAGATAGATATTGGATAAGTCTCTGAATTGTTCATGTGAAACAAATAATTAAATGCTGTGGCCATTGCACTGAAGGTTACTGGTAACATTGGCATGACTTGATAAAAACAGCTGACTTCACCATCCTTAGCTTTGCAGATTGGTTGAGATTCTATCTTTTTGATGCTTTTTAATGATGCCCAAATTCTAGAATTCAGGGAAAATGAGAGAGTCCTTTACTGTCATGTTATTTCTTTTTAACAAATTTGCAGCAATAGGAGTTAGGAAAGATACTTCCCTTCAACACAGGGATAACTAGGGAATAGTTCTTTGACCATGACTACCACAGCACACTATCGCTCAATCCCAGGCTGCTATGTATAAGTGTATTCAGTTGAGTTGTCATGTCAGTCAATCTGAAACTGGCTTTTAACACAACATTCTGCATTTTCTGAAGGGCATGCAATCAAGAAAAGGGCATCATTATCTTTGTAGTCTCAAGATCGGTTTAGGCTGTTTTGACTTGCCTCGCACACCTTTTTAAAGGGCTCTTGTTTGAAGTTTCCTTCACATTGATAGGTGTAGGTATTTCTCAAACCAGTCACTTAATCCATAGGCATCTATGGCTGCATCAGCTCTTGTAAAAACACATTTTGGAATCACTTGTTAAAAACGTCCAAGCATCGAACATGTATTTTGGGCTTCTGACCATGTTCAGTACTGCACTGTGAATGAACTTTATATCAAAGTTGCATTTGACCAAGTGTGGTATCAAGGAGACCTAGCCAAACTTGAGGCAATGAGAATCGGGAAGGAAAACACCATGCAGGTGGGAGTCATACCCAGCACATAGTTTGTTGAAGATAAGCCATCTCAATTCCAGATGACCTCTGCAAGGGTTCATCAGCGTAAAATCCTCAGCTCAGCTATCTTCAGCTGTTTCATAGATGATTGTTGTCTTTTCCCGAGGATGGTGAATTTCAAGACTAGGGGACACATTTTTCAGGTGAGAAGAGAGAGATTTATAAAAGACATGAGGGGCAAATGTTTTACACAGAGGGTTGTTCATATGTGGAATGAACTTCCTGAGGAAGTGGTGGATGCGTGTACGATTACAACATTTAAAAGACATTTGGACTAGTACATGAATAACAAAGGTTTGCAGGGATACGGGCTAGGAGCAGAAAGATGGGACTAGTTTAGTCTGGGCTGGTTGACATGGTCTGGCTGGACCGAAGAGTCCATTTCTGTACTGTTTGACTGTGACTGTATGATTGTGACCTTCCCGCCATTCATAAGGTCAGAAATGGGCATGTTTGCTGATGATTGCACAATATTCAACACCACTCATGGTTCTTGATACAAAAACAGTCCACGTCCAAATACAGGAGGACCTGAAAAGCATCCAGGTTTAGACTGACAAGTGACAAGCATCATTTGCGTCACACAAATGCCAGGCAATGACCACCACTGACAAGAGAGAACCTAATCGTTATCTCTAGAGATTCAACAGGATTATCATGACTGAATTTCCCTACGAGCAACATTCTTGGGGTTGCCTTCGACCAGAAACTGAATTGGACAAACTACATAAATACAGTGGCTACAAGATAGGGTCAGAGTCGATGAGTCCTGCAGTGAGTAACTCACCTCCTGACTCCCTAAAGCCTGTCCAAGTATAACACACAAGCCAGGAGTGTGATGGAATACACACCTCTCGTCTGGATATGTGCATCTTCATCAACACTCTGGAAGCTTGATGTCACCCAAGATAAAGCTTGATTGGCACATCAGAAAAAAATTCATTGACAGTCAGTAGCACCACAGCGTAACATCAACAAGATGCACTGCAGAAAGTCACCAATATTCCTTTTGCTGCACATTCCAAACCCAAAACCGCTTCGTTCCACAAGTACGATGGCACCAGAGACACAAATACACCTCCACCACCCCTCAGTTCCACTCCAAGCTATTCACAAGGGTTTCTTCAGCCTTACTGGGTATTCTGGAACTCCCACCCTAACAGCATTGTGGATCTAAAAACAGCACATGGGCTTAGAAGTTCAGAAAGGCAGCTCAATACTACCTTCTTCACAAGGGCAATTTGGGCAGGCCAATAAATACTGGCCATAAATGGGAAAAAAGCAAGCCCAAACAGCAATCTGAAAGGACAATGCAATGCAACCAACTAGTTTAGATAGGACATCTGTGGGAGGTGAGGTTGGGACAATAAGGTTTTCAAGAGGCAAGAGTTCTGTGACTGAATGATGGTCAGAACAAGCACAAATGCAGTAGGATTTCTGAGGATAATCCACTGTGTTATTATTCATGAAATCTAAACAAAACTTACATGTCCAAATAGCTGCCACAGAATTACATCAACACTTAAATGAACATGAACAAATTGGAAAATCCCTAATGAGGAGCAAATTCTTGCAAATTTAGAAAATCATGGTGTTTACAAAATGGCTATATTTTAAATTATCTCTTAATTAAAAGTGAGGCAGACTGTCCTGGAATGGGGGATGGTAAATACAAATGGTCAGCCTTCAAATTCTTACACAAAGTAAATACAAATGGCCTTTTTTGGGCTCAGTTAATTTGACAGATTGGGAGGGGGGTGGTGGGGGGGGGGGGGCGGGGGGGAAGGTGCGTGAGGGGATACTGGGCAATGACACACAGAGTGAGCACAGTTGTGCCAAGATGGGAAAGGGAGTGCTCCTGTATGTACATCAACAAGCACAATGCTTGTGAGCATCACTTCTCTGTTTAATGATCGAGTCATCAGAGGATGTCCATCTGCTGGAAGTCACTCAAATACTCAGGATTGAAGGAAGTGAATTTTAAAAGCACAATGGAAGATACTTCCTAGTGGGGCAGGGAGAGGCTGTTGAAAAACTGGTGAATTTACTCGAAGGTAACATATGCTGAGTCTGTACTACAAACTATTAAGTAATATGGCATCTTCAGTTGTGATAAACAGTTACAGCATAGGGGAAAACATTTTTACTACAGTTTCATGTATCATAACCTAGACAATGATGGCTTTAACTTATGAAGAAAATCCAAAGGTCTGAAGAAGACGATTTATTCATTATGATGATGACTGACTTTCCAATTCAACTGCCTGTTCCCACTTTTCTCCAATAGTCTTTGATTGTTTTGGACCCAAGTGTTATCTCCAATCTCTTCTTGAATCAAATAATATTTTGGCCTCAGCTGCTTTCTTTAGGTAGATAATTCCAGGCTCACCATTCTCTGGGTGAAGAAATTTCTCCTCAACTCACTCCTAAATGTTTACCCTGCATCCTTAGACTGTGACCTTGGTTCTGGGCTCCCCCACGATCAGGAACATCCTTTCAGCATATACCCTGTCTAATCCTGTTAAAACCTTACAGGTTTCTATGAGGTCCTCGCCCATTCTTCTGAACTAGAGCAAATAAGAGTCCTAGCCAAGACTGTGATGCACATCAGGCAGCATCCGAGGAACAAGAAAATTGACGTTTTAGGCAAAGGTCCTTCATCAGGAGTGAGGCTAGGAACCTCAGGGGTGGAGGGATAAATGGAAGAGGGGTGGGGCTTGGGGGTGGGGGGGAAGGAGCTAAGAGTGCAATAGGTGGATGGAGGTGGGAGTAAAGATGATAGGTCAGAGGGGAGGGTGGAGCGGATAGCGGGAAGGAAGATGGACAGATGGGATGGGTCATGAGGACGGTGCTGAGTTGGAAGGTCGGAACTGGGGTAAGGTGGGGGGAGGGCAAATGAGGAAACTGGTGAAGTCCACATTGATGCCATGGGGTTGGAGGGTCCCTAGGCGGAAGAGGAGGCATTCTTCCTCCAGGCATCGGGTGGTAAGGGTGTAGCGATGGAGATGGCCCAGGCCCTGCCCAGATGCTCCGACAGATCTGTTACAAAAAGAATCATTTCACTTAATTAGTCATTACCTTATGCTAGAGCCATTCACCAATAGGTATCCCTTTGCAAAAGTTATAATTTAGAAAATCAGTTCTGCAACATAAATCCTAAAAGTTTCTAAACTTTTCTAAACACTCTCAAATGCCTACCACTTCTTATGCAGTTTTTTGTTGAGAACTTTAGAAGTTCCAATGAGTTTAAACACTTTTCACAATCCCCAAGACTACCAAAGGGGACTTTGTCACCTAAGGTGTCCTGGGAACAGATCCAAATGATCCTCCAGCACTTACCCCAACTTCCCTTTCGGGAAGTCAATGCTTAGCAAAGTATTAGTTTCATTAGGCTTCAGTTTAATAATTCTGATATGATTAAACAAGTGAGGGATTACATTTATATCTGTTTAATTGCAGTTGATGTACAACAATTATGGTACACTGACTAATTTAACTTGTAAACGAAACTAAAGAAGCTCCTCAAAAATAGCTTCCAAGGCCCAACCATCTTGAACTGCTTTGTAAATGACGTTCCTTCCATCATAAGGGTGACAACTGTACAATAGTCAGCATCATTTGCAATTCCGCAGATACTGAAGCAATCCACTTCTAAATGCAGCAAGACACTGATAGCCCACAGATTTGGACTGACAAGTATCTTTTGTACCACAGAGTGACCGCCTCCAACAAGAGAGAACTGAAGCATTGTTAACATCTTAGAAGTTAACAACTGACCAGAAACTGAACTAGACTTGTCATACAAATATAGTGGCCTCAAGAGCAGGTCAGCGGCTAGGAATCTTATAGCAAGTAACTCAACTCCTGATAGTCCAAAGTCTATCCACCATCTCCAAGTCACAAATCGAGTATGAGGTGGAATTCTCCACACTTGCCTGGATGAGTGCAACTCAAACAACACTCAAAAAGCAGCTAGCTTAATGGGGACCACATCCACAAGAATCTCCTTCCTCCACTACTGCTACTCAGAAGCAGCAGCGTGTATGAACTACAAGATGCAGTGCACTAATTTATCACATCTCCTTACACAGTATCTTTCAATCGACAACTACCCAGAAGAGCAAGATACACAGGAGCACCACAAATGCACTTTTCCTTCCAAGTCACTCTCAATCCTGACGCTTGGAAATATATCACTGTTCCCTCAGCATCACTGGCATTCTTAACTTTTTTTCAAAGATTATTCATAGGATGTAGGCATCACAGTTCCAAGGAGCTTATGCACCACTTTCACAAATCTACCCTCCAGTTAACCATCTAAAGGGTACCTGACACCTCCCCCACAAAGGAGTCCTGAAAGGTATCCTGTGACGTAGCCAGAGATATCACAGCTCTCTAAAATGATATTCTGGCTATCCAAATTGTGCACTCAGAACAGACCTGCTCTTACCAGTCCAATGTCCAGGTTCCAGGCAGCAAGAATTCCAAAATCAATTTCTCTATGCAGGAAGCTTATCATTTAATATCAACCACACTATTAACACCTACTGCATAAACACAAGACTGTCGCTCAGAATCTGGCATGAATGCGGTCAAGTAATGGGAAGCAAGTTGCTAATTACGAACTGTTGGGTCTCCGGTTTCCATTGTATCTAATGGTTAGTGTCATTTTCATGGTTTTCATTGATTTTATGATTATCATTGGCTTAACAGTTACCATCTTTTCATCATTCTCATTTTCATAACGTAAATGTAATGCAAAGTCTGTAATGCTAGATCTATATTTCAATATCACAATCATTTTCAGGTTTGCTTTAAACTAGAGGGTTTGGTCTATGTGTATGAAGGGTTTAATAACTAAATTTAAGTATTTTGGTAGCAATGATGATTGTTTGGTTATTTACACCAAATTTTTAAAAAACGTGAATTCAGATCTTTACTATTAAATTTGCTTTATTTTTGAAATGTTTTTCTTAATATATGTATTGCTGGTTGCATTTGAAGTCAATTGACACCTTTGAGTGCTTCAATTTAACACCTTTGAGCACTTACAACCAAAAACATTTAATGCAAATGACAGGTGTGCTATTTTCAAGAGTATTGAAAGCAAAAATGATGTCAAAGTCTTCTTATAGCTTGGGATATCACAGGCCCACCGACCGTAGTATACCGTAGCACTGAAGTAACAACTGTTATAAAGATGTGGGTGTACTATACTTTTAAGAGATTAAAAGCTAGCAGTGACAGCACCAAGTGTTCTCAGTACGATACAACTTAACATGTGCTCCAGCTACTGAGGTAGCTGGTCGCCTGGAAAGGACGAAACAGATTCGAATTAGGCCAATTGGTTCAAGTTATACACCGAAAAATATCAATTTCCAATCAAGTTTGAATTGATTATATTAACAATCTTAAAAGCCAATGACACAATCCAATGCTTTGGTGTCTAAGACCAGGGAAAATTGAACAGTTCGAGAAGAACTGCCACCAGACAAACAGATGTAGGTTGCTAGTCAGAATTCTCTGAGAGGTACCTGTCTCGAGAAGGAGTTTGCACAGAGAAAAACCTCAACGCTGACCTGGACAGCCAATCTAACGACGAAGACCGCTGGATGGTTTTAACATTTGAATTTTCTGTAAATATTAATTGGGAGCTGAATCGGACTAATATTATCGAAGGGAAGGTAAAAGATATGTCAGAGGAAGGAATTGTAAAGTTGTTAGTTAATTATTCTGTTATACTTTAAGAAATAAAGTTGCTAATTTTTACTTTAATTAGTTCTTGGTCACTTGAATTTTTACAGATTACTGCAATCTTTTCTGTGTTGCTGGTTTTAAATTAATCAGGAGGGTTTATCCCATGTCATAATACAAGCCCTCAGGCAGTCAGCACCTAAAAATATTTAACATGAATTGCAAGCACCAACACCTGTATTGTCAAGTGTGGTGACTTTTCTCACACTGTGTATTAAAATAATCTGTACTTTTCACCTTATGTACTGTGTAATTTAAACAGTTATATGCTTTTAACAATTTTATGAAAATATATTTTTAAGAAATAGGGTATCAAAGGTGTAACACATTATCTCAGCTTCTCACCAAAAGGTCCACACAATTTTGAAGTTCCAAAAATAGTTAAATTTTGGGATGAACTGTTTGAGATTTTTCCACAATAACATGTTTCTGTAACTACAGGACTTACCACACTAGCTTCATCTACCATTTGCAATGTAATGGCACTGAGTCACTTAATTAGAGCTATTTTATGAGGAATCGCTATTAAACTGTAACTCTGACACTTAGTTTCTTCAATAATAAAACTTGAAATCACAACATTCTGACCCAAAGGTTAGCGCGCCACTGTTTAGTGACAATTGACAATTCTATGCCTGTGACAGTAATTTTTGTTGAAGTTGTATTTCTCCCCCTTAAACATTAAGAGCGTGTTATCTAGCACAAAACGTTGAGAGACAAGATGATTAATTCGGTCTTGCAAATTTTCATTCCAAATTCACATACGAATTTCTGATCTACTAAAGCTTTGTGTCATGAATTTTCTGACTCTGCACTTTGGTTTTACAGGTGACATACATATCAAAAATACCAGGGTACGAGAATTTGATATGCACTGCAGGTGGCAAATATTTACGCTAAAGTGTAGAGTTTGAAATTATTACCTTTGAACCCAAACCCCTGCTCCTGTAAGCTAGCAGAAAATATGAACTAACAGAGCAGGTTAAAAAAAATGTTGATTATTTTAAAAAGGCCCAAACCTTATTGCCTAAAAATTACAAATGGCATCCAAATTCACAAATCCCACTGCTTTCTGACCCTAAATATCAGAACCATACAGGCATTAGCCATTATAAAGCATGAGACATCTGTCGGAACACAACACACATGGAGGGATTTGGAACTGAAATTATGCAATTTGATTGTGCAACAGAACTAAAACTGTTTTCTATTTAATTATGCAGATAATTGAGAGTGTGGTTAATTTCAGTGCAGTTAATGAAAGTTTCACTGTTATCCTCAACAGTGCTATAATTATTCCAACTATAAAACATACATTTGTGAAATAGTGAAAAAGTGAATTTCTTTTTGTATTAACATTCACAATAGTGGGTCATGAGTACTCAAACTGAGATTCCAAATGAAGCACAACATATAATCTTTGTAAATACTATATTTTGTGTCAAATAGAACTGGTTCATCTGTAATTTATCCTCCACCCTCTAATATACTTTTTCTCCATTTTAATTTGCCAACAAAAATCCATCCACCATGCACTTTACTGAGAATATCAAACATGGGTTTAGGAAGAGATTAGAGGGCAATTTCAATTAATTAACAGATCTGAAAACAAACTGAACTCCTGGCCCTCACTTGTGATCACCTGTTTTCCTGACAACGCTTACTAAAAGGAAACTTAAAATTTAAATGCCTTTGCGGAGAATACATTCTGAATACGAAACTGAAGTGGACACATTTTTACATAATTCAGGAAGAATCGAATAGGCAGGTGAAAATCATTGTAAAATTAGAACACATTCAGCATTCTGCACAAACACTGTGGAAAGGATGGTCATCTACAAGTAGGAGAAATATATTTCCCTTACAGCTTACCCAACTGCCCAAAATCTTGAGAGTACAAAGTACAGCAACGGTAGAAATCTGACTTTGTGTAATACCTTTGCTATGCTTTCAGATGAAGTGAGTTTGGTACTTTCATTCATTGGGGGTCTTACATTTAGAATTGTTCCTGTGCTGCCCAATATCTGAATTTGATAGCATCGCCTAGGGAAGGAATAATATTGTTACACCCCTTTATGATCTGATGCAGTCATGAGTGCCTTTCACTGTGCACTTTAACTTCCTGGAAGGCAAATTGAAAAAAATTGTATGACAAAAAAATCAGACAACTTGTTAAGTTGTTTTATTTTACAACACAGGACTATAAGAAATGGAAACAAGAGTAGACCATTCAGCCCCTCGAGCCTGTTCTGCCATTCAACAGGATCATGGCTGATCCAACATTCTTCGCATCCACTTTCCAGCTTTTTGCCTGTCACCCTTGATTCCTCCACTGATCAATCTTAAGTATATACAAGGACTCTTTACCCCGCCCTTCACCCACCTCATCCCTCTCTGTGGCAAAGAACTCCAAAGACACTCTACTCTCAGAGAAGAAACTAATGCTCCTTTTTTCTGAGACTATGCCTCTGACCCTCCACTCTAGTGAGGGGAAACATCTACCCATCAGCATTTACCCTGTCAAGCCCCTTAAGAATCCTCTATGTTTCAACGAGACCACCTCTCATTCTTCTAAACTACGATGAGTAGAGTCCCAATCTGTCTAGCCTTTGCTCATAACACAATTCCTTCATACCAGGAATCATCCTAGTAAAACCACTCTGAACTGACTCCAATGAAATCTTATCTCTCCTTAAATAGTGGACTAAAAGGACTCATAGTTCTCTAGATGTGGTCTCACCAGCACCTTGTTTAGATGCAGTAAGACTTCCTGACTTTACACTGCAACCCTCTTGAAATAAGGACCAACATTCCGTTAACCTTCCTGATTACCTGCTGCACCTGTGTGCTAGCTTTCTCTGTTTCATGTTCAAATATGTGAACAGACAGAGAAGCAAATGTGCGCAAGTTCATTTATTTGAATCAGCAAAGCTTAGCTTTGAGCCATAGGGCAGAATAACAAACATACTCTGCCTCCCCTTATTGGTTGATCTTATTAAAAAAGAATGCTTGACCGTTCTTCATAATCTCATGACTTCACCAAAGCCTGCCTGCACTGTATCCTTCTTCAATACCCGACTAATTATGCAATTTGTATTTGTCCTGTCTGCCCATGATGCCCTTTTTGTTTTTATATGCTGTACACAACCAGAAGAGAACAGTGTATTCCACACACTATATGCTAGCCTTAATACCTCTCCATGCAAATAAACAAACTGCTGATTATATATGATGTTTAGAAGGTTATCAAAGCTCTCTCTTCAGTATTCAACCATGTGTCACAATGCCCTTTTAAAAAAATTTGTATGAAAATATTAATCTGTAAAAATGCAACATTTACAAACATTTTTAAATTGGTGTGTGTGTGTGTATATGCGCGTGCGTGTGTGTGTGGTGGGGGGAGGTCATAAATTAATATGATATCAACTTTTCAGACTTTAGTGACTCATGGCATGGTTCACGTACTCAAATCATGCCGAGTATCCAGCAATGCAAACCATTCAGGAGAGCTGGGAATGAATTTCTTGCTACTACATTTCAAGCATTCCAGTAAGTAAGTGAAAGATATAAGCATTTCAAAATTACTTGCATTCTTTTCTAAATGATCTTCAAATATTCTACAAATTGAAAGGCATGGGACAATAAAAGCTGTATTATATGGTGCCCAGAAAGTTGATTCTCAACTAACATCAGTAAGATTGAAATCGAAGTCCAGTATACTGCAGTGGAGACTTAGGTTGGTGATGGTGTTGTGCATACTGGGTGCTTAACGTGATCTCACTGTATTAAAATCAGGTTGGTAACCTGCTTTATAGTTTGTTTTGATGCAAAGACCACATCAAATCTTGGAAACAGACAAACTGTAACTCAATTGGCGAAGATAAGTATGGGGGAGATACGACAGTATGTTCAACTACAGTGAATAAATCTGAAGTGAATTACCATTGATTGAAAAATTCAGTTAGGTATTACGTACTGACAGCCTAGCTTTAAAATGGTAAATTCCATGAGGTCTTGCAGTAATCGTCCAACAGTCATTGTTAGGTCAGTTAATGGTGTCATGCCAGTCAAAGACAATTACCTTATGTAATTTTCAGTTTTATTTTAAAATTGGTGCACCACTGAGTATTGTCCATCTAGTATTCCAAGAGTTCAAATAAAAATCATTTAATTTCTGAACATTGCAATCACAAGTCTGTATCACTATAATTGTAGGGAGTTGGAAAAATAGAGGATCATAGATTTCTGATATCATTAAACTGACAAAAATAACTAAACAGTATTAATAGAAACAAATATTAATCTCTGTCCTTTATGCAGTCACGTCAAAGTTTTAAAAAATGCTCATGAGAAAGTGATTCAAATGATAATTCAGGTAAGCACTTTTAAGAACACATTAAACTGCCTTTGTTGTTGCAATAATGTACAAGTTTGGATCACAGGCTAGAACATCAGACTTCAGAAATTAAGCTCCAAGAAAGATTCACTGTGTAATCTTTATAAAGACTATATTTTATTTGCAATGGAAGCAGTTCATCTGTCATTTGGATTTAAACATTTTAATACACTTGCCTTTAATTTGTTAGGGAGGAAAAAAATACTGCAACAGGTTGTATATAGTAACTCAATGCATAGAATGTATCTGGTTGAAGTGTTTTATGTGGAATTCATTTTATAATGCAACTTTTAGGACAAATAGAAAAAAAAATGTTTCTTGTAAGAATGTTTGTCATGAAGAGTGTTTTACAAATTCACACTCTTGATGTTGGGCTGACACACCAATTCTTGAACGTACAGGTTGCAAAGATATCCCAAATTCTGGCCTTCAGTAAAGTGCAGGGGCGGGGGGAGTGCAGGGGTGGGGGGAGGGCAGGGGGGGAATAAGTTGGCTCGATGACTGGGTTGCGATACACACTGATGTCAGTAGCAGGGGTTCAATTCCTACACCAGCTGAGGCTACTGAAAAGTTCTTGTCTTTTTAACCTCACTTTTGGACTGCAGCATGGTGACCCTTAGGGTGTCTCTCTCTCTCGCTCTAATGGAAGGGCAGCCTTGTAATCCTCTGAGATTATCACATTATCTTTACTAGTGTCACACCTAGATTCCTAAAACCCGTTATGTAACACATGAAGTTCTGATCAAGTTTTAATTAATAAACATTCTCCCAAGGATTCCTTCAACAATGTATTTGTATCATTGATTTCAAAATGCATGTCAAGACAGACTGTCAAACAATTCAAAAAATGACTAGTGTATGAAAACAAATTCCACTTCGGTATTTAAAAGATACTTTGCAATCATTTAGAATTTGGAAACATCTTTCAATTTGAACTCCAAATCAAATTATCTATGCTAATTAATTTAGGCATAGTATTGAATGAAACATTTTCCCAGAGGTTGAAAGCATTCTCAGAAATCTCAGAGATGTGTATCTACAATGTAATGGAACCATCTTTAACTCCCAGCCTTTCACACCAGATTGTCCCTTCAGCAATGCAGACTAACCATTGCCATTTTACATTTAGGTGTACAATCGATCAGCTAAAGGTGTTAAATATTTTAATACCCCTTGCAATTTCATGTAATAAATGAACTATTAAGATGGTGCACAACTGACACTGTTCAGATCATTATGCTAAAAAGACATGTATTTCTTAATCTGCTTTATTGCACAACTGAGAGGAGTTTCAGCATAATTATTCAAAACACATCAATTCAGTTAGCAAAAATACATTTGTTTTAACTTAATACACTGTTTGGATTTGAATGAATGAAGGTTTCCTAAGTATTAAGTTTAGTTTTGAAAAGTCTTATCAGAATTTCTACACTGGAATTAGAAACATTTTGGCCAATGGGCACTCCCAAAGGAGGCTAGGCAAATTTGACCACAAGAAACTCCCTAACCTGACATAACATTTTGATGTTTTAAAAAGTTCAGACTGCATAATTAACGCTTTCATTTTAAAAAGGAGGAGCCAGAGAACTTTCAGATATCTATAGAATCTCCTCTATATAAATACAGCTGCATTCATCACTGGAAACGAAGTACAATATACCACTGCCATACTCTACACCAATTCAGAGGAGAATCTGTTTGGGAACCTTTACAGAAGCAAAGTCCTGAAGACCAGATAAACTGGTATGTTACATTTAAAATTGTGTTAGCATATGAAAGAATGAGGATATCTGAGTATATTTTCACTGATTCTGCTAGCAATAGTATTCTGTTTTGTAGCTTTAGAAGTGATCACGCTTGTCAGAATCGGGAATTGCAAACCTCTTTTGCAAGCTTGATACTGTTACTTAGCCAGATGTAATGTGAAAATCTCGACGAGTTTTAAAACTAATCTCACATGACACCTTTCAGCTGCAGTCATGAATATCATTTAAAATTTAAGAGCACCACACTTTGGAATTAACCATTTGTGCAAGTTTTACATTCAAAGATTTAAAGGAGACTATCAGGAATGCTCTCCTCTTGCTAAAGATGTTCAGTGAAAATATCACTGCTACCTTGAAACAGAAAACTATCACCATCATAACAATGTTTGTTCATGAAAATCTGATGAAAAATAGTCTCCAATGCTGCTACATTTTAAGTGATACCTGATTTGCATCAAAATCAGAGCCCTTGAATCCTGTTTTCCATTGGTACTTATACAATTGTTATTTTTACATTTTTAGTTGCAACATGGTTTCTAAGGGAATTGGTGCACTTCTACTATTGCTGTCTTTGAACCTGGTTTATGGAACAGACTTTATCAGATATGTCTATCCAGCCTATAATATAAAAAGTTACAGAGGTAAGTTCATACTTTGTTCTGAAATATTTATTCAAAATGGCTGCAGTTTATTCAACATGAGATAATCCCACCATCAGATAATGGTGACAATTCACTTTAGTCCTACGTGATCATGCGCCCAAATGAAGTGTGATTGAACTTTATACTCAAGTTTTGAAAATGTTTTCATTCAAAGAGACAATTCCTCCAGCATGAAGGGTGAAAAACAGAATTAAAAACTTCATTCTGAATTAGATCTAGTGCAAAGCATAAGAACCATTATTTATCAAGTTCTCCAACATTCATTATAGTGAAAGTACTTTAAAAGATCCCTGGAAAGATTCCTTGTGTGGGAAATCGTTGATCACCGTCCAAGGACTGCTCACTAAAACCATTTTGCACTGACCACATAAATCACTGGACCAAGATTGACAACTTAATGCCTCAAAAGTACTTTGACTCTTTCACATTGGCCTCCAAAAGCCAAAAACAAAGTCCAATACTTTAGAATAGGCTGGATCTGAATCCAAGTCCAACAGGTGAAGGAGTATGTGTAATATAAAGCATTGCATGACTACAAAATAGCACTTTGAACCGAAGATACAGATTTAGATCTGGCGTTCAATATATAAAGCAAGATATGTGACACAATCTAATTATCAATATTTCTTCATAAAAAGTTTTTTTTAAGAACATTTCAACAAAATGATGTTGCTTTGTTGCTGTTTTGGTAACTTTCACATATGCCTGAATGGGATGTGGTTGGAATGCACAGCTTACCACAATTTGATCAACTGCTACCGAAATTTGAAAATATTCTTCAAAGGAAAAATGTTTTCTTTAAGAAAACAACTATCTAAGCAATTACAGCAAAAAGTAATATCACAAGCTCACTTCCCACTCAAGAGGAAATCTGCTAAGGAGTAGCAAAATAATAAATTATACAAGCAGAAGAAAGGGCACCAACCTGTAAATCTAGAGCAATGTTTGTGTCTATCACTGGATAATGCATAGTTTCTTCTATTTCTCAACTAACTCACTATTCAACTTACAAATAGTTCACTGGTACAAATTCAAGTTGAAAGATTTTAATCAACACTGTCTAGCCATGTATAACGACATTACTTTCAATTGCAAACTGAAGCTTCATTCTAATGTTTTCCGCACTTAACGTTAACAAAACAACTTTTAACTTACATGAAAGGTGAAAATCCAAAATCAATTTAAATTGGTTCAACTTAATTAAATATGTCAAATCACAAGTTTTCACCAATTCACATTCAGTCTTATGGGCCTTACTTTTTTAAAAAAAAGTGTTCTACTGGTCAAGCGAAGACCTTTTCGATATTTTTTAATGTTTGAAGTGGAACAAAAAGTAGCACTCATCAACTCAAAGATATTACAATATCTTGTATTACAATAAAATACAAGGCATTGATTTCTGGGAGTTTCTGAATTTTCCAATTATAAAATAATCTAATTTTGCTGGTGCAATATGAAAGCATTACACTTGCATGTGAAAGCAGGAAAGGATACTTGATCACCAAACGCAACATTTACTATCCAGCTATTATCCAATATAATGTTGGCAAACTAGCCAGTTCCATAAACAGCAAAAATGTATTTCTAAGGCAAACAGAAATGAGTATATACTCAATTCTACAGTAATGATGCTTTAGGTTTAAAGGGTGCACATCTGTCTTCACTGATGATCTACAATTGATCTCTAGATGATCTAGAGATTCACAGCAGTTTCTTATGATGATGATGATTTTAGGATTTACCATAATTGCTAACCATTTTCAGCCAAATTCAACTCCAAACTAAAATAATGTTTACAAATAGAAATTACACCTCACTTCTGTGGATCCAGAATACTGGATATAGATTTTTATTTTAAATCAATTAAAATATTTTGCTTGTTCGATTAGTCCAGTCTTTGCTGGAAAAATAAGTCGGACTTCATGGCATTCACCATTACTAGACATGCTCACCCAACCATGCAATTTCCCTTTCCAAACAGTCTTGATTTTAAACTTCTTATCCTTGCTTTTCAGTTTTATTGATCTTTGTAAACTTCTCCAGCTACACATCACTCCAATTTACTTGCATTCATCCAATTCTGGCATCTTGACCATCCAAAACTTTAATCGCTCAATCATTTGTGGTTGCACCTTCAAATTCCTGGCCACTAAATTAGTAAAGTGCTACCTACAATGCTTTACTTCCTACCTCATCTTCCTCCCTTAAAATTCTCCTTTAAACATGCTTCTTTAACCAAGCATCTGGTCATGATAATGTCTCCTTGCAAGGCTTGGTGCCCTAAATGCTCATGTGAAGCAACCTGGGACATACAATACATTGAATAAACTAACCCTACCTAGGTATTGCCAGCAATTTGTCAAGAGGTTAGTCTACACCTGAGTTGCTAGTGGCTTCACTGTGAACCATACTATGAGTGTCAAGGAACTGATACAATTATTTAAGGTTGCTAATACACAGCCCAAATTCCTGACATGTTTTTCAATCTTGGAGGCCTAGAAAGGAAACAACAGAAACTGTATGGGCTCACTATGCTCATTAGATCATAAATGGTTCATGCGAACTTAAAAACAAAACGTCCCCTTCCTTTCTGTCTCTTTCTGCTAATTCATTACTTTTCTTTCCCTTTCTTAATTGATATCTCATTCGATACAAATTCACTCTCTCGTCCTATCATTCAATCCATTTTTTCTACTATCACTCAATTTTATTGGTAAGGAGATAGAATGGTTGTCTTAATGTTTATGAGCCTCTAGACGCACCAAAGACCTCACAGTAGGATAAATAGACATAGTCTTTTCCCTGGGGTCGGGGAGTCCAGAACTAGAGGGCATAGATTTAGGGTGAGAGGGCAAAGATATAAAAGGGATCTAAGGGGCCACTTTTTCACGCAGAGGGTGGTACGTGTATGGAATGAGCTGCCTGAAGATGTGGTGGAGGCTGGTACAATTGCAACATTTAAGAGGCATTTCGATGGGTATACAAATAGGAAGGGTTTGGAGGGATATGGGCTGGGTGCTGGCAGTTGGGACTAAATTGGGTTGGGATATCTGGTTGGTGTGGACAGGTTAGACCGAAGGGTCTGTTTCCATGCTGTACATCTCTATGACTCTATTATTATTAGTTCATCTCTTCAACTTTTTATGGTGCAATAGTTAAAATCTATAGTAGTCTCGGGAATGCTGGGAGAGGGAGAAAAGAACCTACTAACATCATTTGCATTTTCTCAGTTGGAAATGAAATCATGTTATTTTTCAAATGCCCTACAAAACAATACTAGGGCATAGAAAAAATAGATGAACTAGAAATTGCAACATAATTTGGCAAAATTTGCAGATGAATGGACAGCCCATATGTAACTTTCTGTTTTGTTATACAGAAATTGAATTATAATTAAAATTAATGTAAGTTACTATTAGAAACCCATATCAAATAGTTACACAGGTACAAGATCACGAGAATTACAAGTGCAGACATGTAGACGATGTTCATACTTCGATGTCATTAATTTGTACTGTTGATTATCAGCTGCTGCCCCAGAGCCATTAGCATTAACACCACTTTTGAGATTTCTATTAATATTTTAAATTACAATAGAGGATCACGAGAATCCCATCTCCTGCAGAATTTTAACCTTATGTATAAGAATTTGCCCAAAAATCTTTGAAGTTTACATAAATCTCATGATACAGAAGTGTTTTTTCTTACTTTTGCAATTTAAGTTGTTCAAAGAATTGACAGCATACTTATGTGGTTCATTTCAGTAACTCTGCAGATGGTAGACAAATTGAATCACTTACTTTTACTACAACCTCTCATGTGAACAAAGCACATGAGGGAGGAGGGGTTAATGAAAGGTGACACTTGTAGTCCAACCTGGTACGAGTTTATTTTCAACATGTTATTTTTATCTTCTGTGCCAATGCTTATATTATCTAATGGAATATATGAACCAGTGTGAATATTGTGATATAGAAATATCAAACAGACATTTATTTCAGATAATTATGTTCAAACTTTAAATTCACAAGAAGAATGTTTGGGTTACCATAAATTATTAGTTCGAATGCAGCAGCATGATTTCAGTACCACCATGCATCATGTGATCCAAGATAAGATGCATTATGAGATATTTAACACTTCAGATCAAATGCTATAATAATGATGTCATGAGCAAGTCTTCAAGATTCCCCTCACAGAATCATTGTAAGGCATAACACAACACAACCAATGTAATTTATGCAGTAATAATCTGACAAAGGTGACAAGCTGACCTTTCACATTTCAATGACAATCAGCCAGAGAGAAAATGTTGAAAAATTGGCAAAGGTAGCATTTCCTTTGCACATCATCTGGACATCGCCAGCTGTAATCTCAAGCTGCAAGTGCTGAAGGCCCAGTCTGACACTCTTCAGAGTTCAGCCAGCTCTGTCCAGAGTGGTGTTTGAGCCAATCTTGATGATGAACACTGAAGTATCCCACCCAAAGTATATTCGAGGCCCTGTTACCCTTCAAACTCCTTTCAGTGGTGCTTATCATGGAAGAATAAAGCTGTTGTCTGTTCTGTATCACTTGGAACAGGAGATGCAAATTACAGTTTAAGTTTACAGTAACTGAAATGCTCTGAAATTTCTATTATGTTTGTTCAACAAGCTACAAGCCACATTCACATTGCTAAGTGCTTCACCCTCGATTCTGAAGTTTCTGTAAAATTCAATTAAGAATTATTCCTATGCTGTATGACTCTATAACCCAGTTTTTGTCGTATCTTAACTGAATCAAATAATCGTATTTACATAATCTGTTTTACCACAATGTTACGCTGAAAACATTGAAACTCAAAGAATGTTGGCATTCCTTCCAACACTTTTAATGATTATTACTGTACTTCTACAAGGAACAAAATACAGATTTAGACATTAATTCATCTTGTTCTTCCTAAAATAGGTAACGAAGTAAACTTTCCTCATTCAGTGAGCAATGAAGACAGCGAGCACAACAGCAATTCAAAATCTGCAAGTAAGCTACTCAGTATTTTGACAATATTTTGTATTGCTCTTTAAAACAGACAGACTTAAGTGAACAACGCAAATTTATTCAAAATGTCACTCGCATCTCATTGTGATTGATTGCTCATATTTTAGACAGTGAAGAATTTATGAACTGTGCACATCGTGTTTCACGTCCTGTAATAATTCTAATATTTCATCTCTATAAGATCTATCTTCGTTCCAATTCAGATTTTCATATTTAAAATTAAGATTCAAAGATCCTGATAAAACATAAAGCAAATATCTGTTGTTCATACAAGCAGAAAATCATTTTCATATCTAATCAAAATAAAAAAAAGGACCAATTAGAAAGGCCTAATTGTCAGTATTTATCTCTGTTCTTGGGTTTGTCTATTTGTCAAAATATGCCTTTTTGTAAAAATGCCTTTTATGCTCATCACTTAAGTTCATAATGAGGAGCCCAAGCAATCCTCAGCAAGATGAACAGATCGCAAAATAAAGGTATATGCTCCTGAGTATTTGCCAAACAGAAAAGCAGATTTCTAGGTTTTTTTTCAATTCTCCTTAACTATACAATGGGACAGGAGTAGTTACTGTAATTTGTTTGCTCCTCAAAATGTACTGGAAGAATTCAATCTTTTGGGATGTCAATCATAATTCTAACGATACACTTGATGGCCTCAAAATCAATAACAAAGTGCATGTAAATATCCACTTCAGTCATTCAGTTAAAGTTTTCAGATCTGTGCAAAATAGGCATCTTGTACAAGATAGGGTAGGCTTGTGCACACCCTGCACCCACCAAGGTCTTAATGGGTTATGTTCTTGTAATCATGACTCTGTTTTCAATGCATACACTTTCAGAGTTTAATTTATATTTACCTTTTAACTTCCATACAGTCTGGCCACTGAATCCATTTTATGTCTGCTACACTAGTTAGTCTGGCCTAATTAAGGGAAAACTTCCAGAGTATATAATTCCATGTAAATTAGTAGACACTGAGAGAAGCACAACGTTGTTTAATCTTGGTTTTCTTCTAAAAATGTAGATGAGGCAGAGACGTTGCTTCTTTTAAAGGAAAATTAAATAAATATTGAAAGCAGCTAAAGGCCGAGAGGCAGTGGGATTACTTATAGATTGCTGTTGCATATAGCATTGCAGATATGGTTTCAAAATGTTATTGTTTTATGAATCCGTTTTCAGGGAGCCAGAAAAAAAAATTGCAAGTAAAATGACTTTACCTTGAAAATGATGTCCCAATCGATATTACCAGAACTTTTATGTACTGCCAATAGTTTTATTGCACATTATGCCATGGACAAGTAAGAACTTGAAGATTCATATCTGAAAGACTGAATCCATCTTGTTTGATTCTTGCTCAAAGCTTAAAGCTTCGACTGCAGATTCCTTTCCCTTTCCTGCTCCTCCCCCTGACTGAAACTAACAATGTGCAGTGCTCCTTGATCCTCAGGCCTTCTCCATATTATGGGGAGGCAATGTCCTAGTAATTTTAATGCTAGGCAATTAATCTAGAAACTCACCTAATATTCTGGGGACCGGAGTTCAAATCCTGCCATGGCAGATGATGGAATTCGAATTCAGTTAGGGTCCAACGATAACAAAGCTATTGTTGATTGTTGGACAAAGCCCAATTGGCTCACTAATGTCCTTTAGGGAAGGAAATTACCATTCTTAACTAGTTTAGCCTACATGTGACTCCAGACTCTCAGCAATGTGGTTGATTCTTAAATGCCTTTCTGGGCAATTAGGGATTAGCAATAAGTACTAACTTAGCCAGAGACACCCACATTCTGGGAGTAATTTTAAAAATTGCGAAAATCATTTTTCTGTGGTGTGCTCACTACCATGAAAAACACATTTATGTCTTGGACACTCTTAGACCCAACTTTTCAAGGACATTAGAGGGTAGGCTAATTAATAGTAGACAGTGTTTGGATGAGGGGACATTTACAGGGCAGCAACCTGTAACTAGAAGAATGCAACAAGGATTAGTGCTGATCAACATTATGGGAAGAGCAGGGGAGCTGAAAATTATTTAAAATGGTAAAGACCGCAGAAAATTACAGCAAAAAGGAATTTTTGTGTATAATTCACAAAAAGTTAGAATACAAGTTGAGCAGATTATTGATCATGCAGGCCGAATCTTGGTCTTTATTTCAAAGGGAATGAATTACACAAATAGAAAGCCTTGCTAAAACAAGGGACAGGTTGGATCGTACCTGGAATACTGTCAAGAGTTCCCCTTATCTAAGGAAAGATACAATCACATTAGAGGCAGTCCAGACAAGATTCATTAGATTAATCATGGGGTTATAGGGAAAATGCAGAAAAATGGAGTTGAGCATTCAGATCAGCCATGATCTCACTGAAAAACAACACACGGTTAATGGAATGAATAGTCTACTTCTGCTCCTACAATTTATGGTCTTTTTTTAAAAACTTGCCTCCAAAGATCCAACCAACTCATATCGTGCTTAACCACTTACATCCATGTTGCGTAAATTCCTGCTCACTTTTCTATAGGCTCTCTTCACTGAGTTTCCAAAACATCCTCCACACTGCTAAACTTCATGGTCTGGCATGTTTGTCCTTTGTCTAATTTACTACAGGTAACACAGGCTGCAGTCGACTTTACCACACATTCTGGAAATATACCTTTAGATCTTTATTTCATGCAACACCTATCACCTTCCTAAAAACTTTATATTTCAACAGTTGATCTTCCAACAGTTCCTCATGTTCACCACAATCCTACCAGAACATTAGACACTTCTCTCTCATTAGAGACAACTCAGGGTGGTTTAATGTGAGGGTCACCGCACCTCAGCCAAGGGGAGAGGTTGAGGAGATCCTCACACTTTTTTGAGGATGTAATTATGAGGATGGACAAGGGAGAGGCAGTGGATGTACTGTACCTGGACTTTCTGAAAGCCTTTGATAAAGTCCCACATAGCAGATTAGTGAGCAAAATTAGGGCATAATGTACTGGGGGCAAAATACTGACTTGGATTGAAAAGTGGCTGGCTGACAGGAAGCAAAGAGCAGTAATAAAAGGGTCCGTTTCGGAATGGCAGGCAGTGACCAGTGGGGTATCACCAGGTTCGGTGCTAGGAATGCAACTATTTACAATATACATCAATGATATAGATGAAGGCATTAAAAGTGATATTAGTAAATTTGCTGATGACACAAAACTGGGTGGCAGTGTGAAATGTGACGAGAATATAATGAGAATACAAGGTAACTTGGACAGGCTAGGTGAGTGGACGGATGCATAACAGATGCAGTTTAGTGTGGTTATTCACTTTGGTGCCAAGAACAGGAAGGCAGATTATCTAACTTGGCTCCATTTAGATCAAAAAGGGAAGTACGAGATCTAGGTGCTCTTGTACATCAGTCAATGAAAGCAAGCATGGAGGTACAGCAGGCAGGGAAGAAAGCTAATAGCATGCTGGCCTGTATAACAAGAGGAATTGAGTATAGGAGCAAAGAGGTCCTTCTGCAGCTGTACAGGGCCCTGGTGAGACTGCACCTGGAGTTTTGTGAGCAGTTTTGGTCTCCAAATTTGAGGAAGGACATTCTGGCTATTGAGGGAGTGCAGTGTAGGTTCACGAGGGCAATTCCTGGAATGGCGGGACTATCATATGTTGAAAGATTGGAGCGGCTGGGCTTGTGTACATTTGACTTTAGAAGGATGAGCGGGGATCTGATTGAGATGTATAAGATTATTAACGGATTGGACACTGGAGGTAGGAGGCGTGTTTCCACTGATGGGTGAGTCCAAAACCAGAGGACACAGTTTAAAAATAAGGGGTAGGCCATTTAGAACAGAGTTGAGGAGAAACTTCTTCACTCAGAGTGGTGGATATATGGAATGCTCTGCCCCAGAAGGTAGTGGAAGCCATGTCTCTGGATACTTTCAAGAAGAGATGGATAGAGCTCTTAAAGATAGTGGAATCAAGGGTTATGGGGATAAGATAGAACAGGATACTGATAGTGGATGTTCAGCCATGATCATAATGAATACTGGTATTGGCTTGAAGGGCCAAATGGCCTAAACCTGCACCTATTGTCTATTTATGCTGCTGTAGTGTGATGTGTTAAACTCCCAACAATTTCCAAAAAGGAGTGAAAGACAGTGGTTGCATGTATTGACACCACAGATATTATTTATATTGGCTTTCAGATAGAGAACAACTATCACCTCCCAACTTGTGTTCTGTTTGCACAGTAACTTTGAGTATGAAAAGCATTCCATTTTTAGACAGCCTAAATACATACAGTTTCTTCTCTCAGCATACCTTAAAAATCAACATTAAAAAGCACAAACAATTCATTTGCACTCTAAATTGCATATTTTAAAATTAAATATTGCAAGACTTATAAACACATCAGGAACTGAACATTTGTAAAGAAAGCACATCTTTTCTGACAGTTTAGGTAGTGCAGTTATGTAAAAAGAAACCAGCATTGTTAATTTAATTTGTTGAAACTGGATCCAGTTACTCTACTTCATAAATGTTGTTTTCATCTTATTTTGACAAATCAACCTTTCATTCTTACTAAAGGTACATGACATTATTTTTTTTCTTTGCCAATTTCCTTCCACCTACAAAAGCATTGACTTTTTTCGCATTAGTTGGGGAAGCTCTGCCAGCTGCACATTTCTAACTGAAATTGTTTTACTCGATGTATGAGTCTTGCCAATAAATGACAGCAGCAGCTAATACTGATGATGAATTTTTAACATAAAGTATACCAAAGTGCTTCGCAGTACGTGTCACTCAAGTTGAGCACGTTACTTCGGGTTTCCCAACAGGATGCTATAACAAAACTCAACCTAATTTGGGATGTTGGGGAAAGTGTAAAATAAATGAATCACTATCGTATAACCGGTGGTTAAAGAGCACTACAATTGTATGATACGAACATGTCAGCTGTCTTGGTGAGACGTAACTTTGCTCTGCGACACCACGATTGGCTTGAGTTGTTGCTGACTGCTTGTAAAACAAAACATTGTGGAGTAAAGACATTTTCACAACTGAAACTATCTTATTCGGCCCTCAGCACTCACACCTATAATCATTCCATATGTTTTGCTGCTTATTTTGATTTAACTTGATATGTCACCTAAGTTGCCAAACAACTTTCAATGGAGCCTTTAAGCCTTATTTGAGGTCCAATGCAAAAGCTACCTTCTTCCAAATACACATTGTTGCTGACTGTAAAAACATCATACAAAAACTTTTATCAACTTCAAGATCAATTTACCACAAGTAGTAGAAGCATGGGCCATTCAGCTCATCGATTCTGCTCCACCAGTCAATGAGATCATGGCTGATCTGATAACTCTCAATTCCATTTTCCTGCCTTTTCCCCATAACCCTTGATTCCTTACTGATCGCCCTTTGACACCTTCACTTTTTCAGAAGTTTAACTTGCCTAGAACTTTGACACAAAGTACTGCACCAATCTTTGTCAATTGCCCTTGCTTCCGTGCCACAGAGAGTTGTTTTCTGGATCCTCGTTTAAGTCTACAAACTGCTCAATAATCTCAAACAACTCTCTTCTGTTCTTCCAACGAGCTCCAGTTCAACTCAACTGAAAATACGTCCAATCGCTTTTGGTTGGAGCCAAAAGGACAAGGATAAAAGAGGATTTTCATTTCCCTAAATATTTGGAATAGGTTCAATTGATTGTAAACAAAGAGGAGCACTGACACATGTTCGGGTTCATTTGAGAAGTCTAGCAGAGTTGATTTTCTCAGATGAAACTTCCTTAGGTTGTTTCCAGTATTGAAGGTCTACATCCAGACTTTTTTTAGCACATTATAATGATCTTCTGAACCAGTTTTATTTCATTACATCCATCTCTTCAAACAGACTAATTCTTTGGCTATGCCATTAACTTAATTATCACAAATAAATTCATCCATCCTCAGCACATTCTGGGTGATATTTTTCCTTAAATCCCAACTAAACTTTCTATCTCTTCCCTTATATCTATGCCCTTTAGTTAGTGAAACCCTCCACTAAGGGGAAAAGGTTCTTCCTATCTAGACCCTGGATATCCTATCTGTACACTACAAACAGGTCCTCAGTCAGCCTTCTCTGCTCTCAGGAAAATACCCTCAGCCTATCTAATCTCTGAAGTGCATCAACACAGACAACAGTGAATATTCTCTTCTGCACCCTAGTGAGTTTTGAGACGATTTGCAGCTCAGGTTAAGGTTCTGAAAGTAGGTTTGCTGGTGAGCTGGAAGGTTTGGTTTCAACGTTTCATCACCATACCAGGTAACATTAGTGAGCCTCCAGCTGAAGAACTGGTGGTATGGCCCACTTTTATTACTTATTTCTTTATTTATTTAATTATCTATCTTCTGCACCCTTTCTAGTGCAATCACATCCTTCCAGTGATGCGATGACCAGATCCACGCACATTACACCTCCTGTTGCCCAACTAATGTCTTTAAGAGCTCTATCCATCTCTTCTTGAAAGTATCCAAAGACATGGCTTCCACTGCCTTCTGAGGCAGAGCATTCCATATATCCACCACTCTCTGGGTGAAGAAGTTTCTCCTCAACTCTGTTCTAAATGGCCTTTCCCTTATTTTTAAACTGTGTCCTCTGGTTCTGGACTCACCCATCAGCAGAAACATGCTTCCTGCCTCCAGAGTGTCCAATCCTTTAATAATCTTATACGTCTCAATCAGATCCCCTCTCATCCATCTGAACTCAAGTGTACACAAGCCCAGTTGCTCCAATTTTTCATCACATGATAGCCCCGCCATTCCAGGAATTGACCTCGTGAACCTACGCTGCACTCCCTCAACAGCCAGAATGTCCTTCCTCAAATTTGGAGACCAAAACTGCACACAAAACTCCAGGTGCAGTCTCACAGGGCCATGTGTTGTACTCTCAGAAGAAAGTAAAACCAGATTTTTTTTCATCTAATTCTTTTCCCAATAACATTTCTACAATTACTTCAATTTCTACAACACTCTTAGCTTAATTTAAACTATGTTCAAATTGACAGGTTATGCGAATTGAGATCATAATTTCTTATCCAATTAAATCTAATCTCTGATGCAATACTGCAAGTTAGGTGGTCTTGCATTCCTATTGTATAACTGTGCTCAAAATGTTTTCTAAAAAGTGACCCGATGAAGATTTAAGTTGACAGAACTACTCCCTCTAAAGCATTTCTTTAATTTATAATATTACAAAAAAAAGTAAATATTCAAACATATGCAATCTTTTTCTTTCTCTAAAACAGGCAATGAAGTGAAAGGGAATAATGGACGAAGCAATGAAAACAATGGTGACTCTAATTCAGCAAGTATGTTCTTTTCAATAAGTTTAATTCAATATCCACATTAATTATAGTTACGTGAGCTGTACAAATAACAATATTTTAAGTAACTTAAGTTTAGAAATTTAAGTCACAATCTGTAAAGATGGCTTAAAATCATGAGATCAAAAGCTTAATGTGCTTGTATAAAACACAAAACCTTAGAGCTACAGTTATGTTTATTATTTCCCAAAACAGGTTATCAAGTGAAAGGGAAGTATTATTGGAGGATTGATGACAACGGGCAAAATGGTGACTCTAATTCTGCAAGTATGCAAGATTTAAACTTAAATTCAATGGCAGGTTTATTTATCCAAGAAATAAGCACTTTTACACTCACTGATAATAACTCCAATGATCAATGTTTGACAGGAAATTAAAAGATCTAGCTTGAGAAATCCACAACATATTGTCACACTCTTGCCATAAATGACAGGAGCACAGTAGAAGCAATGATAATTAAGTCACATCTTTATTGTTAAAGATCCATAATATACAGAAGCAGGAGCAGTCCATTCAATTCACTAAGTCTGCTCCATCATTCGATTATGGCCAATCTTGTTCAATCCCATTCTCCTGCTTTCTCCCGATAACCCTTGATCCCCTTACTAATCAAGAACTTATTTTTGTTTGTCTTAAAAACACTCAGTTACTTTCCTCCTTCTGTGGCAATGGGTTCGACAGATTCACCTCTTTCTGGCTAAAAAAAATTGATCCTTATCTCATCCCAGCATTTCTTGCCACAGAGAACTGTGGGGGCAGAGTCCTTGTATATATTTAGATCTGAGATAGACTCTTGATCAATAGAGGAATCAAGGGTTACAGGAAAGAGCAGGGAAGTGGACAAGATGACTGTCGCATCAGCCATGATCCTATTGAACAGTGGAGCAGGTTTGAAGGACCAAATGGCCTACTCTTGCTCCTTTTCCTTATGGCCTTCAGGTGGATTTCTTTGCAGTGAAATGTTACCAAATGTGCCTGATAATGAGCAGCCGAAAAGCTAGAGTTAATTAACTTCCTTTCCTTCTCCTGCATTTCATCAGCAAGTGATAATGACAGATAAATATTTTAACACTTGATTTGCAGGGCCAAAATTCAGGTCCAAACCTGGGTCTTTGCCTTTATTCCCCAAATAATATCTGACTCAAAGAAGTCTATGTATACATTTAGATTTAGGCTGGTATAAGCAATAATTGTTCAGAAAAAAAACTGGCTAGCATTGCACTTCCTGACCACTTCAGGTCTTCTTTATCAGAGAGGCAATGGCCTATTATTGCTGTACTTTTAATCTAGAGGCCCAGATAATATTCTGGGGACCTGTGCTCAAATCCCATAATGGCAGAACGTGAAATTTGAATTCAATAGAAAAACAACCTGAAATTAAGACTCTACTAATGACCCAAAACCATTGCCAATTTTCCTAAGAACCGATCTGGCCTGGCTTACGCATGACTTCAGACCCCCAGCAATGCGGTTGACTCTTAACTGCCCTCTGGGCAATAAATTATTGCTTAGCCAGCAACATCTCCAGCGTATTTGAATAAATTAAAAGGTTTGCAACTGATTGGATTATTTGGAGCAGATGAGCTTGAAGGTCACCTACACATCATGGCGAATGTCGCATGTATTACTCAACGTACCAAAGCTTTCTAGATACAGAAATCATGTCTTCAACTGATGCCAATAATAGGATTGAAAAATTACACAAGAGATGGGGAAACAATCCAGATAATTACACATGACCAACTTAACATGCAATGTCAAAAAGTTACTGGAAACTATCAGAGATGCAGCAACTAAATTCTTGGACAAAAATTAATGAAGGGTAGATCAAAGTCTGACAGTCTGATTGTTTTCAGGGGTATTAAGAGCCTGGTGGATTGGGGAATAATAAAATGCAAACAAATCAATAAAATTGAGAGAGCACAGAATCAGAAGTAGCCGTGTGCTCAGTGTCAGCAACAAGGGGAGAGGTTGAAGACAGAGCTCAAGGAAATCAGCTCTATCGCATCATTTGAGCCAGCGGGTTGGAACCCAGAAGCCATCAGTTCACCTAACAGAAACCCAGACCATGCATGTCCGCTCAACAAACTTGCTTGTGACTCAGCAAAAAATCAATTCTACTGAAAAAAGTACAACACAAGTACTGTTTAAAAGTCCAGAGACCAAGTATAAAAGCTAATTTAAATAACAATTTCAGTACAGATTATCATGAAGTACAGCTCAGTATTTTGGAGATGTGGATGCTGAGTTATTGGATAGGGCAGGAGACGTTGCTATATCTTCACAAGGAAGGTAGACAATTTTGTGGTCTGTTCATACAAATTGCAATGGGTAGGGAGCGTGAGAACTACAATGCAGTGCCTTTGGTTCTGTAGAGGCCATGGTGAGAATCATAGATTGGTTATAGCACTGGTGACCATTCAAAACCATCACCTTTACAACAGCAGCAACCTAGTACCACTTCCCTGCCTTGACCTCCAAATATTTCCTCTTCAGGTAATGATCTAATTCATTTTAAAGTCACATTTGAATCTGGTTCATATAATTTCAGAGCCCAATGAATTGCCAGCAAAATGTTTTTTTCTGCTCATATTGCTTCTGTTATCATGTCCCTTAAATCAGTGTCCTCTGGTAATCAATCCTTCACCAACGGGCAACATTTATGTCTAGAAGCCCCAGCTACATTAATCTATCTGACTGGAGTTCCTCAATACACCAGTTACAGCCAAGCCAATCTGCAGGCTGGAGCTCGATTCATCCATACTCCTTGTTGGTGACAGGAGGCTCTCTGGAATGTTAATCAATGCATCCACTAGCTTGGTATGTATCCTCATTAATTTTTCTCCTGCACATCACTTCATTGAGATCCTCTTAATAGAGCCAGCTCACAATCTATCCTTTCTCCCAGCATGGCAGCAGCTCACACAGGCTCAATGACCCAACTGGTGTTGATCCTAACTCTACACTAGCCCCTAAAATGTATTCAATGCTGACATCTGAACAAATGGCTACAAGCGTCAGATCAGTGTTGTGGCATTGCTCTTTCTCTTACTGCTCGGCAGATGGTAGCTCCTGGATTTCTGGAAGTAGAAAATCAAAGAAAAGGGCTGATAGAAAACAACAGATCCATGGTCACTCAATAAACAACTTGCACATAATGCCACATTTGAGCTGAGAAACTATGGATATACTGTCATCTTAATGCTCACTTGTGGCACAGTCAAGATACAAAAGACAGATTTAAGATATTTAGCAAGACAAACCGAAGTGGCATGAGGAAATCAATCCTTAAAATTGAAATTGGAATGCACTACCTCAAGGGTTGGCAAACTAGATTCAATTATGTATTTCAAAAGAATGTTGTTTAGCACCTGAAGGGAAAGAAATTGCAGGGATGTGGAAAAACGCCAGACAGGTGAGGCTGGGTACACTTTATTGCAGAGAACCAGCTAGGGCTTTGTATGATTCTATAATTCTACATGCAAAAATAATAAAACGTTTAGTTGAATAACTTTAAAAAAAGGGGAGAAATAACCATGCCACCCAGATGCTTCCACTGGTTAGCAAAACTCAAGCCACAATACAGATAACCTTACACCATAATGTTTACTATTCTCTTTAACCAGTCATTTAACGAACAGTTAACTTTGCCTTGGACCAATATGTAAATATGAATAATTGTGCATAGGCACATAAACAAAATGTTCTTTGCTTCTATGATCCTCATTTATACAAGCAATCATGCATAGACTAATTGTTTGCAACATCCCTATTTTCATGACTTGGATTTCCCTGCAATTTCAGAAAGTATTTTTCAATTTCATTTTAATTGCTAGTTCCTGATACATGTTTTACTTACTCTAAGACATCAGGATTAAATGTTTAAACATTACCAACGTTGGTCAAAATGTTTTAAACCTATTTTGTATATATGGTGAAACTAAACAAAGCTAATCCTATAAACTAAATAACTTACTTAAATTTAAACCTATCAACAAAAGGAATGGCTAATAGGAAATAAATTGTTGAGATACATCTGACATTAATCAAACTTCATATGAAGTGAAGAGAAGGGAAGTCTTCTCTACTCAACAGTTTATTCCCCATAAATTATCATCTTTACTGTTTTTCTCAGAGTGATGCCTCATGACCAACTATATTTTCCTCAATATCCTTTAACATCTCCCTTCTTCATGTTCTTATATCAAAACATTTTGTGCTTGAACACTTCCAATCTACCTTCACCCTTACATCGAGCAAGCAGCCTTTTCCAAAATCCTCTCTGGCATCATGTAATGATGGCCAGCAATACTTTCTTTCCTTGTCCAGATTTGTGACATCTTCCTTCAATTAACTGTGGCACCCAATAAATAACCTGTATTGACTTGACATTGTTTTCAGAGCCTCAGGACGTCTGAATGGGCCTCACACCCACTGAAGTATACTTTGTGTGTTATCACTTAGATAAATTAGAGGAAAACTGCAGCCATGTTGATTTAAAAGTCCTATACAGTGAGAGAAAAAAAATCACAATTTGTTCCAGTCATATTTATCAACTTGATACAAAGAAGTCCACGAAATTGGGAAAACTTGAATTCTTGTTTCTCAGAAAACTTTAATATAATGTCCATATAAAAGGCATCAACTCCAGCCTCATCATTATGCTTGTAATGCACAACAATTTCCAGTAGATGTCAGCATCTAGCAATAGGAACCATGTACAATGTTGTCCTCGCTTTGCCTCCTGGATAAACTATAATAGTTATTTTTCTGTTTCAGATGGGACTTACTAATTCAGCAAGATTCATTGCAGCTTATTTACTCGTAATTTAGTTGCACTTAATTGTTTTTATTTCAAAGACTGATATGCGATATCAAATTTCATTTTTAGCTTTTTTTCAAACACTGAAGAAAGCTTGGTATCCTCAGCAATTTCATAATTCATTCCAATATCTACTGAGAAATGCTTGTCATAATAGTCCAAGTTTCAAAGTAACATATTTCAAAATCCATGTTGCACCAGCTTTTTTATGCATGCAGATGCTGCACTTGAGCTTCTTTCCAGCAGTCCTCAGCAGAAAAGAGCTTCAATATAGATGTCAAAAGCATTAACATTACAAGCTCACTTGACACAATGCTTTTGGTGGGGTGGTGGTGGTGGTGGTGGGGGGGGGGGGGGGGGGTGGAGGAAGAAGAGAGAAGTGTTGGGGTGATATTCCATTTTATTTCAACTCCAGTTGTGGAGCCTACAGCACACATTAAAAATTCAGATATATTTCCTGTTACTTTTAAAAGACCAGAAAAATAGATATGTGTAAACACACAAGCAAAAAAAAAAATCCAATGTGAAATGCTCTACACTGCCAAGGAAAAAATGTGTTTATTTTTTGTTGCAATGTCTATCCACCTAAACTGTCATAATACAAGCACAGAATAGAGTCAGCACATGCTTAAAAAAGTACTTAAGTACCCAGATTAAATACATGGCTATTTGTGAACAATCACTTACTTAGAATTCACGTATAAGTTGATCATTTCAGAGTTTTGCGTTCAGCCTATTAAGCAATATGAGAGATTGTAGTTAACTAGCATAATTTTCTGTACAATAAACCCATCGCAGTGAAGTCAAGACGGAATGTGGCATAATGCTTGAAAATACAAATTTGTTCACTTTGGCAAGAAAAATAGAAAAGCTTAATACTGTTCAAATGGAGAGATGGCTGAACTTGGTAGTATAAAGGGACTTCCAGAACACTGATCACAAAAAATTAGTACCCTGGTATACAGCAACTATTCAGAAGGAAATTAGAATATCAGCGCCTATTGGAAGGAAAACTAAATATAGGAATAGGGAAGTTGTACAGGGCCTTCAGATCATGTCCGGAGTATTGCATACATTTCTGGTTTCCTTCTGTGAAAAGGATATAATTGTTTTCATAATGGTTCTGAAAAAGTTCATTCAACTTATTTGAGATGAAGGACTTTTCCGAAGAACATTTGAACAGACTGGGGTTAAACTCACTTGGAGTTTAGAACAAGAGGTGAATATATTGAATCATTTACAATCCTGAGGAGAGCTCATAGGGCAGATATAGAGGATATTCCCTCTTTGAAGAGGGACTAGAATCAGGGGACACAGTTTAAGAACAGTTAATTCCCTTGAACACTTCCAATCTACCTTTATGTTACATTGAGCAAGCAGCTTTTTCCAAAATCCTCTCTGGCAAGAGACAAGTAAGGAACTTTTTCTCTAAGAAGGTTGTTAGCCCATGGAATACTCCTCCCTAAAAAGCAGTAGTGGCTTGGTTACTGAATTTATTCTAAGCGGAGTTAGATAGATTTTTGATAGAGAGGGAAGTCAAGGTTATGGGGTACATACATGAAACTGGAATTGCAACCACATGTAAACCAGCCATGATTTTGTAAAATGCTGAAGCTCTAAATAAAGGGAAAACTGCAAAGTGAGTGAGCAAAAAAGAGTTTGGTTACTCGATGCCACCAATAGGAAAGGACATTGCTGGATGAGATCTGAGAGACAAATATAGCCTATGAATCACTGAAATAACCAAAACAGAAATTATACTTTGTTTTTGGTCAGCAGGAAATAAGGCTAAATGAGGAAAACAATCAGTAAATCACTTTGATTAACAGGAAACACCAACCTGTTTCCAACCACAGAAACTAAAAGCTATTCAATAATTTAAACATATTATTCATAAAGACCCAAGCTTTTGTTGTCTCCATGTAATACACCTGACTATTAAAGGTGCTGTTGGGGTTTACAGTTTATAACAATTTTTAAAACTTTCTACTATGAAAGCATATATGTCAAGCTTTATGTGTTGATTGCAATATACTTTAAGCCAAAGTGTATTTAAAAAAGATTCATCGAGGTTAATGTTGTCTTTCCAAAAACAGGTCATGAAACAAAAGGACATTATTCACAAAGGTCCTCTGAAGAAAATAAACAGAATGGACAATCCAATTCAGGTATTAAATATCAAGACATTTTATTTGTTCTTTCCTAATACAGGCACACTTCAAATTTAACAATGGGACAAAGACATTTTCTCTGTAAAAGTGGTAAATTTGTGTATAAGCAATGTGGAATCAAGGGCCATGCATCGTTAATCTAAATACTGAGAGTTCAGACCTCCTCATGGCAAGCTGTGAAAGTAGATTCAGTTAATCCAGATTGTGAAAACCGAAATGGGTCATTATTGATTTGGAAACTGGACACTACCATCCTTTTTCAGTTTGGCATACAGGTACATCCAGTTATTACACTACATGGCTGGCTTTTAATTTTCAATAAAGTGGACAAGCAGGCCAGCCACTCAGTTGTAAATGAGTATTTGCTATGGAAATTAGTAATAATACTGAATAGGCATATGAACAACTAGCCTCGTTATCATAATAAAGACCTGCAGATGCTGGAAATTGGAAACAAAAACAAACTCAGCAAGTCTGGCAGCATCTGTGGAGTGAAAGCAGACTTACTGTTAATTCAGTTTTCTCTCCACAGATGCTGCCAGATCTGCTGTATTTCTCTAGCAATGTCTACCATTGCTGCCACTATAGAGATTAAAGCAATCTCACACCACTCAGCCTGGAAAAAATCAGAGTTGGTCACCAGGTTGGGAGACTAGCATTCCAGGGTTACGAAAAATAATTCAATGTCTGAATTAATCTATTCATTAGACTAGATAGACAACAGTTACAAATATATTTGAAATTTCCATCATAAAACTCATGATAAAATTGGGGATAAAAGATAATTTATGTTTTAATTTAAGAATCTGATATTAAGTAGTCTGCATTAAAAATACTAAAACTAAAAAGTCAATACATTAAGTTCTTTGTGTATTTCTCACAGGTCAACAGGAGAAGGGCCAATATTCAAGAAGATCATCTTCTGAAGAAAATCAAGAGAATGGTCACTCCAATTCTGGCAGTGAGCAAAAAATCCTTTTATTGCTGTAGAATAAAGTTGTTCTTTACTGGCTCATACAAATTACAAGTTCAACAACAGTGAATGAATGAAAGCTAAGTTAAAGACTGTACATTGTTTAACGAAGTGTTGAGTTTAAATTCTCTCATTGCAAATTTTTGGAAGAGTTGCACTTTAGGAATGTTTATTGAAAATAATTCAATTTCTAGTTTAAAATCTATTAAAATGGATGGACAACAGTGAAAATATATGTTTAAAATCCCTATATGTAAAATCTATGATAGGATAAGAAGCTGCCGATGTAAATTTTATCTTCAATTAAAATCATTGCTTTTATCATGCGTATTAATAAATGATCAAACTAAAAAGTATTATTGTATTTTCAAAATAGGCCAACAGGAGAAGGGCCAATATTCAAGAAGATCATCTTCTGAAGAAAATCAACAGAATGGTCACTCCAATTCTGGCAGTGAGCAAAAAATCCTTTTATTGCTGTAGAATAAAGTTGTTCTTTACTGGCTCATACAAATTACAAGTTCAACAACGGTGAATGAATGAAAGCGAAGTTAAAGACTGTATATTGTTTAACGAAGTGTTGAGTTTAAATTCTCTCACTGCAAATTTTTGGAAGAGTTGCACTTTAGGAATGTTTATTGAAAATAATTCAATTTTTAGTTTAAAATCTATTAGAATGGATGGACAACAGTGAAAATATATGTTTAGAATCCCTATATGTAAAATCTATGATAGGATAAGAAGCTGCCGATGTAAATTTTATTTTCAATTAAAATCATTGCTTTTATCATGCGTATTAATAATTGATCAAACTAAAAAGTATTATTGTATTTTCAAAATAGGCCAACAGATCAAGGGACAGTATTCAAGGAGATCATCTTCTGAAGAAAATCAACAGAATAGTGATGCCAATTCTACAAGTTAGCCATATATTTTTATGCATGAGGCAAATTTATCCTTATGTTGCATGAAACAAATGTGCGGATCATAATTAATTACCATACCATTTCTGTTATTGTCTAACCTAAGGTGATGAGAGAAAACATGAGTAGAACCTATGGTCCTTCAAGCCTACATCGCCATTCAGTATGATCACAATTGATTATCCAGTTCAGCATTCTAATTCTGTTTTATCCCCATATCATTTGATCCCTTTAACCCTGACAACAATGTCTAATTCCTTCTTAAAAACATTCAAAGGCTGAGATTTTAAAATTGTGCTCATAACCGCCTTCTATAAAAATTGTGATGCAGACAGAAAAAAGGTAATGAAAAGCAATACTTACAATGTAAATAACAAACTGTGGCGTGGCAAAAACAGCTGTGTCTTATTTTTACTAAAACAGGTGATGAAAATAATGGCCATGATTTAGAAGACATTGTGGAGAACAATAACTCTGATTTTTCTTCCTCTTCTTCCTCCTCCTCCTCTTCTTCAGGTAAGTCATATGAAATTACAAATGCAGAACAGCAGAATTTGAAAACACTACCAAGACTACATGAACATGAAAAGTTATTTTTAATGCCCTTACTATACATATTAACTTTGAATACAGGTCTGACCACTCATTTCATTTTGGAAACTTATCAGAACTCTGCTGGTCACTTTGACAAAAGCATCTATGTTTGACCACTTTATATTTCAGTTGTGTTTTGAGTAAGATGTTCAATCTTTCAGGAACCACACCTTCTTGCAAACACTTGCAGAAGATCAGAGTTATCGAAGTAGGAGTACAATTAATAATTTAAAATAAATGCAAACTGTTAAAACTAACAGTCTAATTAAAATTACAAAGCAGCATTAAAAGATTGCAAAGAAATTAAACAAAAAGATAAATACATTTTGTCAAACAATTTATTTGTAGAGTATAGGTGTAAATGTTTACAATAACATTACAATAAACAGCTAGGTGTAGTGGTCTGGGAAGAAAAGTATTTCAAGGGCAGACAGATGGAATCAGGGCTGGAAGAGAGTAGACAAATCAGTCATAAAGTGGTCAGAATGGCATGATCTGAGATTGAGACCTTACTTATTAGTCTACTGATTTAAAATAAGGAGTTTCATTTCACTTGAATCCCTTTGAATAGTGGAATTTTTACTGAATTTAAAATACTGAGCTAACTTATTAAATAGATTTTACCACTATTCTTTTCCCATAAAATCCTACTCCACAATAATCATAAGGGGGCTAAAAGACCCAACTCAATTCTGGCATAGCTCAGCTAGAAAAGTCACAAATGTGTCAGAACTGAAATACAGTGTACCACAGCCTCATTCCGGTTGAGTGTAAAAGTCAGTTTTCGCCAGAACTGAACAAGGCAATTGAAGAATAACTTAATAAAGCCCTAAGATTCCCTCATCCCAGATGTGGAAAGGCCAGCTGTTTCAACAGCAGAGGTATGCTCGATGTCATATGACGCGACCCCCCCCCCCCCCCCCCCCCAACACCACCACTTGGGTTCCACACATACATCAAGACTTAGGCTATCCATGGAAAAAAAAACACATATACATAAACATATATACTTGTTCCCTTACAAAAGAGGCTAGAAGAACATTGTTTTCCTTTCTAGGGATGTAGGCACCTCACCTCTCCTACTCACCCACAATTCCTGTTCCCCCAACTTCCAAGCAGTTGACTGGCCACATTTCCTGACTCTTATGAGAGTTAAACACCTCAGATGCACCCCGATACTGTGAAAACAGAAAAAACACTCCCCACCCGAGCCATTAACGTCCACCAGAATTACTGACAGATGTCTTCAATCCTTTCCTTCCCAAAATTAGATATGTCTTAATATAGTCAGGATACTTATATCCTAATTCTGGATTAGTGGTGCTGGAAGAGCACAGCAGATCAGGCAGCATCCGAGGAGCAGTAAAATTGACGTTTCGGACAAAAGTCCTTCATCAGGAATACCTTTGCATTCCTGATGAAGGGCTTTTGCCCGAAACGTCGATTTTACTGCTCCTCGGATGCTGCCTGATCTGCTGTGCTCTTCCAGCACCACTAATCCAGAATCTGGTTTCCAGCATCTGCAGTCATTGTTTTTTACCTACTTATATCCTAACATGATCATGTCATCAGATACCCCTGTGCTTTATAATGATTAAATGTGAAATACTATTTCACCAGCCTTAAATATCAAAAAGGGAACAGAAAATCTTTTTTTTTCCTCATTACATTACCTCAGGAGAAGAAAGCCACTTTGCATAGCACAGATAGACAAGTACAAAGGTACAATAGAATTCAATTCTTGGTGGAATACAACATATGGTGAATACAAAGTGCATTCTAATACAATAACCTGAATGACATTTATTTATTTTTAACAGAAGAACATTATGGAGAGCCAGGCCCACCGGGTCCACCTGGATTACCAGGACCAATTGGTCCACCAGGATACCCAGGAAAGCCAGGGTTTGGGCTGCCAGGTCATCCTGGTAAGCCTGGACCACCCGGACCACAAGGACTATCAGCTATTGGAAAACCAGGTGGCCCAGGAGAACCAGGAAAGCCAGGTGTGCCAGGATCTCCTGGCCGAAAAGGGGATAAGGGATCTCAGGGGATGCAAGGACCAAGAGGACCTCCAGGACCTAGCGGACCTCCCGGACCAGCTGGGTTATCTGTTATTGGGAAACCAGGGGCTAAAGGACCACCAGGTCCTCCAGGAACACTTGGATTTCCTGGAAGAAAAGGGGACCCTGGATACTCTGGTCTACCCGGACCAAAAGGAGATAAAGGGGTTGGAATTCCAGGACGTCCTGGTGATAAAGGTGCTCCGGGACCACGTGGTCCGCAAGGACCACCTGGTCCAGAAGGTAAAGGACACAAAGGACCCCCAGGTCACAAAGGTGAACCAGGAGACAAAGGTGAAAAGGGATCACAAGGGCCTCCTGGACATCATGGTAAACCAGGCCAAGATGGTCCACCAGGACCACCTGGTAAAGATGGAACTGGGAGGCCTGGAATACAGGGACCACGAGGAGTTCCGGGAATGAAGGGTCACCCTGGTCTGCAAGGTTTGCCAGGTTCACCTGGGTTGCCAGGTGTTGGAAAGCCAGGTCTTCCAGGACTCAAAGGACACCCAGGTTCTCCTGGATTGACTGGAAAGCCTGGAAGTAAAGGAGAGAAAGGATCAGCTGGAGAACCTGGACCTCGTGGCCCTGTAGGACCACCAGGGTCACCAGGTCCAAAAGGCCCAAAAGGTCCACCAGGTAATGTTGGTGCACCAGGAGAGAAAGGCCATCCAGGACTAAAGGGTCCAGAAGGGCCTTCTGGCCCAAAGGGTGAGCAAGGGTCAAAAGGGGAGCAAGGAAAATCTGGGCCTCCAGGAAAGCCAGGTGAGGAGGGTAAAAAAGGAGCACAAGGTCCACCTGGAGAAAAAGGTGATAAAGGACCTGTTGGGCCACGTGGTAAACCAGGAAACCCAGGTCCTCAAGGTCCTCAAGGACCACATGGGCCTCCAGGTAAACCTGGCGAGAAAGGACATCCTGGATTACCTGGTTCAGTAGGTCTAACTGGGTCTCCAGGTTCTCCAGGACACCCAGGAGTGAAGGGAGATCCAGGAGTTCCAGGACCACCGGGTCCTCCAAGTAAATTTCAAGCAAAAGTCATAAAGGGGCCAAGTGGTCCACCTGGACCAAAAGGAGCAATTGGTCCACCAGGCATTCCAGGAGCCCCTGGTCCAGCAGGCCCACCAGGAGAAATTATTATACCAAAAGGAAAATATGCAGGTTATAATGGTTACATTGATTCAGGTGGCGTGGTGAGTCCTGTTCCAGCATTTACAGCCATTCTCTCTCAGCCATTTCCTCCCAAAGGGCAACCAATAGTGTTTGACAAGATACTGACCAATTCAAATAACAATTACGATCCATCAAAGGGAATTTTCACATGTGAAATACCTGGTATCTACCAATTTTTTTATCATGTACATGTTAAGGAAACAAATGTTTGGGTGGCATTATATAAAAATGAAGAACCTGTAATGTACACGTATGATGAGTATACACCACAATATGTTGACCATGCTTCAGGAACAGCTATCTTACATTTGGATGAAAATGACAAAGTATATGTACAATTACCTGCAGAAAAGTCTAATGGTGTGTATTCTTCTGAATATATGTATTCATCATTTTCTGGATTGTTAATAACACCATCATGATGTATGTCAGTTTAAAAAGATGGAGTTGTGAGCTTAAATCTGACCAAGTCAGTTGAGATTGTAAGGAAATTTATGAAAAATGGCATAAATATCCAACAAGTGTCAGTGCAACAAATCACAGAAAAGTAGCATTACTATGTTGATCAAAAAATCATAATTGCTGAAGGCAAGATTATTTAATCTCAGTGTTTGTGCAGAACGAACAGATAGCCTCTGATATGCTTCCCAAAAAGTCAGTTTTTATGTGTATTCTTGCCAACTGGTCATTGCAATTTTTTTTTAAAAAGAGTATCTAATGATATCATGGATCATTTTATAACATTCTCCCACATAATCTTTTTGCCTCAGGATACTCACTTTGTTAGCATTCCTGTACACAATGTATGTTAATGTGAAAATTATGCTTCTCACTGCAGGAAATGACATTTACATTGCAATTGCAGCATCAGTGAAAAGCGATTTTGAAGTTATAGTGGAAATCAAAAGTCTCACTAACTTCACTCCAAAATTAGGACAAACCTCAGATTCACATTACAACTTTCGAGCTTGTATGATGCAAAACTATTTTGAGCAAATGCTAGTTACAATGTAACTTCAGCCTCAACTGTAATCTTAAATTGTACTCATGGTCTTCCAACTAAAACCAGTTTTCAATATCTCTTATTTAAATTTAACAATTGAGGTTTTAGAATGTAAAGGCTCAGAATATGTTGTTTGATTTCCATATTTTAGTTGCACCATTATTTCATGAGCAATAATTAATACAATAATTCCATTGTTCTGTTTATAATATACCTTTTCTTCAAAACCAAAATAAACATCAAATGAAAACATTGATTTTTCTTAATGATTATACTGGAAATTTCAAGCCATTTAATTAATAGTAAAGTGCATAAGTAAATGATTATATCATATAATTTTGTTTATATCATAAAGTTAGTCTTATTTGTGCAAGCATCTATATGACCTGCATTAATTTTATAAAACTGAGCATGTTTATGTTTGATTTTAGACCAGAATGAACATGTTGGATGTTATACCAATTACACAGTCTTGAACTGCTGGAATATAACAAGAACAATATATTGAGAACTGCAGATGCTGGAAATCTGAAAAATAAACAAACTGATGGAGAAACTCAGCAGGTCTAACTGACTTATAGAGAAAGCAGAATTGAATTTTGGATCAAGTGACCCTTCTTCAGAAAGTTCTGAAGAATCATCACTGGATTTGAACTGTTAACTCTGCATTTCCTCCACAGATGCTGTCAGTCCCTGCTGAACTTCTCCAGCAATTCTGCATTTGAACTGCTGGAATATGTTTTCACCAAATGATAGCTTGTTGACTTTGTAAACTTAGTCAACCACATCTTGAGAAAGATACCGATCAAGGAGAACACAATACCTCTCATTAATCTATTCCTCTCATTAATCTGCTCATCACATTAATGGTCTTCATGTAATTCAAAGTTGCAGTTACTTAAATCTGCATCACCTATTTTGAGTACACACAGGCTCAAACATTTTCATAAATTGCTATGTGGAGTCCTTATTTTACCTTTAATGTGCAAACTTGCAACAAATGCAACCTATTTATCAATTATCATATACAAGCATAAAATTATTCAGTATCCCAGTAAGGGAGAATCACGTGTGCATCTATCTTATAAGAGAATCTGTGCTTGTGTGGTCACATGAAATTCCCTTCTGTCTGTCTGCACTATCCTTATTTAAAAAGGATCTTCACACAGAACAAATAACAGAATTTCAAATAACTAGACTGAAAGCCACATAATTTAAAATGTTATAACAGCAACATAGAGTCAGTCATAAAGAGAATACAGTACTGCATTATATATCATATTTTTCATCTTTTGTTCAACCTTCACATAATATTATATACTACAAAACTGCAGTATAAAAGTAGAGGTAGACAACCCTTCGTCCGAAATCCCAAAATCCGAAATGCTCCGAAGTCCGAAGGTTTTTTGTGAAGGTTTTTCTCATTAACAAGGTTGTTTGGCATGCAAAATTAACTCAAGTCCACATCCACTCAACACGTGTCACTCAGATGCGAGGTGTGTGTGTGTGTGTGTGTGTGTGTGTGTGTGTGTGTGTGTGTTTTTTTTGGGGGGGGGTAGCGTGGCAGGCTTCAATTTTGTTTCAGGGCCCGCTTTACTCACAGTAAGTCTGTTCTTCGGAAAGATTTTTTAAAATTTCACCATCAAACTGCCACTTACTCTGAAAGTCGAAAAATTCTGAATTCCGAAAACCACCTGGTCCTGAGCATTTTGGATAAAGGATTGTGCACCTGTGCTGCTGGATTATAAGGCCCTACACCTTTGGTTCAGTCTGAGATACATTATCTCTAAGTTGTGAAGTCAAGCTGATGATTTCAGAAGGAAAAAAGCAGACTACATTATGCTGTTGCACAATTGATAAACGATACTCACATTTCCCTTTGCAAACATATGATTACTGATGGAGTCAAACAACTCTTTTTTGATTGAAATAAAGTAGATTATTAGGCATTGTTAAATGACTGACTTAAAATAAATCTTTTGCCCCTGTGGAAACCATTAGGCCTTTGTGCGAACTTGAAACAAAACATGCCCCGTTGAATAAAAAGATGGTAACAAACATTTTCCCAATGACAATTTCTGAGAAAATTGAAATACAAACTTTGGCAAAAATGGTGTAGTTAAGAAGTTAATTTGCAACCTCAATATGAGAGTCTGCAACCAACCTGTGAAATTCACTGCCTTTTTCCAATGTGAAGACTTGGAAGGTTAGATAATCAAGCTCCTAGGAATTCACTGACTTCAAAAGCCCACAAGCAAATTTAAGCTACATTTGAATAATCTGAGAAGAAAATGTTCAGTGGGACAATTTAATAGCACAATAAAAATGAGTGGAACACCATCTGACAAACTGTAGGTTTGACCCAGAGGTCAGACCTTTTGCGGTCAGACACAATTGCGGCTATCAATAAACTCCTCAGGTCATATTTTCCATTTGAATCATTTAACTTTTCCATCAATTCACCTCGTCAGCCAAACCAACAGTCATATTAATGCAATTTCATTACAAATCAAAGATCATCTTGCTTGTATAGTTTTTCAAGACACAAATCTACGATAGTAAAATTTCAGTCATTTCAGAATGACTGAAACAGTGACAATGGGAACATTTAAGGTTCAATCAGATCAATTTTTGAGAAAGAAGAAAACCATCATGTTATAGAAGCAAAATTGGAACATGGGATTAGTTTACAGCCCATGCGGACAATAAACACAAAAATTAACTGATTGGGCTAAACAGCTATTTCATAGAATTCCTAGAGTGGAGAAGCAGGTCATTTGGCCCAACAAGTCCACACTGGCCTTCCGAAGAGTATCCCACCCAGACCCATTCCTTTATCTTATAATAATTCTACATTTCCCCTGACTACTGCACCTAACTTACACACCCCTGAACACCATGGGCAATTTAGCTTGGCCAATTCATCTGTTTCGAACTTGAAATTTCGATGCAAAATTTACACAAATCAATAACCTTTTATTTAGAAAATATATACTGAAAATGAAAACAGAAAAATACATTGCAACAAACCATATCTGCCTTACATTCTATACATTCATGACATGTATTATGCAGATGAATAACCAGAAGAATTCCAATACCCAGTTTGTTTTTAAACATTGCACAAAAGGAAATAGGTTACATACTCAAATTCCAATTACTTAATCTGAATTATCAACATCCTTTCTCCCCAAGCACTCCGATCCATTCCCTCTGCCCCACTATTGCATAAATGCAGCCCCCTTCACATCACTTCAGCTCTGAAGAGTCTTTCAGAATTGAAACATTAGCTTGCTTTCTCTCCATGGATGCTGCCTGACCTGCTGTGATCTTAAGCATTTTTTTAAATTTCCAATCAGATTCCAGCATCTGCAGTAATTTATTCTTACATCAAATAGGTAGACTTTAAATTCCTACAGATATAATTGTTCCAACATTCTGACAATATGTTTTAGGCGTACAGCCCTCCAAAATATAATGATCTGGCACAGAATGCTGTTGATAAACACTGAGCTTGATATTAAGTGCACCTTTTTCAAAGCAGAACAGAAAAATTTGATTCAAACGTAAGATTTGAGGAATCCTACATACTATGAATAAGATCTTCATATATAGTTATCTCAACCAGATATTTCAGATATTTAATAGTAAAATACATTGCAATAAAAACATGCACTGGTATTTGATGTACTTTTCTCACCACAATACCAATTTACAACTAACACCTTGTTCTTCTCAAATGCATGAACTGTCAACCGATTTGAAGCAGTCCTTCAAATTTAATCGATCATAAGCACAATATACTGGTGAAGAGAGCATCAAGTTTCCTGGTATAAATGATTAAAGCGTCAAAAACTGAAGAGCTTTCCAACACAAAGCCTCGTCTTCCCCTACCACAGACACCTAGTTTGAAAATTATTTTTTGTTCCTTTGGTACAAGTGACATTCACTAATCAACATTCATAGCCAATTCCTGAAAGTCCAAATGCACTACGAGTCAACTGTATGGCTGGAAATGGATCCAGACATAAGCCAGGCAAAGAAAGGTTATATAAGGTTGGGATTAGCCCTCCATGAACAGAGGAATTCAGTTTTCTGTGCCAGGCAGGAATACCTTTGACATTAAGTTTAAGAAGAAAGAATGCATATCATGAATATCTCATACGGATATAGAATGTAATTGCTTTTATTACTGGTTTTTCATAATATTTAACAGTTATTGACTGAGTTTTTCATGTCATCTTTCTCATCTTATAGGCTGTTTTTTTGCTGAAAAATGGATTATATTATCAGGTCTATTGGTTGCCTCCGCGTCATCATTCTGGAAAAATCAGGTTGTTCTTTCCATTACATCCCTACTGTCTCATGATGTTGCCGTATCATCCTTTTCTAATCAATCTCTCCTTTAGCAATTTGATTTTCTTTTGAATATTCTGAATGTGATATAAAAACAGAAGGTATTATAAATTCACAGCTTCTCAGCCAGTATTCACAAACAGAAAAGAGAAGTCCCCCCCACAGTTTGGGAGTGCCCTAACTTTTCTCTTCACAAATCTTGACTGAGTTCTTGTTCCATTTATATAAATTTTCACTTTCTTTTTCCAGAGTTGCTTATTATTATTGTTGGTTTTACTGGTTTTGTACATGTATACATGCAACTGATTTGTGGTCTTATTAGGTACATCTATAACTTGCATATGAAAAAGAGCAATATTTATTTCATTGCTGCTGCAGGGGTTTGTAGCTCTTTTCTTTCTAAAAAGTACTTTCTAGAATTAACATAAGTCGCTTAGATGGTAAGCTCCTGCCACTATACAAGGAAATCTCTCGTTCATGCACAGCTACAGTATAAGGATTCACTTTCTGACACTAGACCTACATGTACCGCTTAATCCACCTTCCATAATTCTATATATGCCTAATAACTTAAGATTTTGTCTGTGCCTAATATCAAAATATTAGTTACTGGGTCACATCATTCCTCACCCTTAAATAAGTGTTTCCCAATACTCTAAATTTTTCCAGCTGATAAGCATGGTATGAACTACACTTGGTTCAGAATTTCCTGGTATTATCTGAAAAGCTCCCAACCATGGGGCAAATGTTGTTTCTTTATGGAATAGACATTGTGCAACGAATATGATGTGAGTTTGATTATGGTGGGAGATGAGGAAAAGTAGAGTTTTTTTCAAGGCAGCCAGTCAGCTAACTCCTTTAATACCATGGTATACTTAGGACGATACAAATGTTTTAACTTTACTTGATAGATTGCTATATTTCCTGATATTTATTCTAGATTTTTGTTTTTTTTTGTCTTTTTGCATTAATTGAATATTCTTTAAAGTAGCTTTGTCTGATCGATATCACTAAAGAATTTGCGTACTTTTCAAATGCCTTGTAGGCTTCTTATAACTTTCCTCTCAAATTGGAAGCAATCATCACACTAAAATCAATCTGATCAGTTTTGTCACTCTTTTCTCCATCCAATCTAAAGAATTGCAGATTTTTCTGACATTTGTCCCTGAAGAATAATTATTTTCTCAAGTTTGTTGAATTTCCACTTTTAGTAGAACCTTGGAATTTCTGGGGCACTCCTGGAAAATTTGGAAAGAACAAAAATCACCCTGCACCAGGCAAGATCAATTTTACAGTTCTGCAAATTAGGCAGCAGCAGGCAATTCCTTCCACAAATCACATTTTTCTGGAACAAACTCTTGCTGGTCACTGGACACAACACGACATGGCCACCTCAAACACCTACCGGCCAATTATTATGTGAGGATCTTGGAGTTAAAGCAAACATTTCAAGAAGTATGCCTCATTGTCTTTAAGAACTCTTGTCCTAGATGCCTCGATGTAATCAGAAGTCAAACATTGAAAATATTCTAATGTCAGAAATGCACAAAGACTCAGACTATTTTTCAATGGCAATTCCGTTCTCCATGATTACAATCTTCCTGAAAAGTCAAGATGATATGCAAAAATATCCTAAATGTTGGAACTAATTATTTCACAAGAATTTCATTTATTCTCTTTAGGAAAAACGCTGTTATTGGGTTCTTTAATATTTCTCCAGGACTCTTCCTCAATCACTACTGAAGGACCAAAGCCAGTATCTTTCCTTCTTACTTAAGTCCCTGTTGGCAATCATGGTTGGATTAGATTGTTTCTCTCCTTGTCTTTAAAATGTCCTGATCCTTCGAGGATAGGTCTCCACAGATCTTCAGCTCCTGACTCAAAGATGACCCAATTTTTTAAAAAAAAACTAACTCATACCACTTTTCACTGCTCCAACAAGCTAAGCCTTGAGCTTTATGATTCCCACCCTCACGTTTTAAAAACTAAGCTTTTGGTTACCTTTATTAACTATTAACTTTCTTCATCATGCAGCTTACTGAAAACATTTCTTTGTTGATGTTCTTTATACAACATATTCTGACACTTTATCATCTTACATATGATACATAACTGTAAGATGCTCTTCTTGGAAGCTCAACAAACATAAATATGGAAAATATTGTAGCTGGAACCAGCAACAGTAGTGGAACAGCTATGTTACACCAAGTTTAGTCCAAGCCCACAAACAATATAATTGATGTGTCCTAACTGCAGTATTCATTCAGATCTAGCAATCCCGACAAGATTGTAAGTAAAACCTTGCATCGTCACATATACCTCTACATAGGTTCTTGCACTGAGATATTTGATATTATCAGACTGGGCTGCTTTACAATTCTCCCTTTTTTCAGTTTTGCTTGTCACATTTCACCAAAGTTATCTTTTATGCTCCTGAGTTTGTGTTAAATAATATTCCAAGCCTAGCACCTTTGTTTGAGAGTGTACATGAGCAAACCTTAATTTTATTCCATATCCTGAGTGGATGCCGAGAAATTAATGATGGAAATGTCCACGATGATGATGAAAATTTCAATGCATATCTCAATTATTGAGTTGCTCTTTCAAAGGTCATGAGTGTAAAACATATTTTACAGAACGGACAAAGTGAGGACTGCAGATACTGGAAATCAGAGTTGAGAGTGTAGTGCTAGAAAAGCACAGTGGGTCAGGCAGCATCCGAGGAGCAGGAGAATCAATGTTTCAGGCATAAGCCCTACATCAGAGTTTAATAGCAGTTAGCTGTATCTACTAGTTGTTTTTACTTTGAACTTTCCTGAATTGCCTTGACTGATTCAATTCTCTCTGATTGATACTGTAGGTTCATGATCGTGGTTTAGCTGCTGTACTAGTGGCTGTGAACTTGTTTTTTGCTTTTGGATTGACCTTCACATAATGATGTCTTCATGGATAATTCTGGCATGAAAGGAGTACACAATATAATTGTATACTACTTGTTGATTACTATGTGTTAAAAACTCTAAATTTAAATTAAATAATTTTGGATCTGAATTCCATTAAATTGAAATTGGTCAATTAATAAGCATTGAAATAACATGATGCAATGTGCTCAAAGGATTTTATCTGCTCTTTTTCTCCCAGACACACACACAAAAAAATACACTGTTTAATTCATTTTTCTTTATTTTGAAGCAAGGTCAAGGTTTAGAATTTGAGGGGAGGAAGGATGGGAATTTGGAACATACAAAACAACATTATGAAATAACTGAATCAGAAAGCATTAATTGTTGTGAATACAAATTCAAAAGAGATGCAAATACATTTTCAGAATACAATTTTCCAGAAAAGCTTCATATTTGCTCAAAAAATTTCAAATCTGGTCAACCACCTCCCCAAAAAAAATCACAATGTTCTCCTTGGTTAAATTTCGGAGCTGTGCTGGATGGCAAAGATAATCTTAGAAATTAGTATCCTAGTTTGTGATATTTAATTCTCAGATTGCACCACCAAAATCTACTTCCACAGCTGAAACACTGCCCCTTTCTGGTCTTACCTCAACCTCAGTGAGGCAGACGTTGGTTTTTTTTTCAGATCTTCTTATCAACTTGTTCAAAATACCAATGACACTTCGCTGAAACAGGTGAGACTTGAACCCGTGTCTGCTGGTTGGAGGCAGGGAGACCAAATGGCACCATAACTGTTTGGATACCTCAGGAATTATTTCTCCTATGATCTTCACACAGGTCTCCAATAACCCACCTGCATGTTCTTGCTACAAACAAAACAGTTCATTCATATCTTTAAATCCTCCATTGTCTAGAACCCAGAAAGCAACCTACATTCAAAGTTTGTGAGAAGATTTATAGCTCAGGTGCTCGTTATTGTGGTTCTGTTCGCTGAGCTGGGAATTTGTGTTGCTTCTGATTGTCAGTTCCAGCTGTTCCAACAGAGAACAGCCAGGGAATTCCTAGAGACATAGCACTCATCCACAGATTCAATCAATAAGCACATCGACCTGGACCCAATATACCGACCGTTGCAATGGACAGCTGGAACTGACAACCAGAAGCGGCAGAGACAAACCACTATAAATGCCCATGGAAACATCACAGAAGTGCTTCACAGGAGGCTCCCACGCTCTGAGGATGTCATCTAGACAGGGGACGAAACATCTGCAACACAAATTCCCAGCTCAGCGAACAGAACCATAACAGCATACTACATGCTTCCTACCTAGTAAATGTGTCTCTCCTACCATGTTACACAGCTTTCAGCAAAAACAATGCTCTGAAATTCACTGCCCTAACCACTTTCTTTACCACTGTTTCTCTCGCTTTCAAAAGTTTTCTCAATACTTACTTCTTCAAGTGTACCTTCTTTAATATCTTTCACATTACTTGGTATCTTCTGCTCCCATTGAACTTTTTGAAAATGTAATGTTTTGAAAGACTACACAACAGTAAACATTACTTTGGGATAAAAACGGCTTTGCTGTTAAATTTTTCAACAATATATACAAATCTCACTCACTAGTGGCTCACACTGTACAAGAGTCAATAAGCAAAACGGAATGGCAAGGGTTGAATCAAACTGGGAAACAATCTTACAACATTTACCTGTGAAGCATTTGCAGAAATTTCAAAGAGATCATCTCTCATTCTTCAAAACTTGATAGTGTTCCAGTCAATCTTCTCTCAGAGCAATTCGCTCACCCCAGGAATCAATTTAATGAGCTTTCATTGCACTCTCTAAGACAAGCATATCCTTTCCTTAGGCATAGAGAACAAAACTGCAAATAAGAAATCAATTTGTTTCTTTCCCTATGCATATCATATTGCTCAAATCTGACTACAAGACTGACCACTTCAGTTCCAAAATAATAAAAGTAACTAGTGATGCTGACTCACAGCTATGAATTGTACCAAATATCCTGTCAATTGACTATGCTGCCATGCACATTTTTACTTGAGTTTTTGTACACTCTTTATAATATCACACTGTTGACAAACTCAAAGTATAACAACATAAAACAATTTGGGAGTTGGAGGCTGAGGGGTGACCCTTATAGAGGTTTACAACATCTTGAGAGGCATGGATAGGATAAATAGAAAAAGTTTTTTCCCTGGGGTCGGGGAGTCCAGAACTAAAGGGCATAGGTTTAGGGTGAGAGGGGAAAGTTATAAAAGGGACCTAAGGGGCAACTGTTTAATGCAGAAGGTGGTACATGTATAAAATGAGCCGCCAGAGGAAGTGGTGCAGGCTAGTATGATTATAACATTTAAAAGGCATCTGGATGGGTATATGAATAGGAAGGGTTTGGAGGGATATGGGCCAGGTGCTGGCAGGTGGGACTGGATTGGATTGGGATATCTGATTGGCATGGACGGATTGTACCAAACGGTCTGTCTCTGTGCTGTACATCTCTGACTCTAACATGCAAGTAAAAACTGAACAACATGGCTAGACATGTACAAATAAGAAATTACAAAAAATGAATACAAAAACTGATCTTGAAAAATATGATCAATTCCAGCCTTAGAGGGTATATATCCTCAGTATTGCATTGGACAATCAACTCCCTGGAGTGGATCTTGAATCTCAAGTCATCTGACTCAAATACAAGAGTGCTACCACCAAGCAAAAACTGACACCTAAATGAGCCAAGTGATCAGTTACCTAAGATTTTCACAAGTTCATACTTAATGCAATTGTGTAGGCTGCTGACTACCTTGTTGTGTTTAATGTTAGTTAGCTAAGAGACAACAGGTTAGGTGTGCTTTTGTTAACATTAAAATATTATAAATCATGGGATATGAGACAACCTTTTGAAACCTTGAAAGATTCTTCCAAAAGTGGGAGTCGGCTTATATGGTTGCTGGTCTTGACGTAGGTCATCACCATTTTGAAATATGCTAATAAAAATAAAACCAGTAATTCAAATTAAATTAATGCCACATACTTCAGTGCACGAAATTTATTCTACAAGGATATCTTTAACCATGATCAAAATACTTAGAGCTTAAAATTTAACATCTTTGGCATCCAAAATAAAGGGTTCATCAAATTCATGGTATGATTAGGATCTCGCTAGACTAGAACAGATCTCACTCTCTATCCACTAACTATGAGGTTTTAAATTTTTTGAAGAGTTTGGCAACAGTCTGTGCATTAAGAGCATGCAACAATTTGATGACAGAACAAAACATCAAGGCAGCAAAGTGAATATTTTCACTCTGTAAAGATTAATTTAGAACATCATCTGTCCATCTATCTCCTTCAGCATGAACATAATCCTTGAATAGCTTACTGCGGGACACATCCAAAAGTAAACCCTCTGGCATAACTATGATGTAAGTGGTTTTTCTTCACAAGCAGCTCTTGATCTCATTGGTCAAACAGCATATGTGCACATTCCACATTGATAAGAAACTATTTATGTGGGCTTTAAAGATGTCTGTTACACAAATTGTCAACCCATGACTTCATTCCATTCTCATAGAATCATTATCACAGACAAGGACAAAATTGTCATGAAACATGATTTTTGACATTGCTTTGTGTTGGAAAATTATGATGGGCATTTGTTCTTTCAACCATGCAGGAGTGTACCACTGTGAACCCCACCTTATCATGTCCTATGCTTTTCAAACAAATTGCCATCACATGTTTCCATTGCACAGTTCATTGTTGGGCATAACGGAAGCCATGCCATTTTATCTATGTCGCCGATGTGACATAATGGAGACTTGTGTCTTTGCACTGTCTGTTAACAAGTAGCTAGAACTAGCAAATCTGGCAAATCTTTTGTTAACTTTTGGGTGATCTTAAGTCTTCAATCAAAATATTTTTACAATACAAACTGCAAATTGCTCTGAAACCGTCACTGGACTCTGGGTTTGATTTGGTCTATTTAAGCACATTTCTATGCAGTTAATTCTGACAATTTTCAAATAGACATTCTGATGAATGCTTCTTCAGACCTGACCAATGGCAGGTCACTAGTACCATGGTGCATTTGGCTTAGACATCCTCTTCATGACAGATTCCTTCCCACTTGCAGCAGTTTTTCACCAATACAGAATTCCCTCCCTGCCTGACAAGTTTACAAATCTGAGAGAAAGTGAGGATTGCAGATGCTGGAGATCAGAATTGAGTGTGGGGTGCTGGAAAAGTAGAGCAGGTCAGGGAGCATCTGAGAAGTAGGAGAATTGATGTTTCAGGCAAAAGCTTTTCATTAGGAAGTTAACTAATCTCACGACTTCGAGCTTGCAACTACCTTAGAGTTTTTTTTCCCCCAAGAGAGGTGATTGTTATTTGTCACTCAATATACATGGTCGGCCCAGCGCAGGCTTCTCTTGGAAACTCGTGCATCTTTCTGACAACACTGCACGTCACTTATAAATGTGAGCTAAACATGCATTTCTGAAGTGAAAACTAAGATCAACCCCCACTGAAAATATAGGGTTGCTTAGCAGAAAAGGGATTCTCAGACTTGCATGCTGAACATAAGCCTAAACATGAATTTTGGTGCTCGAAAAATGGGTTCAGCTTATACACGGTCAATTTATATTCCATGATGTATGATAATTGGCTTTAAAATACACACAATACGCTTAATTCTCCCCAATTTGGGAACAGAAATGATGATATCTCAAGCAGTTCATACCTTAACTTTAGCAGCAGCATAATTTACCACCAGTTGCATACCTAAAGCAGAATTGGCATATAATAGTCACGTAAATACCACAGCTCTTCCTTTGTACCTTACTGAGTACTTTCAAAACACATTATTATCAACCCTCTCCTTGGCATAACTCAGAAAAAACTTCCAGCGCAATTAAGCAATTTAAAAAACTTAAGAATTATGAAACAAAATGTCTTTATGCATTGTAAAGGGTTATTATCCAACACAAATAGCAGCATTACAAGAAACAAAAGCCAAGAACTGAAAAACAAGGGAAACGGAAGCTGGCACAATACAGCCATAACATCTCATTACTCTGGTACATGAATACAATCCAACTATAGTCATTTTGATTTATGCAGATTATATATAATCTCATTACACATCCTGTCATGTTAAAAATCTTGCATTTGGCACACAATTCCTAGTCATATTTTAAATGCTCCAAGTTAGTATTTCTCCCAAATCACTACAAGCATGCTGCAAGAGATTTGTTGGCATACACAGACATTTTTTTGAAAAAGTGTTCCCCAAAAGCACGTCTTTGATGCTTTGGCACGTGATAACTTAGAAATAGCAATTTACATCTCCAAGAAGCAAATATCTGCATAAAGGAAAGTAGTATTAGAATAGTTAGGTAACTGTTTCCAGTCACTGCAGGCTTAATCAGCCAAAGAATCCTTTTCTATGCCGCAGACCCCAAACTGCGCAACACTAACCAAAACAACAAGTATTAAATGCATTATGTGGTAGTGTTTTATTGTTATAAGAAAATAAGGAACAGAAGATAGTGTGGGTCATATGAACCCTCAAGATAATTGTGTCATTCAATAAGATCATGGCCAATTGATAGCCTCAAATTTACTTTCCTATCCTGTCCTCTCCCAATTTTTTTTGATTTAAAAAAATCTATCTGTTTCAGTCTGACCTGTACTTATCATCCATACATTCAAAGCACTCTAGGCTAGGGAAACTTCAAAGATTTCTAACTTTTGAGTGAGAAAACTACTCATCTTCATTCCCTTATCCAAAAGCTATGCATCCTTGTTCTAGACTTGTCCATTAAGGTCATAATCTCATACCTGCCCAATCGAGCTATTGCAGAACAGTAAATGCTTCAATTAGATTATTTCACAATTGTTCTAACCTACAGAGACTATAGGATGATTCCACTCAAATTCTTCGGTCAGAAAAACTATCTCAACCTTAGTAAGTAATCTAAGTGTATCTTAGTTGCAAACTCTCGTAAACATGTACTTTATATCCTTCCAGAGGTTCTGACACCAAATCTGCGCAGCACTCTGGTAGCAGTCTCACAAAATCCTTCGACAAATGAAACGATCATATTTACTTACAATGTAAAGATTATTTTGGCATGTAGGAGAGGCAGTGAGAGATAGTGATGCTACTGTAATTGTCCTCCAGTTTCATGCTGGTGTTCAAATCCCATCACTGCTTGTGATAGAATTTGAGTTCGATAAAATCTGGAAATAACAAAAAATACTCATCGAATGATAACCACGTACCACGGCTACCTTTCATAAAAAGAATCTGATTCACGAATGTTCTTTCGGAATGGAAATCTGTCATCCTAATCTGGCCTGCCTACACATAATTCATGAGCGACAGCAATGTGACTGACTCTTAACTGCCTTCTGAAATGCCAATCAAACCAATCAGCTCAAGGGCAACTATGGACGGGCAACAAACACTAGCCTTCCTAGCAATGCCCATACTCCATACAAGAATAAAGAAAATGCTGACCGAGTTTTCTTAGTACAAACACACATAATCCATGTGAATATCAACATTTAATAGTTGCTCATCATGTGAAGGGTTTTTCAATTCTTCTCAAGATATGAACCTTTCAATTTTCCACATTGTATTCCATCTGCCACTTTTTTTGTCTGTAAACATAACTTGCCTAAAGCACCCTCTACATTCTCTTCACGGTTTATTTTCACACCTAGTTATCATCTTTATACTTGCATTTTAATACTGACGTAATATTTTAAAATTAATTGTCCTTGTGTTACCCCTAAGGGCATTCCATTTCTAACCATAAAAAAAGGTATTCCTACCCACTTTTCTGGTCCTTAAACAATCTCTATACATGCTAATAAATTATTAACACCACAATACCATAACTTGTGCAACAATCTTTCATATGGCCATGTAAAATAATGTTGAAAATCTAAATGTACAACATTCAATGTCTCCCCAATATCCATTCTGGTAGTTACACCTTGAAAGTATCTTAATCCACCAATTCCTCCAGCAGCTCATTCCATAGACAAATCACCCTGTGTGTGAAAAAGTTGCCCCTTAGGTGCCTTTTAAATCTTTCCCCTTTCACCCTAAACCTATGCCCTCTAATTCTGGACTCCCCCACCCAAGGGAACAGACCTTTTCTATTTATTCTATTCAAGCCCCTCATAATTTTATCAACCGCTAAGGTCATCCCTCAGCTTCACACTCCAGGGAAATAACCCCAACATATTCAGCCTCTTCCTATAGCTCAAACCCTCCAACCCTGGCAATATCCTTGTAAATCTTTTCTGAAATCTTTCAAGTTTCACAACATCCTCCCGATAGGATGGAGTCCAGAATTGCACACAATATTCCAAAAGTGACCTAATCAAAGTCCTGTACAGCCACAACATGACGTCCCAACTCCTAGACTCAATGATCTGCACTGGTTAACTAGAGAAATGTAGGTTTTCATCAAGGAAAACAAGGAAGCATATTTCAGGTTTAGACAGCAGAGATCAAGTGAATCCTCAAAAGAGTATAATGGCAGGAGAAGTATAGTTAAGGGGGAAATCAGGAGGGCAAAAAGGGGACATGAGATAGCTTTAGCAAATAGGGTTAAGGTGAATCCAAAGAGATTTTATAAATACATTAAGGACAAATGGGTAACTAGGGAGAGAACAGGACCCCTCAAAGATCAGCAAGGCAGACTGTGTGTGGAGTGTTGGAGATAGGGGAGATCCGAAACAAGTATTTTGCATCAGTGTTTACTGTAGAAAAGGACAAGGAGGATATAGAATGTGGAGAAATAAATGTGACATCTTTAAAGATGTCCATATTACAGACAAGGTGGTGCTGAATAGCTTAAAACGCATAAAGGTGGAAAAATCCCCAGGACCTGATCAGGTATACCCTAGAGCTCTGTGGGAAGCGATGCTGGACCCCATGCTGAGGTATTTGCAACATCAGGAGTCACGGATGAGGTGCCCGAAGACTGGAGGTTGGCTAACATGGTGCCACTATTTAGGTGGGGGGGGGGGGGGGGGGGGAGAGAGAGAAGCCAAGGAACTAAAGACTGGTGAGCCTGACATCGGTGGTTGTTGAAAGGAATCCTGAGGGAGAGGATTTACATGTATTTAGAAATGCAAGGACTGATTAGGGATCGTCAGCACAGTTTTATTTTTTGAAGTAGTAACAAAGAGGATTGATGAGGGCAGAGCGGTGGACGTTATCTATATGGATTTCAGTAAGGCATTCGACATGTTCCTCATGATAGACTGGTTACCAAGGTTAGAGCACATGGACTACAGGGAGAACTAGCCATTTGGATACAGAACTGGCTCAAAACGTATAAGGCAGAGAGTGGTGTGGAGGGTTGCCTTTCAGTCTGAACCAGTGGAGTGCCACAAGGATCGGTGCTGGGCCAACTGCTTTTCATCATTTATACACATGGTTTGGATAGGAACACAGGAGGTATTGGTCCCAGGGTATCTCTGCAGTTGTTTCTCAGAATAGCGTCCTTGGTCCAATCATCTGCAACTTCTCATCAATATAAGGTCAAAAGTGTGAAAATCCACTGATGATTGCACAATGTTCAGAGGCTAATAATTCAGCTGCAAGTAAGTCACTTTCTGACTCCCCAACTCCCCAAAATTTGTCCAACTGCAAGGTACTATGCAGGGGTAGATTGGAATACTCCCCATTTGGCTGCATTAGTGCAACTTCAACAACAGTAAAGCAGCTTGAAACTACTCAGGTCAAAGCAGCTCATTTGATTGGAACTTGATCCAGCATCAACACAGCCATGGCAGTGCACAGCATCTATAAGACACACTCCAACAACTCACCAATGCTCCTCTGGCAGCAGTTTCTAAACCCACAATTTCTACTACCTTAAAGGCAAAGGGTAGCATATCCACGGGACTACTCTGACATGCACAATCCTCTCCAAACCACACACCACCCTGAATTGGAACTACAACACCATTTTTTCACTGTTACAGGGCCAGAATCCTGGAACAGACTTGTTAACAGCATTGCGATAGCAGCAATACTATATGAACTGCTGCAGTTCAAGAAAGCAGCTCACCACCACCTCCTCAAGGACAGTTTAGGATGGATAATAAATGATGACGCAGCTAGTGAGGTTACATCCTGTGGATAAACAAAAGACGAAAAACACATTATCACCCCTTCCTTAATTCAACATGCTCCCAATAACTGATAAAAGACAAATGGTCTGCAGTTCCTCATTTCCATATGATGCCATATTCCAATTCACTGAGGCTTTTCATAACCAAGGAAGTTTTGGAAGATGAAGATCAGTACATCATCTACTTTTACAACCATCTCTTTTAGAACTCTACAGGTGTAGACAGAAAAGTCTAAGAAATTTGTCAACTTTCATTCCCAGTATTTTCTCCATTACTACTTCTTTACCAACACAGAGAACTGTAAGTTGTTCACTCTCATTAGGCAATTGGTTCACCACTGAGATATTATTGATGTCTTCTACTTTGAAAACAAACACAAGCTTTTGTTTAGCATCTCCATCTTTTTACTTATTTCTCATTTTACTTTCACCAGTCTTTGTCTAAGGGACTAAAGATTAACTTTGCTACCTTCACACTTACTGCACATTTGAAATCCGAAATTCTGAAACTTTATATTTGGCCAGTTTACTCTCATGTTCTGTTTTTGACCTTCAGCTTTTTGGTCATCTTTTGGTGCTACCTAAAACTTCCTAGTCCTTAAACTCACCACTCCTCCTGGAAATATTTTAAGCTTCCTATTTCATTGACATACTATTTTTTTAACTCTGTAGTTAGCCACAGGTGAATCTCTTTTCTTATATAATGTAGATTCATTGAGAACTATGAAATACTGTATTTAAACATTATTATCCACCACCATGGTTTTTCAGTGTAATTTTCCATTCTACCTTAGCCAACTCACTCTCATACCTGTGTAGTCAATTTCATTTCAGTCTAATACTTCAGTCATACTATAATCACTATTTCCCAAAAGATATCTTGTTGTAAAATTACAATTCAACCCTATGCCATTATATAGAACATTGTCAAAATATCCTCTGCTATCGTAACGGATTGTTCTCAAGATCCATCTCAAATACAAACTACTTAACCACTTTGATTATTAAGACTGAAATAAAATCTGCTGCTCAATAAGAAATTTATTCACCATGCTCTACAATACTGTTGGATAATGGATTGTATTGCAGAACAAATGGTCAGCATATGTGCTTATTTACAAACCAAGAAGGTTAGCATGATCAAGCTAAACTGATGGTCAAGAGTTGCAAACTAAAGCCTACACGTGGGAGATTAGCAGTGTTGCAAGGTGTTTAAATAACATTCCAGAAACTACCAAATATCAAAGGTGATCAAGCAATAATTTGCCAATCCTCTCCTTCACTCCCATAAACAGTTTTTAAGCCTGAAGTGCTCGAGTGACCTGACTGCAACTTAAAGGAAGAGTAACAAAATTAATCACTAAGGCGGCTGCAATCAAAGTGACTTTGACCAAACACTGCATATCTGTTCTACGGAAAAGATTTTACGTTTTGAGAGAATAATATATAGGTAACGTAAATTAGCTGTGGATAGTTTAACTTGTAGTTGAAAGACATCCAAGTAAACAATTAAAGTTTGAATTCTGTCTCATGGTTTATTTGTGTTCTTAGTAAGCTAACGCTTGGAACTGATTTTTTTCTTTTCCTTTATTCTTTCATGTGATTTGTACATCAGTTTGAGAAGTCATGAAAATGCATGGCACATAGATCACAAGGAAAACAGAAAAATAAAACAGGCAGCATTTCTTGACTTTACCTAACTGTCAATGAGTAAGTAAAGCAAATGTCAATGAAGTGTGTGTTTAAATGACAAGCACAATGCTGTAGGTCTGGAATCACATGTAGGCTTTACCAGGTGTGAATGGCAAATTTCCTTCCCTTTTGCACATTAGTTAGATTAGATTAGTCACAGTGTGGAAACAGGCCCTTGGGCCCAACAAGTCCACACCGACCTGCTGAAGCGCAAACCACCCAGACCCATTCCCCTACATTTACCCCTTCACCTAACACGATGGGCAATTTAGCATGGCCAATTCACCTAACCTACACATTTTTGGACTGTGGGAGGAAACCGGAGCACCTGGAGGAAACCCACGCAGACAAGGGGAGAAACAAGGGCAAATTCCACACAGTCAGTCGCCTGAGGCGGGAATTGAACCCGGGTCTCTAGCGCTGTGAGGCAGCAGTGCTAACCACTGTGTCACCGTGCCGCCCACTTGATGGATTTTAATAATTACTGATGGCTTCAGAGTTACCGTTATTGATTAATGTTTAATTCCAGACATGATTTATCTAATCTAAACTATGAGGAGAATTAAACCCATGTCCCCACAGCAACTGTCCAGGCCTCTGGATTAATACTCCAGCGACATTACCACAACCTACTACTCCCAAGAGTAATAAGTATCAGCTAAAGGTTGGGGACCCAGAAGAGACAAAAACACATGATACGATTCAGCCTAATAAAATAAACCTAGGAAAAAAAACAACGGATGAAGTTATTGCGATATGCCATGCAGACAAAATACTCTGCTGAGGGACAGCATGTATTCAACTGTCCCAAGCATTCAGTGCACAGGGCTTAGGAATGAATGCAGAAGTCAATTTGTAAACAGCCGAGTTAGTAACCTCACAGGCAACGTAAAAATTTGCTTAACATAAATTGGAGCTGAAAGCTAAAGCAAGTGATAGGTTGGTGGACTGATTTCTGAAGAATGAAGGGGAGTGTGAAAATATGAGAGGGAGCACGCAATTCTGTGTACACACAAACAACACTTGATGAGACGACAATACTTAAAAAGTTGAAGACAGGTAAAAATACAGTTGGAAGGATAACAGCCAATAGCAACCAGCAAACAATATTGTAGATGTAGAAAATGAAAATTTACAGTATAGAAACAAGCAGCCATGTGAAATGGACATTTAGATCATGCAGCAGTCAATGGTCACTCTCAGAGAAGAACTGGATCTAAGTGACCAGGCTACAAAGCAGAAAAAACGGACATAGTTGTCTTACCAAGAATGGTTCCGGAAATGTTATAATCTTTAGATCAGGATCAACTGGAAATAATAAGATGGGCACATAAAGTGTAATCATAAATTAAAATGGGGCATTACACTTTAGTTATAAGCAAAACCATACAACTACAATAGCAACAGGTATCGGTCTAGATTAGGTGGAGTATGCACCAACAGGCTTATGTCCGAAACATCAACTCTCCTGCTCCTCTGATGCTGTCTGAATGGCTGTGCTTTTCCAGCACCACACTCTTCAACTCTAATCTCCAGTATCTACAGTCCCCATTTTCTCCTAGTCGATTATAACTAACAGCCCTTCTGTTTTCCTACTTCCTCCTGCTTTATGTTCGATATATTATGACCTCTCCAAATATCCAAAAATGTCAGCATGGATTCAGCCTTCGGAGTTTTCCTCCATCACTTGCTGCACTGAGGTCTCCCAAGGTCTCTTAATTTCATAAAAGATAACTTGGATTGGTTATTGACAAGCTCTTTTGCCACATAAAGATTCTACCTTTGATAACATTCACCTACCATTCACGTCTTGAGCCTTCACACACACCTTCTGTTGATGATTAATCAGGCCCTTCCTTCCCAATATTATTTCAAAATGTCCTCAATGTTTACTTCGATAAGAAACATCTTACCTCTGGTTTTTGAAATTAACTTGCATATGTTTCAGTTTATGCAGCTTGTCCACTCTCAGTTACTAAGTTTAAAATTGTTCACAAGGCTTGTGAACAAATTGTTATGACTACTTAATCCAAAGTCTTTGCTTCTTTTCAATCTCGTGAATTATGGCATGATTCAATAAATAACTTCTATGCTACTTTTGCAACTGAAATAAACAAGATTAAATGAAAATATACAGCTTTGCAGCTTGACTATGTTATGTGTGAAGGTCACAGACCCAAAAGGCAACTTGAGCTTTTGGTCCACAAATGCTAACACACCAAAGTATTTCTAATCTATTGTGTTTTAATGTAAAGCCATTTACAGGTCCACGGTGGTCAAACCAATGGCCAAGAGTTACAAACAAAATCTTATATGATAGACCTGGATATCTGGGTCATTGGTAGGCCTTTGGAGTCAGATTTTGAGAGCTGCTATGCAACAGTGGTGGTCAAACAATCATTGGCAGAAGCCACGCCCTCATCGCATCTATCAACTGTGAATAGGTCTGAAGAACCTTTTGTTGCACAAGGGATGTGAGACCTGGTCAGTCACTAATTTAAACACTTGCCAGGTGTCTATAAGTATTCTGTATACTTAATGTTTGATGGGTCAAGTGCTGTTTAAGTTTTTATATCATCACATACAGGTACAATGCATTCAGATAAGACAGTGTAACTTGGGTAAATGTACATCAGCACTTGAGTTCATCATGAATATGAAATAAATACAAACACACATTTGGGGTTTAAGTCCTGTCTGACTGGTTCTGCCCTGGCGTTAATAAGCTTTGTATATGCATATTTGTAACAAGTAGAGGCTATACATATAAAAATTAAAGCAAATCAGTGTGTTGGCTTTGCTATAAGCTCTTTCTATTAATGCACTGCCTAACAGCACAACGACTGTTCGTGCACTATAAACTACTCACATCAACACCTGACTCAATACTGGTTTACAGAGCGAACCTACTTCCTGCTTGTCCAATTGGTATCAAGATTACCCTTTGCTTTACAATTTTATCTGTTTCAATGGAATTGAACACCTTAAACATAGAATTTTCCTAACCATGGCCATGAATGTATGGTAGCCCTTTAACTGCCTTGCTCACTGCCACATCTGCCTGCTGTTAGTCACGAGCCAGACATTTACCACCTCCCAAACAAAAAGGGGTATCACAGCCTCCTGGATTTAAATGTCCAAGTAAACATCATGCTCCTTGATACCATGTAATATCGGCACTTTGAAATCTATCTAAACATATCTAAAGTTCCTCATGATAACAAACAGCAGATGTGTACATGGATGTTTGCCTGAGATTGCAAAGATCTCCAAAAACTTTCGAAACGAAAGCAGTTTCAGCAGGCCAGCAACAATGTTATTTGAAAATAGCCACTGTTTCATTTATTTAATCAGTCTATTTAATGAATTCAGGTTAAAGTTTTCAAAATAAATATCTGAACTAGTTTAAGGTGCAAGTAGGATAAATTATATATTTATCTCTAACACAAACTACTAGACAATAAAGACAAGCAGTAACTACTTCCATCTGTGTCCAAGTTCCCATTTGCCCAAATTCATAACTTTTGCCCTCTGCAATGTATTGTTTTGTTACTATATGGTGTTGAATTTTCAAACGTATCTTTCAGGAAAAGAAAATCTCAATTAGTAGCAACACAATAAAACGGGCTCAGTAAATTAACTTTGTTCACTCAAAATGTATAACACGTGACGTTAACTACAGTCTGCAAATGTGCTGGTTACATACTCTCTTCTTTAGCAATATCTTGCTCAACCAAGTGAAGTGCAGACACTTCAAAAAGTTGATAAACAGCAAAATGATGTCTTGGTAAAACCTATCAAAAACACTGTACTGAAAAATCAGTGTTTTAAACCTTTGAGTCTGGTGACGCAGAACATTAACACTGATTTTTTTCATAGATGCTACCAGACCAGTTGAGCTTTTCCAACAATATCTGCTTTTGTTTCTCATTTATAGCATCCGCAATTCTTTCTGTTTTTAAACACTGAACTGTTACTTCATAACAGTCATGAAAAAATATGGACTCCAAGTTGGTCAACATGAATGACTTCATTAATTTTTTAAAAAAGCTTCCCATTTTTTCTTTTAATTATCTGTTTCACATTTGAATTGAAGACATCCAAGATAGCTACCAATCCCAAAGATGGCAAGGAAGCTTTCACCACAAACAACCCACTAATTTGACGTAACGTTTTGACGCATTTTATGTAATGTATATATGAAATGTATAATTAAAACTTTTGTTTTGAAAGGGAGGAGTTACAAATTTTAGTTACACCAAGCTAAAACTTTACAGATATAAATATGACGCACAACCAGTTTAGAAGACAGTACTTCATCAAACTCTGCATAACTTCAGCGAATAACCAGTGAGGGGTTCTGAACTGAAGCAAGGCTCTGAATTCAATATACTGGTATGTTTTATCTTCAACTTTACAGTAATGTTGACTTGGGAAAAGGCAGAGATTAACTTTTTGTGTATGCTTGTAGTAAACTACCATAACAGTTTATTGTACAGTATACAACAATGAAAAAATCAGTGTGCCCTGTACACTTCATATTTCTGTCATGGGATGTGAACAGGTAAGATTGACAAAACAGCACACATGCAGCATTAAGGTATTAAGCAAAATTTAGTCTGAGTAACATTAAATTCCTTATCGAAGACCTTATAGCTATCACTAAGGTCATACATAAAGCAGTACAAAAATATTTTCTTAAATTGTGTATCCATATTTAAATTTCACAGTAACTTCAATAATTCCACTCAACTGTTCAGTTCTTGAAATAGTACTAAATACAGTTAAGCTAAATTACTTTTTCATTTGAAGCTTGTCATGGCTTTATTCACTCCTTACAGATCTGATCAACAACCATGGTTTCAAATCAAATCACTATTTTTCTGGTACTGCTTATACTGAATGTGATCCATGGAATGGGATACAATGCTGCATATCAGCATCGCGGTCATGGTCGTAAGTTTAACTTAATATACTCAGCCTTTACTGGTCTGTGTAAGATAATGCTGCAAAATGAGACATGCCGATATTTTATAATGTGGTTGCTGGCTTTATCTGTAACTTATTTAAATGAGTTAAACATATGTGTACATTTATTATATACTGTGCACTTCTTTAAAATGTTTAGGTGAAATGTGCAGACAAAAAAGTGCAAAAAGTGTTCCTTGCTATACAAGTTTCTTTGACCTCTTCAATTCATTGTGAAAACTTCTCATCTGCTTCCTTGCTGCTCTGTCAACCATTTATTAAACTTTTTCTCACTTTCTTATATCTTCGACTTTTACCATACAGACATGTGCATGCACTATTTTGTGCAAGCATCATTTATACATACAAAAATTTAGTTGTGTGATACAATATATGCATATTTGTCTGCAAAATATTGAAATATAACAGTGCATTCCATATCTACATTATACAGTATAAATGCATACACATTAACATTTCAGAAAAGATTCAGTTTTCAGACACACATACAAATGTGCACACATTATACAAACACACATCATTGGTTAATGAACCTGTCTTCACTTTACTCATTTTGGTTTGATAGTAGATATCTATTTTTTAATTCCCAGCCATTCTTAAGTGGGAAAATTATGGACAGAGCCCACTGAACTTTAACAATATATGGTAATTTTCACAAAGCAAATGTATGCAGGGAGAACGGGAGACCAAGGTCTTAAAGTAGGGAAGTTGGAAACACTTTGAGCAGACAAATGGGTGAATTAGGTGGAACATAACCTCAGGGTACAAAGCTTAGACTTGGTGCTGAGAGATTTAGGGTGCTAACATTGTGGTTGCGTTATTTAATTCTGTTGCCACTTCCTGACTTTATCATCCACTTTTCAAGTTTTCTAACAATATTCTCAATGCATGCTGCATCTACATGTGTGGGTTAAACCTCTTCTTATCTTTCTCTCATGCTGCTCTAGACTGGCCACTTTCCAAATATACATCCATTAAAATCCAGGATTAATTAATTGATACAGCTGGTAAAGACTCATGCAAGTCATTTATTCAGCACAATCCTGGACATAATGCATTTTGATTGCAATATCTTTTCAGCAAAGCAAGTTTTAGGTTTCATAAATAATCCAAAAATTCACATCTCACACCTCCAACATTAAAATGTATTAGTTTTTTATGAATACGAGTGAAAGTCTCCATTAAATGTTTTCCCACTTCAGGTGTTTTAATACATTGAACAAGTAGCAAGATACAAGATACTGTTACATTTACACACATTTTCTATTTGAACATGCTACGATATTTTGTACAATTTATTTGACAAATTATCTGATTATGAAATTAGATGAATAATAATATTAAAGTTAAAATTGACCAGATAGCGCGTGTATTTTCTATTAGACTTAGTGCTACGCAATCGTAATCACAATCTAATTCTAAGAGTGATGCCACAAGCAATCTACTAACATACGTGTACAGATAAAAGCAAAGCACACTGAATGCATGCAACTCCTTAACATTCAAATCTAAGTATTGCTGATTTACTCAGTTGCACATTAATAAGAAAATATCCCTTGCTTTGTATGGAAGAGAATGGTGAATGCCTAAAAATGACTGCCTACAGTTACTATTCATACCGTATGTATTACAGCTGTATTTATTGTAAATGTAAAATGAAGCAATTTATCACAAATGTAGAATAGTATTTAATATTTTCTGAAAAATGTAAAATAGCATTCATCATGAAAGATATTTGACTACCAACCTCAAGGGTGAAAAATATGAGTATTGAGATTCAAAAAGCAGGGATTTTTAGAAAGGATTTGTTTCTATAATGTTAAGTGGTGCACAAAACAAAGTTTCAAATTTTGAGGTGATAATGAAACCTATAAAAATGTAGTACAATTAAACAATGCAGTTTGGAATAGAAACTCAGACTTCTCAGTAATGTCAGTTTTCCTGTCTTCAATCAAAAAACTATTTAAACTAGCTGTAATAAAATGGTATAAAAGGGTGGGCTACAATTTGCAAAAGGTGACAAGGTTATGACTGATTCCAAGCTAGGCCACAGAATAAGAACCAAACCTAATTTTCAATTAGTTAAAAAAGTCTTGGGTCAATATGGCACTTTAACTCAAATGTTAATAGGTGTGAAAAAATATAATTATTTGAAATAGTAGTTTTTGTTTGGTTGTTGTGTAAAAAAAACTGGAGGTCAGACATATCATTGGGTTAGGAGTGGGAGAGAGAAACTGAGATAACGTTTAAGCTGAATCCGACTGTTCTTCAGAACTGACAAAAAGAAATTTATAAAGGAACTTTACTCTGACCAGCCAATCCCACAGCTGACCATAATCTTTAAAAGAGGCACCTGATCTCAAAAGAGGAAAGTGTACAAAAACCTTCACCCCCAAAGGCATCACCTTATTTGGTTTCCAAACAAAACAAATGTGTAACCGATTAAAATTTAATTAAATCATTATAAGAATGGCCTATGCTGGCATTTTAGTTCCTGTACATTTTAGCACTTAGTAATAAACAAAACAACTGTTTAGCCTTCAAATACCTTGCGACATTTTACATGATAAAGCAGCTTTATAAAGCAGTATCAATGGGGACCAGGGGAAGTGGGGGTGGGATGGTAACGATCTATGACAGCAGGGCAAAGAGGAGTCAGCTATTGCTGCCTCAGTGCTTCACCCCCAAAATTTCACTTGCAACCCTATTAGGGCCTGATCTCATCCCATCCCATTCCCCTTTGGGAAGCTCTGATTTTAAAAAATGCAATTTGTTGTTTTGATCGCAACTTACTTGAAAACTTGCATCTAATATGCCAAGATTTAATGTTGACTAAAAATTTAAAGAGATTTTGTTTAAACATACATCTAATCTATTCACTTGGCTTTTTATGCTATTTTCCAGAGTCTGATAGTGCTTATAATGCCATTACTTAAAGCTCTGTGTGCACCTAATGTGCAGACTAGTATTGCAACTAATTAGAGTAGGTGACTTTGGTTTTCTGTTTTAATTGTACTCTTTAAAGGAATATCTGATGCAGATGAATGTTGTTGCAAAAGTTTTTTTAACTTATTAAATGTCAAATTAAAATCATTAATATTTTAAGATTCATTGAATATTGTTAATGATTTTCGAAAACAGGGAGTAGTTCAGACGAAGATGATTCCTACAGTTCTGAAGGTAAGTTGAAAAATACTCTTGGATCCTCAGACAAACAATAAAGATGCTGCTGCAGGTAAAACAAATCTCATTCATTTGTTACGAATACTGAAGAGATGGAAAAATACATAAAAGTTTCAACTAAATAAAAAACTCAATTAATTCATGGCAGATTACTCCAGCATATTGTAGTGTACTTAACCAACTTAACTAATAATAATTGAATCAAACTGAATTGAATGGCACAGTGAAAAGCTTTGTCTTGCGAGCAATACAGGCAGATCACAGAGTTAAGTAGCATAGCTAAATAAATAATAGGTAAACAGCAGCAAAAATTTGAAGCCAGAAAGAAAAAGGACATTTGATTCGCTTACATGAATAATTACTGTCAAACATCAAAGGATGGATTTGAATACATATCAGATGCAGTTAGTGATCATTGAATTCTGCTGGAATTACCCTATCTATTGAATGTGACACACCCTTGTAAAAATAGTTCAAGTACTTCTATACACTCTATAACTCGAGTTATGAACTTCATTTTTCTCTACCAGAAGAAAAAGCAGCCTTCAATTTTGTCCAGAATTGAGAGAATTTGTTTATGCTCTAATTGGCAAATGGAAATACTTGACGATGAATAATGAAATTAAATCAGATAAAACACAGAAATAAAGATGTAAAAGGTATTATTTTTAACTAACTGCACAAAGTGTAAGAAGAAAACGAAATGAATTAAAACAAACTTGAAAATCTTAAAAAATTAAATAAATTAGAAAAACAAAAATAAAATGAAGACATGAGATAAATTATCCAACATGTCTGACAGAGTAGCAAAATTAAAGAATGAGCCTCAATGAAGAATATTGACCAGTAAATTATTTTCCAGCAGAAATTGAAATAAAACTATGCAGAGCAACAGGAAAAATAAAAGCAAGTTTTTGCTAAGCTTTAATTTCAGCACCAAGATTAATGACTGAGAACAGCAAGGGACAAATACCACAACTGCATGTAGACACAAATGCTTCTGTGCAAGCTACAGCCTGTTAATATATTGTAGCAGATATCATTCTCTCAGATAAGACTGTGATACTTAATTCCAAAACAAAAACACAATATTAGCTACAAATGGAGTAAGTTCTGACAGTTCAAAATCATTCATAAAGCAAACTTATTCTATTTGAGTTCAATTGCTGCAGCCCATGTATTTTGTATACAGAATGTAGAGCTTTCTGATGTTAAGCAGTAAGTTATGGAGTCTATCGGCATCAAGCTATTTTATCACAATAGGTATTACGTCTGTGTGCATGTGCCTGCAGGAGGGGATAGTCCAAGTGGGCATGAGATGATGGTGGTGTTGAGGTGTAGCATGGGGCTGGTTTAGGGTGGGAGGGGTGTTAATTGCTTAGAAATTTTTCTTTATTTTCACGATGAAACCTAAGGGACAAGTTACAGGTTAGAAAGGGAGAGAAAATGGTAATAGATCTTTGGGAGACTAATTGCAACACTGCAGGAACAAAAAATAAAAATCAAGCTGGATGTACTGTGACTATAATTAGCCAGGTTGAAGAATGTGAAAAGCAAATAAGAGAAGCAAAGACAAATTATAAGACATCGGCAGCCAATGTAAAGGTGAATCTCAAAATCTTCTGTAGACAGTAGCAGAGTAAAATGAGGAGGAGCTTGGCAGAGAAACGTTTAGGTATTCAATTAATACTTTGCATCTATCTTTAGCAAGGAGGTAGCTGTTACCCAGGCCATGGTGACAGAGGAAGAAATTCTGCAACGAGAAGGATTCAACACTGATAAGGAATCAGTGTTTGATAGACAATTGCTACTTAAAGTTGATAAGGAACCAAGATCAGATGAGATGCATTCAAGGATATTGAAGGAAGCGAGTGTGGAAATCAGAGCAGTTTGGGCCATAGGCTTTCAGTCCTCCCTAGACTCGGAGGTGCCAAAAGACTGGAGAATTGCAAACATGAAATTCTTATTCAAAAATGCTTGCGAGGATGCATCCAAATATTATAGATTGTCTATTTAACTTCAGTAGTGGAAATACAATTAGGAACAATTATTCAGCATAGAATTTGAAGAAACTACATTGAATAGGAAGAGCCAACATGGTTCCCTAATGAGGGCATTATGTTCATTTCTGACGAGGTAACAGAAAGGGCTGATGAAGGCAATGCTGCTATGATGTACATGGACTTTCAATAGCATTTGCTAGATTGTCACAGAACAAACTTGCAAAAACAGTTACAATTCATGGTATATAAACGGCAATGGCAACATTTACTGCATAATAGAAAAAAAGTAATGGTCGATGGATATTTTTGGTTAGGGAAAGTTCGTATTTGGTTCCTCATCAGTCAATATCAGAACCTTAATTTTCCTGATAAATTAAGGATCAAGTTGTGTGTGCCGGGAACAATTTCAAGGTCTGCAGTTGATAAGAAATTTGAAAGCATTATAAACTGAGAAAGGCAGCATAGAACTACAAAAATTGGTGGAATGCGCACATTGGTGACAGATGAAGATTAAATGCAGAGAATTACGAGGCAACATGTAACAGCAGAAAGAACAGGTACAGACAATTAAGTAAGAGGTACAATTCTAAAAAGGGTTCAGGATGGTTATAAAGAGCAGAAGGATGGTTATAAATGTACTCAATGAAGGCGGCATAACAGAGACAGCACAATTAATAAAGCACTCAATATCTGGAACTTTACTAATAGGGACATAGAGGAAGAGAGCCAAGAGGTTATGCTGCATTTGCATAAGACACTTGCTAGACCTGAGGTGAAGTATTGCATACAGTTCTGGATACCACACCATAGGAAGGCTGTGAGTACACTGATGGAAATGCAGAAGAGGATTTACAAGAATTGTTCCAGGGATGTGAAACCTCAGTTATAAGGATTGCATGGAGGGGCTGGGGCTGTTCTCCTTGGAGAAAAGGTAGTTAAGAGGAAATTTAATAAAAGTTTTTAAAATCAAGAGGGTGCTGAATAGAGAAGGGAAAAAAAAATCCCACTCCTGAAAGGACCAAGAATAGCTTAAAGTGATTTATAAAAGCAACAAATGTGAGGTAAAAATAATCTTTTCCAGACAAGTGGCTCAGATTTGGAAAGCAATGCCTGAAAGTGTGTGGAGGAAGGTTCAATTGAGACATTTAAGCGAACGTAAGATGATTACATAAATGTAAGCAATGCGTAAGGATATGGGGAATCTGCAGAGAATAACACTATGCCGAGGTGCTCATTTGGAGAGCCAGTCTTGACACAATGGGGCTGAATGGCCTCATTCCATGCCATGACACTTCTGTGATTTTCCATAATGAAGGATAGGCTTTAGAGGAGCAACGTCAATGTATGCACAAATGTGACATGAGAGACAATTTACCACAGAAAATAGAAGAGAAACTATTCAGTCCTTTGATTCTGGTCCACCACTCAGTATGATCACGGTTGACTATCCAATTTCGTACCCTGTTCGGGTTTTCTCCCCATACCCTCATGATCCATTTTCCTTCAAGAAGTATAGCTCCCTGAAAATGCTTCCACAGCCTTACATGACTTTTGTTACAACCATGTCAGTGCTGTAAATGGAAGAAAATCTTTCTCTGAAAGATTCAGTTATGGAGATGAGGGGAAAGGTGAACATGGATATTTGTAGAAGAAATATCCATGCCACCCAGGTAAATAGTGCTGTGAGGAAGGCATATGGTGTACTGGGTTTTATTGGTAGAAGAATTGAGTTCCGGAGTCCTGAGGTCATGTTGCAGTTGTATAAGACTCTGGTGCGGCCTCATCTGGAGTATTGTGTGCAGTTTTGGTCGCCATACTATAGGAAGGATGTGGAGGCATTGGAACGAGTGCAGAGGAGGTTTACCAGGATGTTGCCTAGCATGGTAGGAAGATCGTATGAGGAAAGGCTGAGGCACTTGGGCCTGTTCTCATTGGAGAAAAGAAGGTTTAGGGGAGATTTGATAGAGGTGTACAAGATGATTAGGGGTTTAGATAGGGTAGACACTGAGAACCTTTTACCGCTAATGGAGTCAGCTGTTACTAGGGGACACAGCTTTAAATTAAGGGGTGGTAGGTATAGGACAGATGTTAGGGGTAGATTCTTTACGCAGCGGGTTGTGAGTTCATGGAATGCCCTGCCAGTAGCAGTGGTGAACTCTCCCTCTTTATGGTCATTTAAGCAGGCATTGGATAGGCATATGGAAGTTATTGGGCTAGTGTAGGTTAGGTAGGATTTGGTCGGCGCAACATCGAGGGCCGAAGAGCCTGTACTGCGCTGTATTTTTCTATGTTCTATAAAAGCAGGTTGCAGGTGGAGCAATTATATTCCAGACCAAAGCAGATAATATGCTTTTTAAAAGAAAACAGGGAGTGGCACTGATTCTGACATGGACATGAGGACAGGTCTGGAAGATAAGTGAATACTTGAAATGTCAGCCGCTATGGAGGCCTGGACAGGTAGATAAATGATCAACCCACAAAACCCTGACTACTGCTCATGATAGGATGAATTTGCAATGCCCACCCATCAACAACTTGTAATATACTGTGACTAACATTAAAAAAAGTGCTAATAATCTGGGGAAAAAAAAATTAAATTTGAAGACCAATATTTTACACCACTATATAAACTTGGGAGTAATTTAACATTAGTGATCTATATATATTTTGGTTGTGATATAAAATGCACAACCTGAACAGATTTATAGAAAACACAAAAACAATAAATCTGCTATTTGAAAAATGTTGGGTGGATTCAATTCATTCTTTGAAATAATATAAAGTTAGATCCCAAGAAATATTAGAAATTTCCGTGGTAGTTAAGAATAGAAAACAGTCAAGAAAACATATAGTATCTTGACCTTTATTAATAGGGACATACAGTAAAGAGCAAAGAGGTTATGCTGAATAATTCCTTTATGTTAAATAGAAACATATAAAATTCTGCTTGCTCCTCACAAGGTGACTATGTGCAAGGTAAATGCAATTTACATTTAAATCACTCTGAAAACAAGAATCTGTATCATGTTAGGTCTGCAATGGGTTTGTAGTTAAGGAATACTTTTTAAGCAGAATAGGTGCTTTTTGTTTCATTAAAAGTCTGAGTTTATGCATGAAAAGAGTGCCTGGCATTTGATAGTAGATTTCACAAACCATGGTGTCCACATGACCAGTTAAAATGAAAGTAGCCAACTAAAATGAATTAGCATGAAGATAGCAAATTCTAAACCATATTTATTTTTATTTTTATCATAAGGAGTATCAAGAGGGCCACGCGGGCCACGAGGTTATCCAGGTCCACCAGGCCCACAAGGCCCACCAGGAGAACGAGGAGTCGGACTGAGAGGGGCTCCTGGTAGTACTGGGCCACGAGGACCACCAGGACAGTCATCTGCTGGGAAACCAGGTGCTCCAGGAGCATCAGGAAAGCCTGGTGCAAAGGGATCTCCCGGAGAGAAAGGTGACAAAGGAGCTCCTGGGAAACCGGGAGAAAATGGCAGTTCAGGACCAAGAGGACCTCCTGGCCCACCTGGATTATCAATTCCTGGTAAACCAGGTTCCCAAGGGGCACCAGGTCGTCCAGGATCACCAGGAGCACCTGGATCCAAAGGCAAGTCAGGAAGTCCTGGTCAACCAGGCCCAAAGGGAGAAAAGGGATCTGGAGCTCCTGGAGAAAAAGGTGACAAAGGTGAACCAGGACCAAGAGGGCCATCAGGTCCATCTGGACCAAAAGGAATAGGAAAAACAGGGCCTCCTGGTCCTCCTGGTAAACCAGGTTCCAATGGGGAGAGGGGTGCCCCAGGTTCACAAGGAAAGTCAGGAGCACAAGGCCAGAAAGGGCCACCAGGTCCACCTGGACAATCAAGAAATGGATCTCCTGGACCTAGAGGAGAACCAGGGTCACCTGGATCTCCTGGACCAAAAGGCTCAGTAGGTCCAAAAGGTTCACCAGGAGAACCAGGAATGCCAGGCATTGGTAAAGCTGGAAATCCAGGACCAAGAGGAGAGCGTGGCCCTGCAGGCTCAAATGGTTATCCTGGAGAAACTGGGAAAAAGGGACAGCCAGGTCAACCTGGACCACAAGGACCACGAGGACCGTATGGCCCACCAGGTCAGGACGGTCCAAAAGGGAATCCAGGGCAAAATGGTGCACCAGGGTCAAAAGGTAATCCAGGGCCACCAGGACCACAAGGGTTTCAAGGATCAAAAGGACAACCAGGGCCAGGTGGTGCACCAGGAAAGTCAGGATCTCCAGGACTTCCAGGTAGACCAGGCTCAGAGGGTCCACAAGGACTTCCTGGTCAAAAAGGTGACCCAGGACTACCTGGAGCACCTGGTAAATCAGGTAGCCCAGGTTCACCAGGGGCACCTGGGTACCCTGGAAAAGAAGGAATGAGAGGGTCTGCTGGACCACAAGGTCCAAGAGGTCCAACTGGAGATCAAGGATCTCCTGGAAATCCAGGAGAAAGAGGAGAGCCTGGTCCTCCTGGTCCTCCAGGTAACCCAGGTAATTATTATGGAAAATTATCAGGTAATATACCTGGTTCACCTGGACAGGAAGGACCTCCAGGTCCTCCAGGACGTCCTGGTCCACCAGGACCACCTGGAAAAGTGGCTACACAATCAGAAAAACATAAGATACCAGCATTTACAGCCATCCTGTCTCATTCGTTTTCATCGACAGACCAACCAGTGGTATTTGACAAAATATTAATTAATTCAAATGATAATTATGATCCATCTACTGGGATTTTTACATGCAAAATACCTGGCATCTATCAATTTTTTTATCATGTACATGTTAAGGGAGCAAGTGTTTGGGTTGGATTATACAAAAATGATGAAGCTGTAATGTATACATTCGATGACTATAAAAAGGATTATATCGATCAGGCCTCAGGAAGTGCTATAATAAGCTTACGTAAGAAAGACAAAGTTTACATTCAGTTATCCTCAGAAGAATTCAATGGTTTGTATTCATCTGAAAAGAAAAGTTCTTCCTTCTCAGGATATCTAATTGTTCCATCATGATGCATATCAACTGAAGAAAGTGCAATTCAAAATGGATGATGGAACTAAATTTTTTAGTAGCTTCCATGTGATTGAAAGACAAAAGAACTTGATTAGAGACATTTCGAAATAAAACAACAAACCTAAAAACGGTCAAAATAATGAGAATTTTTGCATATAATTGTGTTTTTAAGAACGATGTTTATTCTGCTGCCATTATCCATGACAATAAAATTACTAAAAACAAAATTCTCTGGCTATCATAGTGAAGCTTGTTGAATTTAATTTTAATTCTTCGAATTAAATTAATTATAATTATACAGTGAGTTGAGAAAGCCAATCTAAAGGTCTGCGATCGTGTCTAGTTATGAAACAATTCCAGATGCAAGTATGTTTTTACAAGTTTCACAGAACTTATTAAGTTTAAAAGCACACAACACCAGGTTATAGTCCAACAGGATTATTTGGAACTATTAGCTTTTGGAGAGCTGCCCCTTCATCAGGTGGTTGTAGAGTATAAAATTGTAAGGTGTCTTACAATCTTATACTCCACAATCACCTGCTGAAGGAGCATTGCTCCCAAATAAACCTGCAGGACTATAACCTGGTGTTGTGAGATTTTTAACTTTGCACATCCCAATCCGACACAGCATCTCCAAATCTTTATTAACTTTATCAGACACAGTGCACAAAACTGATACATACAATAGGCAGTGGATCAATCTGTTCACTCAACAATACCAGCTTATTAACTAAAGTAAAAACAGAAACATACTCCTTGGGGTTAGAAAGAGGAGTCAGTTTGGACTACCAAGAACTTTGTTTTTAGTTCCAGATCTCCAGCATCTGACATTGCTTTTACCAGCTTATTAAGTTTTACTAGTTACTTCTCCTCTACATGGTCAGTGGTATCTCTGAGTTCGAAGTGGCTTTACTGAAAATTAGGTGGCACAGATTTAATATGATCTGTAGTATCACATCCTAGTGATTAATATCATATCATGTTTATTTGATACACAGAGGTGTTCTGGAGGGTTCCAAAGCCTCTCAATTTTATTTGAAGGAGCCATTTGTTATTTAACTAAAAGAAAATAAATCGCTTAGAAAATTCAGCACTGCCCTGCATTTTACAAAGAAAATTTATAAAAATCAAACTTTATCACTGCATTAAATCGCAAAGCCTAGGCTTGCCTTACAAAATTACACAACACAAAATGCAGAACTTAATTCTAAAATAATATGTACTTAAGCTTCTTACATTCTTTGAATGAGACTCTTTCCACGGGTGGCATGGTGGCTCAGTGGTTAGCACTGCTGCCTCACAGTGCCAGGGACCTGGGTTCAATTCCCAGCCTTGACTATGTGGAGTTTGCACATTCTCCACGTCTGTATGGGTTTCCTCCAGGTGATCTGGCTTCCTCCCACAATCCAAAGATGTGCACCACAATCCAAAGATGTGCAAGTTAGGTGAACTGGCCATGCAAAATTGCCTATAGTGTTCAGGAATAACTAAGTTAGGTGCATTAGTCAGGAGTAAATATAGAGTAGAAGAATGGGTCTGAGTGGGTTACTCTTTGGAGGGTCCGTGTGGACTTGTTGGGCCGAAGGATCCGTTTCCACATTGTAGGGGTTCTAATGATTTCTCCTTAATGCACTATAAGCCACAAAGTGAAAAAGGCATAGAAAAGACTGGCTTCAAATGAAAGTGGTTTTACTTCAAAATGGTCTTCTGGTTTAGTTTCGCCATAAAAAGTGTTTCTTCGAACACAAAGCCCATGTTCGTCTGGTTGCATAAAAGCAACAATGAAACCATGAAATCATGCCTGCGTTTTGAGTTGAACGATATGGCCATTCTTATAACAATGTTCTTAACATCTCACTCACATGATCATTACACATAACTAAAGTTAAATACTGAAAAATAATTTTAAATTGCAATACAAATTTAAAAAGATTAAAGATAAATTCATAGACTTACCAGACCATAGAAATACATTTCTGTGACAGCAAATCTTACTTTAGGATAAATCACTGTCAGAAAACTATAGCTGATATTCTTTATCCAATTATTGCATAATGATAACATGACCTCACCAAATTTCACTTTTTGGCATTTAACAGTGTTACCAACACCCTTTCCTTACAACAGCTTTGTTAACATCTTTCCCAAACTGCTTTACAGGAGCATTATATGAAAAAAAAATTGGTTGCAAGCCAAAGAAGAAGATATTAGATGAGAAAATTGAATAAAGCTTGGTCAAAGAGGTGGGTTTAACAAAGTATCTTAAAGAAGGAAAGTGACATACGCAGGCAGAGAGATTAGATCAATCCAGATCAATCAAGGCATGGCCACCAATCAGGGAGTGAATGAAATTGGAGGTGCTTAAAAGAAAAGAATAAGTTTTATTATGAGAACTGCAGATTTTCAGAGGGTTTGGGATGAATGGATTTAAAGGGAGGTAAAAAGCTATGACAGGATTTGAAAATGAGTTAAAATTTCAAAAATAAAACACTGCTTGACGGCGAGCCAATGTAGACCTCCAAGCACAGAGGGAATAGACCTTCTTACAAGTTATAGCACAGACAGCAGATGCTTGGATGACCTGAAATTAATGCAGAGTAGAAGATGGGACATGTGTCAGGTGTGCTTTGGAAATATCACATATAATGTTTGTAAAGGCATCAGTGAGGTTTCAGCTGATGAGATGAAACAAGGTAAGTTGTGCTACTGTCAACAGTTTCAAAATACATATTTTCTCAAGCAAAACTGGTGATGAATATTAGTCATTTCTCTCACTTACCAAACTAGGAATTGCAACAGTACAAAATATGTTGCAAATGTATCATCTTCATGAGCTACCACAAAAAAACCTTCATTCTTTAAATCGAGATTTTTAATTCTTTCATACAAATGATCTCTTGCTAATCAAAAGAACAAAGCATACTGTTTCAATTGAATAGTTAAAATCGTGCATTTGCAATTTATAAACGATAGCTGCATTACACTTGTAGTATATTCTGCATCATATAATTGCATTATGTAGCTGGAAGGCCAAAGATGCCAACAGAAAAGTCCAACTCCATGGAAGACTTCTGTCAGAATGCATCACTATTCTGAAATTACCAATTACTACACATGATAATTCTAATTTTGATGCTGGTACTGTAGACAGACATACCTTTGGTTTAAATCTGAAGATTTAAGATCTGAAGATTTGTCGCCCTGAAGATTATTTTTCAAAACCTTCAGGGAAGAGGGGAGGGAGGGAGGTGGTGAAAGAAGAGGAGGAGTGGATAAATCTCTCTCAGTAACTGCCAGGAATTAAGAAAGTCTTCACAAAAGTCTTCATCCAGTCAGATTATTTTATCGTGCTCGGTCGTAAATTGCAAAATATGGACAGCCGCTTCAAATTGTCTAATGCCAGGACCCAGCAAGTCATCCATTAAAAGGGCCAGACAACCACTTTATTTTAAAATATCACAGAGATACCAGTCACCTTAAAAGGGTTAAACCATTACTGAGCTATTAATTCCATATAAAGGTTCCTGGATGGTACCATGAGATTTTCTTCAAGACATTCAAATCTTTTGTAATAATATGATTCAGTCCAACTTACTAGGACCTAGGTTGTAGAATAGATCATAAGTCTTTGATTTTCCCTACTGTGATCTAGCCAAAACAAATCTAGCATTCCTAATATTTCCAATGGCATAGTTAAAATGTCAGGTTAATCACATGAATTTTATTTAGATTTAAATTACTGCGACTGTTTTTGAAATAAAAATATTTTCCATGACAAGTGTCAGAATTCAGTTTACACTTACACATAAATAAAACAACTGAGAGCTGTGATTATGTGAAAACCAAGCCTGATGGGCAAAGGTAGGGTCAAAGTGAAGCTATTGACTAAGCAAGATCAACTTAAAGTTAGATCTAAATACCTAAAATGTGTGACTGATCAGCCAACCATCCAGCTACACAACTTACTAGGGCTTCATCATCTACACAAACTTAGCCCACTCTTAATTTAAATGATACTGATGTTACATCTTACTTCTAGATATTTCCATGGTACATCATATTGACGACATTCATCACATTCACCAGACATTCTGTATTCTAGCTCAAGGACATATCCAGGGAACTAGGCATACGTCCTTCTTATCTAGTTTCATACTGCTTGCTCACCTTCAGGAATGATTCCACCTCTTGCCAAACACAAATATTTCTAGAGTTCCCCAAAAATTCTTTCTCTATCATTTGCAGGTTGCTGTTCAGTGACACCATCTCTTGATATTTTCAATAAGCATAAATGACACACATCAAATTGTCCATTTTCCTAATTGACATGGCCACATTTGTGCCCTCATATTTTAAGAAATGAATCAAAATTTCCTCCAGTTGAATACTGGCAAAAGCAAAATCATTGCTTTTCACTTCTGCCAAAACCTCCTCTGTTGCAAATTAGATTGTAGATAATTTCAGTTTCATGTTGAACCCAGGGCAAGTGTTCATTCACCTGCCTATGACCATTATGGATGGACTTAAAACTACTACCCATTTCCTTCTATTTTTCATGACTATATTACCTTTGGTTCAATTTTTCTTATGTCCTCTTAGTCAACACACATGTTCAAAGGTGACTCCAATCTCCACTATCAAAAGACATCATATTATTCAGTACTCATGCATTTTGTCCATTTGACTACCGCTCCAAATTGTTTAAAATTTGCACAGGTTCCCTGCCAGCTCTCACCCATCCCCCTGTCTTTAATAATTTGATGCATGTCTCATAAAATCCACTCTTGAAATAAGTCTGAAAACTTTAAGCAAATATTTGACACTAACAAGACTGCTACAATGATCACACAATCTTAAAGTGATGAAAGATTGCGTTCTTTCAACTTCACTGAGCAATAAAACAAATTTTTAGCACTGTTCATAACAGTGAAGAAATTACCAGGCATGATTGCCACATGACCTACAATAAGTTATGCAAATGAGCTTGATAGCAAACAGGAATATGCACACAACAGGAACCAATAAGAACTACAGTACAGTTGATTCAAATGAAAAATTAACTTCTCTCATGCCATATTTTCTTACACCTTTTTGCTTAGAGAACCTCGACAGAATGATTCTCTGAACAAAGAACATACATTAGAATACAAAATATTCAGCTTTTATGACGGTGAAAATGGCCCCAAATTGAAGGTATGACAGAAAAATCCATATGATCAAAATGCTATTCTATTACAATTAGAGAAAATGCCAAGTAAGAATAATTTATTTCGAGATGCATGACAGAGTTTACTGAAAAAACTTGCTGATGCTGACACTACAACTTTTTGAATTCAAAATCTACTTTAAATGTTGATGTTTATTTGAAGACATTTATTTATTCAAGTAACCAATCTAGCTAAATTGCATACCCATCGCCAAGTGATATCTACCATGAAAGAATCGGTTCACTAATATGCCACTTTTTTTGAGCAGACATCATGTGATTGCAAAGCAGATAGAAATGATATGAGATAGATTGCATATCCCAGTGAAAGTAATCACTGTGTAGTATAGATGCTTGCAACCATGTGCTAGACATTTAGAAAATCAGCAGTTTGATTTGATAATCCCTGTGGATTATCTTCCCTACTTCCTATTTGTCACCTTCAACTTCTAAGGAAGGTGCAGCAATTTATAATTGTTTTAGGTTGATTGAGCTGACCTAAATTTTGGTAGAGACCATGAAGACAAACTAAACTGCATAGAACCTTGTACTACTAATGCTGACTTAGCCTTATATTAATATTGTCAGAGTGCTGAGACATCTTAACATTTGTATTTTCAGAGAAACACACCAAATAATTTGCTGTCCAGTAACAAGTGCAACATTGACCTCTTCAGTGTTTAAACACTTGTCCAAGGATTACATTTAACAAATTAACTGTATATTATTTATAGTTTAACTTGCTCGATCACATTACAGAAGAGAAGAAAATTATGACACTGACATCAATTTCAGTTAGCAAATTATGGTAATGCAAATGCCCTGATTGACCCTACCCAACATTACATTACATTACCAGAAATTATATGCACACAGCCAAGCTTAGATTACTGAGACAATTAATAGAAAGGGTCTTTAGTATGGAGTACAACTGAAAATATCTACTGCGGGGCATTTCCAACAAAAAGCATTTGTATTGTTTCAATTGATCTGATCAAGTATATGAAAACTTCTTAACATAAAAGAGAGAGATGCAATGTGGTTGACAACTAGGAGGGTAATTTAATCATTAAAACATCTTTTATTATCATGTTTATGTTATATTTAAAAGAGAGAATAAGTTACTTCACTCTGCTAGAATTTTCCTTTGTCATTAAGCCAATCACTGTCATTAAAAATATGACTGGATTAGTGATTGAGGGGTGAAAACAAAGATCTAATTTACTAATTCTTTACTTTATTCTATATATGGCAAAGCAGAAAAAAATCTTATTGGTCATAACTTGATAAGTATTCAAGAGAAATTCAGTTGAAAAATGTTTGGTCATTCCAGTCTGAGCAGTTAAAACAAAGGTTAGTATCAGGGCAAGTTGTTACGGCTGATCAGTGATTATGAATGTACTATCATAATGCACTCACCTACATTGAAAAGTGAGGTAATAAAGTAAAACTAATTCTATGTGTTTACATTACAAATATGAACAGTTCGAGTTGGAATTTCTTCAAGGCATGTAATGGGACAGTTACACCCATTGCATAGATAGCTACGTATATAGCTATTTCCTGTCAACTTCCAAAAATAAATACAAACAAGCACTGATCCCATACCATATATTCCTTAAAGCATGAAAATTAACAACTCAAGACTGATTATCTTTCATAAACATTAAAATGCAAACAATATCATGAAAATGTTGAAAAACATGCAAGCATGGAAGAGTCTCATTTTCATCGTTACAGACATTAATGCCACAAAAATGCATTCAAAGAAACAACGCATCATGCTGCTCACAGAGGCAATATCAAGTAAAAATGGCATTAAAAGTTTCACCTAGCACCAAAAAAATGACTGTTTACAGTTTGATGATTGAGTCAGGTTTCTTTTTACACCTATTTTGAAGCATATGCCCAGTGATTTAGTTCAGGAGTGAAGTAATTCTGAGCCAAGATGTATTCAGATACAGTGGATGATAGACAGATGTGAATAAAATGGAGAAAATTTGAATATAATGCAGAACAAGCATAAATTTATTGCACATCAAGTTCCTCAAAACTTCACATTGCCAGTAATCATTTGACCACAATTACAGATTCTCTGGCAGAGCAGCTGCATACTGGTAATGGAGTGGAAAAGCAGACTTCAACCAGCTTCCTTTGAACAACCATAGTTACATGCTTAAATAACATCTAGAAGTAGAAACTTCTTAGTACTTTTTTGATAACTTATAAAACGATATATCCATACCATAACAGCATGTTCATTATCACAACTGAAAGAACATTCTAATATACAGATTAAAAAGAAGAAAATCCAAAACAGACATAACAATGAAGCTTCATGTTACCTACAATTACTAGATGACAATTTTACAGTGGGTCATGAGTTCCATAATACTTAACAAGATGTGGCAATCTAAAATAATGAGTCCTACAAATTTCTAAAAAACTTTGTATTAAGAATCACAAAATAATGACTTACCTTTGAAGGCAGATGCTTTGTAATTGTATTCTATAGAAGCAATCACATCCTTCCAGAATTCATATTTCTTCACAGTTCTATTCTGTGAGAAAGCAATGGTTTAAACACCCCAAATCACATCAGTTCAACTGCTTTTTAAGAATTTTGTTTTAAAGTGCAGCTAGAATCAATGTAATTGTGCAGGTTATATTTACATATGATAAATTATCTGGAAGACAAAAGAATTACAGTACTGAAACATAATTAGGTTTTTTTTGTTCCAGAAGCTAAAAATTGTCATACTCAGCAATTAAATGCATTAAATACTTGACTTTATGTATCTGTTAAGTTTAATAAATCTGCTGTATCATGCAAACTTCTTTACGTCACGTCTACAAAACTTAGACTCACCTATTTAATAGGCCGTGCATAAACGTACAAAATTCGAGTTTTTGGGACCATGTTTTTGGGCACAAAGTAATGGCTTAACTTTTACTCGAGTAATATTTTCAAGGGAATGAAATCCAGTTTGGGGAAACTGCTGATAATGACACTGTCTCAAAGGTTGTTGGCCATGTTTCTGAATTGTGCAGCAAACTGCTGTGCCGGTCTATTTCTGATAGTTTCAATGAGAAGAGAGCAACCCGAGAAAGACTTACCAGATAGTTCCCATCAACCTTATTGCCAAATTCAGCACAAGGTACATGAAAAGTTAAGGATTGCTAGCATTAGCATTCTGCGCACAATACAAGAAAAAACAAATGCTTTTTGCCAGGTCATCAACTTTTAGTTCTGGATATATCGAATATATAGGTTCATGGCACTACAGAATTGGTGCTCCAGCTTGAAGAATGTAAAAAACAACAGTGTTGAACCTTGCTTCCTTTTGTGCTTGCCTCTATTTTATAGTTTCTGGCCAAAAGGCAGTTTTCTTGAAAAGTCCCCTTACCTACATTGCCCTCCTCACTCCCCTTGAGGAAAATTCAACATTGGCATTGTCAGTCGAATTATAAATTTAAAGTTATTTGAAGTATTTGTTACACTATTACTGACATAGTCGAAGTCCAGAAAGCACTTTCTGAAATTGCAACTTGTACCAGGATCAAAAGATGAGAATACACTGTTCTCAATTTCACAAGCCGACATTTGGTATTTAATTTATGAAAGATAACTAGTTGTTGCAACAAACAAACATGGGAAGCAGTTAAATCAGAATAAACAGTCGTCTTAGAGAGAGCGAGACAGAGTGAGACACAGCAAGACAGAGCGAGACAGAGACAGAGAGAGAGAGAGATGGTGGTTTAACCCGAGGATCACGACACCTCAAATGAGGGGAGAGATTGAGGAGGAGATTCCTTCATGGTAACCTCAGCCAGTACAAGAATTGAATCCATACCGTTGGCATCATGCTGCATTGCAAACCAACCAGCCAGCTAACTAAACCCCAACATTCAATCAGATAAAGATCGGATAAAAACTTAGAAATTATTTAATTCTCCTGAGGCACACGGCGAAATAGAATGCAGCTTCCAGAGCAAGATTTGGCTTTTGGGTCATAAAATATGGAACAAGTCACTCCTCTGATCCAGAGTTACTTTCAAGCTAAATGATGACGGCTGTTTTAAGCTGTAAACGTTTGCACATTGGCCAGAACCATCTCTGTGCTAGACAGTGACAAACACGTGCTGAAGCAATAGCGTAAGAGAAAAAAAATTAAAACATCCCATAAGCAGAAAATCACCCTGTTGGCTGGCAATCTTAGCAACCTAACTACTCAAAAGTTTTCTTGCAAGCAAGAAACAAGTCATTTCTTTAAATTATCTTATGTCAAGAGAAAAACAGGTTTAAAGATCATGCACAATATAAAAAAAAAGGAATGTTGCTTTCTGCACCTGGACGCTTATTCAGTAAATCTCCCAAAACGATATACAGAATTAAAAACATTTGATCGTAATGGTGAGAAATATTATAAAGGATACACTGTACAGGAACAGCTTATACAAGCCAACCAGTTATGCCAGCAATTAAGCTCCATTTAAGTTTCATCCTGTTCTTACTCAGAAGTCTACTATTTCTTTCATTAAATAATTACTTGGCCGCCGAAATGTCGAATTTCCTATTCCTTGGATGCTGCCTAACCTGCTGTGCTTTAACCAGCAACACATTTTCAGCCATCACTTAAATACACCTATACCACTCTGTGGTAGCCAATTTTATTTTTCTCCATTACCTGGGTAAAAGGGGTTTCACTGGAATTTGCAAGTTGATTTCTTGTTGACAATTAATGATGTCTGGCATTGCTTATCCTCATAAGTGAAAATCTTCACTCTCTTCATAACTTTAAAGACTTCAATGCAATGACTCAGAGCCTTCTCTTTTCAAAAACAAGGAGAATCTTTTTTTCATCATCAGTATATAGACAATAGGTGCAGGAATAGGCCATTCTGCCCTTCAAGCCTGCACCTCCATTCAATATGATCATGGCTGATCATCCTTAATCAGTATTCTGTTCCTGCCTTATCTCCTGCCTTGATTCCACTATCCTTAAGAGCTCTATCCAACTCTTTCTTAAATGAATCCAGATATTGGGCCTCCACTGCCCTCTGGGGCAGAGCATTCCACACAGCCACCACTCTCTGGGTGAAGAAGTTTCTTCTCATCTCTGTCCTAAATGGTCTACCCGTATTTTTAAGCTGTGTCCTCTTGGTCGGCACGCACCCATCACATTTCTGGATAATCTCCACTTCCTCTAACTCTTTTTCTCATTCTATAAACCAGAACTGTAGACAGTAATCAGGGTTTGATTTAACCAAGATTAGAACTTAACGTTTTTAGATTTCACCACTCTAAAACAAGTTGTAATGCCTACTTTGCTTAGTTGTTAATAGAGTTACAAATCTGTATTGCTACTTTAGTGATTTATGCTATTATACCCTCAGGTTATTTTGCATGTTTGCAGATTTACCACATCTAAAATAGTACTTTCCATGTAATATGCAATCTCTGTTTTTCTTATAAAATATGCTACCTCACATTTGACCTGCTGTGCTTTTCCAGCAACCTCACATTTAGCCATGCTGAAATATATTTGCCAAAAATGTGGCTATTGCATTAATACCACAGAGCAAGGCATTGCCTTAACCTAGAATAAAATGCAAAGGAATGTTTTAGGGCTGTTCCATTTCTATTGTAGTATCATACTGCCCTACGCTCTAAATAAATAAAAAGGAAAATACAACATTGCTAGCAGTTAGCCTCTTCAAATTAATTTCTTCCGAAAGTGACAACATAACAAATTAAAACAAAGTCATGAAGGCAAAGGTTTCAAAATGTAACATTGTTGCCAGAACAGTAGTAAAAGTTTTCATGATTAAAAGTCAGCTCTAGCTATAGGTTGCCCTGCAATAGCACATGTTTCATTATTGCAAATTCACTGTAAAGCGACTGTGTATGAACTTTTAATGCAATTACATCAGCAACACATAAGCGCTATTTCTACAGTGCAATTTTTTTCTATAATGCAGGGTTGGCATAAGAATGCAACCATTGCATTACAGAAAAACTACCTGCATTTAAGTTGATAATAGCAATCACAAATAGTCAACAACAGCACAAGAATACTTATTTTAAATAACTAACAGTTGCATCAGCTTACACAGCTTAGTGCTGCAGTACAGAATGTGGGAGTGAGAGGAAGCAACTTGTAGTTTGCATTCTCTTTGTCCCCTTCCCAAATACACGACTAGACCTGAATCAACATCACACCTAGCTATCCAACAGTTCCAAACTATCCTTCAAACCTCAAGGATCTAAAAATTAAGTACACGAAAAAGAAGAGAGATGAAGTAAACATGGATCTCTTAGAAAGAGGCAAGACTGACAATAAAAAATAAAGAAATGGCTAAGAATGTTAAAAAACTTTGACTGTGCCTTCCTAGTCCAAGGTCCAATAAAATAAGAGAAATTACAAGAAAGCCATGATCTAATGCTATTTGAAGTTATTAATATTACTAAAGAAACAGTAACTGATAAATTAACAGGACTGAAATTCTAATATTTCCCTGGACTTGACAGCCTGCATCATAAGGTTCTAATGAGGTAGCTGATAGTGGAAGCATTGGTATGTTCATCCAAAATTCCCACCATTTTTAAAAGATTCCAGTAGGTAGCAAATGCAAATGACACTTCAAGAAAGGAAACAAATTCTAAGCAGGAATACAGGTCAATCACTCTGTCATTAAACATCAGGAAAATGTTGGGATCTATTACTGAAGATATAATAGCTGATCGCTTAGGTAATCATTATTTGCTAAGGCGGTTAACATGGTTTACCAAAAGACAAATAGCATACAACAAATATTTGAGAGCATTTTGTTGTATTTGTACTGCAAGGACCAGTGTGTGGACTACAGTGATTGATAATCTACATTAATTTCTTAGATTAAGGAATGGAGATATTCCAGTTTACCAACAACAAAAATAAATGGATAAATAAGTTACAAGGAAGATAGAGTTTGTAGTGACATGTAGACAAGTTATTCTTCCATCTTCTCCATTCTCGTAATGTGAGAAATTGACAGTTTATTCAGTCTGTTACTTTCTTAAAAAGGGTGGGGAACTATTAAGTATCGGCATTCAGAGAAATTTAGTTGCTCTTATGCAAGATACAAAGTTCTTATTCAAGTACAGAATATTTAAGAACACAAATAGTACATTGCACTTTAATGCAAGGGGGAACGGAGTGGAAGAGTAGCAAATCCATGCAGCAACTGCTCAGGGCTCTGCTGAGTCCATCCCTTGAGTACCTTGCACAGGTTTTGTCATTGAACCTAAGAAAGCATAGACTTTCTTCAAGAAGGCTACAACAAAGAAACACTGGATTGATTCCCAAGATGAGAGGATTATTTGTTAAAACAGACTGTGCAGAACGAACCTATACTCTGCAGTTTAGAAGAATAAATGGCCTTAAGTAAAATATCAGCATTTTCAGGAGTGCAGAGAGGTTACTTGCCCCTGAAGAATCTCAACCTAGCAAGGTACAGGATAAGGGGATGGCAATTTTTGACCTAGCAAGACATTTCTTCACTCAACAGGTGAACAATTAGAATTTTGTATGTGGGACAGTTATAGGTGTTTTCCATCATATTCAAGACTGAGTTTGATAAGATCGTTCAACTCTAAGACGATCAAGATGAGAAATGGATGGCGTTTTTGGGAAAGAAAAATAAGCCATTCATTTGGGTTGATTCAATTTAACAGCATCAACAAGTCCTATGAGTTTTTTTTTATAGAACTAAACCCAAGACAGGAATTCTCATCACCACAATGTGGTTACAATGTACCTAACCACATCCTCGTTTATGTTTTCTTCAGTATTCGTTTCCAAGAAAACAATTCACAGTAACCTATTAATAGAAATCATAAATATGGAGTTACACTACTGTAAATTTCTTTATATGATGATCCTAATTTGCAAACTAAGTTTAAAACACAATCTGTAGCATTCTAGATTTCAACTCAACCAAATCAAAATTAAAAATTACACAACACCAGGTTATGGTCCAACAAGTTTATCTGGAATCACTAACTTTTAAAGCTGTTTCTTCATCAGGTGGTTATGCACAACTATCTGATAAAGGAGCAACACTCCAAAGCTAGTGATTCCAAACAAACCTGTTAGACTATCACCTGGTGTTGTAAGATTTTTAACTTTGTCCATCCCAGTCCATTACCGGCAAATGACCAGAGAAATCATGATCTTACACAAATTATGCTGGTTTTGGACTTGGGTGTACAAAGTTAGAAATCACACAACACCAGATTCTAGTCATAGAGATGTACAGCATGGAAACAATTCCTTCGTCCAACCTGTCCGTGCCGACCAGATATACCAACCCAATCTAGCCCCACCGACCATCACCCAGCCTATATTCCTCCAAACCCTTCCTATTCATATACCCATCCAAATGCCTCTTAAATGTTGCAATTGTACCAGTCTCCACCACTCCAATAGGTTTATTTGGAAGCGCTAGCTTTCAGAGTGCTGCTCCTTCATCAGGTGATTGTGGAGAATAAGATTGTAAGACAGAATTTATAGCAAAAGTTCCCAGTGAGATGCAATTGAAATTATATCTTGAAAAAGACCCGAATTGCTTGTTACGTCTCTCATCTTTTAGAATGACCATGTTCGTATCACTTCTTTCATATGTAAATCACAAAACATTTTTAAAAGTTACATTCTCAAGTGCACTTTAACAATTGGTGTCATGTTGGTCTAGATAAGGTATTGAAGGTGTTAGCTCCCTATGAGGCTGTCTGATGACAATGATCAGACTGATTCAGATATAAAAAAATGGAGTTTCAGAATCTTACATGGACTCATGTAAGTTTTTCAGCAAAATTAAATGTAATTCTGTAAGTACAAATTCCCTCACAAAATTGTGCATGTGTGTGTGTGTCGGGGGTTTAGGGGAGTTTATGAGTGTCAGTGATAGGGTGTGAGTATGTGTGAGAGTTTAAAGGGGTTTACGTCTGAGAGGGTGTGTGTGGGAGTGTATGTGTGAGTGCATGACAGAGGTGTGTGTGGTGCGCGCGCGTGTGTTGTGTCCGTCTGTCTGGTGCAATAGTGGTCACCTGTAGTGTGACATGAACGCAAGGTCCCGGTTGAGGTCATCTCATGGGTACCAAACTTGGCTATCAGCCTCTGCTCGGCCACTTGCATTGTTGCCTGTCCTGAAGACCATCTTGTAGGACGGTCACCCGAAGGTCCAAGGTCGAACGTCCTGGACCAATGAAGTGTTCTACGAATGGGAGGGAACACTCCTGTCTGTTGATTGTTCTGCAGTGTCCATTCATCTGTTGCCGTAGCCCCTATTTAGTCTCGCCAATGTACCATGCCTCAGGGCATCCTTGCTTGCAGCGTATGAGATAGACAACATTGGCTGAGTCACAAAAGTACCTGCCATGTACATGGTGGGAGGTGCCCCCATGCAGAATGGTCGTATCCGTGCTGACTCTCTGACACGTCTTGCAGCATCTACATGACAAGATTGTATGGTATTGTCCTGAAAGCCGGGCAGTTTGCCAAGAACAATGATCTGTTTGAGGTTTGGCTGCTGTTTAAAGGCGAGAAGTGGAGATGTGGGGCAAGTCTTGGTGAGGTGCTCTTCCTCATTGATAACGTGTTGCAGCCTGCGAAGAACATGGCGCAGTTTTTCGGCTACTGGGAAGTACTGGACAGTGAATGGTACCCTGTCGGTTGCAACTCACGTTTGTCTCAGGTCATTACAGTTCCTCGCTGTGGCACGTCGGAACTGGAGGTCGATGCGTTGCGCATCGTACCCCGTTCTTATGAGGGTATCTCTGAGTACTTCCAAGTGTCTACAACGTTCCTCCTCATCTGAACAGATCCTGGGTATGCGCAGGACTTGTCTATTGGGGATGGCTGTTTTAATATATTTTGGGCGGAAGCTGGAGAAGTGTAGCATTGTGAGGTTTGCGGTAGAGTGTGATGCTGAGGTGCCCATTCTTGATGTGTCCAAGAATGAGACAGATAGTAGAGAGTAGTCCATGGGGAGTTTAATGGTGGAATGAAACTTGTTGATATCACTGTGTAGTTTTTTCAGTGACTCCACTTCCAGAGTAAGAAAATGTCGTCAGTGTACCTGGTGTATAGTGTTGACTGTAGGTCTTCTGTAGAGAAGTCGTCTTGTTCGAACCTGTGCATGAAGATGTTGGCATATTGGGGTGCAAATTTGGTCTCCATGGCTGTTCCATGTGTCTGGATGAAGAACTGGCTGCCAAAGGTGAAGACGTTGTGATCGAGAATAAAGTGGATGAGTTGTAGGAAATTGGCAGTTATTAGTGTTGAGTACTGAGGCTGTTGCAGCAATGCCACCATTAAGGGGGATGCTGGTGTAGAGTGCTGAAACGTCCATTGTGACGAGGAATGTTCCCGGTTCGACTGGTCTGTGGGTGCTGAGCTTCTGTAAGAAATCTGTAGTGTCGCAACAGAAGCTGAGTTCCCCTGTAAAATGGGTTTCAAGATGCCTTCGACATAGCGAGAGACATTCTCACACAGGGTCCCAATGCCTGACATGATGGGACATCCTGGTGTATTGGCTTTGTGAATCTTTGGAAGGCAGTTGAAGTTGCCTACGCGAGAAGTACATGGGATTAGTGCACGTAGGGAACTCTGCAGGACTGGATCCAATGGGTTTAATTCACAGGAGAGCTGTTTGGTCGGATCGGCCGGTAGTTGCCTGTAGTGTTCCTGGTTGCTCAGTTGTTGGTACACTTCCTTGCAGTAATCTGTTCTATTCTAAATGATGATGGCTCCTTCTTTATCTGCTGGTTTGATGACAATGTTGTGATTGGTTTTGAGAGCGTGGATGGGGTTACGTTGTGATCAGGTGATGTTCTGCTCTACCTTGTCGGTACGACTGATGAATCTGGCATTTATATTTTTCCTGATGGTTTGAGCATACATGTCAAGCTCAGGTCAGCAGCCCTCCGGTAGGGTCTAAGTTGACTCCTTCTTTGGTCACTCTTCTACAGATCCCTGTGATGACTGTTCACGTTTGTTGGGCTCATTGGGATCACTGCTGGAATCTTGAGAGAATTCCCTGACTCTCATTTGTCTGATGAATTCCTCACTGTCCTTTACCTGCAAGAACCATGGGGTCCATTTTGGTGGTGGGGCAGAAATTGAGACCCCTGGTCAGGACCTCAATCTCTTCTGGTTGAAGGGTGTGGTCCAATAAGTTGACGACTGACTTCCCTGCGGTGATAATATTATCCACTGTGGTGCCAGGGTGGGTTTGGCTACTGCTGGCGGTGATGGCAAGTTTCTCCAGTTTCTTGTTCTTGGTGTGCATGTATGTGGTGTAGTTTTGTCACCTTGCCTATTTGGCAATGTCCTGTAACGGTACCGCTGTATCCTGAGTGCAGGCTGAGAGTATGGTCTCCATCTTAGGTTCAAGGTTGTGATGCCTGCTGCAGAGTTGGTGGACAATACGATTGAGGAGTTTGCAGAGGTGCGGTGGCAAACCCACGCACACCCTCTCACAGACTTAAACCCCTTTAAATTCACACACGTATGCACACCCTCTCACCGACACTCATAACTACTCCCACACAAACACGCACACATATAAGTTTGTGGGGTGAATTTGTACTTGTAGAATTATACTTTATTTTGCTCAAAAACTGCAAGAATCCATGTAAGATTCTGAAAATCCATTTTTTAGATTAGAATCAATCTGATCATTGTGACACAGACAGCCTCTCAGGGAGCTAACACCTTCAATACCTTATCTGGACCAACATGACACCAATTGTTAAAGTGCACTTGAGCATGTAACTTTTAAAAAAGTTTTGCAATTTACATATGAAAGAACTGATACCAACATGGTCATTCTAAAAGATGAGAGACTTAACAAACAATTAGGTATTTTTCAATATATAATTTCAGTTACATCACACTGGAAACTTTTGCAATAAATTCTGTGTCTTACAATCTTACTCTCCACAATCACCTGATAAAGGAGCAGTACTCCGAAAGCTAGTGCTTCCAAATAGACTTGTTGGACTATAGCCTGGTGTTTCTAACTTTCAGACAAATTAAGCTGTGAAAGCGTAGAAAACTTCTTTCTTTTGATTATTAATGGGATGTGGTTGTTGCTGAAGAGACCAGCATTTATTGCTCATCCCAAATTGCTTTTCAGAATGTGATCTTGAGTGGTCTTTTTGAAAAGCAGCATTTCATATTACTGTAAGTACACCCATAATGGAGCTCCAGGAATTTGACCTAGCAACTGTAAAGTGAAGGCAATATTTCCAAATCAAAGTGGTGCGTTGCTTGGGGAACTTGTAGGAGGCTGTATTCACATATTTCTGCTGCCTCTGACCTTCCAGGTGGTAGATTCTGAAGGTCTGGGGTTGTGGAAAGAACACTTATGGGCTATTGCAGCAAAACCTGCCAATGGATCATATTATTGCCATTTTGTGTCAGTGATGGAAGTTGTAAATGTTGAAGGTCATCAATGGGTTCCCAACAAGAAGGTTTGTCCTGGATGGTGACAATCTTGTTGCATGTGATCAGAGTTGCACTCATCCAGGCAAGTGGAGAGTATCCCATCACATTCCTAACATGTGCCTTTTCGTTGGCAGACTTTGGAGAGAGTCAGGTGGTGAGTTACTTACTGCAGAATTCCCAGCTTCTGACCTGTTCTTGTACTCAAAATATTCATTCAGACTTTAGGCTTAAGCACACTTCAATTATATCATTTTCACATTGTTCTTAAAAATGACTTGATCAGCATTAGTTTTTTGGTCACAGTAATCAGTGGCACAGAACACTGACTGCCCTGACTCCAAAATCGAAAATAAATACAAAATGCTGGAACGATTCAGCACTTACAGAATATTTCAGACATGACCTACTCAATGTTTCTAGCAATTAGTTTTGTTTCTGATGCTCATCTTGTTGCTTTCTACTCCTGCTTACATTTCAAATTTTAATTTGCCCCAATGTTGATGAAAAAAAAATTGAAAGCATTTTACTCTTAACATTACTCTTAACTAATGAAGCTAAGGACTGATAATTGTTTGCTGACAAGCATGACACCCAGAGTTTTTGGTGCCATCAAGGCAATATACAGATCCAACAGTCCTGGCCTCAAACTGGTGCAGAGAAAGAATGGAACTCTTTTTGAGACAGAGAAAATATCAACCTCTTCAAAGTTTTGAACTCCTAAACTGCAATGCAATTGCTGTTATGGTGAAGGAAACTGACAATTTCCTACTTTGTGGAACTTCAATATGTGGATAACAATGTCATGCTATGCTGCTGGTAGATGATCTTCAAGCCTCGCTTAATCTCGTTATGGAAGCATACCAAGAATTGGTCTCAGCCTCAACCTCAAAAAGATTCAAAACCCTAATCTCACTGACCCAGATCAAATTCCAGTCCATCTGTCCAATAAAATAATGGAGACTCCTCCCAAAAGTGGAACATTACCCCTGTTTGAGAAGCTATCACTTATTTAATCGAATCTGCGAGCACCACTTCAAACACCCAAAGATGGGCTTCAACAATGGTGACATGGTGCTTACACCAAGATCCTTCTGTATAAGGCAGTCATCTTTCTGATTTTTCCAGATGACTCTGAAACTTGGACTGGATATGTGTGTTACCTTAACACTGCTCGAGATGGATTTCCTGCATTAGCTGAGAGGTCAGGTGCTCTAACATTAGCAACTCTGAAGCAGCTAATAGCACCAGCATGAAGGCCATGATCATCCAAAATGAAGTCCACTTGGCCGGCCACATGCTTAGGATGCCCGGATTCCGAGTGCCACAAAAAATCATCTTCATCTTTTTAAAGGAAAGCACTCAAATGAGAGGAGGACAAGCGAAGTATTTCAAGCATTCCCTGAAGGTTTCCCTCAAGAAAATGCACCTCTGATGTCTGTGTGGAAGATCTTCGATCAGAGGAAACTAATAAGGAGGAAGCTGCTGTACGGAGCAACATAAAGCTTTAAGAACATCGGTCAGCAAGAGGAAGCACAGAAAAGTAACTGGAGAACAGAATGCCAGCAATTTCAAGGCCATGGTCTAATTTCACCACATCGTGCAAACACCTGTTAAATGTGGCTCAGATGTGTGGATCAAGGTTCATCAGCCATGCAAAGACTCACCGTGTCACATGAACGGTGACATAAAATTTCTTAGATGAATAATCATACTCGTTAGTGAGTGTTCCTGATGAGAAAAAAAATTCTCCAAAGTTTTTCCACTGAGCATTACTTTTGCAGCTGATTGAAATAGTGCGGTAACACAACAGAACTAACCTATACAGCAAATAAAGCTCTATCTATTACAAAATAAAACTTGTTTCTATTTCTGAAAGAAAATTGCATACAGGGATAATGGAGGATTCAAGCTGGAGCAAGTAATTCTACTTAGCAAGCAAAATTACAATGTGATAAATAAGCTATCAGAAACACAAATAGCAGACCACTCAGCCTATTGAGTCTGCCTTGCCAATCCAAATCATAGTTAAAAATCACACAGCACCAGGTTATAGTCCAACAGGTTTGTTTAGAAGTACTAGCTTTTGGGTACTGCACCTACATCAGGTAGCTGTGGAGCAGGATCATAAGACACAGAATTTATAGCAAAAGATCTCAGTGTCATACAACTGAAACAATATATAGAACAACCATAGATTGCTGTTAAGTCTTTCATCTTTTAGATTAGGTTGCAGGTTTCTGTTCATTAATATGTAAATCCCAGATTCTGTCCAGTCACATTCTCAAGATAACTTAAGGTTTTATTTTTAAAACAAGTAACATCTCAGCTCTGCATTAAAGGTGTGAGGTTAGAGTCTGTCTGTAACCCAATCTTGAGCCAGACTGGTGCTATTCCCAAAGTCAGAAATTATGAAATGTGATACGGATTGACTGCTTGCATTGACTGCCTGGAGATGGTGTACTTTTTGAACAAAAAAAAAGAGTGTACCTGCAATTACAACTCTGCAAATGCAAATTAACCCCATTGACATGTGTGTACATGCATGCTTGTGGGGGGGGGGGGGGGGGGGGAAGAGAGAATGTGTGCATGAGAGAGCGTGCGTGTGTGTATGCGAGTGTGCACGCGAGTGCATGTGACAGTGAGTGCTTACATGTGAGCGTGACTGAGTATAAGCCTGTGAGAGGGTTGGTGTGCGCGTGGGTGAGTGTGTGGGGGGGGTGTACATGTGTGTCTGAGAGAGAGCATTTATATGAGAGAGGGTCTGCGTGAGTGTAAGACTATGTAGGAATGTGCGTGCACGCGCGCACAAGAGAGAGCATATAGTGTAGTGGGGTCACATGAACCCAAGGTCCCGGTTGCAGCCATTCCCATGGGTACTGATCTTGGCTGTCAGCCTCTGCTTGGCCACTCTGCAGTGCTGCATATCCTGAAGTCTGCCTTGGACGATGGTTACCCGAATGTCTGAGGCCAAATGCCCCCAACCGCTAAGTGTTCCCCAACGCGGAGGGAACATCCCTGTCTGGCAATTGTTGCGCAGTGTGCATTTATCCATTGTCGTAGCATTTGCTTGGTCTCGCCAATATACCATACCTTGGGGCATTCTTGGCTGCAGCGTATGAGACATACAACAATGGCCGAGTCATGAGTACCTGCTGCATACATGGTGTGTGGTGACTCCACGAGTCATGGTGGTATCCGTGTCCAAACTCTGACACGTCTTGCCGTGGTTGCATGAAAGCTGGGAACAATGATCTGTTTAAGGTTTGGTGGCTGTTTAAAGGTGAGAAGTGGAGGTGTAGGGAAGGTCTTGGTGAGGTGCACATCTTCATTGATCATGTGTTGCAGGCTGCGAAGAACCTGGCATATTTCTCTACTCCCTGAAAGTATTGGACAACGAAGGCTACCCTATTTGTTGCATCCCGTGTCTGTCCCCTGTGGAAACAATTACGGTTTCTCACTGTGGCACATCTGAACTAGAGATAGATAAGTTGGGCATTGTAAGCTGTTCATTTGAGGGTGTCCTTCAGCACCTTCAGGTGTCCGTCACGTTCCTCATCATCTGAACAAATCCTGTGTATGCAAAGTGCTTGTCAGTAGGGGATAAAAGTTTTAATATATTTAGGGTAGTCATGTAGTCATTTCAGTGACTCAACGCCATGGGTCCACAGGATGAAAATGTTGTCAATATATCTGGTGTATAAGTGTTGGTTGGAGGTCCTGCACAGTAAACAAGTCTTGTTCAAACTTGTGCATGAAAAAGTTGGCAGATTGGGGTGCAAATTTGGACCTCATTGCTGTTCCGTGTGTCTGGATGAAGAACTGGTTGTCAAAGGTGAAAACGTTGTGGTTGAGGATGAAGCGGATGAGTTGTAGGATGGTGCTCAGAGATTGGCAGTTGTTGATATTGAGTACTGAAGCTGTTGCCATCATCGTGGGGTGTGCTGGTGTAGAGTGCCGAAATGCCCATTGTGACGAGAAATGTTCCCAGTTTGACTGGTCCGCGAGTGATGAGTTTCTTTAAGAAATCTGTAGTGTTGCAACAGAAGCTGGGGGTCCCATGTACAATGCCTTTGACATAGCCAGAGAGGTTCTCACACAGGGTCCCATTGCCTAACGCAATAGGACGTCCATGTGTGTTGGCTTTGTGTATTTGCAGAAGGCAGTAGAAGTCATCTACGCAAGAGGTATGTGAGATGAGTGCGTAAGGAACTTTGTAGGACTGGATCAAAAGTCGTCAACCTGGTTAGTTCACGGGTGTGTTCTTTTGTCAGATGAGTCGGTAGTTTCCTGGTTGTTCAGTTGTCAGTACACTTCCTTGCAGCAGTCCATTCTATCCTGAATAATGATGGCTCCTCCTTTATCTGCTGGTTTGCTGAGGACATGGATGGCATTGCACTGTGACCAGGTGACGTTTTGGGTCACCTTCTGGGTGCACCTGATGAATGTGGCATTTACACATTTCCTGACAATTTCAGCATAAATGTCAAGCTCACGGCAGTGGCCCTCCAGATGGGTCCACATCAACTAAAATTGAGATGTCACTGAAATGACTACACAGTGATATGAACAAGTTTCATCACACCATCAGACTTACCACGGACTACTCTTTGGTATCTGTCTCATTCTTGGAAGATGCATCTCCATCAAGGATGGGCACCTCAGTACCTCACTCTACCGCTAGCCCACAGATAACCTCATAATGCTGCACTTGTCTAGCTTCCATCCTAAACATAGTAAAGCAGGCATCCCCTATGAACAAGCCCTACACACACATAGGATCGATTCAGATGAGGAGGAATGTGATGGACACCTGAAGGTACTGAAGGACACCCTCATAAGAACAAGGTACAATGCCCAACTCATCGAATGCCAGTTTGGACATGCCTCAGCAAGGAACCATAATCATCTCCTCAGGAGACAGACACGGATTGCGACCGATAGGATACCCTTCCTTGTCCAGTATTTCCAGGGAGTGGAGAAACTATGCCATGTTCTTCGCAGCCTGCAACACATTACCGATGAGGATGAGCACCTTGCCAATATCTAACCTATGCCTCCACTTCTTGCCTTTGAACAACCGCCAAACCCCACACTCCACACTCTTACCCGCGCAGACACCCTCTCACAGACTTATACTCCGTCACACTTACGCACACACTCAAGCAAACACACATTCACAAGAGCGCACACTCTCTGCCCCTCTCTCTCTCTCTCTAACGTACACACACACACCTATAAGACTATGAAGTGAATGTGTATTTGCAGAATTGTAATTGAAGATACATTTTATTTTGTTCAAAAAGCACACAATCTCTAGGCATCTATGCAAGCCTTTTATAACCTTATATAAAATCCTACTTTGGAAATAGGACCGGTCTGGCTCAAGCTTAGGATACAAACAGACTCTAACCTCACACCTTTAAAGCAGTGCCTGAGCAGAGATGTCACGTTTTTTATATATAAACGTTAAGTTATCTCGAGAGTGTGACTGGAATTAAGTTCTGGGATTTATATAAGAGTGAACCAAAACCTGCAATCCATTTTAAAAGACAAAAGACTTAATAGCAATCTATGTTTGTTTAATATATCTTATCAGTTGCATGACACTATAATCTTTTGCTGTAAATTCTGTGTCTTATGATCCTGCTCCACAGCTACCAGAGGAAGAAGCACAGCTCTGAAAGCTTGTACTTGCAAATAAACCTGTTGGACTATAACCTGGCGTTGTGATTTTTAATTTTGTTCATCCCAGTCCAATACCGGCACCTCCACATCATGGCAATCCAAATCATGACTGATCATCTCAATGCCATTTTCCACATTAATGACAGTAAGGAAACGGGACCTAATCTATAGAAACCCATTGCTGACAACTTGAATATGGTTAATGATTGAGCTTTCATAGATCTCTGGGATTGAGAATTTCAACAATTGACCACCCTGAATGAAGAAATTCTTCCTAATCTCAAGCTTCAATGATCTTATGCTGAAGATTATGTCCCCTGGTTCTGGAGTTCCCAAACAGGGGAAAGACCTCTGTCCACCCTTTCATGTCCAACAAGAATCTTATAAATCCAATGAGATCACCTATCATTCATCAAAACTCGAGAGAATACAATTCCACTTGCCCCAATCTGTTCTCGTATGAAATCCCACCAGCCTAGGGATTTTTCCATGTGAGAAAGCATATTTGATTTACCTGATCTAAAATATCCACCACCCGGGCACACAGCAAAGCTCCTGGCAGGTCAAAATAATTATCATAGAAATGATATTTGCCTGACAAAGGAGAAAGAAAACAGTTAAAATGTGGAAAACTATGCATTATATTCATACAACAAAAGGTAATTGTTAGTGTTAGAATTTGCTTAATTAGATTCATATTTTCCACAACAATGGTACAGTGCTATTTCTAATTAAATTTTACAATTCGATGAATAAATTCAACATTCTGAACACCATTTCAGAATTGTATGCTCTAACAAAGTGTGTTTTCGTCCAATTAATAATTAATGTAAAAATAGCACTTCAGCATTGAAAGGACATGCACACATTAATAATCCTAAAATGCAATTTAGTCAGACACATTCATGTTTTCATCCATTGTCTTCATCCATACCTGAACGTGCAAATGTCCCGTTGATAGTTTTGAAGTGTTTCCACTTTCTCTTCTTTCCATAGGTTTCCAATATTTCTTCTCCTGTCAAAAGTCTAGTGCCATGACTAGCCCTAATTGAAATATCAAATGTTGGTGATTCATTAAATTACACTGACACAGTTTATTACAAATTCTATGAGCGTGTCTTTATAGAGTATTTTTGTATTAAAATCAATACACCAAAAAGACAGGTTGCATATCATGTATTTGTCAAGTTCAATACATTATTGATGTTAAATAGAATAAACATGCTAACATTTTCCACTTCACGAAAATTTAGTTGTGGCAGAAATGGCCTGAAGAAATTATTTATTTGTATTCATTAGTACTAAACAAACATTCACAGTAAGCCTGATTTCTAATTTAACACCATTTGAAAATGTACCTGCTCATATCATGTACATATTTCAGCTCTAACTTGTCATTTCATCACAAAAATAAATTATCAACTTCGAAAACTACCAATATATTCAGTTAAGACCAAAGGAATTCTCAATTAAGCAAATAAAATTTGCCAGCATTCACATCATAATTTGCAAGTCAAACCGAAACAACGAACTGCATTTTACATGCAGCTGACAGGTTTCCACATGGGAACAAGTAAAATAGGATATGTGCTCAATCCATCACTTTTCTTTAGTATACATTCATGGGAGATGGGTATTGCTCATCTCTAGTGGCCATTGAGGAAATGACAAGTTACCTTCAGGAACCGGTACAGTTCATTTGCTGTAGGTAGAACCGCAATGCTGTTAGAGAGGAGTTCCACAAATTTGACCAGTGGAACTGATCTTACAGTGGTGGAGATCCCATGTATCTGCTGCCCTCGTATTCCAAGAAGGCAGTGGTAAATGTTTTGAAGATGCTGTCAAAGAAGCCTTGGTGAATGTCTTCAATGAACCTGCTGTTATTGCGCATTGAGGGAAGGGCAGGTTTGCCCACTTAAAAAGGGACTTCCCACAGGAGTCGGGCCTCCATTTTTACAGAGCAGCGAGGAGAGAGGGCAGAGAGAAGCAAAGGCTGCCAGGAAGGGTAAGTTTTCCCACTTAAAAAGGGGCTTGCCACAGGGGTTAGGCTTCTATTTTTACAGAATGGCGACGAGAGAGGGCAGAGAGAAGAGGGCTGCCAGGAAGGGAGAGCGTGAGAACTGTTTTTAAAGGAGCAGCAGAGGGAGATGCCATGAGGAGCAGAGGGCTGCTGGGTATATATTTGTGCAGCGGTTTAATCCAGAGACGCTACACGTGCGGAGTCTCCCCCCCGCCCTCCTCCTCTAAACAAAAAAGGACTCTCACGTGTTGCTAAGGTAAGCTGTTTCAATTGATATTTCTTGTGTATTGTGTGATTGATTAGAAGTTGAGTGTTATTTGGTTCATTGAATAAAACTATAGAGAAGTACTAGAAATTATTTAACTCTAAATGTGTATAAATTAATTCAATAAGCAGAGATGGCTGGACAGGTGATGTGCTGTAGGTGTATGATGTGGGAGCTGGCTGATCCCATTATGAATGGCAGTGACCATACCTGCAACAAGTGTTGGTTGCTGGAAGAACTCCGGATCAGAATTGGTGACCTGGAATCTGAGCTTCAAACACTGTGGCACATCCGGGAGGGGAGAGTTACCTGGGCGCTTTGTTTCAGGAGGTTGGCACATCTGGTAGATTATGTAATTCAAATTCAGTTAGAGACCAGGGACAACCGGGTGTTACTGTAAATCAGGAAGGTAGATGGATTCTGAGTTGAGGAGTGGAAGAGCCTCAGCCCTTGACCTTGTCCAACAGGAATGAGATTTTTGCTCCCCCCTGGATGGATAAGGGAAAGGGCTGTGGACAGGATGAGCCAGCTGACCAGGGCACCATAATGCAGAAGGCCATTCAAGAGGGGGGAGCAAAAAGACAAGTAGTTGTTATAGGGGATTCTATAATTAGGGGGAGGGATAGTACCCGTTGCGAGCTGGATCAGGAGTCTTGCATTGTGTGTTGCCCGCCCAATGCCAGGGCATAGGACATCTCTGACCAGCTTGAAAGGATATTGGAGCAGGAGGGAGAAGATCCAGTTGTTGCAGTCCACGTTGGCACGAACAACAGCAAGATTAGGAAGGTGGACCTGTTTGGGGATTATCAAGCACTAGGAAGGAAATTGGAGAACAGGTGCTCGAGGATCATAATCTCTGGATTACTGTCCGAGCCACGTGCTAATTGTCATAGGGATAAGAAAACTAGGGGAGTAAACACATGGCTAAGAGGTTGGTGCGGGAAAGAGAGTTTCTATTTCATGGGATATTAGCATCAGCTTTTGAACTGGGGGGGGGAAATCTGCAACCAGTATTCTAGCTAAAAGGATAAATAAGGTGGTCACCAGGACTTTAAACTTGTGAGTCGGGGAAAGGGAAAGGGAAAGATAAGCAGCAGGTTAGCATGTGTGCAGGGTTTAAAAGTTCAAGGCTGACTAGAAATGAAACAAAAAGGAAGGATAACTTAGGACATATTATGAGAGATGTTAGAAGTCGAATGCTCATAGCATTCATAACAGAGTAGATAAATTAATGGCACAAATCATCGTGAATGATTATGATATGGTAGGCATCACAGAGGCGTGGTTGCAGGGGATTCAGGACCGGCAGTTAAACATCCAAGGATTTGCAACTTATTGAAAAGACAGGGAGGTGGGCAGAGGGGGTGGGGTTGCCTTGTTGGTTGAGTCCATGATTAAGAAAGAAAATGTAATGTTGCTATTTATTTCAAGAGGGTTGGATTATAAAAGCAGCGATATGCTTCTGAGACTTTATAAAGCTCTAGTTTGGCCCCATTTAGAATACTGTGTCCAATTTTGGCCCCATACCTCAGGAAAGACATACTGGCACTAGAGCATGTCCAGCAGAGATTCACACGATGATCCTTGAAATGGTAGGCCTAACATATGATGAACGGTTGAGGATCCTGGGATTGCATTCATTAGAGTTTAGAAGGTTGAGGGGAGATCTAATAGAAACTTACAAGATAATGCATGGCTTAGAAAGGATGGACGCTGGGAGGTTGTTTCTGTTAAGCGGGGAGACTAGGATCCATGGGCACAGCCTTAAATTTAGAGTGGGTCAATTTAGAACGGAAATGAGACGACCAAATGCATGGCTATGGGGTGGGGGAGGGTTGGTTGGAGCAATGTTGCTCACATTCCAATTGCCCTTTCCTCAAGGATGCAGTTTGGTGACAGGAGGCACCCAGCTGGAACAGAAAACACAAGCAGCCTCTTTCAAAGTCACCACTTAGGTTACTTCTGAGGCAACTATGTCATCCACCTTCAAACTGTACAGAACTCTCTCAGACCTCGGATGTACACGCTGAGGAGGGTCACCATGCATTTAGATCTACTTCTATCACCAGGATGAGCCCTCAGGGTCCAGATCATTACTACTCACTGCGCAACACATTCCTTCTTTTGCTTCTCCTTGAATCCCTGGCCTTAAACATTCAATCTGTGTTCCCTTAGGTCTTGTACCACCAGCTACTGGAAATAGCTTTTAGACATAGTGACGTACAGCATGGAAACAGACCCTTCAGTCCAACTCGTCCATGTCAATCAGATATCCCAACCCAATCTAGTCCCACCTGCCAGCACCCGGTCCATATCCCTCCAAACCCTTCCTATTCATATACCTATCCAGATGCCTTTTAAATGTTGCAATTGTATCAGCCTTCACCCCTTTCTCTGGCAACTCATTCCATACATGTAGCACCCTCTAAGTGAAAAGTTGCCTCTTAGGTCTCTTTTGTATCTTTCCCCTGTCACCCTAAACCTATGCCCTCTAGTTCGGGCCTCCTCCACCCCAGGGACAAGTCCGAAACTGTTTACCCTATCCATGCCCCTCATGATTTTATAAACCTCTATAAGGTCACCCCTCAGCCTCCAATGCTCATGGAAAACAGCTTTCTTAATCTACCTTATCTAGAGCTATTATAAGTTGGCACACATCAATCACATCTCCCCTCATCAAATAGCTTGCTCTATCATTTTTAAGAAGTCATGTCAAAGACAATCACATAGCTGTGGCTCTGAGGTCACAGTCAGGTCAGGTAACAACAAAAGGACTACCAAATGGATGTTTAAAGCTATTGATGATGGTGTCAGTAATGATAACCATGAAGCTATTCTTTAATTCTCAATTCATTAATTAAATTGCAGGCTTGGTTGGTTGGACCAGCATTTATTGCCTGTTGCTAGTTGTCCTTGAGAAGGTGGAGGTGAACTGCCTTCTTGAACTGCTGCAGTCCATGCGCTGTAGGTACACCCTGTGACGGACCAGACCAGATCCCCTCAATATTTTAAGGAAGTAGCCAAGACCCTAAAACTTTCTTATTTTTAAAGGCAAATTGCCTGTTCCAGATGCAATGTGACTGGTCAAACTACTTGACGTTAAGTGAAACAATTTAAATACTGGAGTTAAAATACAACCATAGAAGGAGGAATTTAGAACAATCTAAAGCCTTTGGAAACTCAACAGAATAAATCGATACAACAACTATTACGAACTAATTTCTACTGTTCTAATATACTAACATTGCATAAACAAATTCCTGGGCCATAAAAGGGAAATTAGGCACCAATATTATCTCTGCTGCTCACTGAGGTTAGCCCTTTCCTAATTTCAATGTTCTACATTAAACTATCCATTGATCTTCTCCATTACTAATCTAAACTTTATGGCACTATTACCTTTGTTAGCCAAATGATCCAAATGCACTCAGTCTGAACCACTGATACATAATAAAGTAACGTGCTATACAAGGAATCCTGCTCTCCCTTCTTTCACTTAACTCCAACATTAGCTTTACCAATATTTCGGAAACTTATCTCCCCACAATAACGACCCAATAGCTTTGCACATCTGTGATTTCCGTGAAGATGTGCTCTTCTCTCACTATTTCGAGGACGAGATAATATTACAAATCTAAAAACTTAAATACTCACCTCAGAACTGTCCCATCTTCTCCCAGTTTCAGTAAGTTTCCATCTTCCAAGTCCAAAAGCAAGCCTTTGAAACTGCCAAAACAAAAAGACATTTGGAGTGACAGTTAAGAGAGAAATTCAGATGTTCATAGCAACGCTACACTGTTGAGCAAGCCATTCAGCCCATCAAGTTCACACCAATCTTCCGAACAGCATCCCTACCCTATCCCTGTAAGCCTGTATTTCCCATAGCTAATCCACCTAGCCTACATCATCCCTGGACACAATGGGCAATTTAGCATGTCCAATCCATCTAATCTGCACATCTTTGGGCTGTGGGAAGAGACCCATGCAGAACGTGCAAACTCCGCACTGACAATCACCCGAAGGTGGAATCAAACCTGGGTCCCTGGCACTGAGAGGCAGCAGTGCTAACCACTGAACCAATGGGTCGCCATCAAGATCTATTAAGTCTGCCATCTGTTCAGTCATGAGTGCTTGATATCCGAAGAATTTCATTGAGCACTTGGCCCCTCTTTTTTGTTGGCCAGCAATCATGGTATGAACTGCATTCATTTAAGTTTTTAGACAACGGAAGGCAGGCTGAAAAAGTGATAGAATGCTTTGGGAGTCCAATTGCTTCCCACTGCTGTGGCATTTTGGCAGCATGGTCAGCAACTGAGCAATGAAAAGGTGCAATAAAGATCAACGGAGAACTGTCAGACTCTGTACCCATCTGTGTGTGCACTTGATGTCCATCAAACCCCAAGCTGAGAATGTACACACACACATATACACACCCACACACACACCACAGTAGTCTTTGAGAGTACTTCACACTGAGGTGCAGCAGCTTTAGGGGTAGGCCATCATACTCAACTGAACAGCAACCTCAGTTGTCTAGAAAAATGTTAACTCTGTTTCACTACCTGGAAAAGTATTGGCAGGGTTTTAAATGTCCCAAACTATGAACTTAGAACATAGATCAGTACAGGCCCTTCAGCCCTTGATGTTGTGCCGTCCTTTTATCCTACTCTAAAATCAGACTAACCTACATACCCTTCATTTTACTATCTTCCATGTGTCTATCCAAGGGCAGCTTAAATATCCCTAACATACCTGACTCTACTACCACCACTGGTATTGCATCCCATGTACCAACCACACTCTATATAAAGCACCTACCTTTGACATTTCCCCTAAACCTTACTCCAATATTCTTAAAATTATGATAGACATGATAGACATTCCTGCCATGGGAAAAAGTCTCTGGCCATCCACTTCATCTATGCCTCTCAACACCTTGTACATTTCTATTATGTCACCCCTCCCCGTCATGCTCCAATAAGAAAACCCTCAACCTTTCTTCATAGGGCATGCCCTCCAGTCCAGGCAGCATCCTGGTAAATCATCTCTACACCCTCTCGAAAGCATCCACATCTTTCCTATAATGAGGTGACCAGAACTGAAGACATATTCCAAATGTGGTCTGACCAGAACTCTATAAAACTGCAGACTAACCTTGCGGCTCAAACTCTATCCCCCTGCTAATGAAAGCCAATACACCTAATGCCTACTAAGAACCCTATCAACTTGAGTGGCAACTTTGAAGGATCAATAAACATGGCTCTCAAGGTCCCTCTGTTTCTCCACACTGCCAAGAATCCTGCCTTTAACCTTATATTCTGCATTCAAATTCGACCTTCCAAAGTGAATGACTTCACACGTTTCCAGGTTGAACGCCCTCTGGCACTTCTCAGCCCAGTTCTGCATCCTGTCAATGTCCCTTTGCAACCTACAACTGCGTTCCACACTATCCACAAGTCCACCAAACTTCATGTCATCGGTAAACTTACTAACCCACCCTCCCACTTCCTCATCCAAGTCATCTCTATAAATCACAGAGAGCAGAGCCGATCCCTGTGGAACACCACTGGTCAATATGCTCTAGGTTGAATTCTTTCCATTTATCACCACCTTCTGTCTGCTATGGGCCAATTAATTCCATATCCAGACAGCCGGATTTCCCTGTTTTCCAAGTAATCATAAATCCTGTCTCTCAGAATACTCTCCAATTCTTTGCTCATCACAGACATAAGACTAACTGGTCTGTATCCCAGGATTATCCCTATTTCCATTTTTAAACAAGGGAATAACATTTGCCACGCTCCATTCATCTGGCACTATTCTGGTGGACAGTGAGAATGCAAAGATTATTGCCAAAGGCTCAGCAATCTTTTCCTTTGCTTTGTATGGCAACCTAGAATATATCCCGTGTGGCCATGGGGATTTATCTATCCTTATGGTTTTCAAAATTTTCAGTACATCCTCCTACCGAGCCTTATCCTGTTCAAACATGTCAGCCCGTTTCACACTGTCCCCACAAATTAGATTAGATTAGACTTACAGTGTGGAAACAGGCCCTTCGGCCCAACAAGTCCACACCGACCCGCCGAAGCGAAACCCACCCATACCCCTACATTTACCCCTTACCTAACACTACGGGCAATTTAGCATGGCCAATTCACCTGACCCGCACATCTTTGGACTGTGGGAGGAAACCGGAGCACCCGGAGGAAACCCACGCTGACACGGGGAGAACGTGCAAACTCCACACAGTCAGTCGCCTGAGTCGGGAACTGAACCCGGGTCTCAGACGCTGTGAGGCAGCAGTGCTAACCACTGTGCCACCGTGCCGCCCACGAATGTCAAGATCCCCGTGAGTAGTGAATACTGAAGAAATATATTCATTCAGAAATGCCTCTATTTTGTCCAGGCGCAAGTTCCCTCCACTATCCATGTTCAACTCTACTCAGGTAGAGTCTGGCCATTATCTTGTTCCTCACATTGGTGTAGAATGCCTCAGGGTTTTCCTTAATTCTACCTGCGAAAGCTTTTTCATGCCCCCCTTCTAGCTCTCCTCAGTCCATTCTTCAGTTCATTCCTGGTTACCTTGTAACCATCTAAAGCCTGTCTGATCTTTGCCGCCTCAACCTAAGATAAGCTTCTTTCTTCGTCTTGACTAGATGTTCCACATTCCTTGACACCTAAGGCTCTTTCAACCTATCATCCTTTCCTTGCCTCAGTGGGCCAAACTTGTCCAGCACTATCAGCAAGTGCTTCCTAAACAACCTCCACACTTCTGTCGTGCAATTCCCTGATTTAGAAAGCATTGTAATTCCTCCTCCCCAAATTAAATATAAATATGTTCCTATGCCTCTATGAGCATAGTGAACAGAATAAGAGATATCCTTGGCAATGAAAATCTCATTCTCCTTCATTTCAAACACATTTCAGCAGGATTTTTCAGGGCTGGAACTCCTGATACCTGATGAGTCAGTAGGGAATGCCTCCCTACCAATACTGTCATAACTTAACATTTACTGACGTGTCAATTGGCTATGGATGAGATTTTCACTCCACCTAAGGAAACAGTTGATCAAGAAAGCCGTCAGTCACTTTGATCATAACTGCATATTCTCACAATAGCAGTTTCAAACAGTGGTTATTCATGTGACTATAGGAAGAAATTGAACAGAAGGTCATGAAGACTGGACAGAAGACAAGTTCAGTGTGTCAGTGGGACTCGCTGTTTGGCCCCAGAGAGGAGGAATGGCCACTTGGATTTCAAAGGTCAGGCGGACAGGGGTTACATGCCCTGAAGTGTAAACACTGTTGTCTAACCCTAGCTCACCCAATGAAAATTGGTGGCTACCTACCTGGCGTGAGCATTCCCATGTCACAAGCAAAACTGTAGCTGGGGTGAGATAAGGAACTTAAGTGGCAACTAAATGGCTACCTTTGACATTTCCCCTAAACCTTACTCCAATATTCTTAAAATTATGATAGACATGATAGACATTCCTGCCATGGGAAAAAGTCTCTGGCTATCCACTTCATCTATGCCTCTCAACACCTTGTACATTTCTATTATGTCACCCCTCCCCGTCATGCTCCAAAGAGAAAACCCTCAACCTTTCTTCATAAGGCATGCCCTCCAGTCCAGGCAGCATCCTGGTAAATCATCTCTACACCCTCTCGAAAGCATCCACATCTTTCCTACAATGAGGCGACCAGAACTGAAGACATATTCCAAATGTGGTCTGACCAGAGCTCTATAAAACTGCAGACTAACCTTGCAGCTCAAACTCTATCCCCCTGCTAATGAAAGCCAATACACCTAATGCCTACTAAGAACCCTATCAACCCTCAATCGGCCCGACGGTTGATTGGCCATCTAATGCTTTCACCATCCCATCTGCAAATAGAAGACAAGTCAGGCTGAGTATACAGAATGATATCTACAAACTGCATTTTGAGTGAGAGTCTCAAACTCCTTGACGGGTGACTCAAGTTTTACCCTATAACTTAGTCTATTAAGAAAAAACTTTTCCACTACAATCATTACAAAACAAGAGTATACAAAATTGCCTTTTGCCTAAGTTAATCAGGTGAAACTTTTTTTTATTTTGATAGATTTGTTTTCTACTTTATTGTTTTACAGTTAATGCTTCATTGATTTGTAACTACTCTTGACATTGAGTCTGATATGAACCTGGCTTGAATAAATGCCTTTGGACTCAAAAAGTTAACAACTTTTTTTTTCTCTACAAATGCTGCCAGACCTCCTGAGTTCTCCAACATTTCCTTTATTTTTTAGTTTCAGATTTTCAGCAGGATTTTGCAGTAATTCAACTATTACAATCACTTCTTCTCACAAGTTGGCAGGTGTGGAACGTACTTCTTTGCAAGTTTTTCTTCTATTTTACTTTTTCTGATGTGTCTAAATGATTCAACAATTTCTTATTTGCTGCTTCATATTTAGGACAAAACATTTCATGACCTAACTTACTTTTCATTCTTCCTTGTAAACATCTTTTTGAAACCACAAGTAAAAAAGATCAAGACTTTGACTTACAAGCTGCTCAATGTCAAACACTGATTCCTTGTTGTGTTGCTCACACTAAATTAGGAACATTACATTATTATAACCAATACAGGACTGTTATGGAGCTGTATTTAACGTGATGTTTCTATGATTATAATGATCAATTACTTACCACAACGGTGACATTAAATATGCACTATTAATTTAATTTACAACAGATTGAACTGAAGTGATATTTAAAAAGGGTCCAAAACATACAAATTGAATCAGACTAAAGGCACAGTCTCAAGTGAAATTAAGATTTTCCTTAAGAATTAAATGTCACTGAGGCCTAATGGAAAGCATCAAAAGTTCTCCTCTGTTATTTGATTCAAAGTATTTCTGATCTCTCTTTTTGAAGCATCAGAAAACCAAGAACTCAAAAGCTACTGACAACCTCCTAGAAATCAACCAATGAACCGTGACCTCAGGTTAAAATCTATCGCTCAAGTCCACCCAAAGAATTCTGATCTGTTTGTATCTGTATATAACATTGTTACATTCTTTTTTTATTGGACGTTAATCCCTTTTAACTTTGTATCGGTGTCTGCTGTGAAAGCACGAATGACTTCATGTAGGCTATTTGCTTTGTACTGTGTCATTAATATTTTCCTCAGGATTAGCAAGAGTAACATAACTGCTCTTTTATTCACTCAAGAAAACTTTACGATTGGTTCCTTATTGCTTGTCGTAAAGATATCAGCTACACTTTAATCAGACATAGGTATAGTCTCATATTAAACTTAACCTTTGTCTGCAAAATCAAGAAGGTTGTAAATCTGGAAGCTGGTACACACCTTCTCAGTGACTGTTAAACTATGAACTCAGCTCAAGTTCATCCTTTTCTTTTTGCAAGGAATGATGCAGATACAAGTATGACTCAGTTTCAGGCTGGAGTTGAGAAGCACAGAGAAGTTTAAGGTCTTTCATCTGTAGTGAAGTATAATATTTGTAACACCAAAAGTACCACTTTTACTAAGTAATTACAGGAACCCCTACATCATTACACAAAATAAATTCCATTAATATTTGCTACAAAAAAACTATATTATGTTAATTTACTAGCTTTAGTTTGACCTTTTTGAGGCCACATATGTAACTTCTATCAGAAATTTACTTAATTGGCTGTCAATCAGCAAGTCACAACAGTGCTTTCCTTTCACCTTAAAAGAAACGTCATTAATAAAGACATTCAGGTTACAGGCAGCGTATAACAAGTAAACAAAAGTGGGGACTGGAGTTTAGAGTAGTGCTGGACTACAGCAGGTCAGACAGCATCTGAGGTGCAGGAAAATCAACGTTCCGGGCAAAAGCCCTTCATCAGGAATGGGGCTGGGAACCTTGGGGTGGGAGAGATAAACGGGAGCAGGGTGGGGCTGGGGAGAAGGTAGCTGAGAGTGCAATAGGCGGATGAAGGTGGCGGTAAGGGTAAAGGTGATAGGTTGGAGAGGAGGATGGAACGGATAGGTGGGAAGGAAGATTGGCAGGTAGGACAGGTCATGAGGACGGCGCTGAGCTGGAAGGGTGGAACTGGGGTACTGGGGGGGGTGGGACTGAGGAAACTGGTGAAGTCCATATTGAAGGGGTTGAAGGGTTCCGAGGCAGAAGATGAGGCAATCTTCTTCCAGGCGTCAGGTGGTAAGGGAGTGGTGATGGAGGCGGCCCAGGACCTGCATGTCCTCGGCAGAGTGGGAGGGGGAGTTGAAATGTTCAACCACGGTGCGGTGGAGTTGATTGGCATGGATGTTACGCTCTACAAGTCGACGTCCAGTCTCCCCAATGTAGAGGAGACCGCATCGGGTGCAACAGATATAGTAAATGACATTGATGGATGTGAAAGGCTCCTTTGCGGCTTTGGACAGAGGTGTGGGGGTAAATGTGGGCACAGATTTTGCAATTCCTGCAGTGGCAGGGGAAGGTGCAAGGAGGGGAGGGGATGGCTTCAATCAGGACCTTGGGTTCATGTCACACTACAGATGAACCCACTGCACTATACACTCTCTCACTCACACACACGCACACACACACTGACAGAACAAATTTTTCAACAGTCTTAAAATGGTCTCTCTTTATTCTGAGACTATGCCCTTTGGAACTCATCTCTCCCTATCAAGCCCCTTAAGAATCCTTTGTTTCAATTAGATCACCTCCCATTCTTCTCAACTCCAGTGAACAGAGTCCCAATCTATTTAACCTTTGCTAATAAGACAACCCATCAACTTCAGGGATCATCCCAGTGAATCCTCTCTGCACTGCCTCTAATGAAATGACATATTTCCTTAAACAAGGAGTCCAAAACTGCTCAAGATACTCCAGATGAGATCTCAACAGCAAATCTGGGTAACTGCAGTAAGACTTCTCTATTGTTCAGTTCCAACTCCTTTTGCCACAATACACAAGGTCAGTGAGAAAAGGACCAAAAATGCAACAGAACAAGTTCCAGTTCCAAGTGCAGCTGTGAGGCCAAGGATAAACACTGCAATGAATGCAGGAAAAGGAAGAGGAGTTATTAGAAGTCTTATTCCAAGGAAAAATACCTACTTACATAGTCAAGTCCAAACCAAATATCAACAACAATATTAAGAATAGCCAAAGAAATTTCTGTGGCAGGGCACAGGACAGCTAAGTTAACACTTTTATTGTCTAGATCTTCACATTGTGGGAAAACTGAAACATGCAATCAAAGCAGCAACCTGAATTCCCACACCAGTTTTGTTTTAGGAACCTATTATTGGGATTCTGGTGCATTGTGTGAGACCTTTCCCAAAAACAAAAGCATGACAACAGTACATCCTTGCTATCTCAGCTACGAATATTCAATTCCCAGATGCCATAAGATGACAAGATGCAGAAGAGGTGGGCCAATCAGTCCTTTTGAGTCTGTTCCCCATTCAATTAGGTCATGGATGATCTGATTCTCTGATATTATATGCTCTGGTCCTGGACAGAGACAATTCTCAGAATCCAGCTTGTCATGTCCTCTCAGAATCTAATGCATTTGAACAAGGTCTCTGCTCTTTCTTCTAAATTTCAATGCGTACAGGCCCAAACTATTCAAGTTCTCCTCATCGGAAAATCCCTCCAAATCCAGAATCAATCCTGCAAACCTTTTCTGCAGCGACTTCATATCCTTTACGAAGTCATTTCCCAAGATGCAATCCATTGGGCTAAGGGAACTTATTGGGCTTTAGCCCCATTAGCTTCCCTAGTACTTTCTCTCTAGTGATGTTATATTGTATTATAATATTATTTCTTCACCCTTTTGCCCCTTGATTATTTGGCAGTTTTGTAATGCTACTAGTGAGTTCTGCTGTAAAGACTGATGCAAATTATTTATTCAATTCTTCTGCCATTTCCTGTTATTCCCATTATTATTTCCCTGAGATCTACATGCATTTTGGTCTATCTTCTTTTATGTGCATTTCAAGAAACTCTTGCGGTCCTTATTTCATATCACTTGCTAGTTTAACCTCAGTTTCCCACAATTTGGTACTATCCTTATTAGTATTCCTTCCTTAACCATGGTTGGTTTATCCCCATCCTTAAATCCTTCTTCTCGCTGGACTATACCTATGGACGTAAGTTTACGTACTGAGCTTCACCAGAGGCTCACTAATGATGTTACCTAGAATGGTGATGAAACGTGTGAAAACAAGCCTTCCAATCTTTAGTTCCCAGCTTGGACCTCATTATCATATCTCCTCAATGGCTATAAGATTATACCCATTAATTAATTTATTTTTTCTGAACACTATCCACATTTACCCTGAAAGGCAATCAGCAGTAGTGTTGGAAAAACAAATCCAGTTCTTCTCACGATATGAATTAGTGATGAAGGACCAAACTGATCAAGATTCTAATTTCAAGTTTCAAACTTTTCAGGAAGTTATCAGTTATTTGGACATAATAAAGCTCAAATTTTCAGCATACTATCCACAAATTCAAAAAGCTTTAGAAAGGCATCACTTCAAAATAATGATGTTTCTTTTGTTTGCACACATGATTCACCGAATGAGTATTTATATAGGTCCTTTTGAATTAATTTATGACAATGAGATAAGGGAACCTGTGAAACTAATCAAAGGAATGTTTTTAGGACTGAAAGATGAGTCATCCAGGTTAGATGAAGTTACTGTACTCTGAAAAAGCTAGCAGGAGCCTGGGAAGTAGCTCAAAAGATTATGCCCTATAAATAATCATAAAACAATGAACCAACAAGCACGCCCAGTCCCAAACATTTCAACCAATGGATGAGATAGTCATACCACTACCTTTACTGGATGAACCAATGAAAGCATGATTCGGTGATCCATATAGGGTTGTCAAAAGGGATTGTTCAAGGATACTGTCTGGTGAACACCTCAAGTCACCGGGAAAAGAATTAGTTCTCTCACCATACGTTGAAGCATTATCACTGTTGGAAGGAGGCTAATTACAAATGTATCAGTAGCATGAGAAGTGGAAGATCCAAGGATAGTGTGGATGATGCAGAAGGAGGATGAGACAAGTCCTAAATTGAATCACCTACTATTCAGTTAGCTCAGACGGAACAGTTTCAGAGGTTTAACACCATACTTTTGTGTTTAAAGGAGAGAAGGAATAGAGTTAACAAGATTATTGACTGAATTTAAAGGATTCTGTCTGGACATAGCAGAATGTACAACATAGCGATAAGTTGACATGCAGCATTTAGCATCGATGTGAAGCAGGCAAGGATTGTGGAGGAAGTTACCATCACAGTGAAGCAGACATAAATGATAACATTTTCTGGTCTAAAGTCTACTCTGACTGAAAGAGGAGCTAGTTGAAGTGGCAGCGGAGTAGAGTAGAACAAACCTGTGGTGAATAGAGGCAATGGAACTCAATTCACTACAGGTTTGCTCTGCTCTACTCCATCTGAGGGGCCAGGCCAGGCCTAGACTGAGCTCAGTTGCAGCAGCAGCAGCTCACCGCCAACAAGACCTTTGCTGAAATTGAAGGCGGCTGGTAAAAGTGACAGCAGTACAAAGCAGTGAACTGATCGGTAGGCCGTGGATGAACTGTGTTATCCACTTTAAATGTGCATTAACAAAAAGTTAAAGTTCTAGCTTCTTTATTTTGATAGAAAATGTAGTGAATTTTTTACTTGGCAGAAATTTAGGGTTTTTTTTTAAACTGAAGATATGGCAGAGGAGCTCAGTCCTACGTGTTATATGACTTGCAGAATACGGGAAACCTTGGATGCATCTAGCAATTTGCATCACCACAGCTGCAGGAAGCGCCATCAATCTATCAACCTGAATGCCATGTTTTGGAGCTTGAGAGTTGGCTGAAGGCACTCGAATGCATTTGTAAGACACAGTTACGTATATAAACAAGTTTTTAGACAATTAACCTGCAAGTTAAAGAAGTGCAATCAAGGAAAGAATAGGTGATCAGCAGTTGGAAGGAGCAAGGCAGTCAGGAAATCTCCAGAGCACGTTTTATTCCAGAATAGATTTTCTTGGCTGATAAATGGAGAGTGATGGTTCCTCCAAGGAGAACAATCAGAGTGCTCAGCTTGTGGGGACGTGCTAGAAACATCAATAATAGCGTTTTGTGGCCAAATGTTGAGTTAATTCAGAGACTAGGATAAAGTGTATCACTGAATGGCTGCAGGCAATTCTGAAGGAGTAGGGCAAACAACTAGTGGTCATGGTTCCAATAGCATAGTTAGAAAGGGGACATGGTCTTGTAACAGGAGTTTAGGAAGCTAGACAGCAAATTGAAAGGCATGATCTCAGAGTATGTCATTATTCTCAATGTCACCTCCAAGTGAGTATAGGACTGGGGAGTTAGAGCAGGTAAATATGTGGCTGAACACTTGGTGCAGGAGGATTGGTTTTCAAATCCTGAATTACTAAGTCCATTTCTGGCTGTACCTTAACATTCTTTCCAAGGAACAGTGAGGCGTGCTGGTGCTGTTGGTGGAGGAGCTAAACTAAAGGTTTGCAGGCACTGCAGTAGGTAATGCACAAGCAAATGTACAAAAGCAGCCCAGTCGATCTTGAAAACAGACCATATATAAAGAAGATAAAAGGGAACTCAGCATAATCAGATAGCATTTACTATAATTCAAAAAGTCTTGCGAGTAAGACAGAGGAGTTTAGGAGCTGATTAACGCAAGGGATACATCATCATTATCATAAAGGCACGGGTGAAGAAACAGTAGGACTAATAGCTCAATATTTTGCATATACAACTTGCAGGAGAGGCAGGAATGCATGTAAAAGAGATGTCACAATATTGGTCAAGGAGTCAACTCCTGCAATAAGCAGCGTCGATAACTTAAAACGATGCCCTCATTTTGGCCATATGGTTAGAACTTAAAAACAAAATGGAGCAATCACATCGTTTAGTGTGCACTATTAATGCACAGAAGGACAGACATGGAGGCAAACTTCAGAGATGTGTAAAAATAATAGCATATATAGTAGAAAACAGTAGGGGATTTAAAGTTACCCAGTATTAACCCGGATAGACAAAGTCTCAAATTCTTCAAGAGCATGGAATTATTAAAATATAACAAGGAGAGACAGCATGCAGAAAATGTTCAGTTTCACTGAACAAAGCTGAGCAAGCATTTTGGTAAGTGACTGTAACAGTGTGATTTAGAGTAATTACAAAAACAAAAAAGATGGACCAGAAATAAAGGGTTTAGGGGAAAGCAGATTTTAGTATAAGTCAGGATCTGGTCAAAGTGGACTACAAAGAGCAAATACTTGCAAGAAAATCCACAAAGCAGTGGAAAACATTCAGAAAGGAAATAGCGAAAGTGTATGGATAAAGACTGGAGCCAAAAATTCCAGAAAACCCTGAGTAGCGAGGCATGCAAGGTGAAGGAAAGGGAAAACTGTGGTAAATACTAAGGGTTCAGAACACCAAATGCCCAAGTGGCAGATAGAACTTGTTGAGAAAGAAATTAGGAAAACAGAGAGAGGCATGAAAACAGGGGAAGAGGGTAAAATAAAGGAAAATCCAAAAGCATATTTAAAGTAGATTAGGGGCAAGTGGATAACCAGGAAAAGAATTGGTCCAATAAGCACCTAAGTATGATACTGTAAACTTCAGAACTATAATGACTTCATAGATTTAAAGGATGAGCAAAAACTCTTTCTGGAATAAACTGTTTATCGAGATGAAACAGATAAGGAGAAACTGTGATAAAGAAATTTCAAGCAAAATGCTAATTAACCATCCCTGGGAAAAAGAAGTTGAAACAACAATGACAATTTGTTTCCTGGGAGAGAAGAGGTAATACTGCTTGATAATTCCATGCCTCAAATAGACAATTAAGACTGCCTGCAGAAGGAATGCTCTGAGGTAAAACGGTTAATTGCAGGAAACGTTATGCCTTCAAACAAAACATGTCAAATATTAGAAGGACCAAGTGAGCTACTTTTGATAAGAAGTGAAGCTGCAGATTTGAGGATACCAAAAGTGTAAACTAAGTTGGGGAAGAAAGAATCGAAAGGATCATCAATATGTCTGGAATACTGTGTCCAGTTCTGGTTACCCAGTTTTAGAAAGGTCATTATGAAACTGCAGAGAGTTCAGAAGACATTTATCAGAGAGTTACTGGGTATGGAAGGTTTGAGTTATATAGAACAGCTGGATAACTAGGACATTTTTCACCAGAGGGTAGGAGGTTGACAGGCGACCTTATAGATGTTTATAAAATCATGAGGGGTGTAGATCCATTTTTCCTTTGGATGGTGGATTTCAAGACTAGGGGGCATATGTCTAAGATGAGAGAAGAGGGTTATAAAACGACCTTTTTAGAGGGTGGCTCCTGTGTGCAATTAGCTTCCAGGGGAGTGGCAGGTGAAAGTACAATTACAATGTTCAAAAGATATTTAGATAACTGCATGAATCAGAAAGGTTCGGAAGGATATGAGCCAGGAGCAGGCAGGCGGGACTAGTTTAGTTTAAGAATATGTTCGGCATGGACTGGTTGGACTGAAGGGTCTGTTTCTGTATTGCATGAATTTGATTCTAGGTCACATCACAAATTTGAAAGAGAAAAAATTGTATAAGGATTTAACACCATGATTCTTCAGCAGCAAAATTATGAAGAATAACTCTGCACAAGGATTGAACCCTGGGCACATCCGGAGATGGGTTCTGAGAGTTGGAATCATAGCTAAATTCCACCATTCATCAGGTAGTAGTGAAGTTGGATGGTGAGGCTTAACTTGCTTAATGAGTCTTATTTGGTTGCTACATTCAATAAGATTTAAATAATCGTCTCACTATTTGATTGTTTGTGAGACTGCTCAATAAGGAGCCAAATTAAGGTAGCCTGTGGTAATTTACCCACAACAATTGCAAACATTGGGCACAGGAGGTGATAGGTGAGGTTTTCAATGTTTACCTCTATATTCACAATAGAGAAGTACAATATAGATAAAGAAGTCAGCGAAGAGGACTGTAATATACTTGAACAAATCACAATTCAGAAAGAAAAGGCATGACTGGTTTTAGCAGGCTTCTGTTTTTGTATATTGGGAAGGTAAAGGCCAAGTGGCATTATCATGAGACTATTAATCCAGAAATTCAGCTAACGTTCTGGGGACCCAGGTTCACGTCCCACTAGAACAGATGAATAAATTGGAGTTCAATAAAATATATTTGGAATTAAGAATGCACTGAACTCCATGAAACCACTGTCAATTGTCAAATAAAAGAATCAGTTGCCTCACTCATGCCTTTCTGGTCTGGCCTCCATGCAACTCCAGAACTATAGCAATGTGGTTAACTCTCAACTGCCCTCTGAACAGGCCTGACAACCCATTTACAGTAGTCGTATCAACTGCGACCAAGTCTCGAGAAAGAAATGAAAGAGGAAGGACCATCTGCATTGACCTAGACACTGGAATGGACAATGGCAGAAAAAGTCCTGTTAACCCTGCGAAGTCCTCCTTACTAACAACTGGGGGTCAATGCCAAAATTGGAAGACCGGAAATACCTCCAACCTCAATGAGGGAAGAGTCCAACACATTAGTGCAAAAGAGAAGGCTATAGAGCATCCTTAATGCATGGGTCCATGTGAAATCCTATGTTAGAAAACCACCTAATTCAACCCAAAACAGCTTAAGATCCCCAGTCAAATTAGCACTTTAGCCTGAGAGTTCAACCAGATGTTCCATTAACTGCTAAAAGATTAACAAAATAGAAAAGGAAGATTCCTAACCAATTACTATGTTTGGAAGATTCTATTGATAGGATTGGCAGTGCATAGATTTCTAATTGAAATAGATTTGTTAAGACAACACTGACAAATCCTTTGACACCTAGGACTAAAGAGATATCAGCTTTCATGACACTATATGGTCTTTTCCAATGTTGAGTCTTGCCATCAGGCTGAAAAACTCTGGTAACTTTCCAGAGATTAATGAATCACATGTTAGCCAGCTTTCCTGACCGTGTGGCTTCAGGGTCATACATCACAGAAAGAGGCTCTTTGGCCCAACTCGTCCATGCCAACCAGGTCACCTAAACTTAACCAGTTCCATTTGTCTGCATTTGGCCCACACCCTCCTAAACATTTCCTATCTGTGTACCTATGCAAATATATTTTTAAATGATATAATTGTATTCACATGTAGCACTTTCTCTGGCAGCTCACTCCATAAATGCACCACCCTGTGAGTGAACAAGATACCCTTCAGGTTCCTTTTAAATATTTCCACTCTCACCTTAAATCTATGCCCTCCAGTTTAGGAGGACTCCTCTACCCTGCTGAGAAGACTTTGACAATTCACCTTATTTGTGCTCCTCGATAAACATTTATAAGTTCACCCCTCAACCTCTTATGCTCCAGGGGTTAAGACTCACAACCTCTTAATATTCACCTATACCTGTGTTTTTGTTTTTGTCACTGTTTACCTATTATTTACTGATCTATGCTACTTAACTATGTGATCTGCCTGTATTGCTCACAAGACAAAGTTTTTCACTGTGCGTCGGTACACATGGCAATAAGTTTTTGCTGCAAACGTTTCGTTCCCTGGCTAGGGAACATCATCAGTGCTGTTGGAGCCTCGTGTGAAGCGCTGCTTTGATGTTTCTTCCGGTATTTATATTGGTTTGTTCTTGCCGCTTCCGGGTGTCAGTTTCAGCTGCAGTGATTTGTATGTGGGGTCCAGGTCGATGTGTCTGTTGTTCATGGATGCGGATTGTTAGCTGTCTTCCTGTTTGTCCTATATAGTGTTTTGTGCAGTCCTTGCATGGTATTTTGTAAACTACGTTGGTTTGGCTCGTGCTGGCTATTGGGTCCTTTGTTCTAGTGAGTTGTTGTCTGAGTGTGGAAGTTACTCATAACAGCACACAAGCCAACTTCCACACTCAGACAACAACTCACTAGAACAAAGGACCCAATAGCCAGCACGTTGTGGTTCTGCTCGCCGAGCTGGAAGTTTTTGCTGCAAACGTTTCGTTCCCTGGCTAGGGAACATCATCAGTGCTGTTGGAGCCTCGTGTGAAGCCTCCTACCATACGTCAGGAGCGTCTCAGAACTGACAGCCAGACTACTGCGACCCTTAGGACTCATAACAGCACACAAGCCAACATCCACGCTCAGACAACAACTCACTAGAACAAAGGACCCAATACCCAGCATGAGCCAAACTAACGTAGTTTACAAAATACCATGCAAGGACTGCACAAAACACTATATAGGACAAACAGGAAGACAGCTAACAATCCGCATCCATGAACATCAGCTAGCCACAAAACGACACAACCAGCTATCCCTAGTAGCCATACACTCAGACAACCAGGAACATGAATTTGACTGGGAAAACACTACCATCATAGGACAAGCCAGACAGAGAACAGCCAGGGAATTCCTAGAGGCATGGCATTCATCCACAAACTCCATTAACAGACACATCGACCTGGACCCCACATACAAACTACTACAGCTGAAACTGACACCCGGAAGCGGCAAGAACAAACCACTATAAATACCGGAAGAAACATCAAAGCAGCGCTTCACAGGAGGCTCCAATAGCACTGATGATGTTCCCTAGCCAGGGAACGAAACGTTTGCAGCAAAAACTTCCAGCTCGGCGAACAGAACCACAACAACGGACACCCGAGCTACAAATCTTCAACCAGACTTTAAACACGGCAATAAATTCAATTCAATTCAATTCCAGCCTATCAGCCTCTCCTTAAAACTCAAACTTTCCAGTGTCAGTAACATCCTTGTATGTTTGCATCCTTTCTAGTTTAATAATATCTTTCTCACAGCAGGGCAACCTCCAAAATTGTACACACTTGAAATGTGGCCTCACCAACATCTTGTACAGCTATAACATGATGTCCCAACAGCTATATTAAGTGTCCTGGCTAATGAAGGTTAGCATGTCAAATGCCTGCACCACCCTGTCTACCTGTGAAACCACTTTCAAGAAACTATGTAGCTGCACACCCTAGGTCTCACTGTTCAACAACACTCCCCAGGGCATGATCATTCATCGTGCAAGTCCTGTTCTGGTTTGTCTTACCAAAATGCAACATCTCACTTTTATCTGAATTAAACTCCATCTGTCATTCCTCGCCCATTGACCCAGTTGATCAAAATCTCGTTGTACTCTTAGATAGCCTTCTTCACGGTCCACTGGACTACCAATTTTGGTATTCTCAACAAAATTACTAAACTTGCCTCCCGTATCATCATCCAAATTGTTTATATAAATGATGAACAGTCAACCCAGCACTAATCCTTGCAGTACACCACTGGTCTCAGGGTCTTCAGGCTGAACAACAACTGTCTACCACCACCTTGATGCACAAGTATAGACTGACACTTGGGAGGACGACTTGGAACAGCTGGAAGCTTTATTTGTAAAATTATAATCTCCTGATTGAGTAATAAACCTTGCTAAAATAAATTTTAAATAGTGTTAATAATTTACATATGCCATTTAGTAGGGCTGCCAAGAACAGACATACAAGCATTAATGGAGTCTTCCACCCTAAGAATTAAATTATGACATTTTTGCGCACATTTTTATTGCAAGTTTATACAGCACTGAATTTCACTCACTGCTCCATTATCAGATTTGCTCGAAAGAAAGCCAAGGCATTGTGATCAGGAGTGTGCTCAGCATATTTTGATCAATGAACCAGTTTCATTTAGCCCTTCAAGGGAACAATGAATACTAGCGATTTTGGAGTTGTGTAGATCTGTTCAAAAACTTCGATCAGGTATAGAGAAGCTAACGCAATACTTTCCGAGAAAACTAAATTAACAAAGGGACTACTCAATGCCGGAAGAAACAACTCCAGAATGACTGGTTCTTAAACATTTCATAGCATATATCCATCGTGGCAACAGAAAAACGTTGGTATATGTAGGTAACAACTCTCTGAACTTTGTGGGGAAAAAAAAAAGAGAAAATCAAAATGCCACATTTTGATAATGTTTTCTATTGCAACCTTACCTTTTCAAACATGTTCAGATTGTGAGGATGTTTGAATTGTCAATATAAGGTTCCAGATGCAATTGCATAGCTCATGTGTAAAGAATGAATGAAAATGTGCGAAAGCATGTTTTTTTTTCATGTTTACTCGTCTATACTTTACAATAAAACTCATTTAAAAATAGCTTCATTTGTGCAAGGGAGAAGCATTACAAGCACACTTGATATTTAACACTGCTCAGAAGAGTTAAGGTTTGAAGGCTTGTAGAAAATGGGGTTACTTCAAATCTTGAGGAAATACCTGGAGTGGTTTCTTAAGAAAAAGTCACTGAGAAAATTCACTATGATTTTGGCAGGGTCTTTTTAAAACAAAACTTCCTCCAAAACAAGTGACCATAAGTATTAGATTACTTTACTCTCGGTGGCTGCAGGGGCCATTTCTGAATAACGATTGGCTTGGAGAGGTCCTAGTTTATCTGCTACAGCCAGTGGAAAGCCTGCTAAGAATGGAGTGAGTTAGAAGAAAGGCTGCAAAGCAAATCTTTCTCATTTCTGAAAAGAAAACACTGATGTTGAGTTACAAGATCGTATTTTTTAAGCAAAACTTCTGAATCAACTGTGCATCAGTGACTTGACCACCAGCGTGGGAACATTAGAACAGACTCTAGAACAATCTTTGCTTTATCTTTTTGCCTTCAAAAATTATCCATTGGCAAAAGAGGATTTTCTTATAAAAGTCACCCTCTGAAAAATATCTTTTTCTCTTTTGTCAAAGAATTTGCGTTTGTAGGTGTTTGTTAGAACCCACGTTGATTTTTCATTATTTTCATTCTTCAATCAACTTTGAATTTTGAATTCCAAATGACTTGTAGACTTTGGCACAGTTCATGTAAATGGAAAAATATAGACTCAACAATCTCAGTTTTGGTTGTTGATGCGTTGAACAAGTTGATGTATTTTTCTGCAGATGTTTCGTCAGCTCGCGAGGCGATATTGTCGGTGCGCCTATGGTAAAGCATTGGTGGTCTATCCCACCTGGTATTTGCATGTCTCCGTTTTCTGGTACTTCCAGTTCCGTACCGGAGCGGTTTGTATATGGGGTCCAGTTCAATGTTTATTGATTGAATTCCAGTTGGAGTACCAGACTTCAAGCAATTCTCTGTCGTGTCTCTGTTTTGCCAGTGCTAGGACGGTTACTTTGTCCCAGTTGAATTTGTGTCCCTCACTGTCTATGTGGGTTGTAATGAGAGAGCACTGGCTGTGTTTGGCAGTGGCAAGCTGATGTTCATACACTTAATAGTTTTTAGATTAGATTAGATTAGATCCCCTACAGTGTGGAAACAGGTCCTACGGCTCAACCAGTCCACACCAACCCTCCGAAGAGTAACCCACCCAGACCCATTTCCCTCTGACTAATGCACCTTACACTATGGACAATTTAGAATGGCCAATTCTCCTAAGCTGCACAGTCTTTCTGTTTGTCCTATGTCGTGTTTTTCACAATCCCTGCAGGGTACCTTGTAGATTACGTTCATCCTGTTGGACGTGTGTATCAGATCTTTAACTTTTGTGAGTTGCTGATGAAAGGTGTTTACTGGTTTGTGGGCCACTATGATTCCCGAGGGTCTGAATACAGATAATCGGGTTGTCACTTCTGATACGTCCTTGATGCACGGTATGGTCTGGTCATGTAGTGTTTTCTTCTTTAGGTTTGTTGCATAAGTACCAGAGCCTAGTGCTCTTGGGGTACTGGTTCTGTTTAAATCCTTTGAATAAGTGCTCCTGTTCTGCCTCTGGAGTTCTGGATTGCTGCAGAATGTCCTTGCTCATTTAAATTGAGGCCTAATGCAGCTTTTTTTTGTGGGACCTGGGGTGGTTGCTCTTATAGTTCAGTATCTAATCTGTATGGGTGTTTCTCCTGTACTCACTGGTCTGGAGTTCACCAATAGGTATGCACTCCACTAATACATCCAGGAAGGGGAGTCTGCTGTTGTTCTGCTCTTTAGTGAACTTTATTCCAGTGGGGATATTACTGTTGAACTGGACCCCATATGCAAACCACTCAGATGCAGAACCGGAAGTACCAGAAAACAGAGACACAAATGCCAAGCCAGACAGACCACCAATGTTTCAGTGGAGGTGCACCGACAATGTCACCTAGCAAGGTGACACAAAATGTCTGCAGAAAAACACGTCAGCTCGGTGAACGAATCAATGATCTCTCCCACAACCCGAGCTACAAATCTTTTCAAAAGCTCTAAGCTCTGTTTATTTGAGAGGCTAGGCCTGGAGACAAATTATAAGCTGATACTTGATTAACAAGGTTCCAAAAAACACACTGACCCGCAGAACAGCACTGTGTTTAACAGATAGCAGAATTTGGTTGTTAATAAGGACAGGACCTGGGAAGTGACTCTGCCAAATCTGGAAGAAATGCTATATTCAAGGAGACAGCAATTATTGAATAGTAACTGAGACCTCGGGAATAGTTGATCAGTTTATTAGGATAGAGCCAGAATTGAAGTTGCTCATTTGAAATATGTTTTCTGAAGAGATGGTTCTTGGCTGCTGCTGAGACAGGATTAAGATTTGAAAATTCCATGTCTAACCTACTACATCAACTTTGGGAAGCCCAAATAGTTAAAAGCGGAATGAGAAGTATTATAGACTATGTCTGGGTGAACTAAGAAGGTGACCGTGATCAATGTTCCAGGAAAACAACCAAGGAGTCTATATTTATGCCTATGAAACAATGTATCGTTAAAGACATCAAGTAATCTGGCTAGTTTTGTTATTTTACTGACTCCCGAGCTATGTTTGTTTATCTTGCATGAATGGGGGCTGAAAACAAATGGTTCAGTCTAAAAGCATAGCCCTCAGTTTACATTGTTGCTTAATTGTTCTTCTGCTAAAGTTATTCTCTATTTAATAAACAGTTACGCCCTCTGTTTAAGGCACAAAAACAGTATCTGGAGATTAATTATTCAAAGATCTGGTCAGGAACCATTGGAAAGGGGACTTCAACAGGTTAATTTCACTGTTTTGCAAATACAAATTTGATTCTGCTCTCTCACTCCATGCTATAACATACAGGAATAAGCATTTATACTTGTACAATGCTTAGCCACTGTTTATCCAGTATTGCATCTTTATTGTATAAGTGGTATTTTAATAATAAAACAATAATTATATTTAAGAATAAAAACAGAACTCAGCCGGCAGCATCAGTGGAGAAAGAGAGTTTTGAATCCAATAAGTCTCTTTTCCAAGGAAGCGACAAATTGACTCAAAATGTTAACTATTTCTGTCTCCACAGACCTTTCAACACTTCGTTTCTATTCCAGATTTCCAGTGCATGCCATACTTTGCTATATTTGTGTGTTCATTAAGAAACCTGGTGAATAGATCTTGCTGCTTCAAAACCTGATACAGTTAGGGTATTTAATTGGCCACCTTGGTAACTGGGAAAAGCATTTTTAAGATGTGCCCCACAGCATGCCAACAGGCAATTTTCCACCCTCAGCTGTAACACAAGCTAATGTAAACTTTGGCTAACAAATGTTAAGTCTTTTGAAGTAATATATTTTACTCAAATGTTGCAATTGTACTAGCCTCCTCCACTTCCTCTGGCAGCTCATTCCATACACGTCCCACCCTCTGCCTGAAAAAGTTGATCCTTAGGTCTTTTTTATATCTTTCCCCTCTCACCCTAAATCTATGCCCTCTAGTTCTGGACTCCCCAACCCAAGGGAAAAGACTTTGTCTATTTATCCTATCCATGCCCTCGTAATTTTGTAAAACTCTCTAAGGTCACCCCGCAGCCTCCAACGATCCAGGGAAAACAGCCCCAGCCTGTTCAACCTCTCTCCGTAGCTCAAATCCTCCAACCCTGGCAACATCCATGTCAATGTTTTCAGAACCCTTTCAAGTTTCACAACATCTCCCCGATAGGAAGGAGACGTGAACTGCATCCAATATTCCAACAGTAGTCTAACCAATGTCCTGTACTGCCGCAACATGACCTCCCAATTCCTGCACTTAATACTCTGACCAATAAAGGAAAGCATACCAAATGCCTTCTTCACTATCCTGTCTACCTGCAACTCCACTTTCAAGAAGCTATGAACCTGTACTCAGAGGTCTCTTTGTTCAGTACCTTAGGACCTTACCATCAAGTGTATGAGTCCTGCTAAGATTTGCTTTCCCAAAATGCAGCACCTCACATTTATCTGAATTAAACTCCATCTGCCATTTCTCAGTCCATTGGCCCATCTGATCAAGTTCCTGTTGTAATCTGAGGTAACCTTCTTCGCTGTCCACTACACTTCCAATTTTGGTGTCATCTGCAAACTTATGAACTATACCTCTTACACTCACATCCAAATCATTTATATAAATGACAAAAAGCAGTGAACCCAGAACAGATCCTTGTGGCATTCCACTGGTCACAGGCCTCCAATCTGGAAAACAACCCTCCACCACCACCCTCTGTCTTCTACCTTTGAGCCAGTTCTGTATCCAAATGGCTAGTTCTCCCTGTATTCCATGAGATCTAACCTTGCTAATCAGTCTCCTATGGGGAACCTTGTTGAACGCCTTACTGAAGTCCATATAGGTCACATCTACCGCGCTGCCCTCATCAATCCTCTTCGTTACTTCTTCAAAAAAATCAATCAAGTTTGTGAGGCATGATTTCCCACGCACAAAGCCATGTTAACTATCCTTATCAGTCCATGCCTTTTCAAATACATGTACATCCTGTCCCTCAGGATTTCCTCCAACAACTTGCCCACCACCAATGTCAGGCTCACTGGTCTGTAGTTCCCTGGCTTGTCCTTGCCACCCTTCTTAAACAGTGGCACATCAGCCTACTTCCAGTCTTCCGGCACCTCACCTGTGACTATCGATGATACAAATATCTCAGCAAGAGGCCCAACAATCACTTCTCTAGCTTCCCAAAGAGTCCTAGGGTACACCTGATCAGGTCCTGGGGATTTATTCACCTTTACCCGTTTCAAGACATCCAGCACTTCCTTCTCTGTAATGTGGATATTTTGCAAGATGTTACCATCTATTTCCCTACATTCTACATCTTCCATGTCCTTTTCCACAGTAAATACTGATGCAAAATACTCATTTATATTTCCCCCATTTTCTGCAGCTCCACACAAAGGCTGCCTTGCTAATCTTTGAGGGCCCGATTCTCACTCTAGTTACCCTTTTGTCCTTAATGTATTTGTAAAAGCCCTTTGGATTCTCCCTAATTCTATTTGCCAAAGCTACCTCATGTCCCCTTTTTGCCCTCCTGATTTCCCTCTTAAGTATACTCCTACTTCCTTTATACTCTTCTAAGGATTCACTCAATCTATTTTGTCTATACCTGACATATGCTTCCTTCTTTTTCTTAACAAAAGGCTCAATTTCTTTAGTCATCCAGCATTCCCTATACCTACTAGCCTTTCCTTTTACCCTAATGGGAATATACTTTCTCTAGATTCTCATATTACCTCATTTCTGAAGGCTTCCCATTTTCCAGCAGTCCCTGTACCTGCGAACATCTGCCCCCAATCAGCTTTTCAAAGTTCTTGCCTAATGCTGTGAAAAATTGGCCTTTCTCCAATTTAGAACTTCAACTTTTAGATCTGGTCTATCCTTTTCCATCACTATTTTAAATCTAATAGAATTATGGTCGCTGGCCCCAAAGTGCTCCCCCAATGACACCCCAGTCACCTGCCCTGCCTTACTTCCCAAGAGTAGGTCAAGTTTTGCACCTTCTCTAGTAGTTACATCCACACACTGATACTGAAAATTTTCTTATACACACTTAACAAATTCCACTCCATCTAAACCTTTAACACGATGGCAGTCTCAGTCTATGTTTGGAAATTTAAAATCCCCCAACCTAACCGCCCTACTATTCTTAGAGATAGCTGAGATCTCCTTACAAATTTGTTTCTCAATTTTCCTCTGACTATTCGGGGGTCTGTAATACAATCCTAATAAGGTGATCATTCCTTTCTTATTTCTCAGTTCCAACCAAATAACTTCGCTCGATGTATTTCAGGGAATATCCTCCCTCAGTACAGTTGTCATGCTATCCCTTATCAAAACACCACTCCTCCTCCTCGCTTGCCTCACTTTCTATCTTTCCAGTAGCCTTTGTATCCTGGAACATTAAGCTGCCAGTCCCGTCCATCCCTGAGCCATGCTTCTGTAATTGCTGTGATATCCCACTGCCATGTTCCTAACTGTGCCGAGTTCATCTGCCTTCCCTGTTAGGCCCCTTGCATTGAAATAAATGCAGTTTAATTTATTAGTCCTACCTTGTTCCTGCCTGCCCTGACTGTTTGACGCACTTCTGTTCTCAACTGTACCAGTCTCAGATTAATCTCTTTCCTCACTATCTCCCACACCCCCCCCCCCCCCCCCCCCCCCCCCACCTTATTAGCTTAAATCCTCGTGAGCAGCTCTAGCAAATCTCTCTGCCAATATATTAGTCCCGTTCTCATTTAGGTGCAATCCGTCCTTCTTGTACAGGTCACTTCTACCCCAAAAGACATTCCAATGATCCAAAAATGTGAATCCTTCTCCCATACACCAGCTCCTCAGCCATGCACTCATCTGCTCTATCCTTCTATTCCTACCCTCACTAGCACATTGCACTGGGAGTAATCCAGATATTACTACTCTCAAGGATCTCCTTTTTGAATTCCTGCCTAACTCTCTGTAATCTCCATTCAGAATCTCAACCTGTTCAGACATCAACAACAACTTAGGAGTTTAGGATACTCTTGGACAATACTTCAGGTGATTAACAAAGGATAATAAGTTATAACTCTTAGCAAATACACAGTATGCCTGAAAGTAGAAAGAAAAATATTAATTGGCAGAGAAGAACAAGAGATATGCACTCAGTCAGCCAGAGGTCGTGATCAGTTATTCAACTGTGAATCAACTGAAGCCATTAATTTTATTCTGTACTGTTCTTTTAAATTTATTAGGATAAACTTAAAACTTTTTGCGAAGCTTGTAAAACATACTTGTCCAATGGGCACTGTAATCAACCAAGAGTACCAGACATTTCAAATTGGCTGCCTTCCAAAACTAACAGTCTACAATTATAGTTCATATGCATCTTATAATTTAAAATGAGGATTAACACCAAAACCTGCAGGGCAATGTTTGAATTTTTTTTCACAGCAGAAGTAGATGGATTTTTGTCAAAGAAGGATGTAAAACCACAGGATCATAAGTTGCCATTCAATGAGATAATGGTTGATCTGATAAACCTCAACTCCACTTTCATGTTCTTCCCCACAAACCTCAATTCCCTTACTGATTAAAAACATCTGTTCATCTCAGCCTTGCATATACTTAACAATTCAGCCATTATAGCTCTCTCAAAGAAAAACTTTGTCCTCATTTGTCTTAAATGGGCAAATCCTTATTCAGAGATTATGCCCTCTGGACCTAAACACTCTCACAAGCAGAAACCACCTTTCCCTACCTATTCTGCCAACCCCTTTGTCTTGTACGATTCAGTAAGGGTTACCTTGCATTCTTCTAAACTTCAATATGTCCAGACCCAACCAATACAACCTCTCCTCATAAGGCAGTCCCTCCATACATAGGATTAACCTAGAGAACCTTCTCTGAACAGTTTCTGATGCCAGTATACCTTTGCTTCAATAATGTACATAGTTTTAGGAAAGCCTTTTCCCACTATTTCTATATTCTATTTTCCATGTTTTTGCCCATTGTGTCTATCCCTCTGCAGAGTCTCATCTTCAGCATTTGCTGTCACTGTTTTCATGTCATCCACAAATTTGGTGACAATAATTTACCTTACTTATCCAAGTCATTAAAATATATTACAAATAATTGTGGCTCAGCACTGACCCCTGTGGCACATCACTTGTTACAGGTTGCCTGTTTGAAAATGCCCCCCTTATCCTAACACTTAAAAATTACACAACACCAGGTTACAGTCCAACAGATTCATTTGGAAGCGCTAGCTTTCGGAGCGTTTCTCCTTCATCGGGTGTTTGTAACTAATAACTCTATTAGTTATTCAATCCTCCATCCATGCTAATATATGACCTCCCACAACATGGATATCTTAAAAATGTGTGGTACCCTATCAAAAGCCTCGTAAAGATTTCAATATATTAGATCCACTGCTTCTCTTTACCTATTCTGCTTGTTACCTTCTCAAAAAATTCTAATGAATGTGTCAGCACATTCTACCCTTCACGAAGCTGAACCCATTTGATCATCTATTTCTAAATGCCTGATTAATACTTTCTTCATAATAGGTTTTAACATTTTCCCAATGGCATCCATTAAGCTAACGACATGTTAGTTACCTGGTTTTTGTCTTCTCTCTTTTAATTAGGGGGGTATCATTCTGGCAGTTTTCCACTCCTCTGGAACTTCAAGAAATGTTATTGATGGGTTGCGGGAATGTGGAGTAAGCTTGCAGGGAACATACAAATCGATTGCAAAAGTTTTAGGTGGATGAAGAGAAACAGATTTGTGAGGCAACAGTCAGTCACTTACAGTCAGGACCAGAGGAGGTTATTATGGGGAGCAAAGAGATGCTAGACTAATTAAGTATATACTTTCATTCTGGCTTTGTAAAAGAGGACACAAATCATGTCCAAAAAATGTTGGGGAACACAGAGAGGGACTAAAAGAAATCAGTGCTGTAGCGGAATGACATGGATGGGATTAAAGTTGATAAATCTGTTATGAAGTTGAAGGCATGTACTGTACCTTTAACAGTGAATGCTGTTCTGAACTGAGAACTTACAAGCACCTGGGTATATGACTAGATGGCAGTCCCAGAGCGTACTGGAAAATTGAAAAAACGTAACATTTGGTTGTGAAACGGTCACGTTCTTGGAACATAACATCGGTCATGGAAGGTTGACCCCAAGGAACGCGAAGACGAAGGCCATCGAGGAATTTCCATGACCATCCTCAAAGAAAGAGGTGCTTCAATTTTTGGGAGTAAGCGGATTCCATCGGAAGTTTGTCTCAAACTTCAGCAGTGTGACGGCACTGCTAACAGATTTACGAAAGAAGAACACAAAATTTCAATGGACAGAACAATGACAAGAGACATTTGAGAACTTAAAGCAGTATTAATCACTGCATCAGTTTTAACTACCCCACATTTTTTGAAACCCTCAAAGTTGCAAGTGATGCTAGCGATATACGAGTTGGAGTACTGTTGCAGGAAGTTGGTGATGAAATTGAACTGCCAATTGGCTACTTTTCAAAGAAACTCAACACCCACCAGAGAAAATACACTACCATCAAAAAAGAATTATGGAGTTTGGTACTGGCCTTACAACATTTTAATGTTTATGTGTCAGAGACGTTTGCGTACATGGACCACAATTCTCTTACGTTTTTGGAAAGATTTAAAGACGAAAATATGAGACTATTTAATTGAAGTCTTAAGTTACAGGCGCCAAATTTACAAATTGTACGTTGGAGGTCGTAAAAATGTGACAGCAGCTGCATTATCGTGGTTTTAAAGAACATCTAGATAAAATTAGACAGATTCCAATGTTACGTGTGTGCAGAAATAATGTGAAAAGTATAATTTAGATTAATGGCTTATGCATTTCATCGGAATGGGATTAAGAAGTAGAAAACAAAAAAGCCATCTTTTCATTAAGGGGGAGGTGTTATGAAGCTGAAGGCGTGTACTGTACCTTTAGGAGAGAGTGCATGCTATTCTGAACTGAGAGCATACAAGCACCTGTGTATCTGGCGAGACGGCAGTCCCAGAATGTACAGGAAAATCAAAATATGTAATATTTGATTGTGAAATGGATACCTAAGGTTTGGTTGCTGTCTTGATAACAATTCGAATTTAACCAGTTTAAATTATGCCCCAGGATATTAAAACCCAATCGAGTTTGAATTTAATGTTCACTTTTCAGTTAAAAAATAAATTGATGTTACTTGCTTTAAATAATGGGATTTGGGACCTCTTGGTCCCTCATATTTTAACAGGTTACGAGGCGAGGTGTGCTTTTCTGGATGTTTGGTTTAATTAACAGAGGAGTTCACCGCTGTGTCATAATAAATCCTCAGAGCCCAATAATTTGCAGAATGCTTGTCCTAAAGATAGTGGATGCATTGGTGAATTTCAAGATTCTGTACACCCTGGAACAGTTTCAATGGATTGGAGGGTAGCTAACATAACCCCACTATTCAAAGAAAATACAGTAGAGAGAAAAAAGAGAACTATAGATCAGTTAGCCTGACATGAGTAGTGGGGAAAATATGACAATTATAAAAAACATAATAGCAAAGAACATTGAAATCAGAGATAAAGAACAATAAAATCAGTAATAAGATCAAATGGAATCAGCAAGGGTTTACCAAAGAAAAATTATGCTTTACACACCTCGTGGAATCTTTTGAGGATGTAATTAGTACAGTTGATAAGGCGGACTCAGTGAATATGGTTTACTTGGACCTTTAGAAGGGGTTAAGTAAAGTCCCACATATGTGATTAAGTGTGTAAAATTAAAGTACATAGGATTGTGAGTAGTGTACTGACTGGTTAGCAGAGAGGAAACAAAGAATAGGAATAAACTGGTCTCTTGCTGAGTGACAGCCAGTGGCTCATTGAATACTACAGGGATCCACGTTTTGATCCTAGATATTCACAATACCTATTAGTAATTTAGGTGAACGAACTAAATACAATATCTCCAAGTCTGGGTGGGAGGGTGAGCAATTAAGAGATAGAGATGCGTAAAAGTGATTTAGACAGCTGAAACAAAGTATCCAGCGATCCTTCTTCAGACTTGAAACATTAACTCTGCTTTTTCGCCACAGACGCTGCCTGACGTGCTGAGTTAATCTAATGACTTCTGTTTTTGTTTCAGAGTTCTAGCATCTACAGTTCTTTGTTTCATTTGTGAGATTTGGATAAGTTGAGTGGACAGATGAAGAAGTATAATGTGGATGAAGAGGAAGTTATCCACTTTGATAGGAGAAATAGAAAGGCAGATTATCTGCATGGTGACAGATTGGGAAACTGGGACGCGCAACGAGACCTTGATGTTCTTGAATGCCAGTTGCTGCAAGTAAGCACGCAGGCAGTGAAAAACGCAAACAGTATGTTGTCTTTCATAGTTACAGGATTCGAGTACAGGAGTAGGAACGTAGGAGTACAGGAATAGGAGACCAAACCTGGTATATTGCGTGCAGTTTTTTAGATTAGATTACTTAGTGTGGAAACAGGCCCTTCGGCCCAACAAGTCCACACCAACCCGCCGAAACGCGGCCCACCCATACCCCTACATTTTATCCCTTACCTAACACTACAGGCAATTTAGCATGGCCAATTCACCTGACCCGTACATCTTTGGAATGTGGGAGGAAACCAGAGCACCCGGAGGAAACCCACGCAGACACGGGGAGAACGTGCAAACTCCACACAGTCTGTCGCCTGAGTCAGGAATTGAACCCGGGTCTCAGGCGCTGTGAGGCAGCAGTGCTAACAACTGTGCCACTGTGCCGCCCACGGTCTCATTAGGTCTCATAACCTAATCTGATTATGGAGGGAATGCAATGAAGGTTTACGAGACTGACTTCTGGGATGGCAAGACTAATAAATTAAGAGAGACTAGATAAGTTAGGAATTTATTCACTGCAGGAGAACAAGCAGAGACTTTACAGAAACTTTCTAATAGGACTAGAAAGGTAAATGCAGGAAGTATGTTCCTGATGACTGGGGAATGTAGAACCAAGGGTCACAGTCTAATTGAAATGAGGAGAAATGTATTCACCCCAAAGTTTTGAGCCTGTAGAATTCTCTGCTATAAAACCACAACAACCTAAAGCAGGAACAAGGTATTGAGTTGAACCAAATGCTATGATTATATTGAATGGTGAAGCATGCTCAAAACGTCCAATGGCTGAATCTTGTACCTATTGCCAATGTTTCTATGTCTCATGCATAAATAGAGTGTCACTGTGGATCCCAAAATTAATTTCCAAACAATGCTGCAAACACCATGGCTTTTCTGTAATTCCAGTGCCATCTCTACTGTCATTCATGCCTTGTACTTCACTTCTTATATTCCAGTTTCCATAACTTTGCGTTCAGCAAAAGCTCTCCCTAAGACATAGAACCATAACACCCAAAGATCATAAGACATAGAAGTGGAAGCAAGGCCATTTGGCCCATCGAGTCCACTCCGCCATTTAATCATGGCTGATGAGCATGTCAACTCCACTTACTGCACATTCCCCGTAGCCCTTAGTTCCTTACGAGATCAAGAATTGATGGAAACAAAATCCCAGAGTCCACCCTTTCTAAGCCATGCATTATCTTGTAAGTATCTATTAGATCTTCCCTCAACCTTCTAAACTCTAATGAATACAATCCTAGGATCCTCAGCCATTCATCGCATGTTAGGCCCACCATTCTAGGGATCATCCGTGTGAATCTCCGCTGGACACGCTCCAGTGCCAGTATGTCCTTCCTAACTCAGAACAAGTATTACTCCAATCCTTCTGTTTTTCCTGACCTGCACTCGCTCACAGCATGGCAATACTTCAACTTTAAAATTCTCATGCATGTTTTCAAACTTCTATATGGACTAATTCTTCACTATTCCTGTAATGTCTACCAGCTCCTCAATCCAGCCAAATATCAGTGTTTTCCCATCCTGCTATTTTATACATCTATTGCTTTCTACTGCTTTACCACTAGCAACAATGCACTTTAATGCTGAGGCCAAAGCTCAGGAGTTCCCTCCCTCATTCAGTACTGCTCATGTGGGAAGGACATACTGAGTCTGGTCTACATATGACTTCAGACCCCAACACAATGTGTGGCCAATTTTCTAAAATGGTCACTCAGTTATACCAAACCACTTCAGATAACTGTTGAGAGGATTTTAAAACTTTTAATATTGTTCTTACGTTTTGTTTTGCTATTTTATCTCTCAATGTTTTTCTCTTGCTTTTATTTTTTTTCTGTTCCTTCAAGTTTCATGCTCGCTTCACTCTCCTCTTTATGCTACTACATTAGTTAAATAATCAGACTCTTGTTCAGGAAAGTTCCAGATGCCTCTCAGATCTCAGTGTGTTACGAGCTCTCACTTTTGGCAGAAAAGATTTTCAAGCTGAAGGGAGAGGGGTGAAAAGTTGAAATGGCCCCGATTATTTTTCGAATCCAATGATCAAAAACTGCCATTTTTTTGCAACAAGAAAAATGAAAAATAAAGAACTTACCAAAAATCCCAACAGTCAGGAGTCAAAGTCATAAGTTCTCGATCATAGCCTCTCTGTTCAACTAAGAATTGAGCGAAGCTATCATATATCAGCTGAAAAATTCAAACAAAACACAAGATTGGTTTACAATAACTAAAAGCAATATATGTTTTCTCCACAATGTAGGTGGAGAGTAGTGCAAGAGGTTCTTCAAAGGAAGTATTAATTTGAATTTCTATGAAAATACGTTATTTTCTATCTGTAACAACAGTACTGACAAGCTTTATGTAGCCAGTGCATCAGATTTCAACAATTAATATGAAAAGCTCAGTAAATTAAGAACACATGGAATTTTGCGTAACCTTTATTGGTCAGTGCATTGAGTATAGGAGTTGGGAGGTCTCACTGTGGCTGGAAATAACATTTGTTAGGCTACTTTTGGAATACTGCATTCAATTCTGGTGTCCCTGCCATAGGAAAGATGTTGTGAAACTTGAAAGGATTCTGAAGAGATTTACAAGATGTTGCCAGGGTTAAAGGACTTGAGCTATAGGGAGCATCAGAAGTGAGGGGTGACCTTATAGAGGTTTATAAAATCATGAGAAGCATGGACAGATGAATAGCCAAGGCTTTTTATCCCCCAGGGTAGGAGAGCTTAAAACTAGAGGGAAAGGTTTAAGGTGATAGGGGAAAGATTTAAAGGGGACCTAAGGGACAACTTTTCCACACAGAGGATCGAACTTGTATCAAATGAGCTGCTGGGGAGGTGGTAGGATTCCAACATTTAAAGGGCATCTTGATGGGTACATGAATAAAAAGTGTTTAGAAGAATATAGGCCAAATGCTGACAGATGGAATTAGATTAATTTAGGAGATCTGGTCGGCATGGATGAGTTGGACTGAAGGGTTTGTTTCCATGCTATACATCTCTTATGTACAATGCTGATAAAATATCACCACATTCAGTGCTTCACATGTTCCCAAATTTGGTAACCACTGATTATTCTGTCAAAATTCTTCAGTCAAACATTAATTGTTCCTTATCATTAACCTGCAAAGCTATTAGAAGCATGTAACCTGGGTATCTTTACATTTTAAAAGCTTTTTCAGTTTCTCTTTTACAACTGTGGACTGGCACCACAGCTTAGTGGTTAGCACCACTGCCTCACAGCACCAAGGACCCAGGGTGTGGAGTTTTCACATTCTCCCCTTGTCTGCGTGGGTGTCTTCTTGTTGCTCTGGTTCCCTCCTAAAGTCTAAAGACGTGCAAATTAGGTGGATTGCCCATAGTCTCCAGGGATGTGCAGGATAGACGGATTAGCCATGGGAAATGCAGGGTTACAGGGTTAGTGTAGGTAGGTAGGGTCTGGGTAGCATGTCTTTGGAAGGTTGGTGTGGACTTGATGGCCAAGTGCCTGCTTCCACACTGGAGGGATTCTGTGATCCCGTCACAGAAAATAAATCTGCTCATCTTCACCATAACATTTACCCGATCAGGGGCTTGAATGAAAGTAGCCTGCAAGGGAATGAATTAGCTTTTAACAATGCATGAGGCCATAGGCGGGTATCTGGAGGTAGGCCACAGAAAAATCATGATCTCACTGAATGATAGAACACACTCAAAAGGCTGAATGGCCTACTGTATTCCTATGTATTGAACTGACAATGAATGGCAACCTCACTCAAAGTACTGAAGTATAGGGTGGTATATTGAATGTTCAAACTTCTCCATGAATGGATAATTTTCTAAGATTAGTGCCAGGGTATTGCTGTAGCAGAAGAGGGCCATCAGATTAAACAAGTGGGCACTCAACTCTCAAACTCAGGCCAACAATGACATGATGATAGATGCAAGCAAGACAGATAGATTTAAACAAGAGTATCCTCTGTATCAATGGTGAACATCTTCATACTATATGTGTATTTTAAATGATATTTTGATCAACACCTAATTAAAAGTACATTACGCTCAGGAAAGTCAGGACAGCAAACAACTTTATTGCAGTACCATACACTGAAAACTATCAGTGACATTTGTAACATAAAAACATAGGACACAGGAGCAGGAGTAGGTCATTTAACCTTTGAGCCTCCAACATTCAATATAATCAAAGCTGATCATCCAACTTAGTCACCTCTACACTTTCTCCCTATAGCCTTTGATCCCTTTAGCTCCTCAGAACTATATCCAGCTTCTGCTAGCCAACACATACATTGTCAACCACAATATTTTCCTTGATTTCACTACTTTTGAAGAGTCGAGACAATATACAACTTCATATTAAAGATTCTAAAGATCATACTACTTGAATAACAATCAACGAATGGTGAACTGACATTTAAGTTTATAAAATACACAACGAAAATCGAATTGATTTGCACAGAAATTTCAGAATTGCAGGGCTTATTTGTTGCTTTTGTTAACAATATAAGGAACTTCAATCAATTCCAAAGATAACAAGCATTCAACTTCAAAAAATCTGTCACTAAGTCAATTATTAATTTACTACTGCATTCACAACTTTCCGTATGTCCAAGGTGAGCTTCCATCTCTATATCCACAATAGGGACGGTCTACATCTAAACCAGACCAGAACCAATGCCCTTGTTTTTGCTACTGCTGTTGAGGAGGTTTTAAACTAATGTGGCAGGGGACTGGGAACCAGAAGAGGAAACAATTAGGCAGCGAGGTGGAGACTGGAGACTGTAAGAATTATGAAGATAGCATTAATAAAGGGAAGAATAGGCAGAGAGCAGATGAGTGCAAAAGAACTGGTGGCCTGAAATGAATCTACTTTAATGCAAGGAGTATAGTGTCTAAGGCAGATGAACTTATGGCTTGGATTGGTGCCTGGGAGTATGACATTATTGCCATCACAGAGACTTGGTTGAAGGAAGGGCATGATGACTGGCAACTAAATGTTCCAGGATATAGACGCTTCAGACAGGACAGGAAGGGAAGTAAAAGAGGGGGTGGAGTTGCATTGACTGGGATACACTTAGCGTCAGAGGTTTGGATGTAGCAGAATTTGTACGAAGCGTCCAGGAGAGTTTACTAGAGCAGTATGTCAATAGTCCGACAAGGGAAGGGGCCATATTGGACCTGGCACTGAGGAATCAGCCAGGACAGGTGATAGAAGTTGCGGTGGGGGATTTCTTTGGGAACAGTGACCACAATTCCGTAAGTTTTAGAATACTCGTAGATAAAGAAGAGAGTGGTCCTAAGGGAAGTGTACTAAACTGGGCCAAGGCCAATTATATCAAAATTAGGCAGGAGCTGGAAAATGTGGATTGGACAGAGCTATTCGAAGGGAAGTCTACATTTGAGATGTGGGAGACTTTCAAAGATAGGTTAACGGTAGTGCAGGATAGGCATGTCCCATTGAAGACAATGGATAGGAAGGGCATGATTCGTGAACCGTGGATGACAGGAGAAATCATTGGACTAGCCAAGAGGAAAAGAGAACCGTACATAAGGTCTAGGCAGCTAAGAACAGAATGGGCCCTGAAGGAATATCGGAAGAGTAAGACATATCTTAAACAAGGAATCAAGCAGGTTAAAAGGGGTCATTAAATAGATTTAGCGAGCAGAATTAAGGAAAATCCCACAGCATTTTATTCTTATATAAGAAGCAAGCAGGTAACTAGAGAAAGGATTGGTCCAATAAAAGATAATGAAGGAGGACTGTGTGCCAAACGTGAAAGAATGGGTGAGATTCTGAATGATTATTTTGCATCAGTGTTCACTGAGGAGAGGAACGTGATGAATGTTGAGAATAGAGATAGAAGTTTGATTATTCTGAATCACGTTAGTATAAGGAGGGAAGATGTGTTGGTTATTAAGGTGGACAAATCCCCAGGACTGGATGGGATCTATCCCAGGTTGCTGAGGGAGACGAGAGAGGAAATAGCTGGGGCCCTGACAGACACCTTTGTGGCATTCTTAAATACAGGTGAGGTGCTCATCAGTGATAGGCAACACAGTTTGTGCGGGGGAGATCACGCAGTACCAACTTAATAGAGTTCTTTGAGCAAGTAACCAATGCGTTAGATGAAAGAAGGGCTGTTGATGTCATATACATGGACTTTAATAAGGCGTTTGACTACGGGGTAACTCACTACAATGGAGGAACGCACTACGGGATGAGAACAGACTGCGCGGGGGGGGGAGGAGTACGGAGTGCGGGGGGGGAGGAGAGGGGTCTGCGGGGAGGGGAGGAGGAGAGGGGTCTGCGGGGGGGGGGGGAGGAGAGGGGTCTGCGGGGAGGGGAGAATGTGTGGTGGGGGGAGAACGGGCTATGGGGGTGGGGGAAGAAGGGGCTATGGGGGTGGGGGGAGAAGGGGCTATGGGGGTGGGGGGAGAACAGACTACAGCGGGAAATGGACTACGGGTGGTGGGGAGAACAGGAGGTGGGGAACTGGAGGGGACAGACAGGGCCATGGGCGGTGGTGGGAATGGGGGGCTGCAGGAAATTTTGTGTGGGAATTGGGGAGAAATGGGGGGTGATGTGCATGGGGAGTTGGGGAAACTGGGGGGGGGGAATTGGGGGGGTCGGGTGTAATGGGGAGGCAACATGGTGGGGGGTGAGACAGTAGGAGTTGAGAGAGTAGATGGGACGGGGGACGGGGGGTGCGGTGTGTGAATGGGGAAGGCACAGGTTTGTCCCCAATGTCTCGTTGGCGGCAGAGCTCGGTGATGAGCCGGCCTTCGGGCCCGCTGCCGCTGCTTCCAGGCTCCAGGCGGTCCCAGGGCTTCAACCTGTCGCTCCCCGGAGGCTGGGGGCGAGGGAGCTGGGGGGGGGGGGGGGGGGGGGGGGGGAGAGGGAGGGCCCTCGCTCTGCCCCAGACTCACCGCGAAGGTGTCGCTCACGTTGTACCGGCACAGGGTATGATCCAGGTCGAAACCGATAACATCACAGTCAGACAGCGAGAAGTGTTCAGCCATGGCGCCGGGACAAGGACAAGACATCGGCCAACTGCTACCGTCCGCCTCTGCCGCAGAACCGCGTCAACATGGGGGCGGGGCCTTAGGGGCACGGGGTGGAGCCTGGGGGCACGGGGCGGGGCATTGGGTGGGGCCTGGCGGCACGGGGCGGGGCCTGGGGACACGGGGACGGGGCCTGGCGGCAAGAGGTGGGGCCTCTGGGCACGGGGCGGGGCCTGGGGTCAAGGGGCGAAGCCTGATGGCAAGGGGCGGGCCTGGGAACACGGGGCGGGGCCTGGGGACACAGGGGCGGGAATTTGGGGACACGGGGTGGGTCCTTTGGGCATGGGGCGGGGCCTGGGGTCAAGGGGCGGGGTCTGATGGCACAGGGCGGGGCCTGGGGACACAGGGGCGGGAATTTGGGGACACGGGGCGGGGCCTGGCTGCTCGAGGTGGGGCCTGGGGGGTCGGAGCCTGGGGACACGGGGTTGGGGCCTAAAGACATGGGTGTTGGGGCCTCTGGGCACAGGGGTGGGGTCTGAGGACACGGGGTGGGGCCTAATACACAGTGGGTGGGGTGTGGAGTCACAGGGGTGGAGCGTGGGGACTCGGGGGTGTGGCCTGGGGACACAGGGGCGTGGCCTAATGCACAGGGTTGACCCCTGTTCCTCATGGGTGGGCTCATTGGCATGGCGTGCAGTCGTGGCATAGGATTTTAGGGTGGCGCCATAAACATGGGGGCAGAGCCTGGGGCACGGTGGTAGTCTAGGGACTCGGGAGTGAGCCCTTGGGAGTCGGGGGTGTGGCTTGCAGACACAGGGGTGGGGCCTGGGAACAGAGGGGTGGAGCCTGGAGTCATGGGGCAGGACCTGAAACACAGGGGTGGGGCCTGGGACCACACGTGTTGGGTAGGAGGCCAAAAGAATGGGGCCAGGACTAAGGGTGGAGCCTTGGTACACGTGGGCAGGAGTGGGGCTAAGAGGCTGGGGTCATAGCAGGTTGCAGGTATCAGGTAGTGGAGCTTCATTCCAGGGGAAGGATCTAGAAGGCTGGTGGCAGAGCTGGAGACAAGCATAGGGGCCTGAGCCCTATTGGAGAAGTCAGGTCCAGAAGACACCTAGAATTTGGGGGGTTTTGGATATCTTGGGCTAAAGTGTGAGACCTGCATCGGAACAGCTAGAATAGGACCTTAGCACTTGAGGGTAGGGCCCAGGTCAAGTGGTTTTTGGCTTAGTTTTCTGGTTACTTGCTATTTTGGCTAAGTTAAAGTGTAAGCTGCTAGTCATCAGAAGATTTTGAGATTGCTGGGTTGTAGCTGGACTTTGGAAGGTTTTTGGTTGAGATAAATTACTATTGATGAATACTTGCTGGCTTTGACCTAACACCGATTCAGTGTCCAGCCAACAAGAGCAATGGCATAGTAAATACCTGAGCCCCAGGCCAAGGTGTCTGGAACACAGGCTCATAGCATCCCTTTTTTTTATTTCAAAAATATACTTTATTTATAAAATACTTTGATGAGTTATACAAATGGACATGTCATACATATGTAAACATTCCATTTCTTTGCATATCAAAACAGAGTAATCATTCCTATTTACAGGTCTGTACGATTACATTTTTAGCTGAGGCGTCAGCAGATCCCAAATGACTGCATGGGCCCCCTGTTCTTCTTTAGGCAGGCAGATGTTACACAGTGGTCTTTCCCCACCGCGCCTTGGCGGCAGCTGCCCCAAGCTTCAGCGCATCCCTCAACACGTAGTCCTGGACCTTGGAATGTGCCTGTCTGCAACACTCAGTCGAGGTCAACTCCTTCAGCTGGAAGATCAACAGGTTTCGGACTGTCCAGAGAGCGTCCTTCACCGAGGTGATGATCTTCCAGACACAGTTGATGTTCATCTCGCTGTGCGGCCCGGGGAACAGGCCGTAGAGAATGGAGTCCCGCATCACGGCGCTGCTCAGGACGAACCTCAACAAAACCACTGCATTCCTCTCCAGACTTCTTCTGCATAAGCACATTCCAGAAGGAAGTGTGTGACAGTCTCGTTCCCCCCCCCCGGCAGTCGCTGCAAGGGCAGCGTGCGGTGCGGTTGAGAGTCCGGGCATGCATAAAGGATCTCACAGGCAGAGCCCTTCTCACCACCAGCCAAGCCATGTCCTGGTGCTTGTTGGAAAGTTCTGGCGATGAGGTATTCTGCCAAATGGTTGAGCAGACTGTCAAAGCCATTTGGCAGAATGCCTCATCGCCAGGATCATAGCATCCCTACAGTGTGGAAACAGGCCCTTCGGTCCAACAAGACTACACCAACCATCTGAAGAGTTACCCACCCAGACCATTCCGACACCCTATTAGTTTATATTTACCCCAGACTGACGCACCTAACCTACACATTCCTGAACACTATGGGCAATCTACCATGGCCAATTCACCTATCCTGCACCTCTTTGGATTGGTGGAGACCGGAGCACCGGGAGGAATCCCATGCAGATAAGGGGAGAATATGCAAACTCCACACAGACAGTCACCTGAGGCTGGAATTGAATCTAGGTCCCTAGTGCTTTGAGGCCGAAGTGAGAGACTGTGAAGAAGGTGGGGAAGGAATGCTGGTCGATCATGCCTTCTTTGGGAAGTGGACCCTGCTGGATTGCTGCAGCCTCCAAGCAGCAGATATTTAATGTCTGCAGAATTTCCCAACCAGTGATAATTTGATGTGATCTGCCTGAGTGTGAAGCAATGTGAATGTCTCCTGAATGTATTTGAAGAAAAAGGATGGAAAGAACCCCTTTCTGTCCTGTCTGCAGTGCTACTGTTCATCTTCCCAGTGCATAGAGCTAGATTGTTGCAATCCATATCCACAATCCCCATGTGCCAGCAGCAGATATTCTGGCCTTTCTCGAAAGGTGCATACAGCTTGGAGGCAGCGCTAATATAGCAGATCTCTTTGGAATCTGGATCAACAGGTGTCAGGTCAGGGTGACTCTGAAGGTGGGAGTGGGAACCAGTGAGAACATCCTCCACCCACAATCCAACTTCGTGATGAGAGGGTGCTGAGGCTACCTGACATACATGGGACAGGCTAAAGTGTGCCGATCCTGCAGGAGATAAGGACACATGGTTGCAAACCACAAAGTGTCCCTCTGCAGAAACTGCAAATAGTAAGGGCGACTAAGGACTGCAAAGAGTCAAAGAACTGCGGCCTGTGTGGGGAAGCAGGCCACCTATACAAGGCCTTCCCAAGACAGAGGGAAGCCACACGTGCACAAATGGCTGGAAGTGGCAAATAAGCAGTGGGCTCCAAAAGGACAGTAATGTACCATCCTCCAATAAAACAGCTGGGAAAAGGGACAATCAGAAGGAAGATAAGACTTACAGAAAAAGGAAGGAAGACGCTCCAGAGAGTGATAAACCAACTGAGCCTCGACATGAGAACCCAGAGTCAATGGAGGTGGAGAGGGGTGACTATTCTAGGCAGAGGAGGCCTGCAGATCAAAACCTCCCTGTTCTGAGATCGCCATGTTCTGATCAGATCCACTGTCAATGCACAAATCCATGAGAACCTGCGACCAGTTCGAACTGGCCTCAGGAGCCAAGACAAATCGAGGCAAGAGCGAGGCCATGTTCTTTGGGAACTAGGCCAACCAATCCTTTATCTCCTTCACTGACAGGACAGACTAGCTGTTGGGAATATGATTCAGTGAGTCAGGACATGTGGAAAACCTTGAGAGGAGTGTATCGCCAAGGTGAGGCAGAAACTGGGCTTTTGAGAGCACAGCTCCCTCTCCATTGTGGGTAAAAACCTAATGATCAGATGTGAAATATTCTGTATGTGGTTGCATGTGGTGCAGGTCTGGCCCAATTCCCCAGCGCCATTGCAGTCACCCAAATCATCTTGCACTTCATTCTGGAGGTGTCAGATGGACCATGTCTGCAGGGACACCATGTATAAAGTTCTGGATAATGGCGGGAAAATGTACCAACACCATTGTTATCCTAAACAAAAATTGCTGGAAAAGCTTAGCAGATCCAGCAGAATCTGTGGAGAGAATGCAGAGTTAACATTTCAGGTCCAGCAACCCTTCCTCAGAACTGTGGCCCTCATCCTGATGGTCACCTTTCTGTGCAGCTGCATCAAACTGTGTGGTGACCTTTGGTATACAAACACCGAATGTTACTGGGTACTGAGGTTCTACGTGTCCCCAGTGTTATGAAGAATAATCTTGTTCTCATTGCCATGGAACGTTCAAAATAGTTGGTCTGTCCGTATCACCTGTTCCTCATGGAAAAATTTGAAAAGGAACATACTTTTGACCATGAGTAAGAGGTTAGCATTTGCATCCTTGAGACCCTGCAGGAGGAGGAGAGGATGGATCGTGTTGGGTAGTTCCCTGAGCAGTCTGTCAAAATGATTCGGCAGAATGCTTATCACCAAAACTTTCCAACAACGACCAAGCAAAATTTGGCAGGAGCTGGAGAATGTGGATTGGAAGCAGCTGCTTGAAAGTAAATCCACATTTGATATGTGCGAGGCCTTTAAAGAGAGATTGATTAGAGTGCAGGACAGGCATGTCCCTGTGAAAATGAGTGATAGAAATGGCAAGATGAGGGAACCATAAATGACAGGTGAGATGAAAAAGGAAGTATATATAAGGTTCAGGTGACTGAAAACAGACAAAGCTTTGGAAGAACATCGGGAAAGTAAGACCAATCTGAAATAAGGAATTAAGAGGGCTAAAAAGGGCCATGAAATATCTTAAGCAAACAGTCAAAAAAATCCCAAAGCCTTTTATTCATATATAAGGAGCAAGAGGGTAATTGAAGAAAGGGTTGGCCCACTCAAGGACAAAGAAGGAAATTTATGCGTGGAGTCAGAGAAAATGGGAGTGCTTTGCATCAGTATTCACTGAGGAGAAGGACATGACAGGTTTTGAGGTTAAGAAGAGATATTTGATTACTGTAGGTCAAGTCGGCAAAAGGAGGGAGGAAATGTTGGGTATTCTAAAAAGCATTAAGGTAGACAAGTCCCCAGGTCTGGATGGGATCTATCCCAGGTTACTGAGGGAAGTGAGAGAGGAAATAGCTGGGGCCTTAGCAGATATCTTTGCAGCATCCTTGAACATGCGCGAGGTGCTGGAGGACTGAAGAATTTCTAATGTCCCCTTGTTCAAGAAGGGTAGCAGGGATACCCAGGTAATTATAGACCAGTGAGCCTGACATCAGTGGTAGGGAAGCTGCTGAAGAAAATACCGAGGGACAGGATCTGTTTACATTTGGAACGACATGGAATTATCAGTCATAGGCAACATGGTTTTGTGTACAGAAGGTCATGTCTTACCAAATTAATAGAATTCTTCAAGGAAATTACAAAGTTGATTGATGAGGAAAGGGTTGTAGATGTTACATACATGGATTTCAGTAAGGCATTTAATAAGGTTCCCCTTACTCGGCTGCTGGAGAAAGTGTTGTCGCTTTGGGTCCAGGGTATACTAGCTAGATGGATAGATGTTAGCAGGAGACAGAGAGTAGTAAAAGGTGTTTTTCAAAATGGAGCACTTTGACCAGTGGTGTTCCACAAGGATCCCTGTTGGGATCACTGTTGTTTGTGATATACGTAAATGATCTGGAGGAAGGTTTGGACATCTGATTACCAAGTTTACAAATGATACTAAGCTTGGTGGAGTAGCAGATAGTAAAGGGGACTGTCAGTGAATGCAGCAGAATATAGATAGATTGGAGAGTTGAGCAGAGAAATGGCAGATGGAGTTCAATCCGGGCAAATGTGAGGTGAATGTTTTTTGGAAGATCCAATTCTGTGAACTATACGGTAAATGGAAAAGCCCTGGGGGGAATTATTTACAGAGAGATCCTGGTGTTTAGGTCCATTGTTCCCTGAAGGTGTCAACGCAGGTCGATAGAGTGGTCAAAAAGGCATACAGCATGTTTTCCTTCATCGGAAGAGGTATTGAGTACAAGAGTTGGCAGGTCATGTTACAGTTGTTTAGGACGTTGATTCGGCCACATTTAGAATACTGCGTACAGTTCTGGTCACCCCATTACCAGAAGGATGTGGATGTTTTGGAGAGGGTGCAGAGGAAGTTCACCAGGATGTTGACTGGTATGGAGGGCACTAGCTATGAAGAAAGGTTGAGTAGATTAGGATTATTTTCATTAGAGAGATGGAGGTTTAGGGAGGACCTGATTGAGGGCTACAAAATCATGAGAGATATAGTCAGGGTGGATAGCAAGAAACTTTCTCCCAGAGTGGGAGAGTCAATTACTAGGGGTCACGAGTTCCAGGTGAGAGGGGAAAAGTTTAAGGGAGATATTTGTGGAAAGTTCTTTACACAGGGAATGGTGGGTGCCTGGAATGCGTTGCCAGTGAAGGTGGTAGAGACGGACACAATAGCGTAATTTAAGATGTATCTAGATAGATATATGAATGGACAGGGAGCAGAGGGATATAGAACATAGAAAAATACAGCGCAGTGCAGGCCCTTTGGCCCTCGATGTTGCGCCGATCCAAGCCCACCTAACCCACACTAGCCCACTATCCTCCATATGTCTATCCAATGCCCGTTTAAATGCCCATAAAAAGGGAGAGTCCACCACTGCTACTGGCAGGGCATTTCATGAACTCACGACTCGCTGAGTAAAGAATCTACCCCTAACATCTGTCCTATACCTACCTGCCCTTAATTTAAAGCTATGCCCCCTCGTAATAGCTGACTCCATACGTGGAAAAAGGTTCTCACGGTCAACCCTATCTAAACCCCTAATCATCTTGTACACCTCTATCAAGTCACCCCTAAACCTTCTTTTCTCCAATGAAAACAGCCCCAAGTGCCTCAGCCTTTCCTCATACGATCTTCCTACCATACCAGGCAACATCCTGGTAAACCTCCTCTGCACCTGTTCCAGTGCCTCCACATCCTTCCTATAGGATGGCGACCAAAACTGCACACAATACTCCAGATGCGGCCGCACCAGAGTCTTATACAACTGCAACATGACCTCAGGACTCCGGAACTCAATTCCTCTACCAATAAAAGCCAGTACGCCATATGCCTTCTTCACAGCACTATTTACCTGGGTGGCAACTTTCAAAGATCTGTGTACATGGACACCAAGATCCCTCTGCTCATCCACACTACCAAGTATCCGACCATTAGCCCAGTACCCCATCTTCTTGTTACTCTTACCAAAGTGAATCACTTCACACTTACCTACATTGAACTCCATTTGCCACCTTTCTGCCCAGCTCTGCAGCTTATCTATATCCCGCTGTAACCTGCCACATCCTTCCTCACTGTTAACAACTCCACCGACTTTCATATCATCCGCAAACTTGCTCACCCAACCTTCTAGCCCCTCCTCCAGGTCATTTATAAAAATGACAAACAGCAATGGTCCCAAAACAGATCCTTGCAGAACACCGCTAGTAACTGCACTCCAAGATGAACCTTTACCATCAATTACTACCCTCTGTCTTCTTCCAGCCAGCCAATTCCTAATCCAAACCTCCAACTCACCCTCAATGCCATACCTTCATATTTTTTGCAGTAGCCTACCATGGGGAACTGGCCTTACTAAAATCCATAGACATCATATCTACCGCTTTACCCTCGTCCACCTCCTTAGTCACCTTCTCAAAGAATTCAATAAGGTTTGTGAGGCACGACCTGCCCTTCACAAAACCATGCTGACTATCCTTGATCACATTATTCCTATCCAGATGTTCATAAATCCTATCCCTTACAATTCTCTGTAAGACTTTGCCCACAACAGAAGTGAGACTCACCAGCCTATAGTTACAATGGTTATCCCTACTCCCCTTCTTGAACAAAGAATATAGATCCTTAGAAAATAGTTTAGATAGAAGATCTGGATCTGCGCAGGCTTGGAGGGCCAAAAGGCCTGCTCCTATGCTGTAATTTTATTTGTTCTTTGTTCTAAGACGTTGCTTAGCTAGTGGTGAGAAGGGCACCACTTGTGAGATCCTTCAAGTATACGGATTTTCTGTACCACTGCACACTGTCCTTAAAGTAGCTGCAGGGAGAAGAGACTGTCACACTTCTCCTTCTGGAATGTGCTTTTCCAAGAAAGGTTCAGAGAGAGATGCAGTAGGTTTTGTCAAGGTTCACCCCAACAGTTCCATGCTACAGAACTCTGTGCTTTACAGGATGTTCCCTGATATTCACATGAAGACAAATATTGACTTGAAGATCATTAACCCAGTAAAAGAAGCTGTGCTTTGGTCTGCCTGAAACTTGTTGGTCTGCCAGTGTAAAGACCCTTTACTTCCCTCCAAGGCCCCAAGAGATCCTTCCATATCTGCCACAAATTCACCTGCACCTCCACACACATCATTTACTGCATCCGCTGCACCCGATGTGGCCTCCTCTATATTGGGGAGACAGGCCGCCTACTTGCGGTACGTTTCAGAGAACACCTCTGGGACACCCGGACCAACCAACCCAACCACCCCGTGGCTCAACACTTCAACTCCCCCTCCCACTTCACCAAGGACATGCAGGTCCTTGGACTCCTCCATTGCCAGACCATAGCAACATGATGGCTGGAGGAAGAGCGCCTCATCTTCCGTCTAGGAACCCTCCAACCACAAGGGATGAACTCAGATTTCTCCAGTTTCCTCATTTCCCCTCCCCCCACTTTGTCTCAGTCCCAACCCTCGAACTCAGCACCACCTTCCTAACCTGCAACCTTCTTTCTGACCTCTCCGCCCCCACCCCCACTCCAGCCTATCACCCTCACCTTAACCTCCTTTCACCTATCGCATTTCCAATACCCCTCCCCCAAGTCCCTCCTCCCTGTCTTTTATCTTAGCCTGCTTGGCACACTCTCCTCATTCCTGAAGAAGGGCTCATACCCGAAACGTCGATTCTCCTACTCCTTGGATGCTGCCTGGCCTGGTGCGCTTTTCCAGCAACACATTTTCAGTTCCAGTGCAAAGAGTTAAGCTTGACTAAGTGTTGCAGATTGGCACATGCCAAGGTCCAGGACTATATGCTGAGGGACGCAGTAAAGCTTGGGGCAGCTGCCACCAAGGCACAGTGGGGAAAAACCACAGTCTAAGATCTTTCTGCTAAAGTATAAAGAGGGTCTGTTCAGTTGTCAGACATATTGTTGCCCCAAAATGAATGTAAACAGAATCTTGATTGTTTTGAAATTGCCTTTGTTTACAACTGCAGGGAAGCTCTGAGGAATGTCAAATTCCAATATGTTTGGTTGTTTTTTCCTCTACAAAGACTGAACGGAACTGTTTGGATGTACATAAAGACACATTTTTGCGAATGAAGAATATTTTTGCAATAAAAATATTGGTTTGGTTACAAGGTTGAAGGCCTGGTCACCTCATTAAAGAGGTCTTGGCACCTAGCTAAATGTCGCAGGCAAATGGTCAGGTCCTAGAGAGTGTTGCTGAACAAAGAGACCTTGGAGTGCAGGTTCATAGCTCCTTGACAGTGGAGTCGCAGGTAGATCGGATAGTGAAGAAGGCGTTTGGTATGTTTTCTTTTATTGGTCAGAGAATTGAGTACAGGAGTTGGGACATCATGTTGCGGCTATACAGGATGTTGGTTAGGCCACTGTTGGAATATTGTGTGCAATTCTGGTCTCCTTCCTATCGCAAATTATGAGGAGCATGGATATAATAAATAGACAAAGTCTTTTCCCTGGGGCCAGGGAGTCCAGAACTAGAGGGCTTAGGTTTAGGGTGAGAGGGGAAAGATATAAAAGAGACCTAAAGGGCAACTTTTTCACACAGAGGGTGGTACGTGTATGGAATGAGCTGCCAGAGGAAGTGGTGGAGGCTGGTACAATTGCAACATTTAAGAGGCATTTGGATGGGTATATGAATAGGAAGGATTTGGAGGGATATGGGCCGGGGTGCTGGCAGGTGGGACTAGATTGGGTTGGGATATCTAGTCGGCATGGACTGGTTGGACCGAAGGGTCTGTTTCCATGCTGTACATCTCTATGACTATATGACCTGGAGAAAGTACCTGAGTTCCTCAGTAATGGTCATGGGCACCAGGTGAAGACCATAGACACATGGAAGAGTGGGGATTGACATCTAGGGTGGGTCCACAAACTTTGGGTGTGAGATCTTGATACTTGATGGAGTGATCTTCTCCCCTGGGGCCAGAGCCTCAACATTTTCTGCAAGGACCTATCACCTTGAGTATCACTTGATCTGCACAACTAGGACATGACTTTGATGCACATAGTGTGTGTGGCCTTGACACCCAGAAGTGGGATCTGGACATTTGGCAAAGGGGGTCACATTGGGATGTGCCCTTGTTGACTGGGCATGTGCCTTTGGTACATGGGATAATTCCTAGTTCCCTGAGGTTGGGACCTTCCCATCTTGAAGTACGGCTACAATACTAATGGAAGGGCCAAGGCATGAATAAGAGGTCAGTCCTGTTTGGGAGGGGAATGAAAACCTGGGGAGGGGTGTTGCCACTTGGGATGGAACCTGAACACCTGATGGAGTGGCCTGAGCAACTAGGGTTGGGGTCTGAATATCTTAAGCAGAGGTCTGCACATTGTTCCTTCCACAAAGGCAGGAACTGGGCCTCTTAGGGACAGGCCTTAGGAGCTGGCTTTGATCCTTAACATGGGAATGTTGGTAACTTGGAAATGACACTAATGAGGAGTTTGTTCAAATGGGGGAGAGGCCAGATATTGGGAAGAGCCTGATGACCTGGAGTACAGGTCTACATTGGGACAAAGTCAAGACCCTGAGTGGATAGTTTGGCCAGGGGCCTGGACCTATTGAGCAGCAGTCTGGATATCTTCGGGTCTTCTCTCTGGCATAAGAGTGAGGGAGCTACCTCAGAGCAGGGCCTGTATATCTGAGGAAGGGGCCTAAACAACTTATAGAGTGGTCTGATCACCTCAGAGCATTGTCTGGACACTTGGCAGTCACCATGGGATCTGAGCAACGCAGCACCTAGGGATGGCACATGGACAACTACAGAGAGCCTGGCAACCTGAGGGAAGGCACATGGTACTGGGGAAAGGAGCCTTAGCAGTTTGGGGTGGGCCTTGATATATTAGGGATGAGGTCTCAAAACCTGGAATAATGATTTGTGGAAGTGGGAGCTAGGACTGGTCATCTTGGAAAGGCGTCATTATACCTAGGCATTGGGGCAGCTGCCTCAACATTGCCTCCTCCAGCACTACCTCCTGGATCCCTGGACCATTTGTATTACATCAAATTTAAAACAGAGAAGCAGGCCATTCAGTCCACTGGTACTTGCTCATATTTATGTTTTACATAAAGCTCCTGACAATTCTTCAAATCATCAGGGTCTCTGTAGTTGTCCATGTGCCATTCCCAAGTCTGAGGTTTTCAGATCCCTCCCCCAGTGTTGCAGGCACTAGATACTGAAAAGCTATGGGCCCTGCCAACATTGTGTTGAAGGCTTGTGCTCCAGAGCTTGCCCCTCCCCCAGCCACGCTGTTCCAGTCGTTAAAACACTGGCATCTACCTGACAATGTAGAAAATTTCCCAGGTGAACCCTGCACATAAAAAGCAGGACAAATCCAACCCAGTCAATTACTGTCCCATCAGTCTACCGTCAATCATCAATAGTTGATGGAAAGTGTCATCAACAATGCTGTCAAGCAGCACCTACTTCGCAATTACATGCTCAATAACACCCAGTTTGGGTTCACTAGGGCCATTAAGTTCCTGACCTCATTACAGGCTTGGTTCAAACATGGACAAAAGAGCTGAATTCCAGAGTTAGAACATGGAATATTGCAGCACAGTACAGGCCCTGTGGCCTTTGATGTTGCACCGACCTGTGGAACTAATCTGAGGCCCATCTAACCCACACCATTCCATTCTCATCCATATGCCTATCCAATGACTATTTAAATGCCCTTAAAGATGGCAAGTCTACTACTGTTGCAGGCAGTGTGTTCCACGCCTCTACTGCTCTGAGTAAAGAAACTACCTTTGACATCTATCTTATATCTATCATCGCTCAATTTAAAGCTATGTTCCCTCGTGCTAGCCATTGCCATCTGAGGAAAAAGGCTCTCACTGTCCAACCTATCTAACCCTCTGATTATCTTATAGGTCTCAATTAAGTCATCTCTCAACCTTCTCCTGTCTAACGAAAACAGCCTCAAGTCCCTCAGCCTTTCCTCGTAAGACCTTCCCTCTACACCAGGCAACATCCTAGTAAAGTTGAGGTGAGAGTGACAGCCTTTGACATCAACGCTGCATTTGACTGAGTGTGGCATCAAGGATGCCTTGCAAAACTGAAAACAAGGGGTATCATGCGGCAAACTCTCTGCTGATTAGAGTCATTCCTGGCACGTAGGAAGATGGTCTTGGTTGTTGAAGGTAAGTCATCCCAGCCACGGGACACCTCTGCAGGAGTTCCTCGGGGTACTGTCCTAGGTCCAACCATCTTTAGTTGCTTCATCAATGATCTTCCTTCCATCGTAAGGTCAGAAGTGGGGATATTCGCCAATGATTGCACAATGTTCAGTACTATCCACAACTCCTCAGACACTGAAACAGTCCATGTTCAAATACAACAAGATCTGGACAATATGTAGGCCTGTGCTGACAAGTGGCAAATAACATTCATGCCACACAAATGCCAGGAAATGACCATCACCAATAAGAGATAACCTAACCACCGCTCCTTGACATTCAATTATGTTACCATCGCCAAATACCCTACCATCAACATCCATTGACCAGAAATTCAACTGGACTCACCACATAAATACAGTGGCTACAAGATTAGATTAAATTCCCTACAGTGTGGGAACAGGCCCTTTGGCCCAACAAGTTCACACCAATCTCTGAAGAGTAACCCACCCAGACCCATTTCCCTCTGACTAATGCACCTAACATTATGGGCAACTTAGTATGGCCAATTCACCTACCCTGCAGGTTTTTGGACTGTGGGAGGAAATCCACGCAGAAATGGGAGAATGTGCAAACGCAACACACAGTCACCCAAGGCTGGAATTGAACCCGGGTCCCTGGTACTGTGAGGCAGCAGTGCTAACCACTGAGCCACAGTGCCACTCTTAAGAGCAGGTTGGAGGCTACGAATATTACAAGGAACTCACCTTCTGACTCCACAAAGCCTGTCCACCACCTACAAGGCACAAGTCAGGAGTGTGATGGGATATTCCCCACTTGCCTGGATGAATGCAGCTCAAAGAATACCCAAGAAGCTTGACACCATCCAGGACTAAGCAGCCCGCTTGATTGACGCTACACCTACAAGCTCCACCACCGACATTCAGTAGCAGCAGTGTGTGCTGTCACAAAGATGTGCTGCAGAAATTCATGAAAGATCCTCAGAGAGCACCTTCTAAAACCATGACTGCTTCCATATAGAAGGACAAGGGCAGCAAATGCATGGGAGCACCAGCACCTTCAAGATCCCATCCTGACTTGGAAGTATATTGCTGTTCCTTCACTTTCACTGAGTCAAAAACCTGAAATTCCCTCACAAATAACATTGTAAGTCAAGCCATAACAGGTGGACTGCAGCAATTTAAGAAGGCAGCTCACTACCACATACTCAAGGACAATTAGTGATGGCCAATAAATGTTTTGACGGAAGGCGGTAGGAAGGTGGCTTCATCAGAGTCCAAAGCATTGCAGCGGCTGGTAAGCCTGGGTTGGGACTCTGGCAGCAGCATCAAGGAGGCGAGCACAGGGACCCAGTATTGGCTGCGGCATCAGCGAGTTAGAGGAGGAATGTGTCGGGCATGTGGGATGGCAATGGCAGTTCCTTGTGGCCTCGTCCTGTGATTGTACAGCCCAGGATTTCATTAGTCAGGTTGGTGTCATTGTTGGCTGGCTTTGGCGATGAGATTGTTCCCTGGGGCAACTTCAGTGGAGCCTTGCAACCTGAAATTCCAGCAACCCAAACCCAGGAGCCATGAACTGAACTGAGATGGACTTTGTCTTAATTATTTTTGTTTTTTTCTTATTACCTTTTGTTATTAACATAGGCACTGTGTATGGTGACTTAAATACTTTTCACTTTTTTCGTAAAAGATACAAGTGATAATAAATGACTTCTTTTTTATTCAGTTCTAATGAAGTTACAATCATCACAACAATAGATTATTGCTGTTAGTTACAAACATTTTGAACTCAAGTGACTTAGAAGTTTTTGGTTAAAATATTGGAACGAAGGACAAAGATCACTAGGAATATAAAATCTGAGAATGTCATTCAGAGACTGTCTGGAACACTCCGGTGTAGATTATGATGTGTCCTGAGAAAGGCTGTGAAACGTTGCAATTGATGGGTGGATAGAAATATCTGACAGGGACACTTAAAAGAAAGAGATGCATTGCAAAAACAGAACTGTAATTTCCAGCGGTTGAAAGGTAAATAAGGCCAATAACCACCCAAACAGAAACTATCTCCTCTAAGTTATATACCAGCTGTGAGCAAGGTTTGATATAAAAAGAAGTAGTTCTGGATTTAAGGCATGTTCATGTTTTTCCCTCCTAGGATTAACCAAAAGAAGAGGTTGAAAAGCTGGCATCAACCCAGAGTCTATCTGTGTTAAGTGTAGTGTTCTAACTGTAAGGTGTGGTGGGTGCTACCAAGTTGAGTGTGGGGTACTGGAAAAGCACAGCAGGTCAGGCAGCATCCGAGGAGCAGGAGTATCAATGTTTCGGACATAAGCCCTTTATCAGGAAGGTCATAGATAAGGAACATCCACTCGACACAACTGTGCTTACAGACAAAATAAATAGTCTCTCTCTTTTACTGATTGCTTGAAGTAGGTCACAAGTCAACAAAATCACTATCAGAAAGGATTAAATCAACACTCTTTGGCCAACTTGTAGAAGATCCAGACCTATTGCTCAGCTGCTGGGGTCAGTGATATCAAACCATGCAATTTAATGGCTAGAATATTTCAGCATCTACTCCTCATTTACAAGCCAAGGATTGATTTGCGGATCTTTTCTTTGAGCTATTTGGGAGTCCTCACTCCTCATTTCTAATCGTGGGTATACGTTCTGTTCCATCATCTGAGGGTAGAAGATAAAGGCGCCATAGTCTTACCAGACCATAAGTCAGCTCTCTCATTAGATGGTTTAAACAGAGGGTCACCACATCTCAGGCGAGGAGAGAAGTTGAGAAGGAGAATCCTTCATGGTAACCTCAGCCGATGTGGAAGTAAACCCACTCTCTTGGTACCACACTGCATTGCAAACCACCTGTTCAGCCAGCTGAGCTAACCAACTCCTAGCTGACAGTAGGAGGGGGTTGAATAAAGAAGTGGAACCAGTTTCTTTCTCCTCACCTGCAAGTGTAACCATCCGGGGATATCCTGGCCAGAATCAAATGAATTGGGAATCCTTGTCCAGGAACCAGTCAATGAAATGGACTACAGGTGTCAGTTTTCCATTTCCGTCATTTGACTTGAATACCTGAGATTTTCATGGGATAAAAATGAAAGTAAAAAGGTCACTGCTGACCTAGAGTAGCTGCTGTCATCACGTAGTTGCCCAGGCAACCAACATGTCACATACAAAACCAGCTGCATTGCAATTAGCATTTTAATTAAGAGGGACTGAATTTAAATCCCTTGTTTTACTCAGATTCACATGATTGAGGGAAAGGTTGCCTACAATAACCTGCCTGGAAATGAAGTAAAGACACAGACACCAAATCAACAAAGGAAGTGTAAATCTACAGTAATATTTTGGGAAAAACAGGGAGAGGAAACGATGTATGTTGATAATTGCAAACATACTGGAAGCCGGAGACTGAAAAAAACTCACAGCTTCCTGAGCGCTCAAAACCTTAAATGTCACCACTGCTAAAGAAACAGGACAACATCTAAACAATTGGACTCAGGTCTTTTCATTCTCAAAATCCTATGAACTTTTAAGAGCTGTTTACCTTGCTGTCTATATTAGTAAATGATTTGGCCTTGCAAGCCGGCTCCAACATTCAATAAAATTGTGGATGATGTGTTTGTGGTTTGAATTCCTTACTGCCATCTAAATCTCTAATAATCTTTGATTCTTCTGCCTACCAAGAATCTATCTCACTCTGCCATAAAAATATTCAATAAACGGTTTCCACTATTTTAATAGACAAAGAATTCCAAAGGTACCCAACTCTCTCTAAGGGAAAAAAAAACTCTTCATCACAGTCCTGAAAAGATTACCCTTAATTTTAAAACTGTGGAACTTACTTCTGGATTCATCCAGAAGAGGAAGCATCATTTCCACATCTTCCTTGGCAAGACCGTTCAGAATTATATTTACTCTGTGGAAACAAGCCCTGTTTACCCATGCTGTCCTCAGAAGACAAACTGCTCATTCCAGGCATCAATCTAATAAACACCCTCCTTTTTTAAATAAGGGGAGCAAAACTGTGCACTATACTCTGGTGAAATATTCTGAAGAAAATAAATTGTGTCTCTAGGCTGCACACTGTAAGCACATTACTCTGAAATTTAGCTTGAGGCTCTCCTCAAAATGGAATCAGTAGCTAAATAGAATGTATGTAAGGTATGTGCCCAGGGGCCAGAGCTAGTTGACTAGGAGTGTAACTGTCAAACTGGGAACGATGTAGGTAGGATCAAAAAGATTAGTGTGTCCCAAATATCCAAATAACAAAGGCTAGAGCACAGGTGAAAACTAATAGAACATTTGCTTTCTTATCAAGGGGAAGGAGCACAAAGGAGAGGAATTAAGCTTCTTCTGTCCAGAGCTTTGGTGATACCCTGTGTGAAGTACTGTTTTGTAGTTAGCTTGGGGACTAAATCGAAGGAGAAAGGTATTGACCTTGGAAAGGTCACTGTACAGAATAACTAGAATGGTACCAAACCTTTAAGTGTCAATGTGGTAGGTGTTGTGTAAACTTAGCTTGAGTTTGGATGTTTGAAGAATGATCTAATTCCCAAATTTAAATAAATATAGGGTTTCTTTTAGTAAAGTAGATGTACAGAAGCAATTACCTATGATGAGAGAGTTCAGTAAAAAAGGATACAATCATGGAATTAGAAATCAGCTTTCCAAGACAGTAATTAGGATTTTATTTCCTACAATAATCAGTAGAAATCTGAAACTCTATTTCCTAAAAAAAATGGAAACTGGATTAACTGAAGTTTTCAAGATGGAAATCAGTCTTGTGGTGCAAGGTGGTGTCCCTGCCCTGGACCAGGGAGGCCTGGGTTCAAGTCCCATCTGCTCCAGAGGTGTATAATAACATCTTGGTAATGAAAAATAGGTTAAAACAAAAACCAGGGAAAGAGGATCAAAGGCAATTGGAAATCAAGTGCAAATTTGCCATGATATAATTGAATGACTAGACAGGCTTGAATAGCCTACACTTGTCAATTTGTTTCTATGTAACACTTTCTTTGATACCAGAAAACATTTCTTGTACCGAAGGTCTAAGATGTTAGGGAGTGATTTACCACCTTACCATGCTGGGTTCTGTAGTCAACGGTATCCTGAGGACTAATTATGTGACTAACAAGGCTGTTTGAGATGACTAACATGAAAAGAGATGATCTGGTCAATCACAGAATCTCAAAATCGTCATGGTGCAGATGGTGAATTACTGTGAAACCTACTAAATTATTTATAACTTGATACTCATTTTGTTACTTCATACTGTCTAATGACTAGTTGTACACTCAGTGTTTCTTTTTTATTAATCACAATTTTAATATTAATAAACAATTGTCAACTAAAGACTGTCTGACTCTCTTAATGATTACACAAGAAAAAATGAATTCATTCACTCAGCCACAAGTGAGTCTTTTAATTGGGTGTTAGTCAGGTAAAGGTGAATACAGTCCAAATTGTCTGATGGAAGAGTTTTGTAACCAAATTTAGGCAGCATTCACTCCTAAATACAGACTTGGCAATAAACTTCAGACAGATCATCATTGTAAAGTTCAGGCAAAGATTTCAAGGGTTTGCCCAGTTCCTTGGCAAATATTAGTCTGAACACCAAACCCAGCATTCTGATTCAACATTCCTAAGGAATATTCCCAAACTCCAGCAACACACTCCAAGTTGAATGTAGTGTGATTTTTCATTCCGTTCCAAGTTTTTCCCAGTCTCAATCACAATATGTACTTGCATCTGTGGAGTAAAGTGTTAACTGTATCTTTATTGTATCTTTTATTCTATGATGTGTTACATTTAATAAAGCCTGCTAATGTTCACTTACCTGACTGACTGCAGGCTGGCAGCAGTCAGACTCAAGATACCTCATTGAAAGTAAGAAACGCAGTAAGAAATAAAAATGGCGACACTTTAGAAGAACACATCACCAACAGGCAGGTAAGGTATGCATAGAACACAGCACCGGGATCAATTGGCCAGATTGAAAAGCTCAGGAAAGAGCTTCAGCAAGGTGGCAAGTCTTGGAGTCCACAGAGCAATCAGCTCATGCAAGATAAATGAAAAGTGACAACAGTTAATGTAGCAAGTTACTGAACAATAAATGGTACATGAGTGTAGATTACAGGCAATTAAACAGCCGGGAATTGAAAAGGCACTTGAATTTCATCAGCTGAAAGGGCAAGAAGAAAGAGGATGTGGTCCATGCTGATAAAGGATTCCACTGGCAGAAGCTTGATCTGGCCAACAGGGACAGAAATTACAGGCTGACGTGCTGGTCCTGGCCTTGACCTCTGATCAGAGAAGAGTGGGGCCCCAAGAATGCCAGACCTCAGTTAATGGGGCCTGACGAACTCCCCTGTCGCAGGTCTTGCCAACCAGTACTGCAGAACATCATCCAGTTCCAGGAGAGAGACCAATTAGGAGCAATTGAGCAGTAAAGTCTGTTAGTGCTCACGAAATTACAAATGTTGAAAATCAAGATTTATTGAACAGTCTTGACGGTGCATTCAGCATTGATATTTCCTCCTATAGAATAATCCAGAACTAAAAATCACTGTGTCAAAATAAGGGATCTCCTATTTAAAACAGAAATAAGTGGAAGAAAAAGCACCAATAATGAACATTGAGGGTTTAGATTAGAATGGTGCTGGAAAAGCACTGTAGGTCAGGCAGCATCCGAGGAACAGGAAAATCGATGTTTCGGTCAAAAGCCCTTCATCAGGAATCTAAACCCACCAATGGTGAACATGACTAGCCACAAACGGATATTCTAGACATTAGATACTTGTTTCAGGTAAGAGTGGGAGAAAACTGATGCAAATGATTTGGTAGAAGCAGATTTTCTGAATCTTCCTAAGATCTTTAATTCAACTGTAAATAACTGTAACGTTTTTATTGTCTCTTGAGAGGGAATCACCCTCCTGTTGAAAAAGGTTTTAAAAAGTCTCTGTTTATTGCACCGTAGGCTCCAGGAAAAAATAGCCAGCTTGCTTGACCCCACAACTTCAAACATTCACTCTGTGCACCATCAATATTTACAATCAAAAGTGTATACCATCTACAAGATGCACTGCAAAAATTCACCAAGGCTCCTTCCAACCACAAGCTTATAAAAGGACAAAGGTAGCAGGTACATGAAAACACCACCATTTGTAATTTCCCTTTCAAGCCACTCACTATCTGACTTTGAATTAATTGCAATTTCTTCAGCATTACTGGATCAAAAATCTGGAATTCCTTCCTTGACTGCATTTTGTACCAACTCCAAATAGACTGCAACATTTCAAGGTGGCAACTTTCCATATCTTCTTCACGACATCGAGGATGAGCAATACATCTTGACTAAGTCAATGAATACACATCCCCTGAATAACTAATAAAACAAAATCTGTTCTGTATGTTTGGTGTTGTGGTCGTGTTAACTGGAACCAACTGGGGCATTTTGGGTAAATTCGCCACTCCCTGAGCTTTTCTCATGGTATTAGTTTAAGTCATTGATTGCATGTGGGGAAGGATGCCTACACAAAGTCTCTGATAGAAGATAAGGTCAATCATGGTAAACAGTAAATGTTCAGAGGTATCTGACAGTCCTGTGGAGATGATCAGGCTTAACTAAAGAATACATACACACTACTGTTATTGTAACACCCCATACTGATTGGTAACAGAGAAGTGGTTAGTTACTAGTCCACACATAGGATATTAGATAAACCCTCTCAGGAACAGTCCTCTCTATCCCGATGGACAGGACTTATGTTATATGTCAGGTACAAACGCACAGTCATATGAACAATGAGAGGGAGTCAGATCATGGCTGAACTGATTGTAACTGAATCCTGCATCCAACCCTATAATTTTTCACCTGCTTTGGCAGCAAGCATCTATCTACCTCTGCTAAGTGCTCAAGGATTCTGCTTTCACTTCCTATTTTACCTTATCCCTGTTTTGAATAGGTTACTCCTGATTTTTTTAACAGTTTCATTTAGTTTTCAATTCTCCCTTAAGAGAAAACATCCTCCCCACATCTAATATGTGAAGACCCCTCAGGATCTTACATGTTTCAATCAAGTTGACTTTTACTTATAGAAATCAAACAGATATAAGTCTTGCTGTTCAGCACTTCCTCAGTAAAAAAACGCACTCATTCCAGGTATTAATCTTGTAAACTTTCTGAATGGCGTCATTTACATCATTTCTTCAATAAGCTGACTGATGCTGTACACAGTACTCCAGTTGTAGTCTCACCAGTACCTTATACAACTGAAGCACAGCCTCCCTATTTTAGTTTCAATTCCTCTCTTGATAATTAGAACATTAGTTTTCCTGATTATTTTCTGCAGCTGCATTGCCTCCAGATTTTCTCAGCAATCAAATGAGGTTCAGCATCTCAGTTCCTTTATACTGAACTGAAAATACTTCTTTTTCAGCTGAAACTTTAATCTTTCCCCAGAGTGCAGTAAGAAGGAAAAGCAAAGAAGAAGAAAATTAGAATTTTGTTTTAGTTTTGTTATATTTTTTGGTTTGTTCTTTGAATCAGTCTTTTTTGATCAGTTTTCACTGATTTTATTTTCGTTGTCACAAGTGTGATAGCTCAGGTACCAATTGCTGTGAGAATCTCATATCCCAGCCTGCCAATGTGTTTGCTTCCCACAAAGAGATTAATGGAATGCATATCTCTCTTTCTTTCTCAGAATGAGTCAAAACTACACGCGGAGTGATGACTTTGGCAAAATACTTAGGAGAGTGAGAGGGTGCAGAAATGGGATTATAATGTGAATAGCTTCCGAGATAGAGTGAAAGACTCGGAAGATTCTTTTTATGGGATTAACAGCTATATGCTAACTGTTTGACTGCACCATCAATTCTATCAGATGGTGTCACATCATATGGAAATGGAACCTGACTGTGGAAACTTCGAGAGATATTCTGCTGAAATCTGTCTTGTACATAGGATTAATCATCAAAAAAAGTTGTTCGTTTTCACTAACATGGTTGCAGACTCTGCCAAGATTATGTAAACATTGATCTTGATTGACAATTGGCAAATTACAATTGAGAACATGTGGAGCAAGATGATCGAAAAAAAAACTGACACAAATTCACTCGCAACCCTTCATGACTATTGACATAACAACATCTGGCAGGTAACCACTGAGCTTAAACAGGGCAGGACTCATTCCAGTCCATGATGGTGACAGACTAGGACACTCCAACCAGAGCACCTCTGCTCCACCTATTCTTTTTCTTTTCTGCTTTTCAAACTTCTAACTTTAAACTTATTTAGAGCAGAATAGAAGAAGTGACTATTGGACCACAGGCTGTCACAAGTGAGTCCTGGAGGTAAGTCCCAGATCAGGCTGGTGTGGGAGATGAGTCCGGAGGTGAGTCTGGGACCAGAGTGCGGCAGAGGAGGTGAGCCCCATACAGGAGGCCGGTGCGGGGACACGAGACCCAGAGATGAGTCCTGCCAGCACAGGAGAGGCAGGTCGCAAACGAGAGGCCATTGCTGGGAGTCGAGTCCCAAACTGGAGGTTTCCATGGGGACTGGAAGTAAGGCCTCGAGTTTTGAAGCCTACTATGGTCTAAGAGACGTGGCTTGGTGCAGTCTGGAAGCGAAATGCTGGCACAAACTTGAGTGAAAAGGATTGTAATTCAATTGTTGTTTTATTTTTCCTTTTTATTCATATGCTGGACTTTTATTTATTATTCTTAAAATTTTATACCAAATACTTAAGCAGCTGTACCTAGGTATTTTGTACCTAAGATGCCACCATAAGTGACAACATTGCAAACTTTTCACTGCATGCAATCAAAAGTACGTGACAATAAAGCTAATTTTAGTTCTAATTCAGGACTTCTGAGTAACTGGAATGATGGTGACCAACCTCTAACAGCGAGGAACCGTATGTAAATGAAATGGCTTCTGGAAGATCAGAGCAAAGGGAGCTACCAACTAGTGGATACATTCATTAAGAATTCTTCCGCAAATCTGATCTGGAAAATATACATTCCAGCTACTCCCTTTAGTGAAATTGCTTCTTTACCTCTCATTTGATGATAGTAACACCCGATTCTTCTACTACACCAAGTAAAGATCAAATGTTCCTCAACTCCTCAGAATGTGGGCTCCCATCTGAAACAGACACTTAACCTGGCTGCCAATAGTTTTAGGATAAGGGGTTGCATGTTTAAAACAGAGATAAGGAGAAACGGCTTCTCTCAAACATTTGTGAATCTATGGAAGTCACAACCCTCGATTGTGGTGGATGCTCGGACACTGAATAGAATTAAAGAGGAGATAGACAGAATTTTAATTTGTTATGGGTTGAAGGGCTATGGAGGAAAGACAGGAAAGCAGAGCTGATGCCAAAATGAGATCAGCCATGATCATATTAAACCATGGAGCAGACCTGAGGGCTAAAATGCCTACTGCTGCTCCTAGTTTTTATGTTCTTGAGCAATACTTTAACACATGAGATTGCCTGCGACAGGGTGCAACCAGACATGTTTATAATGAAGACAGCTTCGGGAGTTTGCACAATGTGTACTCACTTGACCTGACTTGTCCATAAAGCAGCACATTCATCACATTCATAATTACATGATGAAGATGCTTTGTGATTTACTTTGAAAATTACTTGCTGAATACACTGCACTTAAATACATTAACCTGCCACTCCAAGAGCCACAATATTTCTGCTGCACGAGCAGTATCGTTCTCTGTCTGCAGTGTGAAGTAGTTTGTTTCATTCTGGCACAGGTATGGCTGTACCAGGGATCATTTTATATTCATTCAACATTAACCTTCTGTAAAAATTGGAGTATTTGACCGGTTCTTATTTGTACTGAAAGTATTCTTAAGTGCATTGTAACCATGTCCATTGATTCTTTAAGGAGGTGATCTTGTAAACATGGTCCGAGGAGAAATCAGCCCCCTTTTACTGCTGCTTTCTGTGAACATCATCGCTGGAACATATTATTGCGGTATGCTATAGTTTCAAATTAATATATTTTTACTTTTTTAAAAATATTTTTATTCAGTAGACTGGAAATAAAGATTGTAGACTGGAAACAAAGATTTTATGGTGAGACAGTTGATGAGCATTGGAGGACTTTCAATGCAATTTTTCAAAGTGTTCAGCAAAAGTATATTCCAGTGAAAAGGAAGGACTATAAGAAAAGGGGTAATGAACCAAGGGTGACTAACAAAATAAAGGAAGTTATCAAATTGATAGAGAAGGCATACAAAGTGGCCAAAAACAGCATGAAACTAGAAGATTGGGAAAACTTTAAAGGTCAACAGAAAGTCATAAAAAGAGCTATAAAGAAAAGTAAGATAGAACATGAGAAAAAAACTAGCATAGAATACAAAGACAGATAGCATATAAAATGAAAAGGAGCGGCTAAAGTAAATATTGATCCTTTAGAGGATGAGAAGAGGCATTTAGTTATGAGATATAATGAAATGGCTGAGGCATTGTACAGGTATTTTGTATCAGTCCTCACAGTGGAGGACACTAATAACATGCCAGTAATTCACAAGGAGACAAAGGTAAGTGAGGATCTGGAACATTTATTATTACAGAAGAGCTAGTGTTGGGCAAGCTAATGGAACTAAGGATAGCTAAGTCTCCTGGCACTGATGGAATGCATCCTAGGTTACTAAAAGAGATGGCGGGAGAAATAGTTAGTGCGCTTGTGGTAATTTTCCAAAATTTGCTGGACTCTTGGGCAGATTGGAAAACACAAATGTGACACCATTGTTTATAAAGGGAGGTAGACAAAAGGTGGGGAATTATAGACTGGTTAGTTTAACCTCTATAGTGGGGAAGATGCTTGGCTCTATTATCAAGGAAGAAATAATAGGTCATCTCAATAGAAATTGTCCCGTTGGGCAGACACAGCATGAGTTCATGAAGGACAGGTCATGCTTCACAAATCTTTTGGAATTCTCTGAAGACATTACAACCAAGGTGGAAAACGGGGACCCAGTGAGTGTTGTGTACCTAGATTTCCAAAGGGCCTTCCAACAGATACTGCACTAGAGGCTGCTGCATAAGATAAGAATGCATGGCATTAGGGGTAGAGTATTAGCATGGATAGAGGATTGGTTAACTAACAGGAAGCAAAGAGTGGGGGTAAATGAATGCCACTCAAGCTGGCAATCAGTTACTAGTCATGTGCCTCGGGGATCAGAGTTGGGAACCGCAATTATTTACAATTTATATAGATGATTTGGAGTTGGGGACCACGTGTAGGGTGTCTAAGTTTGTAGATAACACTAAGATGAGTTGCAGAGCAAAGTGTGCAGTGAACTGTGAAACTTTGCAGAAGAACATTGATATGTTGAGTGAGTGGTCAAAGGTCTGGCAGATGGAATACAATGTTAATATATGTGAAGTCATCCATTTTGGGAGGAGTAACAGTAAAAAGGATTGTCACTTGAAGGGTAAAAAAACAAGTTACAGCATGCTGCCATGCCGAGGGACCTGGGTGTCCCTTGTGCATGAATCACAGTAGGTTGGTCTGCAGGTACAGCAAGCAATTAGGAAGACAAATGGAATTTTGTCCTTCATTGCTAAAGGGATTGAGTTTAAAAGCAGGGAGGTTATGTTGCAGCTGTATAGGGTGTTGGTGAGGCCATACCTGGAGTAGTGTGTGCAGTTTTGGTCTCCTTACTTGAGAAATGAGGTGGGGGGGTGAAGAGGAGGTTCACTAGATTGATTTTGGAGTTGAGGGGTTTGGCTTACGAGAAGAGACGGAGTAGATGGATTATATTCATTGGAATTCAGAAGAATGAGGGAAGATCTTATAGAAACATATAAAATTATAAAGGGAATAGATAAGATTGAAGTAGAGAGCATGTTTCCATTAGCAGGTGAAGCTAGGACAAGAGGGCATTGCCTCAAGAGGGAGCAGATTTAGGACTGAATTGAGAAGGAACGTCTTCACCCAGAGGCTTGTTAATCTATAGAATTTCTTGCCCAGTGAAGTAGTTGACACTTTTAAAGCTAAGGCAGATTTTTTTGAACAATAAAGGAATTAAGGGATACCGTGAAAGTGGATCTGAGTGCACGAAAAGATCCGCCATGATCTTATTGAATGGCGGAGCAGGCTCGAAAGGCCGGATGGCCTACTCCTGCTCCAAGTTCTTATGTTCTATGTTCATGGTATGTGGGTGTCACTGGCAAGGACAGCTCTTGTAACCTGTTCATAATATCATCCAACTGTATGTTCGTGATAACTCTCCAAATTGAAAGTACTGCCAATTATATATAAATAATGCTGCAAAAATCAAAATAAAGATTACTTTTCTGAGGTGTATTTATTCTGGGAACAAGTAATTTTTTTTACATAAATTGAATCCTTGAAAGTGAGAAGGTAAATTGAACAGCAATGAGAATACGTCATTGAAGGACAATTACTGTTAATTAAGTACAAACTGATAATCAAAAATAGCATTCTACAATGTCAGTCTCAATTTCTGCTACCTGTTTAGCGGAAGGAGTATAGTTATTATGAAAAGATGGGATTCCATGAATAATAGGCAACACTTGGCCTTGCAATAATAATCCAACTTTAAAGTTTATGATACAGGCACATTACAATTACACAAGAGACCGAGACTGTAAAATTCTGACAAAGAAAGAGCAATATTTAGAGGTTAGAGGGTAAATGAGACAGTCTAAGATAAAATTCAGATCATAACAAACTCTGAAGGTGCTGAAAGGGAAGGTATAACAGGAAAGAAAATAACGAACTTAAAGTACTTAAGAATTACATACCAAAAGTTAAAAAGATCACATCCCTCTAGAATATGCTTCACAAATCTTAAGGAAAATGTTCTGCACTCTGGGATATTTAAACAATTGCCTTTTAGGTATAATTGAAATTATTTTCAGTCAGTACAGACACTAGAGATTCCACTGGAGAGCAATCCTGTAAAACATGTGCTTGAAATCCAACGACCATCTCTGTTCTCTTCACATCCTGCCGCTCGCCATCACCGGTTTTCAAATATTTGTCACTCCTAGGCTCAGAATTGCCTTGTGCTGCAGCGATACAGTGAAATGCCCCTTATCTCTATAAGCTGTCTATCAGCACTTTGCTTCCTTATGTTTTTATTTGTATCATGTTTGTCTTCTCCATCTATCTCAACCCTTGCTCTGGAGCCGAGATAAGAAAGTTTTATTGGGGTTTATCTTTACATAATGTCACTTTGTCTCTCTATTCTATTCCATCTGCTTGCCAACTCTTCCCATGAAATAGGCATAAAGTCATACAGTCATAGAGTCATAGATATGTACAACATGGAAACAGACCCTTCACTCCAACCTGTCCATGCCGACCAGATATCCCAACCCAATCTAGTCCCACCTGCCAGCACCTGGCCCACATCCCTCCAAACCCTTCCTATTCATATACCTATCCAAATGCCTTTTAAATGTTGCAATTGTACCAGCCTCCACCACTTCCTCTGGCAGCTCATTCCATACACGTACCACCTTCTGCATGAAAACGTTGCCCCTTAGATCTCTTTTATATCTTTCCCTCTCACCCTAAACCTACGCCCTTTAGTTCTGGACTCCCCAACCCCAGAGAAAAGACTTTGTCTATATATCCTATCCATGCTCCTCATAATTTTGCAAACCTCTATAAGGTCACCCCTCAGCCTCTGACGCTCCAAGGAAAACAGCCCCAGTCTGTTCAGCCTCTCCGTATAGCTCAAATCCCCCAACCCTGGCAATATACTTGTAAATCTTTTCTGAACCCTTTCAAGTTTCACAACATCCTTCCCATAGGAAGGAGACCAGAATTTCACACAATGTTCCAACAGTGGCCTAACAAATGTCCTGTACAGCTGCAACATGACCTCCCAACTCCTGGACTCAATACTCTGACCAACAAAAGAAAGCATACCAAACCCCTTCTTCATTATCCTATCTACCTGCAGCTCCACTTTCAAGGAGCTATGAACCTGCACTCCAAGGTCTCTTTGTTCAGCAACACTCCCGAGGACCTTACCATTAAGTGTATAAGTCCTGCTGAGATTTGCTTTCCCAAAATGCAGCACCTCGTATTTATCTGAATTAAACTCCATTTGCCACTTCTCGGCTCATTGACCAACTGGTCAAGATACTGTTGTAATCTGAGGTAATCTTCTTCACTGTCCCCTACACCTCCAATTTTGGTGCCTCCAACATTGCTGCTTTGCAGTAAAATAAAACTAACAATATGGTTCACAAACCAGACACTAATCCATTTCCAGGAGCAGAGGTACACAATTATCCTTGCGTGTTTGTGTGTGTGTGAGAATGTGGGTGGGGTGGATGATTTGGGAGAGGTGTCTTCCTTTCCTTAGCTATGACATCACATGGAATATGACTCTTCTGTGGGTGTTAACTTTTGTTTTGGAGCTCCTTAGGGGCTCCCTTGAGCCATATTGTTATTTTCCATCTTTGAAAAATTTTGGAAGTATAGCTATTCTGTTTCCAGTGTCAATACACAAATTGGCATTCAGCCAATGGTACTAAATAGATTTAGCAGGATAGAATTGATTTTGTGATTGACTGGTGTTGTAAAGACAGCTACAGTGTAAATGTGGCCTATAAATATATTACAATTCTGTTGATAGAAATTTAAGTGTGGCAAAACTAAAGTGGCAGGGGCCTGAGAACCAGAGCAGTAGATCAGCAAGTGGACAGATTGAGGGAAAGGTACATATTAGGACCAGTAAATCAGAAAGGAAGGACTGGCAGAGACAGGTAAACAAACAAGATGTTACTAATGGGCTGGTGTGTGTATATTTCAATGTAACGAGTATCACCAGTAAGGCAGATGAGCTTACAGCCTGGATCAGTACATGGGGCTATGCTGTTGTGGCTGTTACAGAGACTTGGTTGAGATGGGGACAAGACTGACTGCTCAACGTTTCAGGGTTTTAGATCAGATAGAGAGGAAAGTAGAAGAGGTGGAGTAGTTGCATCAGCACTCAGAAAGGACATATCAGAAGGCTCATCCACTGGGGCAATATGGGTAGAGCTCAAAAATAAGATGGGTGCAATCACTTTGTTAGGATTATACTAACAGCCCCCAGTAGCCACCAAGATATTGAGGAACAAATGTGCAAGCAGATTATAGAAAGATGCAACAAAAACAGAGTTGTAAATAGTGGGGACTTTAACTTAGGGGCGGCATGGTGGCTCAGTGGTTAACACTGCAACCTCACAGCACCAGAGTCCCAGGTTCGATTCCAGCCTTGGGTGACTGTCTGCGTGGAGTTTGGACATTCTTCCTGTGTCTGTGTGGGTTTCCTCCGGGTGCTCCGGTTTCCTCCCTCAGTCCAAAGATGTGCAGGTCAGGTGAATTGGCCATGCTAAATTGTCCACAGTGTTAGGTGCATTAGTCAGAGGGAAATGGATCTGGGCGGGTTACTCTTCGGAGGGTCGGTGTGGACTGGTTGGGCCGAAAGGCCTGTTTCCACACTGTAGGGAATCTAACCTAATCTAAAACTTGCCCAATATTGACTGGGAGTCCCTTAGAGCAAGAGGCTCAGATGGAGTAGAATATTTTAAGTGCATCCAAGAGGGTTTCTTGAACAGTATGTGGATAGTCCAATTAGAGGAAGGGCCATACTGAACCTTGGACTGGCTAATGATCCTGGCCAGGTGACTGAACTTTCAGTGGGACAGCATTTTGGAAACAGTGATTGCAACTCCTTAAGTTTTAAGATAGCTTAGAATAAGGATAATTCAGGACCTTGTGGGAAGGCATTAATATGAGGGAGGGCAAATTATGTCAGCATTATGCAGGAGCTACAGAATATTAATTGGGAGGAGCTGATATCAGGCAAATTAACAATAGACATTTGGGAACTGTTTGAAGACCTGCTGATGAGAATTCAGGACTGGTATATTCAAGTCAGGTTGAAGGGCAAGGAAGGCAAGGTAAAGGACCCTTGGATAATGAGGGAGGTTATGAATTTAGCTAAAAGGAGAAAAGAAGCACATGTAAGGTTTAGGGAGCTAAAATTAGACAGGGCCTGTGAGGAACATGAAGAAAACAGGAAAGAACTTAGGCAGGGCCATGAAATGATCTTGAGAAGTAAGGTTAAAGAGAATCCTAAGGCATTCTCTACACAACATTTAAACAAAAGGATAACAAGGGAGAAGGTAGGACCACTCAAGGATAAAGGAGGGAACTTGTACTTGGAGGCAGGGGATGTGGATGAGATCCGAAATGAGTACTTAGCATCGATATTCACCCAGGAGAAGGATGTTGAGGATAATGAGATTTGTGTGGAGCATGCTAATATGCTATGGCGCTTTGACATCAAGGAAAAAGTTGCGTCTCTTGAAGAGGGTTGGGTGAATTGGCCATGCTAAAGTTGCCCATAGTGTTCAGGGATGTGTAGATTAGGTGCATTAGTTAGGGATAAATGTAGAGTCGTAGGGGAATGGATCTGGGTGGGTTACTCTTTGGAGGATCTATGTGGACTTGTAGGGCCGAATAGCCTGTTTCCACACTGTCGGGATTCTTTGATTCAGTGATTCTGAGAGCATTAAGGTGAGTCTACATCAGATTCTTGAAAAGGAAAGAGAGAAAATTGTTGAGGTCTTGACCTGCATCTTTGTATCTTGATTAGCCACTGGAGAGTCCCAGAGGATTGGCGAGTAGATAATGTTGTTCCTCTGTTCAAGAAGAGAAACAGGAATAATCCAGGAAACTAGAGACTGGTAAGTCTCACATTGGTGTTTGGGAGGCTACTGAAGCAAATTCTTAGGGGTAGGAGTTACTCACATTTGGAAAAGCATGGCCTAATTAGGGACAGTTAGCTATGCTTTGTGCAGGGCAGGGTATGTCTTACTAATTTGATTGAATTATTTGAGGAGGTGATGAGGGTGTTCAGTAAGAGTAGAGTAGTGCATGTTGTCCACTTGGATTTTTAGTAAGGCTTTTGGGAAAGGTCCATCATGGTAGGCTCATCCAGAAGATTAAGATACATTAGATCCACAGCGACTTGGCCATATGGATTCAGAACTGGCTTGCCTTTAGCAGGCAGCAGGTAGTGGTGGAAGGGTCTTTTTCAGGCTTGAGGTCCGTGACTAGTGGGGGATCTATACCTGGAACTCTGCTGATACAAATGACTTGAATGAAAATGTAGATGGGTGGATTACTAAGTTTGCAGATGATGCAAAGATTGGTGGAGTTGTGGATAACGTAGTAGGTTGTCAAAGGATACAATGGGATATAGATCAGTTGCAGATATCAGCGGAGAAATAGTAGATGGAGTTTAATCCAGGTAATTGTGAAATGCTGCATCTTGGGAGATCAAATGTTAAGGAAAAGTATACAGATAATGGCAGGATCCTAAACAGCGTTGATGTACAAAGGGGTTTTGAGGTTCAAACCCATAGCTCCACGGAAGTGGCCACACAAGTAGCTAGGGTGGTCAAGAAGGCTAATGGCATGCTTGCATGTATTGGTCAGATAATTGAGTACAAGAGTCAGGGTGTCATGTTGCATCTAATAAGACATTGATTAGGTCACACTTACGAGTATTGCATTCAATTCTAGTCACCACATTACAGGAAGGATGTGGAAGCTTTGGAGAGGGTGCAGACAAGGTGCCAGATGCTGCCTGGATTAGAAAGTATGAGCTATTAGGAGTGGCTAGAAAAACTATTTTTCTCTGGAGCAGCAGAGACAGAGTGGAGACTTGATAGAAGTCTATAAAATTATGAGATGCTTAGATAATGTTGACGGTCAGAATCTTTTTCCCAGAGTTTAAATGTCTAAAACTAGATGGCATGCATTTAAGGTGAGAGGGAGAAAATGAGAAGGAGATGTGAGGGTTATGTTTTTTACACAGAGGGTGGTAGGAGTCTGGAACATGCTGCCACAGGTGGTAATGAGGGCAGATACAATTGGGGCGTTTAAGGGACTTTTAGATAAACATATGAATATGCAAGGAATGGAGGGATATGTGCCAAGGGCAAGAGGAAGGGATTAGTTTAAGTTGGCGTCATGTTTGGCACAACATTGTGGGCCAAAGGACTTGTTCCTGTGCTGTACAGTTTGATGTTTTATGTTCTAGCATTCCAATCTAAGTAAGTGACAGGAAGTTTCAGGTTACTGATAATCATCAGCACACATAGATACCAAGGGAAATGTTATGAATTTTATGTGCATTTTTGCACACTTATTGTGAAATAAAAGTGCCCAAAATTGTCGGTAACTTTGTGATGTGGGTTGGTAAATGGTTGGATGATGGGAAACAGTACATAATTGTAATGCTGATTGATAGAAAGTGACAAAGTGTTTCCCAGTAACCTTTTACGTTGCACATTGCTTCAGAGCACATGGCTAGGACCAATCCCTTTCTGCCTTCAAATAATGGAACTCGGTGGATTGTGTGACAGTCATGAAATCTAGGTTGTGTGGTGCAGTCAATGGGGTTCAGAATTCTCTCAACAGTCTTAATGAATTATATGAAGAATACTGTATGCAACTAAACGCTAGTAATCGTAATACTAGTTAAATGCAAGTACACTTTGACAGACATGAGCGTAAAATAGACCTTAACATAAAATTTGGAAATTATATCCTGACTGAAATAAAAACCTTGAAAATCTTCATTATGTACATTCAAGATGCGAGATTAAGTCATTATGCTAGATAATGCAAACAAATGGAGGTCTGTTCTCAGATTACTCATTCATTTCAGAGTTCCAGTTCATGAAGCAATCTTGATCTCCACTGAGATCTGTCACTTTGTTAAAATTGCTTTTATTTTCTGGCTACTTGACCTCACGTCTATATGTGTAGAATGCTCAAATCAAAATAATTCCAAAGTTAGTAACTAGTTAGTCTCGCGGCATTACCACGATGCTCCTGTTCCCTCTTTATGAGAAATAAAACACGTTTCAAACAGACATGCATGATTCAAGAGTGTGGTGCTGGAAAAGCACAGCAGGTCAGGCAGCACCTGAGGAGCAGGAGAATCAACGTTTTGGGCATAAGCCCTTCATCAGAAATTCTTTTCCAGCATTACACTCTTGACTCTGATCTCCAACATTTGCAGTCCTCACTTTCTCCCAAATATATATGATTGTATACCATCACATATTGTTATTTTAACAAAATGTACAAGCAGGTTAAGAACAGAATTGCAACTCAAACTTTAGTAGAATATTTTGGAGGTTTGACAATTCATCCTGACCTGGTGATCATTTACCAGCCTGGTAGTATTCTTTGTTGCACTTGTTTGACAACTTGACTATCTTGCTGCTGGTTGTTGTCATTCAACATTATTTTACTGTCATTGTCAACACTTTCTTCCTCATTTTTGTTTGTCCATGATTGATGTGTCAAATATTAATCTGAACTGGCCTTTTTTTCCTTTGCAATGAAGCTCCATTATCAATGATGACTTTGCATAATTTAGAGTGGTTGCATATTTTAGAAACCATTGCTGGTATTCAAGGTATGTATTTGTACTTCTCTGCCCAGTGTGCAGTTTTGATAGTTCTCTAACTGCTCACTTACAATGTATTACTTTCATTTCCCCCTGCCTTTGAAGAAATTTGTCCTGAATCTCAACTGGTTTGACAATTGCCACTGGAGAAGTTATTCACACTTGCTTTGAGAACATATGCTGTGCCGGGAATGGCATTCTCTTCTCCGTTGGTGTTACAAAAAAAATGCAACAACATAATGCAAAAAAGATTGTTGCACAATGCTTGATTGTTGTTGATTTGATATTGTATACTATATGTTCTGCTAAACCTTTTCAATGTGGTTAGTTTGGTATGATGTGATATGGGTCACTATTCAAATAGTTTACCAAAGAACTATTGTCAACTACTGTCCATTCCAATATGAAAACATACTGAAAATCCTGGTCATCTTGTCAGCAACAGTTATGGTTATTGTGTTTCTAGGATGTTGAACAATGGGTAATTTGGAGAAGTGGTCCATCACAAGGATATAATCTTTCCAACTTCTAACGAAAGAATGGATGGAACATGATGTGGTACTAAAGATGCTGGGATTGTTTTGTTTGGCTTGCTCCACATGCATTCATGAGTAATTGAATATCCTGATTCATCCCTGGCTAGTACATTGATTCAGCCTTCTTGTGAATTTAATATCCAGGATCCTTGGTGTAACATGGATATTATATCTTGGTGTAATGCTTTTGATATTAGGATATCAGTAGGATATTGTTTGCCTTTGAAAATGACTTTTGGGTGGTCATGTTGTGGCTGCACAGGACATTAATTAGGCCACGTTTGGAATATTGTGGGCAATTCTGGTCTCTTTCCAATGGAAGGATGTTGTGAAACTTGAAAAAGTTCAGAAAAAATTTACAAGGATGCTGCCAGGGTTGGAGGATTTGAGCTATAGATAGAGATTGAATAGGATGAGACCGTTTTCCCTGGAGTGTTGGAGGCTGAGGGGTGACCTTTATAGAGGTTTATAAAATCATGAGGGGCATTGATAGGATAAATAGACAAAGTCTTTTCCCTGGGGTGGGGGAGTCCAGAACTAGAGGGCATAGGTTTAGGGTGAGAGGCGAAATATATAAAAGTGACCTAAGGAGCGATTATTTTCACGCAGAGGGGTGGTACGTGTATGGAATGAGCTGCCAGAGGATGTGGTGGAGGCTGGTACAATTGCAACATTTAAAAGGCATCCGGATGGGTATATGAACAGGAAGGGTTTAGAGAGATATGGGCAAGTGGGACTAGATTAGGTTGGGATATCTGATCGACATGGATGAGTTGGACCAAAGGGTTTGTTTCTGTGCTACACATCTCTATGACTCTGTGGCTCTAAAGTAAACTGGAAATTCTTGAAGAAAAGCAATACCCTACATTTACTTCCTATCCTGTGCTAAGTATGGTTCTCTTAATTAGCTAGTATAGGAAAAACAATCTAATAGTTAGCTTTAATGCTGAGTTGGAGAGAGAAAGAAACTGGACTAATTACAGTATTCTAAACAGCAACTAGGCCCAGGTAATTCTGCTTGTTTATGAGTGTAGGAGCAAATAGGATCAGGAGCAGCTGTAATGATTCAAATAACAAGCTGGAACTTTAAGAACTCTCAAAATTGCTGAACGAAAAAGAATTGCGGCTGCTGTAAATCAGAAACAAAAACAGAAATTGCTGGAAAAGCTCAACAGGTCCAGAGGCATCTGTGGAGAGAAACCAGTATCCATTCTGAGGGAGAGTCACTTGACCCAAAACATGAACACTGATTTCTCTGCACAGATGCTGCCAGACCTGCTGAGCTCTCCCAGCAATTCCTGTTTTTGTTTCAAAACTGCTAAATGTTCACTTAGGTGAGATATAAGAAGCAGTTGTAAAATCATATTAGTGGCTCAGTGGCTTCAGAAAAAGAAATTGATTGCTTCGCAAAATTGACAGAAAAAGCTGAGAAAATAAAAAAACACAAAATTTTATGTTTTTAATCCTTTTCTTTTAACAATTTTCTGCTTCAAATATTTATCTCTTCTCATGGTTACTGTAAGGGAGATTTCTAGCAAAGCAATTTGATAGCTGCCGACAAGAGATTGATAGAACCAGCGAGGAAATGGTCTTAAATCTTCCTGATGCTACAGACTCAAGGTTGATTGGTTAATATGTGGGAATTATATCTTGTAACAAGTCCTGATACAAACATAGAACAAAATATTCTATTCAACCAAGACTTAAAAGGGACCGGGGGCAACTTTTTCACACAGAGGGTGGTTCACACGTGGAATGATCTGCCACAGGAAGTGGTGGGTGCAGGTACAGTTACAACATTTAAAAGACATTTAGTTAGATACATGAATAGGGAACATTTAGAGGGATATAGACCAAATGCAGGCATATGGGACAAGTTTTATTTAGAAAACTTGGTGGACATGGATGATTTGGACTGAAGGGTCTGTTTCCATGCTGTATGATTCTATGACTCTATGACTGTTGTAGAACCGTCTGTTGTGTAAATCATGGTTTACAATTTAAATTTGGAAAATATTTTGTAGTCAATACTGAAACTTGCATTGCTCTTTGTGATTCAAAATAGAAGAAGAATAATTTTGCTTTGCGTATAAATTCTAACATTTTATTGTAATATTTAAAAGGCGAATTTAACCCCAGCTACCTGGCAGAAATCAGGCAGAGAAACAGTAAAATAAAAATCACCCATTTGACTTGCCTTTCGAGGTCCTGCTGCCTTCCCATAGGTTCCAATTTTAACCTCAGCAGAGATACCCAACATAAGCCAATAGCTTCCTTCTTAAAGCCAGTTGATCAGACTGTGATTATGTTAGTGGGGATTTACTGCTATTTTATTCAGTGGTGTATTATGACACAGCGATGAACTCTTCTGTTAATTTAACCAAACACCAAGAAAAGCTCCCCTCACCTCCTAACCTATTAAAATGAGTTACAGAGAACTCCCAAGTTCCACTATTTAGAGAAAGTAACATCAATTTATTATTTAACTCTAAAAGTGAACATTAAACAACAACTATCCACAACTCTAAGCCTCCCTTTCTCTTAACTGCTTATTATCTGCCTCCAACTCTATAACAATATGCTGTTGCAATAAAACACTTATCAAAATTTCATCAACTTAATTTCAAAACCATACAGTGACTGTCATCTCCAGTGTCTTTCTTCTTTCAGCTGAAGATCTCCCTGGGTCATCTTCTTTCTTTTACTGTGAAGACGTTTCATATGAAAAGGGACATTTGATAGTGAGTGTTTCAGATGCCAGTTACTCTGTTTGACTTTCAAACTGCCTGCCTTTTTTTAATATCCCTAACATCGGATCGCCTCATTGGTTAGATGTTGATAAAACAATAAGTTCAATCTCAATCGGGTTTTACTATCCTGGGGCATAATTTAACTTGATTGGTTAAATTTGAATTGTTGTCAAAACAGCAACCAACTCAGGTATCTATTTCATAAATGTTACATATTTTCAATTTTGCAGAACACTCTGGGACTGCTAGTTAGTCAAATGGCAGGTGCTTGTAAGATCTCAGTGCAAAACACATTTACTCTCTCTTAAAGGTATAGTACATACCTTCAACTTCATAACAAGTCTAAGTGGAAGAGTGGGGTCAGGATAAGGACCAAAACAGGAGGCATTTTAACCTTTGGCAATAGCACATGGGTAACGGCAGTTCTCTGAGCCACATTGAAGATTTAAACCTGCAATACAGTTTATTAAAGAAGGGATTACCCTTACTGCTGGCATGGACAGCCATAATTTGATTAGCATATGTCAAAAACATTTTCTTGTTCGTATACAGGGCTATACATGGTTAATGAATAGAGTGAAAGTGGAAAGTTAAATGGCTCCCAAAAGGGAATGAGCAGAACTTTGTTCTATTTTCCTGTATTTATTGAGCTTTGTTGATTTACTATAGACCCCATCCTGTTTCCACACTGCAGGGATTCTATGATTCCATGATTAGGGACATTTCCTTATTGGACAGACAAACATACTAGGGTTGCATATAGATAGAACCTATACCACTGAACGAATTCTTAGCAGGGTGACAGGAATTTGTAGAAATCAGCAAAAATAATTTCAATTTCAATTTCTTTGAGGTTTGGTATTTAGATTGCAACATGCAAAGCTCAACAGTCAACTGAGGTCATCAATTCTAAATCTCCAGGGTCCAAAACAATTTGGGGAATGTTCCACTAGATCGGAAGATGACAAATGTAACTCCTTTATACAAAAAAAAGGGAGACAGAAAGCAGAAAATGACAGACCAGATACATTAACATCTATCTTGTTAGAAGTTATTATTAAAACGCATTATCGTAGGACATTTAGAAAAATTGAAAGCAACCAGGTAGAGTCAACATGTTCAACTGAGGCATTCAAAAGGGAAATGGATGATTATTTGGATAAAAATAATGTACAAGGCTATGGGGAACAAAGCAGGATACTGGCACTCAGTGGTGATGCTCATGGAATAAGCCAGTGGAAGCACAATGGGCTGAATGGCTTCTTTCTGAGCAATAACAATTCTGTGATTATAGAATCGTAGAGTCATAGAGATGTACAGCATGGAAACAGACCCTTCGGTCCAACCTGTCCATGCCAACCAGATATCCCAACCCAATCTAGTCCCACCTGCCCGCACCCGGCCCATATCCCTCCAAACCCTTCCTATTCATATACCCATCCAAATGCCTTTCAAATGTTGCAATTGTGCCAGCCTCCACCACATCCCCGGGCAGCTCATTCCATACACATACCATTGTCCGTGTGAAAGAATTGCCCCTTAGGTCTCTTTTGTATCTTTCCCCTCTCACCCTAAACCTCCACCCTCTGGTTCTGGACTCCCCCACCCCAGGGAAAAGACTTTGTCTATTTATCCTATCAAAGCCCTCATGATATAGTAAACCTCTATAAGGTCACCCCTCAACCTCCGACGCTCCAGGGAAAACAGCCCCAGCCTGTTCAGCCTCTCCCTATAGCTCAACTCCTCCAACCCTGGCAACATCCTTGTCAATCTTTTCTGAACCCTTTCAAGTTTCACAACAACTTTCCGATAGGAGATCAGAATTGCACGCAATATTCCAATCGTGGCCTAACCAATGTGCTGTACAGCCGCGACATGACCTTCCAAATACTCAATACTCTGACCAATAAAAGAAAGCATACCAAATGCCTTCTTCACTATCCTATCTACCTGTGACTCCACTTTCAAGGAACCCTGCTCTCCAAGGTTTCTTTGTTCAGCAACACTCCTTAGGACCTTACCATTAAGTGTATAAGTCCTGCTAAGATTTGTAGCACCTTGCATTTATCTGAATTAAACTCCATTTGCCACTTCTCAGTCCATTGGCCCATCTGGTCGAGATCCTGTTGTAATCTGAGGTAACCTTCTTTGCTGTCCACTGCAACTCCAATTTTGGTGTCATCTACAAACTTACTAACTGTACCTGCTATGCTCACATCTAAATCATTTATGTAAATGACAAAATGTAGAGGACCCAGCACCAATCCTTGTGGCAGTCCACTGGTCACAACCATCCACCACCACCCTCTGTCTTCCACCTTCGAGCCAGTTCTGTATCCAAATGGCTAGTTCTCCCTTTATTCCATGAGATCCAACCTTGCTGACCAGTCTCCCATGGGGAACCTTGTCGAATGCCTTACTGAAGTCCATATAGGTCACATCCACCACTCTGCCCTCATCAATCCTCTTTGTTACTTCTTCAAAAAACTCAATCAAGTTTGTGAGACATCTTTTCCCACGCACAAAGCCATGTTGACTATCCCAAATCAGTCCTTGTCTTTCCAAATGCATGTACTCCTGTCCTTCAGGATTCCCTCCAACAACAAGAGAGAAGGCAGATATGCATCTTTTTCTGGATGGCAAGATGTAACAACTGATGTGGTACAGCATCAGTGCTGGGACCTCAGCATTTTACAATTTATGTATATATTATGAATGAAGGTATGGTTGCTAAATACGATGATCCACAAAGACAGGTAGAAAGCAAGTTGTCAAAAGGACATCAAGTGGCTACAAAGGGATATAGTTAGGTTAGATAAGTGGGAAAAACAAGGGAAATGCAGTATAATATAGGGAAATTATCCATTTTGGCAGGAAGCATTAACAATGAAGCATTAACAATTAAACGGTGAGAGATTAGATTCCCTACAATACAGAAACAGGTCCTTTGGCTCCACAAGTCTACACTGCCCCTCCACAGAGTAACCCACCCAGCCCCAGTTCCCTACATTTATCCCTGACTAATGCACCAAACACTATGGGCAATTCACCTGATCTGCACATCTTTTGGATTGTGAGAGAAAACCAGAGCAAACCCATGCAGATACAGGGAGAATGTGCAAACTCCATTCAGATAGTTGCCCAAGGTCGGAGCTAAACCTCGGTCTCTGGTGCTTTGAGGTAACAGTGCTAACTGAGCCACCATACTGCCCCAGAGATTGCAAAGCTCTGTGAGGCTGAAGAAACTGAATGTCCTACTGCATAAATCATGAAAGTGCATCACGAAAAAATCATGCAACTTCAGATATTAATTATGAAAGCTCATGTAATGTTGACATTTATTGGAAGTAGAACTGAATACAAAAGTAATGAGGTAATATTTCAGTCATACAGGGCACTGTAGAGAACATAACTGGAGTACTGTGTAGGAAACGTATCTCCATATTTGTGGGACGATATAAATGGGCTCGAAACAGTTCAGTTATTGACTAATACATGGAATAGGTGGGTTGTGTTCTGAGAAAGGTTGAACAGGCTAGTCTTGTAACTGCTGGAGTTTAGAATAGCAAGTGGTGACTTCATTGAAACAGCTAGGATCCTGAGAAGTCTTGACAATGCGGATGAGGTGAAGATGTTTCCTGTTATGGGAGAACCTTGGACTCGGGACTACTGTTTAAAAATCACAGGTTGCCCATTTCGGAATGAGTTGAATTGTCCTTTTCTTTTAAAAATGATAATGTTTTTGAAACTCTCTCAAAAGCAGTAGAATCATAATATTTGAAGATTCTTAAGCAAGGGTTAGATAGATTCTTGGAAAGAAAGGGGGCAAAAGATTACAGGATTGGAGTGGGAATGTGAAGCTGAAGTTAGACCAGGCTTGAAGAGTCAAATTGCCCACCCCCATTTCAATTTGTATGCTTCTGTCATAAAACATAACAGCACCATCTGCTGGTACAAAGCTGATATTTCTTTTTGTTCTGATGTTCCCCTGTTTACTTGAACATCTTTCTACCTTTTTCTAGTTTAGCCCTTTCTTTTGTTCTTTTACGGATCTAGTTAGATTTTTATGTTCTTATTTTTTATTTGTAATGAATTACTGACGCCTTACTTATTGGGTGTTTGATTTTAAAATGTCTCCCTTGATCTTTTAGTTCCAAGTAAAAAGTGAGGTCTGCAGATGCTGGAGATCAGAGCTGAAAATGTGTTGCTGATTAAAGCACAGCAGGTTAGGCAGCATCCAAGGAACAGGAAATTCGACGTTTCGGGCCAGAGCCCATCATCAGGAATGAGGAGAATGTGCCAGGCAGGCGAAGATAAAAGGTAGGGAGGAGGGACTTGGGGGAGGGACGATGGAGATGTGATAGGTGGAAGGAGGTCAAGGTGAGGGTGATAGGTTGGAGTGGGGTGGGGGCGGAGAGGTCAGAAAGAAGATTGCAGGTTAGGAGGGCGGTGCTGAGTTGAGGGAACCGACTGAGACAAGGTGGGGGGAAGGGAAATGAGGAAACTGGAGAAATCGGAGTTCATTCCTTCTGGTTGGAGGGTTCCCAGGCGGAAGATGAGGCGCTCCTCCTCCAGCCGTCATGTTGTTAGCAGTTTTCAGCGGGTCTACGGGCTGTCCATTCTAACAACACGACGGCTGGAGGAGGAGCGCCTCATCTTCCGCCTGGGAACCCTCCAACCAGAAGGAATGAACTCCGATTTCTCCAGTTTCCTCATTTCCCTTCCCCCCACCTTGTCTCAGTCGGTTCCCTCAACTCAGCACCGCCCTCCTAACCTGCAATCTTCTTTCTGACCTCTCCGCCCCCACCCCACTCCAACCTCTCACCCTCACCTTGACCTCCTTCCACCTATCACATCTCCATCGTCCCTCCCCCAAGTCCCTCCTCCCTACCTTTTATCTTAGCCTGCCTGGCACATTCTCCTCATTCCTGATGATGGGCTCTGGCCCGAAACGTCGAATTTCCTGTTCCTTGGATGCTGCCTAACCTGCTGTGCTTTAATCAGCAACACATTTTCAGCTCTTTTAGTTCCAAGCCATTTAAAAGCCCTGAAAGAACAAACAAAATAGATTAAGGAATCTTGTCTAGTATGACCATGGTCCCCAATGCCCCCTACCCCACATGTCCTGTTTTCCCAACCCCTATTACTTTTTTTCCAATGGATTTTGTCTTGCATTCATACATATGGAAGTAAAACTAAATATTCCAGGTTTGTGCAATTCAATCTATTTGTAATCTGGTTTCTACTTGCTGTGTTGTGGAGGAGAGAGTTCACGTGAGAATTGTTTTCTACATTCACAAGGCAAGTTGAGAAGTGAGCTATTTCTTAGATCAGCCATCAAGTTCAACTGTTTCTTCAATAATTCCAGTTAATGCTTTAACTGTTACTTAGACAAATGTTTGTAACATTCATTAATATTTGCTTCAAAAGGAAAAGTTTTACTATGTACCCTGTCAATGCCCTTTATAATTTTGTCTATCTTAATAAGTCCCCCTAAGCTTCTCTGCTCTAAGACAAATAACCCCAATCTATTTGGTCCCTCTCATAGCTGAAATGCACCAGCACAGGCAATATCCTGGTGAATCACTTCTCCAATGTATTTAAATCCCTCTTGTTACAGTGACCAGAACTGCACATATTACTCAAGTTGTGTCCAAATTAACATCTTCCACAGTTCCATTATAACCTCTTTGATCTTATATTCAATGCCTGAACTAACAAAGGAAAGTATCTTTTATGCCTTCTTAACCACCCTATCTATCTGTTCTGCTGGCTTTAAGGACTTTTGGACATGCGCACAAAGGTTCCACTGATCTTTTGTAACTCCAGGGATCCTACCATTCATTGTACATTCCCTTGCCTTGCTGGCCCTCACAAAATGCATCTCCTCACACTTTTCAGGATTAAATTCCAAAGTTCTGTCCACCTGACTAGTCTTTCTATGTTGTCCTGTAGGTTATGGCTTATTATTTTATTTAGTGAGGAAATTTATTTGTCTTTTAGGAATTTACTGATCAAACCTCCTACATTCATGTCTAAGTCATTAATGTTCACTACAAATAGCGAGGAATATAACATTTAATCAGTGATAAGTCATCGTACACAGGCTTAAATAATCTTTGAAAATCACCTTCTGCTTCCTGCCACCAAGCAGTTGGATCTAATTTGCCCTATTACTGTGGTTTCCATGGATTTTCACCTTCTTTAGCAATCTCACCATGTGAGGCATTGTCAAAAGCCTAGAAATAGAATCTAGCAACACTGAAGAAAAGGAAATATATTTCCAAGTCAAGATGGTGAGTAGCTTCAAGGGGAACTTGCATGTGATCGTGTCCTTATGCTGCTTGATAGTAACAGTCTTGGTGTCTACTCAGGTTTGGTGTATTTCTGCAGTGCATCTCTTCCATGGTGCGTACTAGTGTGATTTTGCTCACCATAAAATTCTGATCCTTGTCTTATCAAATGTACCCTGTCAACCATCCAAAATGATGTCTCTTTCCCAAATCCATTTTGGATATTTATACCTCAAACGTTAGTAGGTTTTGGAGGTTGTCCAATAGGCCATTATATTGCCATATATTCACTGTATAAATGTAAAATGCTTGACTAGATGGCTAACCTTGGAGTGAAGTAAAGTTTATGGTAAAGGATCAGGCCATTCAGACCAATTTCTTTATGACAATTCCTTCTTCTTTACATAATCCTCCTCACTCTTCACTTCATCCATCAGCCCAGTCAGCAGAATCTTCGATTTCTTTCTCTCTTAGATGTTTAACCAACCTTTTTTCACCTTATTCACTCATGGGTTGCAAGCACTGGAAATAGCCCTCAATTTGCCCCCAGTGAAATACTGTTAAAGTCGCTGTAGTCCTGAGTTTTGAAACAACTACAAATTATTAAAGTTCAACTGCACTGCTGAAGATTAGATTCACCTTTTGATCAGACCAGATAAGGAAGGCAGATTTCCTTTCAGATAGAAATCGAGTCATTGCCTATTTACCATTTCCAAGCTAGTTCTTTCTATTGAATTTAAATAATTATCTTAAATTCCCCAGCTGACATGATGGGATTTGAAATTTGGAGTATTAGTAAGGACGTCCAAATTCTATTTGGAGACAGTAAGGAGTGCAGATGCTGGAAGCAAGAGTTAATACAGGGGAAGCTGAAAAAAACACAGCAGGTCAGACAGCATCCAAGGAGCAGGACAGTCAACATTTTGTGCCAAAGCCATTTGTCAGAACTGTGGAGGGAGGGGAGGGGAGGCCAGAATTAAATAGAGGAAAGAGGATGGGGCTGGGGGAAGGATAGGACGGATGAAGATAGGTGGAAGCAAGTAGGGGGCTATCGTGATCGGTCAGTGCGAAGGGTGGAGCAGATAGGTGAGTGGGAAGATGGACAGATTCGGACAGGTCAGGGAAGTAAGGAGGGGCTAGGAGGATCTGGGCATGGCATAAGGCTAGGAGTAGAGGGAGTTTGAAGCTGCTGAAGTCAATATTGAGGCCGTTGGGTTGTAAGCTCCCTAAGTGAAACGTCAGGTGTTGTTTCATCAGTTTCCATTTGGCCTCACTCTGACAGTGGAGGAGACCAAGGATGGACATGTTGCCAGGGGAGTGGGAGGGGTAATTAAAATGGATGACAACTGGAAGGTCGGGTTGATTTGTGCTGCAGAACACAGATGCTCCACGAAGCGTTCCCTGAGTCAGCATTTAGAGGAGATCCTTGGATGCTGTCTGACCTCCAACTTAGGAGAAAGTGAGGACTGCAGATGCTGGAGATCAGAGTCAAGAGTGTGGTTCTGGAAAAGCACAGCAGGTCAGGCAGCATCCGAGGAGCAGGAGAATTGACCTTTCAGGCAAGAGCCCTTCATCAGGATGTTGCCTGATCAGCTGTGATTTTCTAGCACCACACACTCAACTCAGACCTTCAAATTATGTTGGTTAACCACTATGTTAGCATAGACCTGAAAAGTATCCTTGCTAGTGATGCCCCTATTTTATGAAAGAATGTAAATATCTTCAAAATCTCCCCAAAGGAGCAAGTTCCACATTCTAACCATTCGTCTTGAATTCCCAATGCATTTACCACTGTGAAAGCTTAATTAAGAAGGTTCAAGAAAATAAAGTGACAAAACATGGAACACTTTTTTATGGTGCTAAACTGTAACTGATGCCTATTTCTTTTTTACAGGTATCAGAGGTCCACCAGGTTTACCAGGACCAAGAGGTCCACCTGGTGCAAAAGGTGCTACAAAAATAGGCCCTCCGGGCATGTGTGGACCACCCGGACAACCAGGAATAGCAGGACTATCTTATGCAGGACAACCAGGAATACCAGGAACACCAGGAATAACGGGTGAAAGAGGAATTTGCGGGTCAACCGGTGATATAGGACCTCAAGGAGAAGCAGGACCCCATGGATCCCCCGGACCTATTGGTCCTCCTGGAAGTAGAACAATAGCCATGGATGGTGAGGCAGGTCCACAGGGCCTTCCAGGATCTCCAGGACCACATGGTGAACGAGGAATCATTGGAGAACCAGGAGATCCAGGTCAGTGTGGAGAAAAAGGTGACGTTGAATTTGGCCCCCTTGGCCTTACAGGTCCAAAAGGTTATCCAGGGCCACAAGGTGAGCCAGGAACCCTTGGAGAAGTAATTGCAGGTCTACCAGGAATTCCCGGTATTCATGGTATTTCAGGAGAGAAAGGTGAAAATGGAGAACATGGTAGACCTGGAGTTACTGGCCTGTCTGGTGAAAGAGGTGCAGAGGGGCCACCTGGTATATCAATTGCAATGCCAGGAGCAGACGGCAAACCAGGGCTTGTGGGGCTTCCTGGGAGCATTGGGTCTCCGGGTCCAGAAGGTGTGCCAGGTATTCCTGGAAACCCAGCTATTGGAAAACCAGGTTTACCAGGCCTTAAAGGTGAACCTGGCCCCAGAGGTATGGATGGCCTTGCTGGCGAGAAGGGAGTTCGAGGAATAGATGGAGAAACTGGTATTGCAGGATCCACAGGGTTATCTGGGTCAATTGGACCAGCAGGTCTGCCTGGTACTCCAGGTGAAGACGGGAATCCAGGACCACCAGGCGAACCTGGCTACATAGGCCAGCCAGGAATTCCTGGATTACAAGGTGATGAAGGACTAACAGGTGCTCCAGGAAAGTCAGGAATTCTAGGAGAAGAAGGTATCCCAGGATTACAAGGAAATGAAGGGCCACCTGGCCCACAAGGAGATAGAGGACCCGCAGGTAGAACTGGTGAAATGGGTGTACAAGGCATTCCTGGTCTCCAAGGGCCACTGGGGATTCAAGGTAATTATGGAGAAAGGGGACCTGCTGGCAATATAGGTGAACAAGGTCCAAATGGGACTCGTGGTCCTCCAGGACAGAAAGGCATGAGAGGAGATCCAGGAAGACGAGGTCCACCAGGCCGTTCCCGCCCTTTCACCTCTGGGACCCTTTTGAGAGAAGATATGGAAACGTCCAGTGATGCAGAGCTGCGGGGACCTCCAGGCATCCCTGGTCCACCAGGCCCACCAGGTTCACTTGGACCCCCAGGCCCAGCAGGAGAAACTGTAATCCAATCAATGCCAAATCCTGATCAAGGTTTTAAAGCCATTCTCTCTACACCATATCCTACAACAGGAATGCCAATAGTTTTTGACCAAATACTGTACAATCAAGCCAATGTCTACGATCCAAAAACAGGAGTTTTTACATGTCAGGTACCAGGCATCTACTATTTCTCCTATCACCTCCATGTCAAAGGCAAAAGTGTTCAGGTTGCATTGTATAAAAATGGTGAACCGATTCTATACACATTTGATGACTACAATGAAAAGAAGATTGATCAAGCCTCAGGCAGTGCTGTGTTACAGCTACAGGAAATAGATAAAATATACTTACAGTTGCCCTTCGAACAGTTTAATGGATTATATTCCTCTGATAAAATGCAATCATCCTTCTCAGGATTTCTGGTTCACCAAACAAATTCATTGTCATAGGGAGAACCTCAGCTGATGATAAAATATATTTCACTGTAAATCATTTTGAAAAGTAACAACAGATTTTTGATCATGGAATAAAATTTACTTTAAAAGTAAGCAGGAATAGACATTATCAATAAATCATTAAAGTACCATTTAACAAGCAGCTTGTATATCTAATTATCTTATGCCTTCTCACTGGAGCTAACTAGTAAATGCATTGATTTTGAACAATGTCTGTCTGCAGTCTGTACTCATTTACTTGCTATTTGTGGGCGGCATGGTGGCACAGTGGTTAGCACTGCTGTCTCACAGCGCCTGAGACCGGGTTCAATTCCCGACTCAGGTGACTGACTGTGTGGAGTTTGCACGTTCTCCCCGTGTCTGTGTGGGTTTCCTCCGGGTGCTCCGGTTTCCTCCCACAGTCCAAAGATGTGTGGGTCAGGTGAATTGGCCATGCTAAATTGCCCGTAGTGTTAGGTAAGGGGTAAATGTAGGAGTATGGGTGGGTTGGTGTGGACTTGTTGGGCCGAAGGGCCTGTTTCCACACTGTAAGTAATCTAATCTTATGCATTAAGATACTCATCAGAAAGCTGTCAAAAGCAAAACCACTGTCAACTCTGAGAGGATGTTGTAAGATTCCTGTAAAAGTTAAATTCCACACCTGAACTCCTACTAATGCAAGGAAATATATTTGCATTTTATTGCATTCATAACATTCTCTGTTATTACAGATATTGAACAGGTTTTTAATGTCTATAGCTCTATTATGAGAGGTTTCTTTTTTTCCCACAAATTCCACTGAATGTCTCAATAACATTACACTCAAAGCAAAATCTGAAGATTTTCTTTCAACTTCCCTTCTCTTTTGAAAATTAACATTACAACACAAGTATCATTTAATAGTTCCCAAAGTCAGATTTGCTGCGAACCTCTGGCTATATCAATTCAATTCTACCTTGTTATTTTTTACATCAAAATGGGAGCTTCCAGTAGCCTTCTGGACCCCACACAAATGGGGGTCAGAAACTTATACAGCGTGGGAAACAATCAATTATCTTGAATTTCCTAGAATTGGCAAATTGGAGGGCAAGAACAAAATAGTGACTGGGATCACAAAGCCCTTCTCTTTGAAAATAGCAGCAAAGTGTCATGGCAGGTGTATGAGGGAGAAATAACACCAAAACATCTCTTTAAGCATTTCAAATGTCAAATTAAAAATGGATTTCACAGCCAGGTTCTGTTTATTGGCAGAGAGTCCTCTCTTCAGGCTGTGCTGAATAATATCCTATTTCTAATAACATCAATTAGATGAGCTCTCATTCTACATAGAAAACACTCAAAATATTCAGTTCTAAAGGGATCACAATTTCTGGCTGTACCCAGTTTGAGAAAGAAATATCCTTTTTGACTTTGCACAACTAATTTTTAAATTAATCTATTTATTTCTAAACTTTGGTTCCCTACTTTCTTGACTGCATATCACAGATAACACATTATAACTTTTGGAACTATTGTTATCAAACTTTAGGGTCTTATGTATGGATATAGGGATCAAGAAGTGCCCTCATATTATCGATGTCTCTGGTTTGGATACAGAAGGTAGGTGACCAAAGGGGCAAACATCAGATGCCAGGATTCATTTCCCTAACACTAGGTTGTGACGATTCCCCCATCTCGAATGATGGGTGTCTCTTTCCTCTGGCTTATTCCTTCCTTGCTATCTTCTACTTTTTTGCTTTCCCTTTCCTTTACATCCTTCCCTTTTGGTTCTGCAATGCAATTTTCCTGCCATCCTTTGCTGACTTATACTCTACCTTGGTGCTTATGACACATACAATTACAGCAACAGATTATTTTTTTCTCAAAAGAATCCCCAGTTCTCCTTTCACCTGTATCCACCTTGTGGTTACATCTTATTAAGCAGCTCCCCCTTCTCCCACCATTGCCTTTAATGGTAATAAAAATTCCTTGAACTTTAATTTTTACCCCCTCATCAGAAACACTTTGATTGTTTTAAAACCAGCTTTTCTCTGAATTATGTGTCACTGTCATGATAAATATTTTCTTACTCTTCAGACCATATTAATCATTTTGGCAAGTTGGTGGAATGGGTCCATTCTTCATGCATTTTGCACCATGCATCCCCTCATGGTACTTTTTCCAGATGTAACAAGATCAATTCTGCGTGCTTATACTGGCCACACATTCCTGACTTACAGCTGATCTTATTTAAAGTGGAGGGGGTGAGAGGGTACGTATCCTTCCCCTTTCGGCCCCGTTATTTTGGATGATAAAAATTGTCCAACTTTATATTGTTCATTCTCTGAAAGCAACAGTCTTGAGCTTACTCTATACACTGCAGAATTTACAAAACACTTAGCAATACCTGCCCTGGATTACAGGATGCATCTTAGCAAGACCAGGTAGGTAATATCATGCCTACAGATCATAGAATTTACTGAGGATCAGAGGGGCCTTGGTGTGCACATAAACACATATGGGAAAGAAAGTAGATAGGGTGGTTAAGAAGGTATATGAGATACATATTTTTATTAGCCAAGACATAAAATACAGGGTCAAGGAAGGTATGCTGGAACTGGAAAAGAAAATGTTTAGGCCACAATTGGAGTATTGTAGGCAGTTCACTTATTTTGTTCACTACATTATGGGAAAGATATGATTACACAAGAGAGGGTGCAGCAGAGATTTACCAGGATGTGAACTAGGCTGGAGGGTCTGAGCTATGAGGAAAACCTAGAGAGGCTGGAGTTATCTTCTTTGCAGCAGTGAAGATCGAGGTGAGATCTGAAAGACGTGTATAAGATTGTAAGAGGCATAAATAGCTGGATACAACAGCAGTTTTTCTATTAATAGAAGGGTCCCTGAACTTAGTTTTAAGGTAAGAAATAGAGGGCTAATGTGAGAGTCGAGGTGAATTGTTTTTCACCAGAGGGCAGAGGGAACCTGGAACTCACAATTGAAAGGTTGGTTTTTAAATTCACTCACGAATGTGGGAGATACTGGTCAGGAAAAGTTTATTAATCATCTGTAGTTGTCCTTGAGAAGGTCGCTGTGAACTGCTTTCTTGAACCACTGCAGTTCATGTGCTGTTGACATTTCCACATTGCTGTTAGGGAGGGAATTCCAGGAATTTGATCCTGAGACACTGAAAAAGTGGCGACATATTTCCAAGTCAAGATGGTGAGTGGTTTGGAAGGAAACTTACTCGTGGTGGCGTTTCTATGTATCTGCCACCCTAATTCTTCCAGATTGGGATGGCATGGTGGCTCTATGGCTAGCCCTGCCACCTGATAGCACCAGGGTGTCCAGGCTTGGTTCCAGCCATGGGTAACTGCCTGCACGGAGTTTGCATATTCAATTGGGTCTGTGTGGGTTTCCTCTAAGTCCTCGGGTTTTCTCCCACAATCCAAAGATGTGCAGTTTAGTTGGATTGGCCATGCTACGTTGTCCTGTAATTTTCAAAAATGTGCAGGCTGAGTGGATCAGCCATGGTAAATGTGAGGTTATGGGGATATGGTAGGGGTCTGAGTCTGGGTGTGATGCTGATTGGAGGGGCAGTGTAGAGTCAATGGGCCAAATGGCCCCCTCTGCACCCTAGGGATTCTATCCTCTGAGTCTATGAAATAATAGTGGGTTTGGAAGGTATTGTTCCATGATTTTTGGTGAATTTCTGCAGTGCATCTTGTGGGTAGTACATATTGCTGCTACTGAGCATTGGTTATAGAGGGAGTGGGTGTTTGTGGATGTGGTGCCAATCCAGTGGGCTGCTTTTTCCTGAATGGTGTCAAGCTACTTGTCTGGTGCTATAGTTACACTCATCAGACAAGTGGGGAGCATTCCATCACACTCCTGACTTGTGCCTTGCAGATTGCAGACACGAGGTGAGTTACTAACTGAAGGATCCCCAGCCTCTGACTTGCTCTGTTAGCCACAATATTTATATGGTGAGTCCCCAAGACTCACCAACCTATCTCCAGGATGTTGATGGTTGGGGATTCAGTGATGGTAATCATAGAGTCATAGAGATGTACAGAACAGAAACAGACCCTTCGGTCCAACATGTCCATACCGACCAGATATCCTAACCTAATCTAGTCACATTCACCAATGGGCCATTTTCCTCTAAACCCTTCCTATACCCATCCAGATGCCTCTTAAGTGTTGTAATTGTACCAGACTCCACCACTTCCATTGAATGTAAAGGTGCATTTGTTAGGTTGTCACTTCTTGGAGATTGTCATTGCCTGAAATATGCTTGTCACAAACGTAACTTAATTCAGCAAGCCATGGGCTGAGGAGGTTCACAGTTAAGTCAGAAACTCTCATAACATTGGGGCAGTATTTAGATATTCACTCATCTTGCTATAATCTCCTGGGTTACATGCCAAAAATTGGTAAATGGGACTTCTGTCATCAGATCTTCATTAATGGGTGTAAGTACAATGGACCGATAGCCTTTGTCTGTGTATGGCTATGAGTTAATAAAAGATAGAAAAGTGAGATCTCATATCCTATGGGAAGGATGTGGATTTGTGGACCAGGGTGGTGGTTCGCAAATGACAATCATTCTGATCTCAACACGGGGAGGCAGTTTGACCATTAAAGGCCTGGTAATTCACAAAGCCATGGACTCAGGAGGTAAATGGAAAACATTACCAGTTATGCAAAGGGAATGAATAGTAATAGGAGAGGCTGAAAGACCATTGAGGACACAGGGACAGCAGATAAACATGAAGGATGAAGGTGGTGAGGGTGTCCATTCTACATTTCAGTCACAGCCTGCAAGTCACTTACAAGAATACAAAGTTGATATCTTACCATCTTCCATCCAAACTGAGTAAGAATGAGAAAAATTGATTTTTTTTTGCTTGGGGAAATCCAGACAACTTGGAAAAATGCTTTTCTCATTTCACCGAAGTTCTTCTTGAAATTAGATGTGCGAAAATATTTCGCCTGGAGAAAGGATTTAGTTCTGAAATGATTAAGAAATAGATTATTTCAATGTAAAGGTTTCGGTTGAAAATTTCAGATCAGATTGTTTGGGTAGACATCAATGGGGATTTTTCAAAGTTGAGAAAATGCAAGTAAATACTTTGCGAAATAGTTTGACATAGTCAAACTCTCAAGACCAGGCATGAAAACAAATAGTGAAGCCAAATCCAGAGTTGTGACAGAAGATGGAATTCTCTCTTTTGGGATGGATGGGATATTATATGCTGTACTGTGCATTGCAATCTTTCACATTTTATTAAATAGCTTGGTTCATTCTATTTTATCTCAGTCCAAACCTACCTTAAAAAAAACACAACACTGCAGATGCTGGAAAAGTGTAATGTAAACAAGTGCATGAAGACTCAGCAGCTCTGGATGTGGAGGAAGAAACAAAGTTAAATTTTCAAATTCAATATAAATCTTCCTAGGAAATGAAGAAAGGTAGAAATGTTAGGGGTTTTATACGGTCAAAAATGTTGGGGAGAAGCAAGTCAAACAGAAAAGAAGATCAGTGGAAGGTTAAGAGGGTGAGCAAGATTAGAGATCACAGGTGTTGCAGAAAACAGGCTGTAGAGATGGGAGATAGATCCAGAGTATGTGTTCACAGTAAGTGTTAGTAGCAGAAATTAGTAACTTCTGCTTTTTATAATTTAGCATACAAATTTGAAATGAAGGAGCTTCCCTGTGCATTCCACCAGATGGGGCTGTAACCCAATCATGCATTTAGATTGAATTGTTGAGAGAAAATAAAATGGAGACTATAATGCCAACTGTATTAATTTTATAGGTAAATTCTAACACTACCTCCACATGAGCAATTCCGCATCTGAATGTTATTGAGACAAGCAAAAACACAAATAGCCAGAGAAATTCTGTATCTGTGCAGAGGAAACAGAGTTAATGTTTTGACTCCCGTGACTCTGATATTAAGCATCCCCAGTTTTTTTTCTTCCATCCAAATGCCCATTTCTCAGTCCAAACATTTATATCTTGTTGCAGTTAATGCCTCATCTTATGAAAGCATTACGAATTAAATTAAATCCGTATGGATCTCAAGCTAATGAAGCCAGGCAGAAATAAAATTATGAAAATGGTGGAGAAACTCAATAGGTTCTGACAGCATCTATGTAGAGAGAGAAAAACAGAATTAAAATTTCACATGTGGACTTTCAACAAACTGGAGATGTTCGAAATGTAATGGGTTCGGTCGGGGACGGGGTAATCTCAAACAGATGGTCTGTGATAGGGTGGAAGATGGGAAAAACTGAATGGTTAGTTCTTCAGGAATAAGGGAATAAGGAAAACAACATACAAGAAGACAAAACAACAGTAGCTATATAGTTAACTGAAAATGAAACGAAACTGAAACTAGTGAGAAAAAGGAAACAAAATATGTGACAGAATTTCTGAAATTGTTGAAACTCAGTGGAAGGGTACAATAGGGGTATAGACAGAAATGTCAGCATGACAGCAAGCTGGAGAGTTAAATACAGGCCACTGGTGTTGAGTAGAGTGGTCAATCAATCAGTGTTTAGTCTCCCAATGTTGAGGAAACCATATTATGAACAACAAAATCAATAAACTAGTTTGGAAAAAGTGCATGTAAATTGCCATGGGTCTGGAAGAGTGTTTCAAGCTTTGGATAATGAGGAGAGAAAAGTAAAGGGACAGGCGTCTTGTACTTGACATGGGAAAGGAATAGGGTGTTAACACTGACTCAGAAATGGACAAGGCAATGACTGAGCGAATGGCCTTTTCGGAATACTGAAAGGGGAGGGGAAAATGTGTTTGGTGTGGCATCATACTAAACTTAATGGACAATGATTTGTTGAACACAGAGATGGTGTGATGATGGAGGAACTATCTTATGGTGCTTGGGGAGGAGGCGAGAGTGTGAAAGCAAAAATATAGCAGACATAGTTTAGGTCCGTGTCAACCACAATGGGGAGTAAAATCCTTGGTTAAGGATAAAAAGGATATATCTGAGAAGCAATGCAGTGAAAGTTAATGTCATCAGAATAGATTTGACCAGGATATAGGAACTGGGGAGATGGGAGGGATGGGAGGATGTTTCGATGTGATAGTTGTGGGACTCAGTGCACTTACAATGAATATTAATTGATAGCTGATTTGTCAGAAATGGAGGATAGCATTTTCTCAGGAGTGGCAATCTCAAAAAAAGGAAGGGAGCTCCAAGTTTCTGAGAGAATATTCTGTCAGGGCTCTTTGAGAATTGTAGAGTTGTACTTTCATTTGGACAGTTTTTTTGTCACGCCGGCTGTTGGGAGATGGCAGACCACCCTCCTGTTTTCGCAGCAGTCAGCTGCCATCTTCTGAAATGGAACAGTCCAGAACCACAGGCAACCACGTTGTCAGTTGTTGGCACAAAGTAAGTACATAAGGTAAGTGTAAGGTGAGGGAGTTGTGAGGGTCGGGGACCAGGTGGGTCGGGGATGTAGGGTACTTGGTAAGTAGATTGTCAGATGGGTTGGGGGTAGAGTGATAACAATTATGTTAAGGTGGGTAGGATGGCAAGTTGGTAGGGGTAGGATGTCCTGATGAAGGGCTTTTTCCCGAAACGTTGATTTCGCTGCTCGTTGGATGCTGCCTGAACTGCTGTGCTCTTCCAGCACCACTGATCCAGAATCTGGTTTCCAGCATCTGCAGTCATTGTTTTTACCTAGGTGAAAAAGAGTGCCAAGTGTATGCCAAATGCATAGAAGGTGAAATGGGTAAGGAGGTGGGGATGTGAGGGATGAATACCAGATGGGTGAATGCCAAGTTGGGAGGCATTGCTAATCAGGTGGGTACGATGCCAGGAGTAAAGCAGCAAGGGGGTCAGGTAAACGATACTGCATTTGAATGGGTGGAGCTATGGGTCTGATAAGATTGTAGTAGGGTGGGTATTGGGTCCTGGGGTAGAATGTGGTAGTGGGAGTAGAGGGATAGTGGGATCAGTTGGGCTCCAGGGTGCCAGATGTGGTGACAGTGATACTGTAGCTCTGTGTCCCAGGAGATGGATGGAGTCTTTGGCTGTGTGTGTGTTTAGACGCAGGAAGATCTGAAGCGGGGGAAGGGGGGACCTGTCAAAGGTAAATTGGGTCTGAAGCATGGGGTGGGTGGTGGTGAAGAACCAGAATTGGGTCCAATGCAGGAAAAGGAGCAGGGGAATGTGGAGGGGGGCGGGATTCTGGTCCGGAGCAAGTGAAGAAGGTTTCACATATTGGGGAGTGGGTTTTGGGGGGGGAAAGTGGTGTGAGGTTCAGGTCTTGAGCATTGGATCAGAGGATCATGAGTGCAGAAAGATGGGTGTTGGACAAGGTCTTGGGGTTCTGGGGTTGAAGTATTTGGGAGTGTTTAAGATAGGTATGGAGTCCATTGAATAGTCTTTTCAGGATTTCAACAATGTCTTTAATATCCTAAACAATATTGAGTAACTCTTTACTTAATTTAATTTAATCATTCCTCAACTGTTTTCTAAGTACACGCTAACTGCATTTGCTCCATATCCTGTTAAAATTTTCTAGTATTCCCATTTCAAATGCAAAATATTTCTTTGTTTTTGGTGTTGGAAAAGCGAAAAGATGTCACATTTTGTCGATCACTTTTCCCCTACACCACATGTAGAACTGAAGTGATGGGCACTTAAATGGTATTTGTTTCTCTACAGTGAAAAGTGAAACAAAACAGGGAAACATTGTCATTAGTTATTTTTGTAGTTGCAGACTCTGGCCTCTGAGGCAAGCTTTATTCCCTACTTCAGTGAACTTTTTCATCTTTCAGTATCTGACAATCATTGCCTCTGCACTTACCTTACAAACCAGAATCCTCACTTAACAATCAATGGTTACCATAAAATGATTCCAATTAGTTTAAGTGAATGACTCGTTATTTTCATAGGACCAGAGTCCACATAATTGTCAATGATAGTCAGCTTTGCCTGTCTCTACCCAACCATTGCCTCGGCTTTTGTGCAATATTTGTTCTGGATAAGCCATGAAATCCCCCTCCTGGGAAATCAATGTATCCATTTCCTGCCAAACCATCTGTACCTTTGGTATCCATTTAATCCCCAAACCCCTTGTTTGCAGCACTGGCATCCAATATGATCCTGTTCTGAGCTTCCAACTCCATGTATTTTCCATCATAATTCCATCTTGCAACATGTGTTGCCTCTGCCATTTTACTCACTTGCTGAAGAATCCCTCAATGCTGCCTTTGTGGTTCCAGTATTCTCTTAAAGGTTCTTCTAAAAACTTTAGCTCATCCAAATTACTGCTACCAGTATCCAAGCCCTGTATCCAGTCCCACTTAGCAATCACCCCTGCAATCATTGACTTAGGAGACCCACATGCTTCAATTTTAACGTTTTTTTCCTCATGTTCATTCCAAAGATGTGCAAGTCAGGTGAATTGTCTAGCTAAATTGTCCATAGTGTTAGGTGCATTAGTCGGGGGGGGGGGGGGGGGGGTGGGGGTGAGTTACTCTTCACAGGGTTGGTATGGACTTGTTGGGCTGAAGGGCGTGTTTCCACACTGTAGGGAACCTAATCTAATCTAATCTAATTCATTCATAGCCTTGCTATTGACTATCTCTGTGAATTTTGCCAGCTTATCTCCAAGAACTCTGTAATATTCTCACTTTGCCCTTCGCAATACAGCATTTCACCTACAACAGGAAAGATAAATACAAACTCAAAACATAAATACTTTATACCCTATTCCCTTGGCCTCAACAATGGTAACTGTGCCTTCAGCCACCCAGGCTTTAATCTCTGCAATTCTCTCTCTGATACTTCATAAACTTTTTTTTTTGTCTGGACCCTGATAAGTTTTTTTTTCTGAATTAAAGGAACAGGATATATGCAAACTGTTGCTGCTGACTCCCTCACACTCTGTCAGCTGCAAATGTCTAACATGCGAATGTGATTGCTTCACCCGCTGGAATACACAGCTACCCAAAATAGGAAATTTTCTGCCGTGGAAAATATTTCACGTCTCAAATGCTAAAGATTTGCTGCACTAGAGTGAAGTAGAGCTAAATATGGTGCTTTGTCTTGAGAAAATGCTGTTTTGACAATTTGATTTCTCTCCCATCCTGTCCCATCAACAGAGCTCAGCCTCATGGTGAAGTAGACCCTTTATGATAACATAGAGGGAAGCTGACATCTTCAACTTTTTTACCTGGACAAATATTGGGTTTTGATAGTGTTAACAATGTGCATCAACTTCCAATTCCTACAAAGCAGAATGCGCAGTCGCTGGTGATGGTGGTGATGGGAAGGGGGATTGAGAGAATAGTTGCATTTCCAGGCACATAAGACCCCATCACCACTCACCAAAGTGAATGTACTTTCCACCAAAATATTTTTTGAGACTGTTGGTGAACAGTGCTGAATTTAACCACTCCTATAAAAGTCAGCTAATTAAGCCACTTGAGCCTGTTCCATTATTTGATCAGAACATGACCTCTAGCATCGTTCCATAATCTGTTCACATATTTGTACCTCTATCTCACAGTACATGTAACAATAATGCTAATTCAATTCAATATTATTTCACAAAGTAGACTAACATGTGGTACTTTATCAAATGCCTTCTGGAAATCCAAATTTATTCGATCCACTTCTCCTTTATCCATCTTGCTTGTCACTCCCTCAAAGAATCCTAATAAATTTGGAAGGCATAATTTTCCCTTCTGCAAGATCTAAATTTAAATCCTGTCAGAGGGAAGAGCAAAATGTTTTCAAGGTGGATATGTTTGTAAGAGAAGTCACAGTGTCTTAAACAATCAAATAGAAGGAAACTACTGGGGATGTCAAACACACAAATAACCTACTGGAGAAACTCAGCATGTGGAGAGAAAAATAGAGTTAATACTTTGATTCCAATGACACTGCTTCAGAACTGAAGACAGCTGGAAATTTTGGCTTTTATGTAGAAGTGCAGGGAAATAGATCAGACATTGTCCTGGACACTACATGAGATAGAATCCTTGGCTGAGGGAAAGCGAGGACATATCATAGGCCCACTTCCAGTATGGATGCGATTGAGCCATATAATCTGGGAAAATGGAATTTCTTATTGGACAGAGGGTGTGAGGAGATGCAGTCATTGTAAATGTGGGAGTTTGTAATGAATATTGGTGGACAGCCTATCTTGAGGAACGGTCAAGGAACGGAAGGGAAGAGTCAGAGTTGGAGCAGGTGAAGGTGAGGGAAAGATGGAAATTGACAGCAAAATTGTTGGAGGTTTCAATTTCTGTATAAGAACAAAAAGCAGCATTGATGATATCAATAATATACCAGAGAAAGTCTGGTGAGAAGCACTGGAAGAGGAAATGTTCCACTACCCCACAAAAAGACAGGCATTACTTGGACACATATATTCACAGAAGAAGGCAGAAATACTTTCCAGAAATACTAGGGAAGCAATGCTCACTTGGAAAGGAAGGATTGAAGGAAATTAATATTAATTAAAGAAAATTGTCTGGAGAAGTTAAAGAGACTAAAAACTGATAATTTTCCTGGGCCTGAAAATCTATACAGAGGAACCACGATTATCCGAATGTCAATTATCCAAATTTTGGATTGTCTGAAGAAGACCTCAAGACAGGGATAGAAACATTACATCAAAGAGGTGTTACCAACACTGGTCACGTTTTTTTTGTGTGTGTGAGCTATTTTGAGACACCCCTCCAAAGGCAGCAGCAATCTTGTTGTTGGTGTCCAGTCCGGCTGCGTCTCCATTCTGGGGCAGGATGGGGAGGCTTGCCACCGGGAGGGGGGCGCCCAGAGGTGGTGATGCAGGAGGGAGCATGCGGGGGTGGAGGGATATGCCAGAGGGCATGTGCAGGGGGGGGCGGTGCGGGTGGGTAGCGTGGTGTGCTGCTGCCTAGTCTTCTGAACAGGGAGGTGACATAGCAAGTGCTCACTCTGTGAATCCCATTGAAATGAAGCAGGGGCAGCGAGAGGCTTCAGCAATGCCACAGGTCCCTTGCACACAAGTGTGTGTCTGCTCAGAAACAAACCCTAAGACAGAGAGAGGGAGCAAAACAGGCAGAGCAAGGAAAAAGGGAACTTTAGAAAACTCCAAGTCCCAGAGAAGAGACATTGAATCAGTTATCAGAATAATCAATTATCCAAATGAAACCCTGCCCACCTATCTCATTCAGCTAATTGAGGTTCCTCTGTACATCTCAGTATTAAAAGATGTGATTGTGGAATTAGGGATCTGTTAGTTATTGTCTTCTAATATCCAGTAGACTCTGGGACAGTCCTGGCAATGGGGGGTGACAAATGTAACCATACTATTTGAAAACAGGGGAAGATAGAAAACTGGGAATATCAGAAATATTAGCCCAATTTCAGCAGTTAGGAAAATGCTGAAGTCTATCATAAAGGATGTGGTAACAGGACACTTCGAAAATAATAATGGGACTACACAAAATCAAAATGGATTTATCATGGAGAAATTGTTTTGACTACACCTATTGGAGTCTTCTGAGAACATGACAAGTAGAATAATAAGGGAGAACCTGTGGCTAAGGTGTATTTTAATTTTCAGAAAACGTTTGCCAGAGTGCCACATGAGAGCTGAGTATAACAGACCCTGGTGGTAATATACTGGCATAGATAGAAAATGGCTTAGTAGACAGGCAACAGTGTGTAGAAATAAATGACTCCATTTCACAGTGAATAATGGTTACAAGTAGTCACCACAGGGATCAATGCTTACTCTCCAGCTATTCACAATATATTTCAATAATTTAGATAAGGGAATCCAATGTAAAGTGTAGTTTCAGATTCCATTTCAGAGTGCAGAACAACGGAAACTCTGCTGAAGGCAGTAAATATGTCCAGAAGGATGAGGAGAACAAGAATGATCATCAGAGTTACAGAGATTAATACTTCTAGGTTCAGGTCAGTTGACTTTAGTACTGTGGGCTTGATAAAAGTCACATTAAAGGAAATTAGATGAGAAAATTGATGAAGACACTTAACATGAAGCTGAAATGTGACTAACATAAAAGTGACAGCACTCTCAAGGAAGCTTTGAGAAGGAAAGGTTACAACGGAACTTGTAGGAAGAACTAAGGAGTTGAACGATAGTTTTCAGAGGAGATTACATGGTTTTAATGGGAGAGAGAGATAGAGAGAGAGAGAGGAGTATGTCAGCTAGTTGTGACTTGGAGCAGAAATTTGGACAGTCAGCACATAAGCACAATGTCACTGGCTGCTGACGAATCACGCATGTCAGAATCTATCGCAGGTACCCAATCCATCAACAGATCTTCTGACATGATTTCAGTGCAATTGAGTAAACTGCTCTATCCTACCTGCAGTAATGAGTCATTTATGTGTTTGTTTTAGCACGTCTTTGCTTTGTGTGCCTAGGCTTACTTTATTAGTTTTCAACTACATCACTACAGTACAGGAGGGAGCTGTTCTGAATGAGATGTCTTTGTAGAAAGCAGGAAAATAAGTGAGAGCCAAGTTACATGGAGGAAGAGTGGAGGAGGATTTGAATTAGGATACAAGACAACGTTTGACATCCTAAGTCATATAGAATGATGGAACAGTTTTGGTGCAGGAGCTGACCATCTTGTCTGTGTGTCTCTGCCAATTCTCAGCAAGAGCAACTCATCCGACCCTAGTTCCTTGCCATTCCCAGCAGCTCTCTAAATGTTTCCTCTTCAGATAATTTTCCAGTTCTTTAAATATATTGAACACCTTGGGGAGGTAATGATTTAAAATGGATGCTTTTTGTATCCTGTTAAATAGGGTTCGCAAAAACGTCAAAGTAGCAGCAGGGTATAATGAGAAGTCTTAACTTCTGGTTTTAATGTCTAAGTATCATCCACGAGAAACATATCCAAGAAAATAAGTCATTGTTGATTAAAGTGTAACTTTGGTGGCTAGTACTGCTGCCTCACAGCGCCTGAGACCCGGGTTCAATTCCCGACTCAGGCGACTGACTGTGTGGAGTTTGCACGTTCTCCCCGTGTCTGCGTGGGTTTCCTCCGGGTGCTCCGGTTTCCTCCCACAGTTCAAAGATGTGCAGGTCAGCTGAATTGGCCATGCTAAATTGCCCGTAGTGTTCGGTAAGGGGTAAATGTAGGGGTAGGGTGGGCTGCGCTTCGGCGGGTCGGTATGGAGTTGTTGGGCCGAAGGGCCTGTTTCCACACTGTAAGTAATCTAAATTAAAATAGGCTTAGAGTTTCTCAGACTTCTATTCAAGGCAATATTTCCTCTAATTATTTTTTCTGATGCGCAGACCTCCAGATGTCAATGCTGGGAATGGTGCAGGCGCATCAATTGGCTTGAGCAGAATTTTCAAGTGACTGCCCAGCCACACACCTTGGAAGGATTACTAATTCTAGGCCCAACCATCTTTAGCTGTTTCATTAATGACCTTCCCTCCATCATAATGACAGCAGTGGAAAGTTCACTGATAACTTATCAGCACCATTCACAATTCCTCCAGCACAAAAGCAATCCAAATCTATATGCAGCATGTCCTGGAAAAAATTCAGCCGTGGAGTAATTAGTGGCAAGGAACACTTTGCCACCTTGTTCCAGGCGTCAGCACAATTTTTATTTGTTCTTATTTTTCATTTTCTCAAAAATAAATGTCAGTTATTCAAATAATAATTGTTGTGCTGACAGATTTGGTTCACGTCCAATATATTTCTCTTCAAATGAACTTCACCTTTAAAATTACCATATTCACTGAAACCATCAAAACTGTGCGTCTGTGCCTTTTATTGCTTTCATGAAATTTCTTTAAACCCAAATTGCGTAGTTTAGTTAATTAATTCTGATTCCTTATAAATTCTTGAAGTTGCCAAAAATCTTGTTACACCTGCGAACGAAAAGGATAAAAGGCTTATTTCGCTTCAGGCAAGAATGAATTAATCAGTTGACAAAAAATCTTAAGCTGCTTGCTGGAAGAGTTGCTTACTCTTTGTTTGTTTCCCCGAGGGGAAGAACAAAACATTCTCTCGTTGATAGAAATTGCTGGGAAATCTCAGCAGGTCTGACAGCTTCTGTGGAGAGAAAACAAAGTTGATGTTTTTGGGTTCAGTGCCCCTTCTTCAGAACATCTTCAGTTTTCACTGGACCCAAGACATTAACTCTGCTTCCTCTCCACTGATGCTGCCAGACCTGTTGAGCTTTCCCAGCATTTTCTGTTTTGATTTCTGATTTCCAGTATCTGCAATTCGTAATTTCTTTTCTCTGTGGTTGACCACCTTGCGTCATTTTAAAAAAAAGTCCCTAATTAAAATGACCAAGACTCTATTTCAAATTTTTTTTAGCAAACTTCTTCTGTTGAACATTTCATTAAATAAACTGTAGCTTTCACAGCTTTATTGAGTTTTAGAAAAGGTCCACAGAATTTTAGATTAATTCAAATACTTTCAAAATTGTGTCTTCGATTGTTTGACAAATTTTAACAAATCCTCTTAATTTTCGCAACTTGAATCATTGTATCAAACTCAGATAATTTGTTTTCACTTCCAATTTTCAGGACTCAAATTTAACAGTATCAGGATCAAAATCCTTAAATCTGTAATCTTTGCAAGATTTTTAACATAAGATTAATCCAACTATTTTTGATGGCTGAGAGAGGACCTCATAGAGGTTTATAAAATCATGAGGGGCATGGACAGGATGAATAGCCAAGGTCTTTTCCCTGGGACAGAGAGTGTATAATTAGAGGGCATAGTTTTAACGTGAGATGGGATAGATTTAAAAGGGACCGGAGGGGCAATGTTTTCATGCAGAGGGTGGTACGTGTATGGAATGAGCTGCCAGAGGAGGTGGTGAAGGAGGGTACAATTACAACATTTAAAGGACATCTCAATGGGTAGAAGCATATGGACCAAATGCTGGCAAATGGGAATAGATTAATTTAGGATGCCTGGTCAGCATAGATGTGTTGGGCCAATGGGTCTGTTTCTGTGTTGTACAACTCTATGGCACTATAACTTAAGTTTAATCACAATTATTTCAAATATCCAAATTATATTTTCAAATATTTTAAAAACTTTATACATATGTGAACTGGATTAAAATTCCCCACACATTCATCAGAATATCCTGGACTCATCATTCTGGATAGTGGATGTAAGTTTGCTTGCTGAGCTGGTAAGTTCGTTTTGAGACATTTAGTCACCAAACTGGGCAACATCATCAATGAGCCTCCAGTGAAGAGCTGGTGTTATGGCCTGCTTTCTATTTAAGTGTTTTGAGTTTTCTTGATTTGGTGATGTCATTTCTGGTCCTTTTCCTCAGAGGGTGGTAGATGGGATCAAAATCAATGTGTTTGCTAATAGAGTTCCAATTGGAAAGCCATGCTTCTTAGAATTCTCGTGCGTGTCTCTATTTGGCTTAGCCTAGGATGGATGTGTTGTCCCAGTCAAAGTGGTGTCCTTCCTCATCTGTATGTAAGGATGCTAGTGATAGTGGGTCATGTCTTTTTGTGCCTGATTGATGTTCATGCATCCTAGTGGCCAGCTTTCTGTCTGTTTGTCCAATGCAGTGTTTATTACAGTCCTTGCAAGGTATTTTGTAAATTAGTTGCATTTTGCTTGTTGTCTGGATAGGGTCTTTTAAGTTCATTAGTGTGTTGTTTTAGTGTGTTGGTGTGTTTGTAGGCTACCATGATGTCAAGGAATCTGAATAGTCTGGCAGTCATTTCCAAGATGTTTTTGATGTAGGGGAGAGTAGCTACGATTTCTGGGTGGGTTTTATCTGATTGTTTGGGTTTATTGCTGAAATATCAGCTGACTGTATTCATTGGTTACCCATTCTTTTTGAAAACGGGGTATAGTGATTTTCTTCTGCTCTTCGTAATTCCTCTGTGCTGCAGTGTGTGATGGTTTGTTGAAATAATGTTCTAGTGCAACTTCTTTTGTGGGTGTTGGGATGATTGCTTCTGTAGTTCAGTATTTCGTCCTTATGTGTTGTCTTTCTGTAGACACTGGTTTGAAGTTCCCCCTTGGCTGTTTGCTCTACTGAGACATCTAGGAATGGCAGTTTGTTGTTGTTTTCCTCCTCTTTAGTGAATTTTATGCCAGTAACAATATTGTTGATGGTCTTGAAGGTTTCATCTAATTTGTTCTGTTTAGTAATTACAAAGGTGTCATCCATGTCGCCGACCCAAAGTTTGGGTTGGATAGTTGGTAGAGTTGTTTGTTTGAGTCTCTGCATACTGCCTATGCTAAGAACCCTGATATCGGAGGTCCCATGGGTGTTCTGTTAGTTTGTCTGTAGGTTTTATTGTTGAAGGTGAAGTGGGTGTTAAGGCATAGTTCCACTAGCTTGATGATGTTGTCCTTGCTGATGTGGTTGATGGTGTTTGTTGTACGTTTCTTTGGTTTTTCTAAGAGTGTAGTCAGTGTTTCTTTGGCCGGGTTAATGTTGATGGATGTGAACAGGGCTGTTACGTCAAAGGAGACTATTATTTTGTCTTCTTCTATCTTGGTGGCTTTGATTGTGTTCAGGATCTCTTGGGAGGAGTGGATGGGGTGGTGTGACTCTTCTTTTAAGAGTTTTAGTCATTGGTGTAGTTCCTTTGCAACAAGAAAAAGGAACGTCATTTACAAAATACTTTGCAAGGACTGTAATAACATTGCTTTGGACAAACAGGCAGAAAACTAGCCACCAGGACACATTAACTTATCACAAAAAGACATGATCCACTCTCACTCGTATCCTTACATATAGATGAGGAAGAACACCACTTTTACTGAGACAACATATCCATCCTAGGACAAACCAAACAGAGAGACACATGAGAATTCCTAAAAGAATGGCACTTCGACCGGAACTCTATCAACAAATACATCGATTTGGACCCAATCTACCACCCACTGAGAAAAAGAACTGGAAATGACATCACTAACTCCAAGGAAATCCAAATCACATAAATGGAAAGCAGGACATACCATCAACTCTTCACTGGAGGCTCAGTGATGATGTTACCTAGTATAGTGAGCAAACGTCTGAAAACAAACCTTCCAGCTCAGTGAGCGAACTTACATCCAGAACCTCAACCTGAGCTACAAATCTTCTCAAAACTCTCTAATTTTGGATAGTAACTATGATTCCAGGGCTTGTTCCTTGTAAAGTTTACTTTATTACACTTCCCAGAAGTTTCATGATTTCTTGTTGTTTCTTCAGACTTCTGAAGCGCAACAAGATTAATACCCAAGAATAATCTTAATTTATTTATCCTAAACAAAAGGAAGCCTGTATGCTTACAATGTATAATAGATCTACAACTTAATTTTCCATAATATTCAACTGAGACAGGCAAGCTCAATGGTAACTATGAGAGAAACTCCCCACATAGAACATCACCACAACTAGTTTACATTCATTAATAGGAAAGAAATAAAAGCCTGGTTACATAATTTAAGGTGATTAACAGAAAAGTAAATAACACATTAACTTATAGCAATATGTGTTTGTGTGCACGTGTGTGTGTATTTGTCTGTATAAATGTTTGTTTGTGTATGTTTTGACTTACAGAATTGAGCAGGAGGGGTAATTCTTGATCCTGCTATGCCATTCAGTAAGACCATAGCTGATCTATATTCCTTATGTATGTACGTTCACCTCAAACCAGTTCTTGTTTCAGATTCTGCCTTGACCAAATACTGTATTGCTTCATGATTCAGTCAGCAACTATCAAGTTTCATTAAGACCAGCACTGGTACTTCCTGAATACACATACAGAGGGTATCAATCATCATAGTGACAGTACAAAGTGCTGGTATTGGCATCATTACTTGTGCAAGGCATGATGATGCATGGTAGGCTTTGAAACGATGAAGCTTTCAGTTCATGCCTGTATGGAGGAGAATATCAAGTAAAGAAGTTCAACACATTGTATCCTCACTGTCTGCTGGAAATCATTAGTATATGCTGGTAGGGCAAAGTCACGAATGCAGCAGTCCTTTCAAAGTTAGAGCTCCACATATGGTAACATTCATCAAACAGAGGCAGCTTTACTGGCTTATGCACATTTGCAGGATGAAAGATGGCTGTGTATTGAAAAATTTATTGTACGTTATTAGCTTATTTAGGGGTGGCATGATGGCACAGTGGTTAGCACTACTGCCTTACAGCACTTAGGACCTGAGTTCAATTCCACCCTCAGGTGACTGTCTGAGTGGAGTTTGCATGCTTGCCCAATGTCTGCATGAGTTTCCTTCAGGTATTCCAGTTTTCTCCCATAGTCCAAAGACGTGCAGGCTGGGTGGATTGGCTATGCTAAATTACCCATAGTGTCCAGGGATATGCAAGTCAGTGGGGTTAACAGTGGGTAATGTGGGGTTACTGGGGTAGGGGGTTGGGTCTGGGGCGGCATGGTCTTTGGAGGGTCAGTGTGGACTCAATGGGATGAATGGCTTCCTTCCATGCTGTAGGGATTCTATGAGAATAGTGAGGAAGCATGAGTGAGATCACCAGTCGGAAGCCCAAAGCTCTGTTTCTGGGATGGTTGCAAGTGTGTTATGAAATCTCTAGACATGGGTCTCTAGACACCTGGGACTCACTAGTTGGTGACAAAGAAAATAGTGACAACTCCTATGGGCTGGTATGCATCACCATGACATCTACCTGTAGTATCTTGGCAACAAATAACAACACCAGAACTTGTGACAGAAATTGCCTCTCAAGCTTTGGCCAGCTCAGCCATCAGGAAAAGTCTGCTATATGAAGACAATGATCAGAGCAGATTCCTTAGATTGGGTCCATCATCTTTTCAAGGAGGAAGGTTGGTGGAAAGATGCATTTATAACCAGTATTTTGTATATTAATTTAGTGATGTGGGCCTCTCTGGCAAGATTCACCATCTGTTACTTTGAAGGTTTGGTTGGCCCTTCTTATTGAAATATTCCTGGAGAGGTTTGATACAACTGAGTGATTTTGCTCAGCTACTTTGGAAGATAATTAAGGGCACTCATGTTGGTCTGGAAGGGAATCACACATAGCGCAGACTGAGGAAAAATAGGTTTTATTTCCTAAAGGACTTAAGTGCATCAATGGGACTTCTGGCAATGTGACAACTTCTTAATTATTTCCACCAAACTCAGCTTTTGATTTCCATATTTTTAAAAAAAAATTGATTTCCATTTTTCAGATTGTCATGGCGGGACTTGAACTCATGAGGCAAAATCTATCCACCTGCCTTCCAGAAGGTACCCTTCGCTGGCATTATCATATCTGGTAACTGTTATTTGCCAGAGCAAACCAACCGTTTCCTGACCTCTGGACAGGCAGGATGATGTATCCTGTGAGAGACCACATTTTTTTGCGTGTGTGAGGTTCTAAACTGAAATGGAAATTGAACTGCTACATTACTGAGATATCAGGAGAGTTTTGCAACTTGAAAATTGAATGTTGCACATTTTTAAACTCTGCAGTACAATGTTGCTTTTTGAAGCAATGAGGGGGAGAATTTGACACTGAGTGGCACTGAAAGCCTTTTGAGTTAAGGAAATTCTGCCTGATGACAGCCCTCTGTGATTGGTTGAGCTGCAGAGTGTTAGAAGCTTTAAGTGCCAGGGCAGTAAGGAGAAGATATTGAGAATCTGCAAACTGAAAGCATCCATTTTTCATTCTCTCTCTCTCCCTCTATCCCGAAATAGACAGAAAACCAAGAAAGCATTTGAACAAGGTCTAGGTTCACCCAATCAACTATTGAATCAAAGAATGATATCTCCCTACATACAGCAGCATGTTGGTAGAAATGAGAGACAAGTTAGCATAATCTTGAAATACAGACTTTGATTTTCACAATGTTGCTAATCCTATCATAGTCTTGTTCTACCCATTGTATCAATGTTAAGGTGCTTGTCGCTTTTCTGTCTTAATTGTGAATGTGAAGGTGATTTGGGGTTTTTGGAATATAGTTTAAGTTATGTCGTACTAAATTTGTAATTTTTTTAGTTGAAGCTGTGTACTATAATAGAGTTTTTTTTTCTGCTACTGACAAAACCTGCCATAAAGTCCTTTAGCCTTGCATAGCAGTCCATGGAACATTGGGGCAGAATAATCATTGCATCTTTCTCAGTTGAATTATAGCAAATTATTCTGTTGGAAGAAGAATTTCTATTAAAGAAATCATGCACGCATAAGGGATGTTCACCAATATTTGCATTTTGCATCCCTATCATGCCATTCCCTCCACCCCACCACCCTGAATCTTAACTTAGAGATGCTGCAGATTCTGAGAAGCTGCAGTGACGGGAGTTCTCCAAAGGATGTAAGGAAGAAACATCTCTTTAACCAAACAGGAATGCAGACAAGCAGGTGATGAAGTTAAAAGCAAATGGTTGATCCCTTCAACTTGGAGAGAGCGTACTAAATTAATATAGAATCTCAGGAAGGCTGATGTGCCAAGTTCATGTTATGAATCAATGCATCCTCCTGCACATCACACTCTAGGGCAACACAACTTGCAGCTCTACTCATTCCTCTGTCTCTCTCAGGCACGCCACATACCAATTGAATAAACATCATTCCCTATCACCCTATTTTCATTTTACACTCATGCCTTATTGTCACCCTTCACAAGTGGTGCCTGCCACACCTCTGCACCAAAGGCATTATCAATTTTCACATGTCTTGGTTTTCTCTTCTTGCACAAAACTATAGTCTGATACCCAATGACAGCTGTGTGCGCCATCTACATGCATTGCAACAACTCTCCAAGGCTCCTTAGACATCCCTTTCTAAACTTGTGACCTATGTGCTTTTAATTCTCCACTTCAGAGGGCTGTGGAGACTTAGTCACTGAGTAAGTTCAATACTGATAGATTGCTACAAAGCAAAATCATCAGTGGATTCTGGGATAGGGCAGGAAAATGGTTTTTCTTTTTATTCATTCACAGGACAAGGGCATATGACTTTCACCACCTAGAAGGACAAGGGCAGCAGATACATCGGAACACCACCTACAATTTCACCACATGCCATGTCATCCTGACATGGAACTATGTTGCTGTCCCTTCAATACTGTGGGAATAAAATCCTGGAAACTCCTTTCCTAACAGCACAGTGGGTGCCCCTATACCTGCAGCGGTAAAAGAAGGCAACCGTCCAGTAACTTGTCAAGGCTAATTAAATACAGAAAATACATGCCAACCTAGCCAGTGATGCCCACATCCTTTGAATAAATAAATATATAGAAACACTAGCTGGTGAGAAGCAGAGACAGAGGGAGTGTGCACAGTGGTATCCAGTTGCAGGCATTGTGTCTGCCATTTGCAAAATGTGCTTACCTGCTCCATTGGGAAGCAGGTCTTGTCTTTGACTTTGCTGATGTCAGTTATCCGGCATAAGCTGAGCCTCCTATGCACAAGACATGTCAAGAGAGCTAATCCTCTGCTTGTAGACTCTGTGTTAGGGGTTTTGCCTTCTTCCAGCAGGATTCTACTGTCCATCCCAAATGCTTGTCAAATAGTGAAAGCAGGCTCTGGTAGTGCAAATGCTTTGAACAGCAGTAGCCATGACTGGAAGCCTTCAGTGTAAATAGTTTAATTTATTGCAGTTTCTAATTTTCATTAAAGGATCTCTTTCTACTATTGAGATATCCCTGAGACTTTGGTAGGTATTGAACAGCTCCACTGCTGGGAATTCCAGGATTCAAGGTCCAAAGAATAAGCCAAATTACATTAACAAACCTCCAAAATTGTCAATACTTACCCCTGCATTTCCAAGAACCATCTCCACTTGCATTCAATACTGGCATGCTGAAAGCGGACAGTGAGATCACATTGACATTCAGACTTTCCTGCCCTACT